>NC_090265.1:652584413-653299413 GCF_040414725.1 Anabrus simplex | reverse complement strand
AAAATTCCCGACCCTGTCGGGAATCGAACCTGGAACCCCTGTGACCAAAGGCCAAATCGCTAACCATTTAGCCATGGAGCCGGACAGTGGAGGGATGGCGTGGAATGACAGGTGACGAATAAGTTTGAGTGGTGTCGTTAAAAGTAGGAAAGAGGACTATATGAAGATAACGTTGGAATTGAAGAGGACAAATTGGGGCAAATATTCGTTTATAGGAAAGCGAGCTAGGGATTGGAATAACTTACCAAGCGAGGTGTTCTATAAATTTCCAATTTCTTTGCAACCATTTAAGAAAGGGCTAGGAAAACACCAGATAGGGAATCTGCTACCTGGGCGACTGCCCTAAATGCAGATCAGTAGTGAATGATTGATAAAGCTTTTAGATTGTGGTTTCGACAGAGGACAACGGAGACAAGACAAGAATATAAGACCAAAAAGGTAGAAGCTAAAAAGGTTGTAACAGAGAAGCAGACAAAAATGGATGAAAAGTGGACAAACGTGATGGAAGAAAATAGCAAAAGAAATAAAGAAAGTGTTGTATGGAAAGGTCAAGAGTAAGAGGAAAGGCATAAGGGAAGATGTTATAATGAAAAATAAAAATGGAGATGATCAGGAAAAAATCTCAAAAGAATGTGGAAGGATTTCTTGAAGATTTACTAAACCCAGAAGGATGCATTGAGTAAGCATGGAGGAAGGAAGAAACATGGTGAGAAGTGGAGGTAGCATAGCACTGGATAAGATGAAAGGAGGGAAAACCCCAGGTTTAGATGAAGTCAGTATTGAGATGGTAAAGGCACCAGGAGATGTAGGGAAATAGTGGCTTTATCGTGTGTTGAAAGTAGTGTAGAATGGAAGTAGAAAAAGAAGAGGATATCCAGGAATAGTTAGATGCATGAGAAGATGAGGTGGAACAATACAGAATGAAAATGAATGCCAAAAAGAGCGATATAGTGATCACAACTATAAAGAAGAAGAGACGTATGAGAGGGATAATACTTGGAGGGGAACAGCTTAGAGAGATTCAAGTATAGTACCTGGGGAATATCATACAGGAAACTGGAAGAAATTATGACGAAATAATCGCTTTTTTTTTGCTAGTTGCTTTACGTCGCACCGACACAGATAGGTCTTATGGCGACGATGGGACCGGGAAGGGCTAGGAGTGGGAAGGAAGCGGCCGTGGCCTTAATTAAGGTACAGCCCCAGCATTTGCCTGGTGTGAAAATGGGAAACCACGGAAAACCATTTTCAGGGCTGCCGACAGTGGGGTTCGAACCTACTATCTCCCGAATACTGGATACTGGCCGCACTTAAGCGACTACAGCTATCGAGCTCGGTACGAAATAATCGAGCGTCGAAGATAAACAGGAGCGTTCCTGGAAAGTGTCAGAAGCCTGGTTTAGAGCAAGGATGTCCCTCAGAGAAGCAAATGAGTGATATACAGGAAGTACTATGTACTTATTCTGACGTATGCAGCAGAAACTTGGGTAATGAGGCAGAGAGCCGTGACTAGGATACAGGCAATTGAAATGAAATTTCTGAGAAGCAGGATGGGACTGACATAGAATGGATAGTATGTGAAATGAGAAGGTTAGAGATATCGTAAAATTAGAGCCGTTACAGAACAGGATAGAGGCATCTAGACTTAGATGGTATGGACACATGAAGAGAATGACAGAGGAAAGGATACCGAGGAGAATGCACGAAATGGAGATAACAGGAAAACAACCAAGAGACAGATGGATAAAATTAGTGGAAGAGTGTGTACAGAGAAGAGGAGAGGACAGGGCAAGAGTGACGAGGGAGAAGTGGTGGGAAGACAAGAGGAGATGGAGAGGCTTATGTTCGAAGCAGACCTGACAACAGCTGGAAACTGCATGTGATGGTGAAGAAGATGAATTGTTAATTCAAGACACTCTAGCTTCACTTACACACAAAAACCACAGTAGTTACATTTTAATTTGGTCATCCATTTCGTGTAGTTTCCTTTTTTAATAAACAAAGGCTTGCATTTCTGCTTCAATGTGCCTTTATTCATGAACTAAATTAGTACATACAATATTCTAGAATTCCTATAATACTGTATTGAAGTTTCAAATTTCCTTTTCTATTTCATAAAATTATTACATTATAACACAGCGGTTCAGACGGTAGAGCACAGGCTTTCTGACGTTGAGTTAGCGAGTTCAATCCCAGCTCAGTCCACTGGTATTGGAAGATATTCAAATGCGCTAGCCTCGTGTTGGTAGATTTATCGGCTTGTAAAGGAACTCCAGTGGGACAAAATTCCAGCACCACGGCATCTCCAAAAACCGAAAAAGTAGTTAGTACTTGCACATCTCATCAGACAAGAGAATAGATTATTTCATTCGTGGCAGTGAAACAGTCCCAAATTATAGCATCATGAACATGAGTTCCCTTCCCCTCCCTCCCTTTCGATACACCGAATTCTGCACTTGTCGACTCAAAATCACTTAAATATGTCTCTCGATAACGACTCTGTAATCCTCAAAAGTTCCATTTATTTACAATCGGCCTTACCTCGTACCGACACAGATAGATCTTATGGCGACGATGGGACAGGAAAAGGCTTGGAGTGAGAAGTAAGCGGCCGCGGCCTTAGTTAAGATACAGCCTCAGCATTTTCCTGGTGTGAAAATGGGAAACCACGGAAAACCATCTTCGGGGATGCCGACAGTAGGATTCGAACGCACTATCTCCCGAATGTTCAAATGTTCCAGCTCGTTTTGATGTCATCGATACATTCCAGACGTGTAATCTGATGCCGTTCTCAGTTTCTAGCATCACCTTTGATTTTGAAACTCATTTCAGTCATATTCAGGAGTGTTGAGATTGGGTCTAAAGCCAAACAAAACCGGGAAAACTTAAGATATCCCCCCTTCCCTGAAATATGCTTCCTGATTGGAAAGCTGCCTGTATGCACACTTTCAAGCCAACTGTGAGGTGCTATGGCATATGCTTTCTTATAGTCCATAACACTGGCGTAGCCAAAGGGGGTCAGGGGGGCCGCCCCCACAAAAAAAAAGATTCCTGAAACTAAAACGAGGATCAACCGTTGTTTTACGTACGGTACGAACAACTTAGTCCACCTCTGTGGTGTAGTGGTTAGTGTGATTAGCTGCCACCCCCAGAGGTCCGGGTTCGATTCCCGGCTCTGCCATGAAATTTGAAAAGTGGTATGAGGGCTGGAACGGGGTCCACTCAGCCTCGGGAGGTCAACTGACTAGAGGGGGGTTCGATTCCCTCCTCAACCATCCTGGAAGTGGTTTTCTGTGGTTTCCCACTTCTCCTCCGGGCAAATGCCGGGATGGTACCTAACTTAAGGCCACGGCCGCTTCCTTCCCTCTTCCTTGTCTATCCCTTCCAAACTTCCCATCCCCCCACAAGGCCCCTGTTCAGCATAGCAGGTGAGGCCTCCTGGGCGAGGTACTGGTCATCCTCCCCAGTTGAATCCCCCGACCCAGAATCTGAAGCTCCAGGACACTGCCCTTGAGGCGGTAGAGGTGGGATCCCTCGCTGAGTCCGAGGGGAAAACCGACCCTGAAGTGTAAGCAGATTAGGAACGAACGAACGAACAACTTAAAAACTTACGCTTCAAAGAATCCACTAGCAAGGCTCAGTAGGGCCATACATAATTCTCCATATTTGTACTGCCTGAATGAAAGGAAAACACTTGGGATTGTGATGCGCGGGGATATTTCCCTGTAAAGGCCTCAGTATTGGGAATATAACCATGTGTTGACAAAAATTAATGTCAAGAGATGAGAAAAAGGGCAATTAGAAAGGGATTACTCAGTAGGGGGCCGGAACGTGACCATCGAGATAACGAGGGCCAGGGCCAGAAACAGTTGCAAGCTTACAACATCGTGTCAGCTTTTGCACATCGGTTCCAGGAAACAACAATGCCCTAGGGATCCTGGAGTTGTACCGTGGTTGAGAGATGTGCTGTGTTTAAGTAGCAGCGTTGGGAAGACTGTGAAAGGATTGTGACCTGCACGTTAGTTCCTCATTTTGTGCCATATACGTAACTTTTTTGAAGATGGACCGTTTTTTTATATAGAAGCCAAAACCATGTGCATTCTCGGTAAGTTATGAAAAAGTTTCTTTTAATTATTCTAACAGTAGCAATACAGATCGCGGATGCGTACCTAAGTTCTATAGGTTGGCCTATATATTTTGTCAAATGCCCGGAGAATGATTGGAACCTCAAGTGACACCATCAAAAGTGCGGGTAACTATTTTGTAATTAGCGGGCGTGATAACTCAGTTCCAATAGTTCTATCTTCTCATCAAGACGGCCGAGGCTTGAATAGCAGTCGATGCATGAAACATTTTTAAAATGGGAAGTCACGTTCTATTGGTTCGGATTCTATTTAAAACACTTGATCCCGACCCTTACCTTTCTTTAATACTTTTGAGCCATAGGCGCATCATTTATGGTGGTGTATTTTGAGTATCCAACCATTCTTCGGGCTTATCTTGTACCTTAAATGGTGAGTGGATGATGTGGTGTACCCACAAAATAATTTCAATGGGTGGGATATAAGTCCAGGCCAGTAGCGTGGATAGAACTTGTCCTTGGAAGGGGTTGTGAAAAGAGTTTTTATTTTGAATTTGCTATACGTCACACTGTAGGTCTTATGGCGACGATGGGAAAGGAAGGGGCTAGGAGTGGGAAGGCAGCGACCGTGGCCTTAATTAAGGAACCCCATCATGTGCCTGGTGTGAAAATGGGAAACCACGGAAAACCATCTTTAGGGCTGCCGACAGTGAGGTTCAAACCCACTATTTCCCGGATGCAAGCTCACAGCTGTGCACCCCTAACCGCACGCCCAACTCGCCCGGTGAATATGAAAAGAAAACCGGTCCTACCAAGTGCGGAGACGGATCTTCAGTAGATATTGATGGTTTTTGATTATTACCATGTAATTATATCCAACAATCGAAATCATACCTTCTGTACTCTTAACATAAACCGGCTGCGTTATTGAAACTGTTCGTAAAATTGATAAGATCGTTCTTCGTTTGTGAGGAAGTAGAATCTTCATTTGATTTGTCTTTTTTTTTTTTTTTTTTTAAAGGTGACTATCTTCCAGGTCGTAGATATTTCGATTACGGGAGACTCAAGGCCAACTCTGCCAACTCTATTGCACCCACAAACACGGCTGTATCTTTCCCATCCCCATAACTTTTCTTAATTCTGTCAGTGCCGGGAATCGAATGCAGGATGCCTTAAGTCAAATTCTAAAATCAGGATACCTAAAAGTAAACAGTTGGCGCCACCATGTAGGGGTAGGCGCCGGGTTCGATTCTCGGGCAGGTCCAGCATTTTTACCTGGATCTGAGGGCTGGTTCGAGGCACACTCAGCCCACGTGCTTATATTGAGGAGCTATCTGTCGGTGAGATGGCGGGCCCGGTCTAGAAAGCCAAGAATAACGGCGGAGAGGATTCGTCGTGTTGACCACATGACACCTCGTAATCTGCAGGCATTCGGGCTGAACAGTGGTCGCTTGGTAGGCGATGGCCGTTCGGGACTGTTACGCCATGGAGTTTGGATTGGAAAAGTAAACAGAGAAGGAAGAGACATCCCTGCAAGGCTCTTTAGCTTCCAGCCAGTTCTTCTGTCCGGTCGCGTGCATTTAGGACAGTTGGAAAACATATGCCTTAATAAATGCTCCTCATAAAATCTTTGTAAAAATACTAACTGCATCTATTTATAACAATGATCACAAACGCCTCCTTTTCATGTGGCTCAGTTGGTTGAGTCACTATCCTTCTGAGTCCGAGTTCGCAGGTTCAAATCCCGGCTTGGGTCGGTGGCCCTTAAAACGGTGTTGAAATGGCAACAGCTCCATGTCGTTGGTTTCTGGCACGTTAATAAAAATTATACATACGAATATTAGCGTCACAAAACTGTAAATTTATACTACTATATTCTGTATCCCACGCTTGGAGGGAAACTAACAGGACAAGGTAAACCCTACCTAGCATAGCATGTTGTGACGGTATTTTTCTTTACCAACTAACAAAATATCTATAACATTCTACATATGTTGTGTGTATGTGTGTAATTCTTTGCCGCGTTATTTGTATAAAATGTCACTTCTTTAGAGCTTATCACATGACCATTATTACAATAAAATTACCGTATTTATTCTAAACCAGAATATTGCATCTTTACTCAAACTATATATTATTGCAATAATTTCACTTGTACTCGAAATATATGTAATGCTGCAGTTATATTGGGATAGGAATAACAGAGGTTGGCGGGGAGGGGGAGGGGGGAGATTGTCCAAGGAGTCCAGACACCCCAGGAGTTTTAACGAATGTACGTACTTTCATTAAGCATTTTATATATAATGTAGATTATTATTAGCTTCCGGAATCTGCACGAATCCACCACTCTTACTTGGATCCAAGGATACTCATTTCCGTTTTCAGGTATTCTATACTACCTAAACTGTGGAAGTCTGGGCACCTAACAAAATAAAATTCTGGATGAAGAACTACCTTAATGCCCCCTCCCCCCTCCCCAAACTGAAATCCTGCCTACCCTACTGGTCCATGAAACAATTAAATAGATTCTTCTTCTTCCATCGCTTTCTAAACACCTTTGAGGTCGCGGGTGCAAACTGTGTCGCACATGTGGATGTGGCCCTGTTTTACGGCCGATGCCCTTCCTGACGCCAACCCTAAAACAAGTAAACAAATGATGCTGCTTATTTATCGCTCGGTTTATAATCACACTGTCAATGACACGCTGTTCCTTATACCCCCAATGAATTCTTCCTACAGACTTTCTGTTCTTCTGTGAGTATGTCATTGTTATTACAGTGCTAAGTGATCTCTGCAGGGCAACCAGCCATTATCTTTTAAAAAGACGTTCAAGCAAGTGATGGCCTGAATTATGGTAGGGTTGGTTTTATTTGATCCTTTCGTTTCACGAATGTCACTCCTTCACTCAGGTTGGTACATGGAATGGATTTAGAAGAAATTTATTCATGAATTTCAGAATCATTGCATATAAGTTTGTGAACTTCTTTAAAAAAATGTTAAATTCATAAATAACTGGACACTCTCAGTTGTGACGTTTTCCTATAACTTCCTTGAGAACTTTATTATTATTATTATTATTATTATTATTATTATTATTATTATTATTATTATTATTATTATTATTATTATTATTATTATTATTACCGCGCGAGTTAGCGGTGCGGTTAGGGACGCGCGGCTGAGAGTTTGCATTCGTGAGATAGTGGGTTCGAACCACACTGACGGCACTCCTGAAGACGGTTTTCTGTAGCTTACTATTTTCACACAAGGCAAATGCTGGGGTTGTATCTTAATTAAGGCCACGGCCGCTTCCTTCCCACTCCTTGCCGTTTCCTATCCCATCGTCGCAGTAAGACATATCTGTGTCGGTACGACGTGAAGCCAATTGTAAAAAATATTCTTCTTCTTCGCCACTTTTCCCACATCTGTGGGGTCGCGGGTGCAAACTATGCCATACATGTGGATTTGGCCCTGTTTTACGGCCGCATGCCCTTCCTGACGCCAACCCTATATGGAGGGCTGTAATCACTATTGCGTATTTCTGTGGTGGTTGGTAGTGTAATGTGTTGTCTGAATATGAATAGGAGAGTGTTGGGACAAACGCAAACATCCGGTCCCCGGGCCAGAAGAATTAATCAGACGGGATTAAAATCCACGATCCGGCCGGGAATCGAACCCTGGACCCTCTGGTCCAAAGGCCAGCACGCTAACCATTTAGCCATGGACGTAAAAAATAAAAAAATAGATTATTATTATTATTATTATTATTATTATTATTATTATTATTATTATTATTATTATTATTATTATTATTATTATTATTATTACGTTAATATGGGTCGGCAGAACACCCGGGCTCAATTTGAAACTTTGTCGGGTATTTAAGACCGGGTACACTTCCTACCCAGTATTCGGGAGATAATTAGTTCGAACCCCACTGTCGGCAGCCCTGAAGATGGTTTTCCGTGGTTTTCCATTTTCACACCAGGCAAATGCTGGGGCTGTGCCACGGCCGCTTCCTTCCCAGTCCTAGCCCTTACCTGTCCCATCGTCGCCATAAGATCGATCTGTGTCGGTCCGACGTAAAGCAAATAGCAAAAAAAAAAAAAAACCAACACTTCCTACCCCCACACGATGGGCCAAGTGAAAAATATCACAGAAAGCCAGAATTCGAACCACGGAGATGTGGATTGTAAGACGAGATCACTGTGTCAGCAAACTTCCTTTAATAATAATAATAATAATAATAATAATAATAATAATAATAATAATAATAATAATAATAATAATAATAATATTAATAATAATAAATGATTATCTACTATTTTGACTAGGTGCTTGCTTCCGATGTTAAATGTTCAAAGGAATAAATTCCAACACAGTCGGTTAGCATTTTAGAGAGCTTGCCACAGGGTTCGGGTTGTATTTAAAATTTTTAGGAGAGAAAATTATAAAGGAAATGGATACCACTTACCTAAGAAGTAGACAACGCCGGTGAACTGCAAAATGTTGCTTAGATCAGGCTGAGCGACTGAACATTTGTATACCAGAATGCCATAAATGGCAACTGCCAGCTGAATACATCCTTGTACCTAGAAAGATATGAAACACAGTTATTAAAATATTTTCAACCTGCATTGTTTAAATCCGATAGTTCGGAGGCTAGGTGTATATGTGTGCCGCCTTCAGCATTAGAATTCATCGCAGGTAGTGTCGCATTCTCATAGACATGCAAGTCGCCCGCCTTTTAAGCGTCAAGTCGCAAGACCTGCTCCAGGCCACTTACTGACATTAACACAGCCACGCCCAGAAGCCAAGATTACACTGGTGAAACAGGTAGCTGAAAAAATCCTCCCGCTAGCCATACCAGGTCCTCTTCCCCCACAAAAGTAAAACCATTCGAAAATCCTCTTCAATTTAAGGCTTCATCTGAAGCATCTCAGAACTTCGTTTACAACGTTGACCACATTATCCTTTTTCCTCTAGTCGCCAGAACCCAAGAAGAAGTACTACTTGAGCACAGACGCGCTATTTTCAACATCGTCTACGAACAGCACATGTACCTCAATTTCGTTCAAGAAATACAAAACTTCATGACTATCATTGTTCCTAACAAAAACCAGCACATCAAAAAATTTACCCAAGCTCTCACCAAAGCATATCTTCTCTTCACTGTAGCTCACCGTCCTTTGAACTGAATCCCACTCAGCTAAAGTACTCAAACCAAGGAACCCCACCCCAATAATCATCTCTAAATTCAAACAACAAATGCTTCTTTAGAAACACCACCCACCAAAGCTTCACCAGCTACAAAATCTAAACAAACCGAAACAAATAAAAAAATCACGAGTGAAGCACAGCCAATCCACATAAAGATTCCCATGGCTAATGTCTCCATTAAAATGGAACCTGGGCTATCAAATTCCCACGCCTCCCGCACAAACTCAAAGGCTTCACATACAATTAACTCACTTCTCAAACATGCCTACGATAACCCAATTGTACATTAACTATTCAATGTTTCAACTGTCTTAAGCTGAATTCAACTGCTTACTGTAAATCTTCCACCCATTATACCAACTGCCCCAATAACATGACACCGGGCGAGTTGGCCGTGCGCGTAGACGCGCGCGGCTGTGAGCTTGCATCCGGGAGATAGTAGGTTCGAATCCCACTATCGGCAGCCCTGAAAATGGTTTTCCGTGGTTTCCCATTTTCACACCAGGCAAATGCTGGAGCTGTACCTTAATTAAGGCCACGGCCGCTTCCTTCCAACTCCTAAGCCTTTCCTATCGCATCGTCGCCATAAGACCTATCTGTGTCGGTGCGACGTAGAGCCCCTAGCAAAAAAAAAAAATAATAACATGACACAGGACAATATAGTTAATACGTATATCTAGCGGCCTTTTGGCCATGTCAAATAACGTAGATTAGGTTAGCCACTTTTGACCCGATTGTGTCTTGTCACCTTTTGAAAAGTAGCATTGCAAAAATGTTGCAATGTCAGAGCTAGGACTTGGGAGAAAAGCGGCGAGCTGTTCGACTGAGTGGTGTGTTCCGAGCTGTCAGTGGAGAGATGGTGTGACAGTAGACGAATAAGTCTGAGTGGTGTTTTTTTTTTTTTTTAAGTAGTAAAGATCACAATATGAAGATAAAGTTTGAATTCAAGAGGACAAATTGGGGCAAATATAGGAAGAAGAGTTAGGGATTGGAATAATTTACTAAGGGAGATGTTCAATCAATTTCCAAATTCTTTGCAATTATTTAAAAAAAGACTAGGTAAAAAACAGATAATGTGCCACCTGGACGCCTGCGCTAAATGCAGATCAGTGATGATTGGTTGGGTTTGGTAACTTAAAGCCCAAAGAAAACCAAACCCCACGGCACTTAACGCCCTTGAAAGGGCCTTGGCATGCCCAGCGACCGCTGCTCAGCCCGAAGGCCTGCAGATTACGAGGGATCGTGTGGTCAGCACGGCCGTTTTTCTGGACTTTCGAGACCGGGGCCACCATCTCACCGTCAGATAGCTCCTCAATTCTAATCGCATAGGCTGAGTGAACCTCGAACCAGCCCTCAGGTCGAGAGAAAATTCTCTCACCGGGGCCTCCGGGTGAGAGGCAGGCACGCTACCCCTACACCACGGGGCCGGACAACTTACAGCCCCTCTCACTTAATATGGGGATCTTGGATACTTCTATTAGTACTACACTGTTCTCAGACTGTCTGAGAACTGACACCGAGTCCGGTGAAATGAGAGTTGATGGTTGTTGATGCCAGCTACCAGTGGGACCAGTTCGGTACTACCCAGTGCACCAACTGTTATGGGAACGATGCTACCTCTTTCCCTCTTTCCTACATAAAGAAGGCAATCATAGCACAGTACAAGCAGCAGTACTCTTAACCAACAATATATTCCCCTCCACCCTCCAATCTCCGCACCTACCACACCACAAACAATATCGAATCCACAACCAGCAGGAAACTTATGAAGATCACAGCCTCGTACAAGCAATCCTATTAGTATTGCTAGCCAAATTTCCCCCCTCCTCCCCATTCAGATCTAATTTGGCCTAAGCCAACAATATCCCAGAAGCCAGGATCACACGGTGGATTGAGAAGCTGAGCCAAGAAGGAACAGTAGCGTAGCCAGAATCGGTCGTTAGGGAGGGAGAGGGGAGAGGGTTGTCATAATAAGCTATTTGCTTTACGTCGCACGGACAGGAGGAGCAGCTAGGCAGTGACGTGCTTCCCGCTGACTCATCTCTCCTCGCCAGGCGATGTCTTTCTAAGCACTAGCCAGGCAACTGTACTTGATAGTACATCTTCCAAGAGAGCATTGTCTACTGTGTGTACTTCTAAGTACGCAGTACGAGCATTGTCAGGCAGCACTTTTTAGTGCTATCTCTCTTTCAGGTTTTTATTTCAGGAAACTACATGAATGGCGGAACTGCGAGACGACCTACCAGACGGCTATAGGGAAGCAGTGGCGGAGACTGTTCAGTGCGTCGACCACAGGACCGTCCCGCTAAATCTGACGCTCCCTGCTCTGATGGTGTACTATCGACCGGGACATGACGGCTACAGGGAGGCCTACCTCATCATCGAACTCCTCATCAGGCTAGAGGGGGCTGCAGGGAAGGACCTCTCAACCGACGTCATCGAGAATATCCTGAACTGGGAGATAATCATTCGCCCCATGGATCCAGGCCAGATCGGCCGCTATGAGAGGAACTTTTCTGCCTACTTTCAGGTCAGCTGACTACCAGAATGGAGAAGCTGCCCTGCCGCTACCGGCAGCCACCCAGACGTCAAAGGGGGCGTATACAGTCGAGACGCAGACAGCCAGGAGGCAGAGAAACAAGCAGGTGGGAGCGGTCCCACGCTTCTTGGCTCCTCCGGAGCCGAGGACCGAGCACCGCGATGGTGCAACCTAAGTTGATCTGCTGTACTTCACAAAGTACACGCAGACCGACAGAGCCGCCAACCAGGAACGTCCACCACCTGCCCGAACCGCCCTGAGGAGGCCCACCAGCCGGGCGCAGACCAGGAAGACGACCCGGACGGCGGAAGGCGGCACGGAGTCTGACGCCCCTGGGCGTTCAGAGGCTGCCACGCAGGCTCGGCCTGCTAACGCCTCGTTCACGATACAGATATCGATGTGCGCCCCTCAGGACAGGGAATGTAACAAGATGCCAGCAACGACCGACGCCGACCAGGAGGAGGGAGAAGTCGGCGCTGCAGCGGCACCACCCGCTACCCAAGGATCACCAGGCCAGGAGGAGGGCCACCATGACGAGGCCTCCTCCCCCGCTGAGCAGAGACCGCCGCCAGGAAGCAGACGAAGTCAGCCCACCTTGAGAGGGCCGCCCAGCCGCAACCCAGGAATGCTCCCAGGACAGCAGTCGACCGAGGAGCCAATCAGGAGAGGACCTCAGCAGGTAATAGCAATCAAGTGAGATCGAAACGTCCCCCACAGCAGCTCTTTCAGTGTTTCCGCTGTTTGAGTGGGGGCCACGGGCAGGAGAGGTGTGAGCTCTTAGTGAGGTGCAACCGTTGTGAAGGTGATCACCACTACACTGCCTGCGCAGCACCTAAAGGCGCCGATGTGCGCTAACTGCGCGGGGGGCCACCCGACCTCTCATCGCAGTTGCCCTGTGTACCGGGCCATGACGCGGGCAGAGAGGCAGGAGGTCCAGCGTCATGACCCACCCCCATCCAGGAGGCCCCCGCCCAGGCGGGCTTGACCTCATTCTCCGGGATCGGAGACTGGTTACGAGGGACTCCAAGGCGGCGGCGCTGTGCGGCGGGCCCTAGTGGCTATCGACGCATGGCTCCGCAACCGGCGAGGCCCGCGCCAGTCACGGCAGTGCCCAGATGGACTGATCCCTTGACAACTGGAATGGCGAGAATACAAATCATGGCTGGTGCATGATACCTTTTCTCTACTAACACAAACACCTGGACCTGTGCAGAACCACATCCTTGCATGTACTATCAAAATATGTCAGGTTTTACATGTAGGCTCTTTCTTTTTCTGCCTATGTGGTTTTCCCTGACCCTTAATACCACGCCTTAACACCACATACCTAACACAAACTCTGGCCTTAGCGAGTCTAACTCGGAAACAGGCAGATACTCCTTGTATCACTTCCCACTCTTCCCTGCTATCTCTTTTCTTCTTAGAAATAGTAGCATGTCGGAGGCAATGTAGACTGAGTCGATTGCCACACGGGGAGAGCGAGCTTCGGCCATCCCCCCACCCCCGCCGAAAAAATAGCACGGACACAGATAGGTCTTATGGCGACGTGGGACAGGAAAGGCCTAGGAGTGGGAAGGAAGCGGCCGTGGCCTTAATTAGTGTATAGCCCCAACATTTGCCTGGTGTGAAAATGGGAAACCACGGGCTGCCGACAGCAGGGTTCGAACCCACTATCTCCCGGATGCAATCTCACAGCTGCGCGGCCCTAACCGCACGGCCAACTCGCTTGGTGTCATTATAAGGACACTGATACAAGTAAATTATAGATCTGTTGGTTCTACAATTATGTCTCTGAATGTTTATTTAGTTTATTTTCAGTTTCTGTTTTGTGAATATTTAATGGGGGGAGGTTCTAACCCCCAGTAACCCCTGGCTACGCCCCTGCCCTCGAACCTCTATAAGAACGGTCTCATTTACCCCAAGGAACCCAGTTTATTTTCTAGATGGAACTGAACAGACACATTATATGATGGCCTCCGGAGAAGCCTGGTGTGGGTCTTTTTCTCGTAGACGGCCCATTAGGCGGCCTGCATGTCTCTGAAGACATAGGATGGTTTCTAATGCTGAATAGGCTACGTCACACATACACCCAACCCCCGAGCCATTGGAATTGACCAATTAAGGTTAAAATCCTCGACCCAGCCGGGAATCGAACTTGGGACCCTCTGGACCAAAGGCCAGCACGCTAACCATTTAGCCATGGAGCCGGACAACAGACACATTGACTGAGTGAGATTGCCAGACTGACGAATGCACGCGGCAAGCGTGCGATTTTGGCAAAATTATACCCTGCTACCCTTCGTCGCAGAACATGCTACACATTGCTCCGCGGGTCTCCGCTACTTGTTGTGGTGCTGTACAATTCGGTTAGCTGGGACGATCGATATTTTGTGCGTATTTCCGCTAAGTACTTTTCTTAATAATGAAAGAAATTAAAGAAGAGAATTATCTCAGAAGACAACAGAGTTTGTACATTTTTCTTCTTCTTCTTCTTGGTTTTTCCCTCGGATTCAGCGAGGGATCCCACCTCCACCACCTCAAGGGCAGTGTCCTGGAGCGTGAGACATTGGGTCGGGGGATACGACTGGGGAGGATGACCAGTACCTCGCCTAGGCGGCCGCACCTGCTATGCTGAACAGGGGCTTGTTGGGGCATGGGAAGATTGGAAGGCATAGGCAAGGAATAGGGAAGGAAGTGGCCGTGGCCTTAAGTTAGGTACCATCCCGACATTTGCCTGGGGAAGTGGAAAACCACGGAAAACCACTTCCAGGATGGCTGAGGTGGAAATCGAACCCACCTCTACTCAGCTGACATCCCGAAGCTGAGTGGATCCCGTTTCAGCCCTCGTACCACTTTTCAAATTTCGTGGCAGAGCCTGGAATCGAACCCGGGCCTCCGGGGGTGGCAGCTAATCACACTAACCACTATACCACAGAGGCGGACTGTATAATTCCCTAAAAACATAATTCTTAGTTTCAGGTGGCTAAATTGGAATAAAAATCTAATGTTGTCTCTACAAAATGGATGCTTGTCATTAACGATTTACCTACCAGGTCACTCTCCAATAAGAAGAGGTTAGGAATGTTGGATTCCTTTGTTGCTTACTTAGAAATTGGTCTTTCAACAGTACAACCCGGTTTCGATCACGATGATTATAACTAGTGCCCGCATAATTCTAGAAGCAAAAATACGGACATATTTCTCGGAATTAGGAACTGGCAAATTGAAACACCGATGCCGATAAAAGAAACTGGGCGACACATATTGAAATGAATTGATAAATCAGATAAACAACTTTAGGCCCAATACGATTAACTTAGTAGGTACCTTGACTACTGTGAGGTATCAAGAGTCGATTCTTCATCCCAGGCATTTACAGGAAGACAGTATGCTTCTGGTTACAAACTTAATTGTGATCCGTTTTGACAGCTATCAGTTACCAATTGATTGTAACTTATTACGAGCAAAACCAGTATTGATTAGGTTGACCTTAAATAATGTAGTAAAACACTAAATGACTTTTAATTGTATAATGTCCGGCTCCATGGCTAAATGGTTATCGTGCTGGCCTTTGGTCCAGTGAGTCCCGGGTTCGATTCCCGGACGGGTCGGGGATTTTAACCTTCATTGGTTAATTCCAATGTGTGTGTCGTCTTCAGCATTAGAATTCATCATAGGTAGGGCCCCATTCTCATAGACGCGCAGGTCGCCTATGCGGCGTCAACTCGAAAGCCTTGCACTCGGCCTCTTCGGAGGCCACAAGCCATTATTATATTGTATAATCACGCCGTGCTTCTATTTAATTTTTTTCTTTGGTTAAAGTTTTATATGATCACATTCGAAATTTCGCTCAGAGAGCATAACAATTTTTGGCATTATAAAGCTATTTTTGTCAGTTTTGATGTCTGCCCCCGCACCCACTACATCCCTAGGACCCAGGTACTTCATGTTGTATGTACATATTTTGGCCCCCACTTATAATTCCCAATCGTCGCTACTCTCTGCATCAACCCCTTTTGAACTTCAAACGTCAAACAAAACTGAACTCTTCAAGACATTTCTTTCTCTAGTGAGTGTCTGAATCTCTGATCCCTTTTAGAAAATGAAGGTAATAAAAGAATTATTAGAACATGAAGAAAAAAATCCACCTAAAAATAAAGAACGAGAAAGGCTAGAAAAGCAAGTGAATGGGAATAAACATTTCTTCTCTCTTGTTTGTAGATAAAAGACCTAAATTTGTAGTGAACTATGTCGAAATAGCAGCAAAGACCAGATAAGAAGAACAAACAGTAGGGTTACTCACGAGGGAGAGGAGTGACGCGAAGACGATTGTGGATCGCGGGGAACAACACTGTCGAGCCATGTCCTCATTCGGTAGACACTATAGAAACTGGTCCGGGGAGCACGGCAGGTGATGTAGTGTGCAGAGATAAGATAAGGCGATAACAACACCTCAACTCTTGCTATTCCTAGTAATTATGTTGTCATCTCCGCCTCATAGTTGTCACCCTAAGATAACACTTTGAAAATGCTGCCACTGTGTGAGTCGTATTTTGACATTAGAATATATCTACTGTTTCGATCCAGTACTGGGCCCCAGAAACGTGTGTACCAGACTTCCTTATAAAACCAAACCCCATGACGCAACAGCCCCGAAGGGCCATGGCCTACCAAGCGACCGCTGCTCAATCCGAAGGGCTGAGTCGGCACAACGAATCATCTCTGCAATTATTCTTGTCTTTCTACACCGGTGCCGCCATTTCACCGTCAGATGGCTCCTCAACTGTAATCACGTAGGCTGAGTGGACCTCGAACCAGCTCTCAGATCCAGTTAAAAATCCCTGACCTGGCCGAGAATGGAACTTGGGGCCTCCGGGTAAGGCTCTCTTCACCCACACCGGTTTTGACCGGCCGTCAATTGACCGGCCGGTCTGAGTTTCATTTTCACACTTGCCGGTTGAAACCGGACGTTCAGTAACACGCCAGCTCTTGTACAGTATGGATCATAGTCGAATTATTGCCATGTGGCTTTTGTACAAACGTTACCGAAAAAGTAATAGAATTCGATGGGTTCATCCAATAAATGAAAAGAGGGACGAATTAGGTCTGTTTTATATGCTAATTGAAGATCTAAGAAAAGATGGAAAAAAGCTCTTTAACTATTTTCATATGTCCATTTCTCATATTGGTGCCGTCAAAGGGTTAAGACCTAACAGTGGGGCCGATGACCTCGATGTTAGGCCCCTTTAAACAACAAGCATCATCATCATCCTCAGACCTAACAGTGTCTGCGTGTGTTTAAAATGCAATAAGGGAAAGGTGTTTCTGTAGTTAGGTCATCACTTGCAATAAAAGTTACTTACCAAAAATGTTTTTTTTCACTATCACTGAATTCTCCAAAATCTTCCTTCAGACCTTCACAAACTTCCTTCCACCCCTTCCTTGTACCATCCCGATCTTTTTAGATACCTATCACTTGACTTATCCCACAACACAGGTCTTGCCTGAACTAACGATATCAGTAGTTCTATATCAATTTCGATGTCCTCCATATTTACACTCAGCTTTACTTTCTGAGAGCAGACGGACGATTGATGGCCGGTGTGTGTGTGAAAACTAGGGGCGGTGCGTGGTATTGTTGCAGTGTTGCACAACTCCCAGTAATTTTACGCTTCATTTGTCGTATTTTCTTCAGATGTTTTAGTTTAATAAACCTAACATATATTCGAGAACATGTTAAAATCAACCATCTTTGATCGTTCGCTGAACTAATGCTTCGTAACGGATAAATAAACGCTGCTGGCTTCGAAGAATCAAACTCAGGGGGTTTGCTTTCTTACGGCAACTCCCTAGCGGGCAGCGCGGCGCAACGTACCTCAGCAGGAACGAGCCCAAGCCTGCATAGTATCAGGTAGCATGCTCGCTGGTATCGGTCTCAGGGAGTTTTACGAGACTAGCAAGTCCCCTATCAAGAAACAGTTCCAAATGTCTCCGTTAGATTGCGCCACTCTGCGGATATTACGTCATTTCTACTTTCCTCTCGCAAAGGTAATTCATTTCCATTTTTTAAATTTACAAATTTCATTTACTTTGCACTGACGCAGATAATTCTTATGGCGACGATAGAATATGAAAGAGCTAGGAGTTGGAAGGAAGCGGCCGTGGCTTTAATTAAGGCACAGTCACAGCATTTGCCTGGTGTGAAAATGAGAAACCGCGGAAAACCATATTCAGGGCTTCCGACAGTGGTGTTCGAACCCACTATCCCCCGGTGTGTGTGAAAGTAGCCTAAGAGGCAGGCACGCTACCCCTACACCGCGGGGCGGGCACCAGATTTCCTTGAGTAATTTCAAGACTGTAAACGCTAGTTAGTGCACAAGCTCACAGCTACGCGACCCCAATCGCGTGGCCAACTTGCAGGGTAATTTCTTTTTCATGCCATACCAGACCACCCACAGTATTACCAATATCTTGCTTCAATGAAAAACAGGAGGGCAAATTTTCAATTCATGTGAGGCAACAGTAACTGTGCCAGGTTAAGTGGCTCAGACGGTTGAGGCGCTGGCCTTCTGACCGCAATGTGGCAGGTTCGATCCTGACTCAGTCCGGTGGTATTTGCAGGTTCTCAAATACGTCAGCTTCGTGTCAGTAGATTTACCGGTATGTAAAAGGACTCATGTGGGACTAAATTCCGGCACTTCAGTGTCTCCGAAAACCGTAAAAAGTCATTAGTAAAAAAACCAATAACATTATTAATAAGAGTGACTCTAGTTATAGTGTATAATTACACTCTTATTTCCTGGGTTGTAATTGCCAGATATATTTCAGTTTTAGTAAGAATGTACTTAACGATAATAGAGTTTCTTGTTATTTCTGGAAGCTATGAAAATGTGACACTGAAAATTTTGGTGCAACATCCAGCTTCAGATACCACCAGCCGCTAATGGTGAAAACACTCATACAATCACGTTCACCTCTGTCGGCCTGCTACCGTCCGGCAACCGGGCCCTCCAGTGAGTGTGTCCGGCTGCTACACGGCACTTTACTGGGCACCGGCAGGAGTGGAAGCTATAATGCTTTTAAATACAGTAATCCACTACTTCGTTCGGCAAGAACCGGCCGGTCAAAACCGGTGTGTGTGAACGTAGCCTAAAGGCCGGTCTCCACTGATTAACATTTAACAACAACATGTTTAATGTTAAGAGTGTTAAATGTTAACTGGTGCCACCATCAACATGTTGAATGTTAAATGTTGAATACTGTTTCATTTAACATTGTGTCCACACTTAATAAACATGTTAAACTTGACTTTCTTTGTTTATATATAGGCCCTAAATAGTTCATCATAACAATCTGTGGTTATACATTTAGGTGGTGTCTAGTATTTTCAAATAAGGACAATGGACTCAGATAAAGATGATTTCGCCCTTAGTTATTGCCACTGTTGCTTCTTGTTATGACTTAGAAATGCAGTTTTATTAGACACATTTCCTCCCCTCATCCTTCTCATTGCTTCCAAAGCAAACCAGTTTGAAGTATAAACTTCGTCCGCTCCCGCACCCAACTTATGATTTTTTTTTTCCAATACTCGACTGTACTGGGAGCGGAGGGACGCTAGGTTTTTTATCAATGAATTCGCAGGAACAATGAAGGATAATTTAGAATTCCTGTAAAATGTCGGCTTTCTTCGCTTTATCCCTGCATTCCTTTTATGAGACATCTCATAAACAAGGCCAAAGTAATCTTGCTCCACTCCATTTCTGACTACTATAAATTTTAGTATAGTGCACAGAGAACGACACACGTGCGCGTATCGGTACCAGTACTGTATTTGTAGCTTATAACAAAGAGAATGAGTGTTGCGGAGTGTTGTAACTATAATCCTACTTCACGAGAAGCAGGTCGTTTGCATCATTTGGCTATCTGTTGACATGGAACCGGAAAGGAAGTTGCCGAAGCTGTGCCAACATCTCACGAACAACGAATTGACTTGACATGTTTTCCACTTGGAGCGGAAAACACGCCAACATGTTAAAAGTGTTAACCTCAACATTCTGAGTTAACATGCAAAGTCAATTGGAAGACACAATCACAATATACATATCAATTGTAACATGTTAAATTTAACATGTTGGTGTTAATGTTAATCAGTGGAGACCGGCCTTAAGAGGCAGGCACGCTAACCCTACACCGCGGGGCGGGCACCCGATTTCCTTCAGTAATTTCAAGACTGTAAACGCTAGTAAGCAGTGGAAGCTGGGTTAACTCAGGATATCTTATTAATTTGGAAGTAACGGACACAGGGGCGTAACGTTAGGGCCTGCAGGCTTGCAATGCTGGCGGGCCCCGCTGACACCTCGCAAATATATATACTGTACGCGCACTTTTTAGTGATAGATTTTTGTACTCAATTGAGGAGTAAGAAGGGAGCACTGCTGGTTCCGTAGTACTGCCAACTGCGTGGAAATAAAATCTGAATTGAATCGATAATATGACCGATCGATATGAATTTTCTAAACCTTTATTATCTTACGCCAGCAACTGTGTCACACACACAATATATAATACTATCTAACATTTCCCGATGCGAAACGTGTTCCTAGCATGAATTCTATAGTTTGGCTTTGCTGTGTAAACAACAACAGTACGAGTACTTAAAGTGTACGCCAGATGTCGCACAGCGATGATAAGCGATTCTTAGTTTGTGTTTCAAAGGTTGCCAATACGAATCTCGAAGATAACCGAAGTCGACCGATTCAGTACTAGGGTGTAAATCTATCACTAAAAAGTGCGCAGATAATACAGTACACTGAACTCTCGATTAACCGGGACAATGTAGGGTTAAGGCTTCCCGGATAAGTAAAATCGCTGTTAACCCGCAAAAATTTAAAAATAGAACAGGTGTACTGAAAGTACAGTTAAAATGATACTACTGTATTGTTTTTTATTAACTTACCCAATACGTTGCAGTGAAAGTAGCACTTAGCACTATTAATACATGTAAAAATAAACAGCACTTTTCGTGGAAACTAATAAGTCAAGGAAAAATATTCAGACTACCTAACTTTACTCTTTCTGAAAATAATTAGTCATGGTTTTCTGCTTTTGTGCTGAGAAGCACTTTTTTCTTTATTTTGCTTCTCAAGTTTCTCAAAACAAGTTTTTCGGTGATGAGAGCATCATCCTCGACCTCGATGTGCTCCAGCAATGACTCGACCTTTGCCAAGGCAGCCCCATGCGTAACCGTTTGTTGTGCTTGTATTACTGGAACTCCTAACACCCGGCTCCATGGATAAATGGTTAGCGTGCTGGCATTTGGTCACATGGGTTCCGGGTTCGATTCCCGGCAGGGTCTGGAATGTTAATCATCATTGGTTAAATTCGCTAGTACGGGGGCTGGGTGTATGTGTTGTCTTCATCATTATTTCATCACGATGCGCAGGTCGCTTACGGGAATCAAATTAATGTGGGGTCGCGGGTACGAAATGCGTCGCACATGTGAATTTGACCCTGTTTTACGGCCGGATACCCTTCCTTCCGCCAACCCTATATGGAGGGATGTAATCACAATTGTATTTTTCTGTGGTGGTTGGTAGTGTAGTGTGTTGTGTGACTATGAAGAGGAGAGTGTTGAGACGGACACAAACGCACAGTTCCCGAGCCAGAAGAATTAATAAGAAGCGATTAAAATCCTCGACCCGGCCGGGAATCGAACCCGGGACCCTCTGAACCGAAGGCTAGTACGCTGACCATTCAGCCAGCGAGTCGGTACAACATGTCCTCGGACACTCCAGCATTAAAATCCATACGCCATTTCATTCATTTTCCTAACACTCGTGCAATTTCAGTGTTTGTGATATCGCGGTTAAGCCGATTACGGTAAAACGAGAGTTGTGTGTAGCCTAATGTCACTCTGCACGGAAATGGTCCGGGCAGTTTTGTTCAGTCTGTTCGTTTTACAATTTGTACGTAGAGGAATTGCAATTTGATTGCATCTAGCAACAGTTACTTTAGCATAGCTGTAAACAGCAATGAAAACTAATACCAAAATATCACATTGTAATTCGAAAATGTTACTTTCATGATATGTAGTTCACTTGAGATTGTATTTTGCATAATTTTTGCTGAAAACTTAAATTTTATCACATATGTATTGAACCCATGACCTTTGTGTCATAAGGAACCAGAGTCCTAAAGTCATTACATGAGGTTGCATATAAATTACAAGTCAGGAGCTCTACATATATTTTTTTAATCCCTGACCAGAAACGGCACGTGGAGAAACAGTTGGTGTTTCTCATTCTCACACTAAAGAAATTACGTCACCCGCACGTGTAAAAGGAGCATGGATATGTTGGACTACTTGTGCTAATAAAAAGTACATTTTAAGAAGAATTTGCGACGAAACTGCCGTAGTAAACGTTAGGAAATTATAAGTGAAACAATTTTGTCATTAATGATACAGATTCTAGACCGCTAAATAGCTTCAGAAGGAAATTTGTCAAAAGACGCGCCTGTTCGTTCAAACTCTGTTACATCGACCAAATATAGTGCCTGTCTTATGACGTAATTTATCAATTCAGTGGGTTAAGAGAAATCCTTAAATGCTTATCAATTACACTGCTACTAAAATAAACAACTATGTGTTACATCGAGACCTGTCTTCAGTACATTTTTATGGAGTAGAAAAGGTGTCTGTAAAAATTTGGCGGTAAATGAAAGTGGCATGAGAGTGGCAGTTAATAGTACAAAAGAACGGTGCGTCATTTGCAATCTCGCATTGTGTCCAGTGAATTCGAGGCGAGTCCACGTATTTTAGAGTAACTTTATAAACCAGCGTTTGAAAGGCTAAGTCCCAAGGGAAGGTAGGTTTTTTTGCTAGTGGCTTTACGTCGCAACGACACAGATAGGTCTTTTGGCGACGATAAGATAGGTTTTGGCCGAAGGTGGCTGTAATATAATCTCCAAGTGGAGATAGGTTTTAAAAAGTACGGAATCGAAAACATTCTATGAACTACGATTTAAAATGTTGCGTAATAGGGTTGAAGTCGGCAATTGCCGAAAGTTGCATAACAAAATCAGCCAGTCAAATTATTTTTCTGATAAAAGTAATCGACAGTATTCCAAGTGAGGAATCATCACGTCGGTTTTCAGGGTCAGGTAACAGACAGTCATTCTAATGCCGCGATCCTGCAATTCCTGCAATTGAAGTTGTAAATACAATTGTATTATTCTAAAATATTGTGTGTGCGGGTCGGTGTTCGACAGACGTGTTCGGTCCGTGCAAGGAAGGAAACGTGTGAAGGGCATTTTTGTTTGTCATTATTTCCAGGTGAATGTAGATAAAATTAAAATAAAAGGTAAAATATATTTCGTAAAGCCACTATCTGTCGAGATGGCTAAATAAAAAGATTGAGAGGCTGGTGAATCTGTAAAAATGGAAGATGACGTACGAATACAGGTATGTGAATTACCACCTTTCTAAAATACTTTTATTTATTCCATGATGCCACTGTTTTTCTTGTGTGAGTATCTATGACGCATTTTGGACACCCCTTTATTTCGTCAAAATGTCAGAGGAATATGACAAACGGTTATTTGTTTTATGTTTCTTGGATAATCGGAAAAGTCGCGAAAATAGCGTGTGAAGTGTTGTAGAGTAGTGGATTTTGATGGTTGAGAAACGAATATAATGTCTAAAGTAAAGTATCATTTCCGTACGTTTATTTTCTATATTTGTGGTTTGTCAAAGTTAAGATATTAATTTGTCATAAAATTCTGTTCGATGTAAAGATGAAATTCATGTAAGCGTTCTGTAATTCGTGGTTATTCAGTTAAAGCTGGCGTGAAGGCACACCATTGTGTTAGGCGACGTAAATTTGTATCGAGGGAAGTTACGAGGCGAGACCGATAAAATTGGTTACAAGGGATTGCTGCTCCAAAGTCTGTTGATATCTGTGTAGAATGGATGGTAGGAAAATAACGGTAAAATTTGTGTAAGTCAAGTTGTGAGTTTCGGTTTGGAAATATTAGCTCAAATATGCGGGGAGAGATGGTTAGTTGTCAAAGAGTGTTTTATGTAATAGCATTGTGGGTCACCCAAGAGAGATATTCCATATTATTGCCGTGTCGGGAATTTGTGTTAGCGAGTGTTTCAAGTCTTGCGAAAAGGAATAGAAAGGAAGGATTACGGATCAGGTTGTTGAAATCCTGTAGTATTGATGCCGGGATGTTCAGTGTAGGAAACCCGAGGAGTTATTTATGTGTAATTTATTGGGATGGGAATAGGGTCAATCCATAATTAGGATTCCACTTGAAACCGTAGGACCGTGATGGATAAGAATATTTGAGTGACGTCTTAAAGTAAATGTTTTCGCATAATCTATGTGGCTCAAGAATTATATTTCATGTGAATTGCCAGCGAGGCAAGGTTTCTTTCCTTTCATTTTGAAGCAGGTTAAATACGAATAACATGTGTTTCGTCTCGAGATAACGAAGAGACGCTCGCGTTCCCGTTACTCCGTCCAGATATTAAGTAGTCGATTTAGCTCGCTACTAGAATCAACTAACTGTAACTGAGATTTGTCGCTTGTAGTAAAATGTTTGGAATTAGATTTTGTTCTTTAGAAGAGACTCGTTTTAGTAGAGAATTTCATTCATTTTTGGAAGCGGCGGAAATGAGACGATGATATGATTTATTGGAAATAACCATTTTCAGGGATGTCAAAATGTGAGAATCGGTAGTAATGTTGTCTGATACCATTTGAGGGTATACAAAGTTGTATTTGAGTGTCACGAAGTTATGTGACACGGATTTGTTTATTTTGCGTTGTGTGTTAATTTATGCAGATTGTAGGATATAATGTTAGGATTATCCAAGCTAGTTTCTTAATAATTGTTAGTGTTAAGGTAAGCTTGTTGGGTGACGTCATGAAATAAATAAATAGTACTGGAAATTATGGCAATGTAAATGTTTTTCAGCGGCAATGAAGAAAGCACGAGCAATAAAACAAAATACTTTAATTAATAATTAGGGGTTTTAAAGAAACCATTCGTCCGGGGTAGATAAAATGTGTTGTTAATTAGGTGTGAGATTACTTCATTTATTAAGTTATTAACGTCAGTGAAATCGCATTTTGAGAATTAGCTTAAAACCAAGTGACTAAGTTGAAAATGTATTCTGGAAATCTTGGTTTTATTTGCTGAGAAATCTCAACTCATTAATGTAACAATTAAGGGTACATGTCCAATGGCAAAGGGATTTTACTGCCACAAGTGTTGTGGGCATTTTTTGTTGTTATTATTTCGATTTTGTTTCGTTGAACATCAGATTGCTGGGGATTTATTAACGTGGAAACCATGGTCATCAACTACTGTAACTTAATTGTGTTCAGCCTTCAACTTAGAAATTTGGATGGTCATAGGGTCATCAACCTCAGTGACTTAGATTAGGGCCATTTGCCATTATAGCATTATTTTCCTTGCGGTCATCATCCACAATCACTTTAACGTAAATTACAAAGTTAGATGTCGGTCCATGACATAGTCGCAGGTCACATCGATTCAATCAAGGGTCCATGCCGTACAACCATTGTGTGGCACATGCCGATTGGACTGTCTTAATTATACCAAGAGTCCAGAGCTCGTGCTACGGGGGCTGGATTATCACGAATCATTATGATGGTACATGCAGTCTCACATGGAAATCGATCTTAGGGATCTCCAGAATTTCTTTATTTCACTCTTAACTTAAGACAGTGGTTTCTAGTAAGGATGCCCCTCAGGTAGTTGAGTTAAAGTCTCCAAAGCCAGTATCTCTCATTGTCGCTATTATTGTTATTTTTAACGGACAAGACTGAGTTCGTTGTTTAGAGATGGTAAAATGTCACAAGTTTTTTATTTGATCGTCAATGGTCAATAAAACATCCATTCCTTTGACTCGATTCTTCTTATTTAGTAGATAGTTTAAATTACTGAAACCCGCCTCTTACCTAAGCAAGTGACGAAGATCCCGTAGACGACCCAAGATAATGATCTCAGACCGATTTGCTAATAGGTAAGGAAGGTTGGTATCCTACGAAGTACCTACAGGGTTCAATATTTTAGTCTTGGTTTTCGGCATGCATACAGTTTCTTCGAGCAATTCATTGATGGTCCGTGTAGAGTATGTGTTCCTATAGCCGTAGAAAAATATTTAGGTTGCCCAGAATGAACGCAGAGTTAAGCGCGAAGTAAAATAATTTTGTATTTGGTTGTCTGTGATGGTGGTATATAGTGAATTTTTGTAGTGTTCCTCTTGGATTACAGGTGAAGGTTTCTCGAGTTCTGTGGCATTCTCCATGAATATAATGTGTGTAATACGTCGTGACAAATATTTTCCCTCGTTTGTCGTTGATGCACGTACACTCAGTATGCGAGTGAAACTATAAAACTTTAGCGACGGTAAAATACCAGTTCAATTTTGCTTATTAATATAGATTAGGCTTTTTAAGTAAAAAACAAATAGTTAGCCCCAGTGTATTTTTGTGAAAACCATGACTACTATCACGAAGCGTTACCGGATGAAACTGTAAGGATATTGTTTAAAATCTGCTATAGATTAAGTTATGATCGTGTCGTCACTGCCGTGGATATCAATTTGGAAGTATGTGCGAGCGTGTGATTGAAAATATTATTGAAAGATCTTTCTCAGGTAGACCTTTCCACGAAAAACGCAACCTTATAAAATGGTAATGTTGACTTTAGAGAGTGTAGTGGGGCTACGATTATATATATATATTTTTTAAGTTTTTGCAGCTGGGGTAATGAATATGTTCACTGCACGCCACTGGTTAATTCTCATATTTACCCTCGCAATATCCGAAAGATGGCTAGGCTTTCTTGGAAAGCTTTTCAAAACAGCAAAGGCGAATCTGTACCTGCCAAGATTATTGCTACATTTTGTGGGTAAGTTCGAGAGAATGTATTTACTTCCACCTCCCTAAGAGGTATGTAAATTTTTTCTGATACAATTTGATTGTATTCATTGACGATAATAGTATAGCATAACATAGCATGATGATAAACATTTCAGTAACGGAATTTATCGTACTTTGCTTCAGGTGCAAAACTGCCAACTTACTCGATTCATGGACAACAGAAGAAAAAAGAAGGTATGCTTCATTTCTTCTTTGAACTGAAAACGAAAGATGAGCAAGGTATATTCCTCCAAAAAGTTTTGAGGTGGATATTCCTAAAAGAAGATTGTCTTCAGACATTAACAAGTGTCCAAAAGCAGTTTCTGTCAAGCATTATAATGTGGTGTGAAGAAAGCAGGTGTTTGTAAAACAGCGTTTCTGGCTGTGTAGCCTATGCAATTACAAAGAATTGAATGGAAAGGATTTCAAAATTACCGTACTATTGAATAACGATGTCCCACAAGATAAGAGGGGTAAAACTGCCAATAATTTCCTTCCAGCTAATTTGGTAGCTGATATGAATGCGCATATTCCTTCCTTTCTGCGTGAAATCGGGCACTATACACCACCGTTGCTTAAGTTCGTTATTGAACGTCAAAATAATGTTTTAACTCTTCAACAAAACATTTCCACACCACAAAGGCAAAGTGTCGTATACTAGTTTTTATCTTTACTTCAAGAAAATTTTTGATTTAAAGTTTGGACAGCACCACGAGGACGCCTGTTCAAAATGTGAGGAACTAGGAGTGAAAATAAACAGTACCGGTAATGAGTTGGGTAATGCTGCTAAGAAGGCTACACAAGCTGAACTTATGGTTCACAAACGAGAAAGGAAGCGATTTTATACTGTTTTGAAACAATCTGAATCTTTGGATGGCCAATCACATGCAATACATGCAATATGTATCGATTTTATATCGAATGTCACACCTGTGCAAGATTTGTACTATTTCAGGCAACTTACAGTCAACACCTTTGAGGTACATGACTTGAAATCAGGCAAAAATGACTTGCTACGTTTACCATGAAGGTGAGGGTGGGACCGGAGCTAACGATATTTGCTCGCATCTCCAACACTATATCGATACCTTCATTCATCCCGACGTCAAACGAGTTCTAATTTTTGCCGATAACTGCACTGGGCAAAACAAGAACCAGGCAATACGTCGATTTATTATGGCACTGGTTGAACTCGAAAGGTTTCAATCGGCGGAGATTATTTACCCTTTACGAGGTCACTCTTTCATGCTATATGGCAGGGATTTTGCTGTCATTAAGAGAGCTCTGAGGCAAGTTGAGAGCCTTTATACATTGGATGATTATGTTGTTACTATCAAAGGCGCATCTACGAATCTTAGTAGATTTGTAATAATAACACCACATCATGACATTGGTGTTCGATTTCAGTAACTGGTACTGTCAGTATTACAAGAAGACCTGTCTAAGTGTTGATTCGTATGGCAGAAATGTGCGGAGAGCACCGAAAATGTAATTTAAACTATCTCAGTACCATCAGTTGACATGCAATAGCTCCAGTTCAAGAGTACTGCTGGTAAAACCTGTCGTCAATGGCTTAGTCGAGCATTCATTCAACTGAGAAATACCCAGCAAAATTTGAGTCTATTCACTCAACGAGCAATCACTAGGAGACCAATTATGGCAAGTAAAATAAATGACATTATAAAAATGCTAAAATTTATCACTCACGAACACCTGAACTACTTTCGTGGAGTTCTTGCCTATCCAATCAGACAGGAAACCCAAGACGAGCGGTATGGTGGATAGTTCGGTGTTCTGTGTTTCAGTGATTGTGACCAAGAGCAAACTGTACTCTTTGTACATAATATCAGTGTTGTTTTTGCATTTTTCATTACATTGAATTGCTATTATTGGAATTATTGCTTTCTGTGTTGCAATGATTCTTGCATTAATATTGTACTTCATTTTCATATTACTACTACCATGAGTTAAGTAATGGTTCAGTGTTCATACTGAAAATTGTCTTTATACATATTTCAAAAGCAATAACAATACACTTTGTAATTACTGTATTTGTGGGTTTTATGTGAAAGTTGGCATTCAAAGTTCCAAAGTTCACTCCATTAGATGTATCAAGGGGACTTCTGCAATACTAACATCTGTCATCTGAACTGGATTTTGTATTTTCGTGCAATGAAGTATGCGTTAGTAGAGGCAGAAGCGTAAAACATAGATCAAAATTTTCCATCACCTAGAGAGTTTCTTTCCTTCTCCCGTAAAAACTAAAAATTGTCAGAAGTCCCCTTTCAACATCAGGTGATTCACATACAAACACCGATGGCGGAAAATTAAAAAGTGAATTTCCTTGTTACTGTGGACACATCCGATAAAGAAATACCATTGTTTTTAAACTCTGAGCAATGTACATACTAAACTATTATATCTATGTACATTGTAATGGCGAGCCAATATTAGAACAGCGGACCCTGCACCAGCGGGAAAACTTTGGGAAGAAGAAGAGGAAGAAGATAGACATTCAGTTGTTATATAGAAACAGAACACTTACAATAAGATGATAATGATGAGTAATAGCTTTTCACAAAATTAACAAGAAACAAAATGAAAAATACAAACGAGTGGAATAGGTAAGATAATTACCGGTAATACAAAAACTCCATCGTTGACGGCTTAATCTTTGTAATACTAGGCCTATCTAGTGTAGATGAATGACAACAGAAGAAATAAAACACATCTCAGCTAGCAACAATAGCCAGACAGTGAAATGCTATTTTTGAAAAGTTTTAGGGTCGTAGACCATTGAAGATGATTATATTTATTTATTTATTTATTTATTTATTTATTTATTTATTTATTTATTTATTTATTTCTGGCTCGGTGATATTAGAACATTCGAGGCTAACGCTTCCAACACCCTCTTTTATAATTCCTTTTTTCCTCAATCTTTAAGGAATGGTTCCTTCACGTTTTTCTTTCATTTAGACAGTCAATTTCATTATCCTCCTCATCATAAGGGACTAGTGACCATGCGGTTCTTCAGCTTATTAAGAAACAATGTTTAATGCTGGGGCCACTGTCACTTCCTTCCCAGTCCTAGTCCTGTCCTCTCCCATCGTCACCATAAGATCTGTCTATGTCAGTGTGACGTAAAACAAATAGAAAAATGTGATTTGATTACTGTTTGAATGAAGGATTTATACCAAATGAATGGAGAGTTGCTATAGTAGCTCAAGTGTACAAAGGAAAGGGTGATAAACATAGCGAATAATTATAGGTCAGTCAGCTTGATGCGTGTTACATGTAAGCACTGGGAAAGCATTCTTTCTGATTATATTAGACACGTTTGCGAAAGTATTAACTGGCTTGAAAGAAGGCGTTTCGGGCTTAGGAAAGTTATTCCAGAGTGGCTAAAGTTGCAGGATTCCAGCAAGATATAGCAGAGTTAGTATTTTAAATGGTCCGTATCAATATTGACCTATCTTATACGCATAGCAGAAGGCGATGAACTGTCTAAGGCTTTCGATAGGGTAGATCATCGCAGATTACCGACGGAAATGAATGATTTTGGACGTATAAACTTGAGTTTTTAAAAGTAGGAAAGATCAAAATACAGTATGAATATCAATTTGGAATTGAAGTGAGGACTGGGAAAACGGCCAAGAAAGAAGAAGATAATAAATAATAATGTTATTGTTTTTACTTCCCACTAATTACTTTTTTCGGTTTTCGGAGACGCCGAATTGCCATGATTTGGTCTCACTGGAGTTTTTTATGTACCTATAAATCGACCGACATGAGGCTGATATATTTGAGCACCTTCAAATACCACCGGACTGAAAGGAGAAGAAGAAGAAGAAGAAGCTACTGTACTACACGACCAGAAATGGCAAGCCAGCTCACTCGGACGTGGGAGACTAATGGATTGGATCGTACAAGGTAAATAGATGGTACCAAAGAGATCTGTTAAACTCTGCTTCAGGGTACGAGACGGCGACAGAAGAAGAGAAAGTCATAGAACTACAATAATTTAGAATCGAGGATTAGACCTATAATTTCCCTTAATAATTCGTAGACTCTTGTATATTTAACTTGAAAGGCACAACAATTTATAATGAAATTCGTTGATTAATTAATTAACCAATCTCCACATTGTTTTGGTTGTGTTCATCCCACTCACCCCGCCCAATAAAACGTTATAAACTTTCCCTTTGGGAAAATAAAATGATCATAAAAATATGTATTTCAATAATATGCCTGACGCAACGTTACCTAGTAACCGTGCAGACTGTGATACTGATGGTGGTGGTGGTGATTATTGTTTTAAGAGGAAGTACAACTAGGCAACCATCCTCTATATAACATTAATCCGAGAGAAAAAATGGAAGGGATCCGACATTTCGAAAAATGAAGTTATCGGCCAATGGAAGACAAGGGCCACGAAGCTCTTCCTTTTGTAATTTATAATTTTCTCTCCATCTAGTCACCTCTGTAACTTAAGGCCATAAGCCCACATAGGGCTTTTAAGAATTTTCATGTGAATTTCAAAGGAGTGCAAGAGTCGCCTCCTAACAATTTGGGTTTACGGCCAATATATTAAATCTTTTCTTTTTCACTAAGGCCATGTGGAATGGACACTTTTGCCTCTGTTAAAGTTTATCTTTCCTATTTAAATGTAACTTAGGCTGTCGAGTGAGTACCCCCCTGTGGGTGGGGGCGGTAGAATAACACCCACGGTATCCCCTGCCTGTCGTAAGAGGCGACTAAAAGGGGCCCCAGAGGCTCTGAACTTTGTAGCGTGGGTTGGCGACCACGGGGCCCTTAGCTGAGTCCTGGCATTGCTTCCACTTACTTGTGCCAGGCTCCTCACTTTCATCTTTCCTATCTGACCGCCTTCGGTCAACTCTTGTTCTTTTCCGACCCCGACGCTATTAGCTTTGCGAGGGCTAGGGAATCTTTCGTTTTCACGCCCTTCGTGGCCCTTGTCTTACTTTGGTCGATATCTTCATTTTTCGAAGTGTCGGATCCCTTCCTTTTTTCTCTCTGATTAGTGTTATATAGAGGATGGTTGCCTAGTTGTACTTCCTCTTAAAACAATAATCACCACCACCACTGTCGAGTGAGTAAGACAGTGAAAACTGTTTATATTTAATCTAATGTAAAAATGTGTGCGTGCAAATGAAAAGGGACCACATGTCGGGTATTGAGATAAAGGTACTGTAGTGTTCCATAATATGTAACTAATATCATGTAGTTGAATTGAATGCTTCCGAAAGAAATTAAGGCCTTAAATTAGCATGTAATGTTACAACATAAGATTTCATAACCTTTCAGTAGAGCTGTTTAAATTTTTTTATTACTTTGTGACACAAATAAGTTCTAAACTATTTGGAAGTTACGCTGACGTTTACATTTTCAAGTTCACCGGTATTCTGACAGATTTTTTTTTTTCGAAAGTTACTAACAGATATTATTAACGGTCTAATTTTTCCGTAGAGATCTATCTATCGATGCTAAGTCTCTGAGGTTTTATGACTTACAGATGGACACTGAAGACAACTAATTGCAAAAACTACTGTACTTTACAAAAATTATCACATACCTTAATGATTATTAATCACAGCCAGCATGAGACAGGAAAACCAGTTATTCATGCTGAAGCCTGCGTTTTGGCCATATTACATTCCCTTTCACCGTCTGGTCCCGATGTCCTGCCTCTCCACAGTAGCTGCAGCTGGATTGAGACCTCTTCTTTGGGGAGAATTTTCTCGGAGTTGGAGGTTTTCTCTTCTGAGCCTTACTTGTATTTTTAGGCGTTGTACTTTTTGAAGATGATGATGGTGTAACTATTGGCAGAGGAGGAGAAACAGAAGCCTGTTCCGTACGATTTTCACTTGAGGTGGTTGGTGGCGGCGTTGTTGGAGCAGGGAAAGATGTTACAGCAATAGCATATCTTTCTTATCTTCTGATACGAAGGGACTATTTTTTTCATGGAGATACATCTGTACATCGATGCTAATTCCTTGAGATTGGATGACTTGTGGAAGATCACTGAAGCCAGGCGGTTGGTCTTATGGAAGTACGATGTAGGGTACTTCATCAGAAACCATGGATTTCTTTGTCAACACTACACCAGGGTGCTCTGTCATATAGGCCTACACAAAGTGATGTATCTGGGTTATTTTTGGAATGCTTTTCATTCCAGCAAGGAACTTGTTTTGCCAGTCATAAGTAGGAATTGTTACATTTCCGGATTCTGTGCCAACAGCGACAGGAATAATAGAGCTAGAAACTTGACAACTTTTACGGGCGACATTAATTACATCTTCCATATTTCATTTTTCTGGAATGCTCTCTTGAAACCACCAAAACACAAAGCAGGTTGAAATTTCGTGTGTCCCAAAGGCAAAAATGAAATTTTATCAACTGCTGTTCTTTCCTGCCATAACTCTCCACATGAGGTATCTCATTAAGATGATTATATTTTGCCCAACACAGTTATCAGCATGGAATTCTAAATGCTCCTCACCTACTGAAAAATGTTCCAAGTGATGTACAAGAGATAAGACAGCATTTACTCCTTTACCCGCAATACAAGCTTCTGGAATAATGTACAAAACAAATTTGTTAAATGGTTCACACGCTACACCAAAGAGACCCACTTCGTAGCATGTAAGAAAGAAAATGGGTCCAACTTGTTGTGGATCATATGGTAAGTGCACCTGTTGGGAAAAATCAAAACTATAATGCATTGTGCCTTTGTATGTGTTACAGCTATGTGGCCCAAGAGACAATGGAGTTACCAGTTGTCTAATCCCTTGTCTACAATAAATTGTCTATGGTAAAAAAATGGCGTATGGCTTTTAGTGCCGGAAGTGTCCGAGGACATGTTCGGCTCGCCAGGTACAGGTCTTTCTATTTGACTCCCGTAGGCGACCTGCGCGTCGTGATGAGGATGAAATGATGATGAAGACAACACATACATCCAGCCCCCGTGCCAGCGAAATTAACCAATGATGGTTAAAATTCCCGACCCTGCCGGGAATCGAACCACGCTAACCAGTTAGCCATGGAGCCGGACTGTCTATGGTGTTTTTCATATATGGTGTTTTCATAAGCAGTCCACTCTGCTTAGATGTGATTAAGATGTTGTATAGCCTTCTCCATCTTCATCCATAATTGACAGTTTCCCCATTACAGTTTAATTGCTTCTACAAGTCATACAAAGATCAGTCTTGGGTTTCTGAACTACTATTTTTTTAAGCTATTTGTTCGGGGCGTCGACCTATAGAGATCGTTTGCCCCTACTTGTACCATATGATATGAACCTGCGTGTAATTGGAATTGCGCAAGTGTAGGACAACACAAATACCCAGTCCCCAGGCCGGGGATATTAATCATTTACAATTAAAAACCCCTGACCCGGCCGGGAATCGAACCCGGGGCCGCCGGGTGACAGGCGGACGCGTTGCCCCCTACACCGCGGGGCCAGACAACTACTGTGTTACTGCAAAATGTATGCCAGATGGGATACCAGAATAAGCGTAATACAAGAATTCTCTCTAATGATTTACAACTATCACAGTATAATGTACACTGACTGACAGAGACAATGCAACACCAAGGAGGAGTGGTTCGAAAGGGATGAAAGTTGGGGAAAAACAGAGACGGCACAGGAGAATAATTGATGTTTATTTCAAACCGATATGCAGGTTACACAATGCGCACGGCATCGACTCAGTAGAATGTAGGACCACCGCGAGCGGCGATGCACGCAGAAACACGTCGAGGTACAGAGTCAATAAGAGTGCGAATGGTGTCCTGAGGGATGGTTCTCCATTCTCTGTCAACCATTTGCCACAGTTGGTCGTCCGTACGAGGCTGGGGCAGAGTTTGCAAACGGCGTCCAATGAGATCCCACACGTGTTCGATTGGTGAGAGGTCCGGAGAGTACGCTGGCCACGGAAGCATCTGTACACCTCGTAGAGCCTGTTGGGATATGCGAGCAGTGTGTGGACGGTCATTATCCTGCTGAAACAGAGCATTGGGCAGCCCCTGAAGGTACGGGAGTGCCACCGGCCGCAGCACATGCTGCACGTAGCGGTGGGCATTTAACGTGCCTTGAATACGCACTAGAGGTGACGTGGAATCATACGCAATAGCGCCCCAAACCATGATGCCGCGTTGTCTAGCGGTAGGGCGCTCCACAGTTACTGCCGGATTTGACCTTTCTCCACGCCGACGCCACACTCGTCTGCGGTGACTATCACTGACAGAACAGAAGCGTGACTCATCGGAGAACACGACGTTCCGCCATTCCCTCATCCAAGTCGCTCTAGCCCGGCACCATGCCAGGCGTGCACGTCTATGCTGTGGAGTCAATGGTAGTCTTCTGAGCGGACGCCGGGAGTGCAGGTCTCCTTCAACCAATCGACGGGAAATTGTTCTCGTCGATATTGGAACAGCCAGGGTGTCTTGCACATGCTGAAGAATGGCGGTTGACGTGGCGTGCGGGGCTGCCACCGCTTGGCGGCGGATGCGCCGATCCTCGCGTGCTGGCGTCACTCAGGCTGCGCCTGGACCCCTCGCACGTGCCACATGTCCCTGCGCCAACCATCTTGGCCACAGGCGCTGCACCGTGGACACATCCCTATGGGTATCGGCTGCGATTTGACGAAGCGACCAACCTGCCCTTCTCAGCCCGATCACCATACCCCTCGTAAAGTCGTCTGTCTGCTGGAAATGCCTCCGTTGACGGCGGCCTGGCATTCTTAGCTATACACGTGTCCTGTAGCACACGACAACACGTTCTACAATGATTATCAGCTGAGAAATCACGGTACGGAATGGGCCATTCGCCAACGCCGTGTCCCATTTATCGTTCGCTACGTGCGCAGCACAGCGGCGCATTTCACATCATGAGCATACCTCAGTGACGTCAGTCTACCCTGCAATTGGCATAAAGTTCTGACCACTCCTTCTTGGTGTTGCATTTGCTCTGTCAGTCAGTGTATTAAAATACTTCTTAGATTTTGTTGGTTGGGAGAAGCATGAGATCACTTCTTCGTTTTGTAGGAATCCAGCCTGGCATGATAAGTACATTTTGTCGACTGCATGTTTACGATCATCAAAAGGAATATATTTCATCCGAGAAGTCTTTAATAAGTTTTGGTAAATTTTTTGGCTGTACCCCTTCTTTCTTGAATTGTTCCTTTAATTTTTTTAGCCTCTTAGAGCCACAAGCGAATACAAATTGAAAGAATGACTGACACACCTCCTGCCCTCTTAAGTTATAAATTGTGCAAGTTTCTTACCTGTCAATTTTTTCTCTTAGTAGCTGTTGTTATTGGCTGGTTTCGTACTAATGCATTCATCACACATTTGTCCACAGTATGAAATACACTGAAAGACTGTACCGGTATCGGAAATGTTTGGAGCAGACAGAATGTTTACGAAACCTAATACCTTAAAAGTGCCCAGCTAGGGTTTTTTTTATCATAAGATATCAGAATCATCTTAATATCGCACAGCTATGAGCGCGAGTGAGTGTGTGGAGCCTTGCTTATGATGCAAAAAGTGGCCCCTTTTCTTAGTATTAAACCTCATGCTTTAGCAGTGATTATTGTCAGAGTGCTTTTATATTCACCCAGTGAGTAGATGACTGTCTAAGCAATACATAGGTATCAAAAAAGAAAATTCAACATTTTACTCCCTTGAGTGTTTTTTTTTTTTTTACAATTCTTTCGTGAACTGTTGACCAAGAAGTGGTCCCTTTTCTTACACATGCACACAAATAGAGAATTGGGCCTTGGAGAGACTGGAATGTTGTAAATTTTGGAGCCCCTTCTCCTGGCTTGTAATTATTGAATGGAGCAGTAGTGCTCTTTTAAATAGTGTAACACTTAAGCTACCAAACTTATCTCTTAAAAATAATGTCTATTGTACCTGATTGTTCTTAGATTGCCAATAACTACTGTTTCTAGAGATGAGTTTGCCTTTTTGTCTTTTCAACTGTTATTTTGTGTTGTTCATTTAGATATGAATTGAGGGAAAAAAAAGAAAGAAATAAAATTTCAAATTTTAGAGTTTTGAATTGAGATTTGATTTTTTCTCTGTACACCCATTCGTGCCCGCACCTTCTTACACCTCTATGTCCACGGAAAGGCCGTAACATATATAATTATTCATACCTCAGTGTCAATGATCTTGGCAAATATATATATACTAGCAAGATACCCGTGCTTCGCTACGGTATTATACTGAAATTTATAAATAAATGCTTAACGTTTCTATATAATCCGCTGAAATTCGCGATCTGACTCGTTTTCTGAGAGATTACGGCAAAGTTCCTCCCATTTTTCAATCTTTCTTTCCAGCAATCGATTTTGTACTTTTCGGGCTACGTCCAGGTATTCCACCCATTCAGTTGGGTCCCTAAATCTTTGCCATCTTTTCCTGTAAGCATATTTAATATGGATCAAATCCTTGAGGAGATCCGGCGTGATGTCGTCTTGGATGCACTGGCGGTACTGAACTCGCGGCCGGACTGCATTAGTAGTCATTACCCGTCCAGGACCTGTTTCCAGCGCGGTTCGCACATTTTGATGACGGTCCAGAACATTATTATTATTAGGGTGGGTGATATTAGTTGAATTCAGGTTATTATTATTATTATTATTATTATTATTATTATTATTATTATTATTATTATTATTGATGTTCTTGACCTCACAGCAAGATGCGAGACCGCTACTTGCCCGTAAATTACATCTGCTGCCATTGTCATTACCTACAATGTGACCAGCACCATTGCCGCGCGTAGGCAAGTGCGCCGGATTTCCGGCAATCATCATTGACCTTATTATAGATGTGGACAATTGCACGGTCAATATCATTCCTATCGTTTATTTCAAATGTTTTTAAATTTTCATTTATATGCTAGGAGAATCTACAGTGATCTAACTAAGTTTTCCAAAGGAAAAGATGGCTCTTGGAAACGAACCCCGGAAAGATTAAAAATGATCGGTTTATGATCAAAATAAGCACATTATGAACAGTAAAATCAATTGGTCTCAACTATTTTTTCGCCACACCGAAGTTAATTTGATTTACCTCCCCCCCGCAAGAATAAAGAGGCGCGTATCTTTATGTTTAAAGGAGATATTCCACGCCTGTTGCCTTCAGTTTTGAGATATGAGTATCCCCATAAAAGCAATTAACTTTTTTCACTTCCTTTCACACTCCCCCCCCCCCGAAGTGAATTTTCCGGCAAAAAATACTTGTTTCTTTAATAGTAAAGGTTCTTCTAATTACCAATTATCACGACTCTACCATCTTCAGTTTTTGAGATGTGTCCTCATAAAAGGAATTAAAATCCTTTTCACACCCACCTCCCAAGATGATTTCCCCCAAAAGCGCGTTTTTCTTTGTTTTTAAAGGAGATACAAATACCAATTTTCACGTCTGTAACATCTTTAGTTTGTATTAGATGTACGTATCCACATGCAATTAATTCAATTAATTTTTCAATTGTTTTACCTCCGCCCCCCTTCTGCCCTTTCATTGGATTTTCCGAGAATACGTGTTTATTTTTCAAGCAGATTCCAAATACCAATGTTCACGTCTGCAAAATCTTTTGTTTTTTTATAATAGTATCTTCATAAAATTATTTCAACTATTTTTTCAATTAACCTCCCCCCTTTAAGTGGATTTCCGAAAACAAAACTACGTATTTCTTTAATTTAAAGGAGATTTCAAATACCAAATTTCGCGTCTGTAAAATCTTCAGTTTTTGAGATATCAGTATCCTAATCAAAAGAATTCAACCCCTTTTTCATTCACTCCTACCACCCCCCCCCCAAACGGTTTTTCCGAAAACAAAAAATACGCGTTTCATTATTTGTAATAGAGTATAAAATACAATTTTTAACTTCTGTCAAATATTACGTTTTTGAGATATACTGTAGAAATGATCATTTTAAAATCTCACCCTCTTTTTAGTTCCCCTTAAGTGGAGTTTCCAAAAACAAATCACCTATGTTTCTTTACATTTACAGGAGTTTCCAAATAGCAGTTTTACGTCTGTAACATTTTACGTTTCTGAGATACACTGTAGTTATAATCTTTCTAAAAATTCACCCGAATTTGTCGTTCCCGTTTAACCCCTATTAATTGGATTTTCCGAAAACAAAAAATACGTGTTTCTTTGTTTTTAAGTGAGATCCCAAATACCAATTTTCAGGTGTGTAATATCTTCAGTTTTTGAGATGTAAGTATCTTCATTAAAGGCATTTAACCGCTTCTTCACCCTTTTTCATCCCTCCTATTGGGATTTTCCGAAAACAAATAATAGCTGTTTCTTTATTTTTAAAGGAGATTCTAAATACCAATTTTTACATCCGTAAACTTTTAAAGTTTTGAGATATAGATACACTTATTTAAAAATATCATCCCCCCTTTAATTGGATTTACCAAATACAAAAAATACGTGTTCCTTTATTTTATAGGAGATCCCAAATACAAATTTTCATGTCTGTAATATCGTCAGTTTCTGAGATATAAGTATCCTGATTAAAGGCATTCAACCCATTTTTCACCCTTTTCACTCCTCCTATTGGTTTCTTCGAAAACAAAAACATACGTGTTTCTTTATTTTTAAAGGAGATTCTAAATACCAATTTTTACATCTGTAAACATTTAAAGTTTTGAGATATAGATACACTCATTTTAAAAATTCACCCCCCCATTAATTGGATTTTCCAAAAACTTAAAAAAATACGCGTTCCTTTTTTAAAGGAGATCCCAAATACAAATTTTCAGATCTGTATTGTCTTCAGTTTCTGAGATGTAAGTATCCTCATTAAAGGCATTCAACCCGTTTTCCAACCTTTTTCACTCCTCCTATTGGGATTTTCCGAAAACAAAAAAAATACGTGTTTCTTTATTTTTAGAATAGAATCTAAATACCAATTTTTAGATCTGTAAACTTCTAAAGTTTTGAGATATAGATACACTTATTTAAAAAATTCACCCCCCTTTTCACCCCCTTAGCGGCGGAATATCCAAAAATCCTCCCTTAGCGAACGCCTACATTGTAATATAAATGTACCCTTATTTCTTTATGTCGTTTTGGCTCGGCGATGATGAATCCGTCAGTCAGGACAAGTTACTTTATATATATATACTCCTGCCACCCTTCTTCATAGCACAGACAAAGTCTCCATTACTTGCCGTGGCGCTATACAAATCGGTTAGCCGCGACGAACGATAATTTTGTACTTCCGCTAATAATCTTGTTAATAATGAAAGAAAATAAAGAAAACAATTAGCTGATAGGACAACAGGGCTTGTACAAATGACTTTTTTCAATAATTCCTGCAATTCCTTTTTTTTCAGCTAAAATGAAATAAAAAAATTAATGTCTCCACAAAGTGGGGAGCAACTCCCCCCACCCCCACCCCTTCATCGCTGCTACTGATTATCAGTCCTTCATGAAGAAAGTGATAAAAAGCATATTCGCCCCTACTGGGTTTTATCTGTATACAGGAAAGCGACTGTAAGCAAACTTATTTCTATACACAGTGTGATGCACTAGGCATCGGACATCTTCAGCATAATAGTTTCCACAGAACCGTGCAAGTTGGTCGTGCGGTTAGGGACGCGCAGCTGTGAGCTCGCACCCGGCAGATAGTGGGTTCGAACCCCACTGTCGGCAGCCCTGAAGATGGTTTTCCGTGGTTTCCCATTTTACACCAGGCAAATGCTGGGGCCATGGCCACTTCCTTCCCATTCCTTTCCTGTCCCATCGTCGACGTAAGACCTACCTGTGTCGGTGCGACGTAAAGCAAATAGCAAAATAAAGTTTCCACAAAATTTGATCACAATTGAAATGCAATGTTGGCCATTCTACAATCATGTGCAATACTTTTTTTTTTTTTTTTTACAAGTTGCTTTACGTCGCACCGACACAGATAGGTCTTATGGCGACGATGGGATAGGAAAGGGCTAGGAGTGGGAAGGAAGCGTCCATGGCCTTAATTAAGGTACAGCCCTAGCATTTACCTGGTGTGAAAATGGGAAACCACGGAAAACCATCTTCAGGACCGTCGAAGTGGGGTTCGAACCCGCAATCTCCCGAACACTGGATACTGGCCGCACTTAAGCGACTGCAGCTATCGAGCTCTGTCACGTGTAATACTACCAAATACATTATATTAACAGCCATCATGCAGGGGATATATTAGAATAATAATCATCATCATTTTAGTTCCAGTTTCCTGGGTACTGATGATGAGCCATTTCCATTCTGTCTTATCGAGATATGTTCTGTTGTTAATTACGTCCTCCAGTGTCCTTCCCCGATCTGCAATGTCCATCTTTACGATGTCCATTCAGTGGGTTCTTGGTCTTCCTACCATCCGTTTCGTCGCTCCAAGTTAACATATGCTGTCCTTGTTGGCTCCATCCTCATTACATGCCCAAACCACCTCAGTCTGGATATGCTGATCCGATCTAACAATGATGTAATAATCCCAGCTTCCTTCCTAACCACATCATTCCTCAATTCGTCCAGTTTGGTTTTTTGAATTGTGGACCTAAGAAACCTTATCTCGGATGCCTGCAACCCTGATGAGTCTTTCTTAGTGAGGGTGCAAGTTTCAATACTATAGGTTAAGATTGGTATGAAGTACTGATTGAACATCGCCAGCTTTGATATTGTTGGTACTTTAGGATCCCAGTGGAGTGTTCGTACTTGCTGGTAAAAGTGAGAGCTCTTCTGCACTCTATTTGCCACCTCCTTTGTGGCTAGTGTATCTCGTGATATTACATTGCCGAGGTATGTAAAGCTTTTACACTTTCTAGTGGATAGTTTCCTAGCATGATGTTCGCTGGTCGTCCCTCTCTGTTTATTGCCATCACTACTGTTTTGAGTTCGCTTATCTCCAGATTGAACTCCTGGAACTTAAACCTTCCATTCATTGAGTCTCGACTGTACTTGTTCCTCAGTTTCTCCCCGGATCATATCATCATCAGCAAAGGCCACTGCATTTAGTTCAGCAGAGATTTTCTTGATGTTCTTCATTATGTCATCCATGATGGTGATAAACAATAATGGGAATAGTGCACTTCACCTCATTATTGTTTAGATAGCCATTGAACTGTTTAGTATTAAGGACATTTTGCAGTTTATGATTACCTTTGAGAGTATGGAAAATATGCATTTGTCAAGTAGAAGATGTATCCTCAGATTTTGAATTATTGTATAGTCACTCAAAAAATGAATGAGGGCATGGCATTTTTATGTTCCTTGCATTTAATATTTGATCAGACTTAATTTTAATTCTGTGGTGTACAGGTAGTGTGCTTGCCTCATACCCAGAAGCTCTGGGTTCGATTCCTGACCAGGTCAGGAACTTTTCCCTTAATCTGAGGGCTAGTTCAAGGTCCACTCAGCCTACGTGATTACAAGATCCATAGTTGTGACCACACACCACCTTGCATCTGCCAATCTCTAGGCCTTTTAGCGAGCAGTGGTCGCTTGGTAGGCCAAGGCCCTTCGGGGCTGTTGCACAATGGGGTTTGATTTAAATTTTAATTATCAGAACATAATTTCCCATCCAGAACCAAACCCTGAGGATATCCACAAACAAAATATATACCAATGGTGGAATACATCAAATACAAAATAATATTTCAATTTATTCAATTATAGTATTTGTTCGAAACTCCATTTGAATGAATGAGGCAATCACATATATGCTTTGGAAATAATCAAATGAAAAGTGAACCAAATATAGTCAACTCTTCAACCTCAACACAGCGAAATCAAAATTACCTTATTTCTCCATTCCTTTACAGGAAATGTGTGGGTTGGAGGATTTGTCTCTGAAAAGTCTTTTGAAAATAATACGAACTCAATCTCCACACTTAAAATGCATAGTGTTATGCTAGTGATGAAAACATGGCTCACCAAATTTATCAAGTCAAATTCAAATTGGCCAGAATTTTCTCTAAATGGCATCTTTGAAATTCTGTCACTAAATACTTCAAAAAGACTCCAGATTGCTAGAGTTGGGAACACTGATGATGCCATTCTTTTTAAATTGAGTCTTTTTCAAGTATAAATCTGTTTACAGTGTAAGTATTATACAGCGTGAAGCGAAATTCGCGCACTCGGGCACCGCAGCGTGACTCCTCACATGCCAGCAATAAAAAAATGTCTCTCACAAATGTTCATCCTGCGAGTATATCCGAGAGAAAAAGGTCGTTAAAGAGTGGCAATCTGGCAACACTGTAACCACATGTATGGTAACTACCTCTGTCAGCACTTACTAGTTGTGCTGTACAGTTGGAGCAGTGGATATTGTTTTGGGTTAACATGCAGGAGATCGAGAGGTCGATCCTGGGTTGAGGTGTATGTTTTTTATTTCGTAAATGTAGTCCAGGTGGTATGGAATCTGGCATCTTAATCGTCAACAGCGATTGCAGCGGGTTCTCTAGAAAAAATTTGCACTTACATATTACGATCCTAGAAATGGACGAACATTTGTTTTCATTGGTCAGCTTTGAAAGACGCCCTTTCCACGTCGTGGGCGTGAATTTATTCGCACCACTTAATCAAACTAGATGTGTTACAGCGTTACTAAATTTTGTAAATGTAGAGTAGATGTGACCTAAGAAACGGTGTCTTACTGTGTTACAGTATGTAATGAATGAAAACCTACAACCTGTTTTCCAGTCATTGACCGGGTCAGGGATGTAATGAATGCATCATATATAGGCTATTATTACGATGGGGTCGCCACTCCCAGTGATATATTAATGAATGATAGATGCTACGAAATGAGAATGAAGAGTGTTGCTGGAATGACAGATGACAGGGAAAACCGGAGTACCCGGAGAAAAACCTGTCCCGCCTCCGCTTTGTCCAGCACAAATCTCGCATGGAATGGCCGGGATTTGAACCACGGTATCTAGCGGTGAGAGGCCGACACGCTGCCGTCTGAGCCACGGAGGCTCTTACAGTATTAGCAAATAAAAAACACGCCTCAACCCAGGATCGAACCCTCGACCTCCTACATGCTAACCCAAAGCTCTATCCACTGCACTAACTGTACAGCATGTATAATACGTGCTGACAGAGGTAGTTACCCTACATGTGGTTACAGTTTTGCCAGATTGCCACTCTTCAACGAACTTTTTCTCCCGGATATACTCGCAGGACGAACTTCTGTGAGGTACATTTTTATTTTTTATTGCTGGCATGTGAGGAGTCACGCTGCGACGCCCAAGTGCGCGAATTTCGCTTCACCCTGTATATTGAAATACAACTCCTAACATATGCTCAGACTATCCAAAGTGACCAGCTGGTGGGTTGGCATACTTTATACAGCACGGCTTTATTCTCAAGAAATAACTTCTGCTACTCGCCAGTTGGGAGATTAAAAATACCATCACTAGAAATCATCTGTGAATAGATTCTCACTCTTTGGACTTGTTACAAAACTATTGCAAATGGTTTCAAAAAGACTGGGAACTCTATGGCAGTGCAGATGACATTTGGAATGACTAGACTACCAGTAGCAGGGAAGCTCACAGCACAGACTGCTATAATTCAAACGAAGGTGGTTAGGTTTGTGTGATAGGCCTACTGCTCAACTGACAAACTACTGGCAAAAAGTTCTTCTTTTGTGTTAATATTGCATAATACGATAAATAAAACTATGTCCAACTTCTCCACGGGGTTGAATATGAACCGAGATGAAACTTTGTAGACCTGATGCCCTTCCTGACGTCAAACTACTCAGAGCAATTAACGAGATGAAATTAATTACTTGATCAAAGAGTAAATAAAACTGATTGATTATATTTACAGTGTATAGAGACCATTTAATGCCTTTTCTTAAATTTAGAAATGCTCCCTTCTAACGAAAGTGGCCAGTAAACTCTAAATACAATCTTAATTTATTGAAGAACTGTGTACACACATTTACAACTTATAGTTCTTTACAGCCCAAAGTCACTACACGAAATGGGAGGTTATTGCATATTGGACACATACACCTCACCCCCACTTGCTTTTCGTGGCTATAAAATAGTGATGAGCAGTCTGAGACAAGGTCTCGAGACTTCGAGACTAGCGCAGGCACTATTTCTCGCAAGAAATTTCGAGAGCGTTGTCCCCACATTGTGTGGCAAGCAGCGTTTTGTAGGCCTACAGGTAGTTGGAGATGAATGCTGTTTGTGCCAAGTATGCGAATAGCAAACCACGCGCCTTCTTCATTCCGTAAATGTGTGTCAACAAGAGACTAGGGCGTTCATTTCTACCAAGGCCTATTCTGACGCAGTATAATTATAAAGGATACGCATTCTGGCATTGCATGCATTGGTAAGTACACGAATGAATAGGCTAAGTACAATTTTGGTTTTGCACGTGACTCTGTTGGCTGACTGTCTGAAGTACTGGTAGTGATCTCCCAAACATGCGCTTTTAACATTTCCAGACAGTAGCATGCAGTGCAGTGCTCATTTTGACAGTAGTATGCAGTGGCGGCGCGTGGATAAAACGTCTGGGGGTTCACTGCTGTGGAAAATAAGGTGTTCAGATTATTACTGTTACTTGATGTTTACATATATGTAAAATAGTGACATTGCTTGATTAGAAACATGACTTTGCTTTGCAGAGACACGGCTACAGCTTGAAGAAGTTACCAAAACAATGAAGAATGAAAGGCAGAGGATATGAGGTGCAATTACTTTAAGCTGATCCAATTTCCCCTCATTTTGAAGACGTTGCTTACGTAGGAATAACTTCAAGAACGTGTTAGGCAGACTACTGTTATTTATTTGTTGACGTATTTTGCTGTTTACTTTTCATAAAACACGTATTACTAATGAAAAGTTTCATTTGATTACATAAACTTATGCTACTTACGCCTATTGATGCTATACAAACTGTAGTTAGCAAAATATTCTGGCTCATTGCGGTTAATTACATCAGAATGGCAAAATCGCCAAATTAAAATCCCTTCAAAACCTACCACATACGGCAAATTTTAACCGCGCGCTCTGACAATGCTTCGGCTAATTTCGGAACTGCTCGATGTAACTCGTGTCTATCGCTGGTCCAGTTGCCAGATTTTCCTGGGCTATGTTTTCCCTGCTCCTCACAGCCCCTCGCCATGCGCACCTTCCTTACGTCTCACGGCCCCGCGCGTTCAGACCTGAAATTGAACCTCTTCGCTGGTTCCGGAGACCAACCGAGTGTTGATGTCAAAAATACCGCTACGCGCGCTGATATACAGAGCAAATTTAAGGAATAGGCTCTGATAAATCATTTTACCTAGACTTATCTATTTCTAGGGGGTTCACTGAACCACTGAACATATAGAACGCGCCGCCACTGGTAGTATGTATAATAGTGATTAAATACATATCAGTGACGTATGTACAATTCTTGAGGGCGAATGTATTTCGTTTGCGTGGTTTGCGAGTTCGTGCCCGTGTGTGGGGATCTTAGTTCGAAGAAAAAGTGCAGAAGGATGTGCAATGGATCGTCAAATTAAAAAGAAACGTTCCGTAGTTCAAAGAACAAAGGCAGAAAAGTGTACACGAAGAAGTCAGTCGCTGGCCACAGTCTTTGCTATTGACTTGGCATGGCGTGGTTAAAGCGAATCAAACGGTCTTCGGATCATCATCATCAGTTTTCCACTCCAGTTGCCCGGGTGTGGTTTACGAGCACTCTCCACTTCTGTCTGTCCATGTACCACTCTTCTCTCAAGACGACATCCCAGCTGACTCCTCTTGTTCTTATGTCCTCTTTCACTTGGTCGTTTTCCGGCCACAACTGTGTGTAGCCATTGTTTTTCTGTCCTATCGTCCATTCGTTTGAGATGGCCAAACCATTTCAAATGGGCCCTTGTCACTTTTTCATTCAGGGATGGGTACACACCAGCTTCCCCCTTATTCTTTCATTCCTTACCCTGTCCCTTTTTGTCTTCTGTACCATAGTTCGTAGTACATTTCTGGGGCCTGTAGTTTGCTATCCACTTGTTGGGTTGTTGTGCAGGTTTCTAGGCCATATATTATTATGGGGGTGAAGAATGATTGGAATAGAATTTGCTTAGATCTTAAGGGAACTTGTTCGTTCCAGAGGAGGTTCCGAACTTGATGGTAAAACTGAGCTGATTTTTTAATGCGGTTGTTAATCTCATGCTGTTTTCTGTTATCACTTGAAATGAAGCATCCAAGATATTTATATTGGTCTACTGTTTCCAGCTGTGTACCTTTCAGCATTATTTTTCCTTTCTTCTTCTGCCTGTTGACAGACATAGTAACAGTTTTCGATTTATTTATTGTTAATTCGTGTGCTTTCAAATGTTCATTCCAGGTGTTCAACCTCTCTTGGACTTCCTTCTCTGTATTTCGCCAAATTACTACATCAACTGCAAATGCATTGATGTCCATATTGTTCTGCTTAATTTCTTTCATGACCTCACCCATGACAGTGATAGAAAGTAAGGGCGGAAGGGTACTGCCTTGTTGCATTCCTTTAGTGGTTTGGAACCAATCAGAATTACCGTTTCCTATCTGTACGCAACTGCAGCTGTCTTCGTAAAGCATTTTAACTTTCTGGATAAGCCCTTTGGGTACATTTTTCTTTCTTAAGCATTCCCATGTAGTCTTCCTTGGAACACTATCAAATGCTTTTTCGAGATCCAAAAACACTAGTGTTAAGTCTTTGCCCTTCTCCCAATGCTTTTCTAACAGTATTCTAACGAGATCGGTAGTTACCATCTGGTTCCTCTATTGCAGTTATGTATTCATTGTCTCTTCTTATATTTCGTATTGTTCGGTAAAGTAGTTTAGAATTAGCCTTGCTGTCTTGCTCTAGTTTACCTGCGAAATCAGTCCAAGCTTTGTTTTTCTTCGGCCACAATTTTCTTTACTCGTAGCTTCTGATCTCTGTATTTCTGCTGCAATTTGTTTACTCTAGATTCATTTCCTTGACTTCCTTATTGCATTTCTTTGTCTCTGGCTTTCCTGGTTTCATTTTTCGCTTTCACAGCAATCTTCACCCGATCGTTCCACCAAGGAGTTTCTTATGCCTTCATTTTGCTATTAGTTTTACCACAAACTTCTACTGCAGCTCCGACAATGCTTTCTTTGAATCTAGTCCACTCGATGTTGCCTTCCTGTAATGCATCTGATGGTAATTTATTGGTCACATTTTTGTGTATTCCAACTTGTTTCTCTGCCTCCCTTAGCTTCCATGTCTTCATTTTTGGTTTCCTGTATTTCTGAGGTCTATAAATTTCAATGTGCTTTATTGTTGCGAGGAGAAGTCTGTGGTCACTGTCCAGGCTTTCACTCGGTATAACTCTGACATCACATATGGTCTCTCCTGCTTCACTGTCTGATATAAAATAATCTATCAGAGTTTTAGTATCTCCATTCCAACTGTATCTTCTTAGTTTATGACTTAGCTGCTTCTGAAACCAACTGTGGTTTATTCTCAAGCTATTCCTTAGACATAGATCTAGAAGACTTTCTCCTTCTGGGTTCCTGTCTCCATAACCATGTGCACCTAGTACATTTTCATATCCAAGCCTACCTGATCCAACGTGAGCATTTAGATCTCTCATTACTCTGATATTTTACTCTCTTTATCTATAGCTTCTTCTAAATCAGTTCGGAATTGTTCTTTTTCCTCTTCGTTTCAGCCAGTCTATACTAGTGATGGGCAACGCTCTCGCTCGAGACTGACGTCGCATATCTTGAGACTCTCGCGAGAATCTCGAGACCGATCCTCCCGTAGTGCAAGCTGTGCGACGTACCAGTAACTACGACTGTAAACTTGATAGTTATCATCAGCATATGGAAACGTGTGTGACGACAAATTTTGCCAAAAGCCTAGGAAAACCCTGCATGTTGAACTATAAGCTTCTTAATAACATTAACGAAAGTGAAGACAGAATGTCAATATCTTAAACTGTTCACGAGTAATGTATGTCAGGTGGACTTCTTAGCTGAATAACCCGTATAATTTAATAATTGTTATTAGGTTGTAAACCTACCTGGATGCCTCACAATCGTCGGCAGGGTAGCTTCTTGTGATTCAGACCGGGCCGGAGGTGTTCTGCGACGATTCCTCCTCATTGATATTATGCGTTTGTTAAGTGTCCGATCATCCCGGAAGTATTTCTGCAGACGTATTTTACTTCTTTTCAATAAGCAACACAGCGGGCTGTGCTATGCGACATCTCTGCAAAACAACCGACATCCACGACTTACGTTGCGTTTCAGACATCGTCTTCAAGTTGTCGCGTACAACTAGACACAATTTCACATTGCACCGTCATAATATCGAAGTACCTAATTATGACGCAAATACTCTATAACATTGTAAGGAATTATTTCCTTCGTCACCAAAATATCGGTAAACACAAGCAGTGGTCATATGTTATTGAATGTGGGGTCTGATAACGATGTACACCTACCTGTCGAAAGAATTTGAGCAACTGAAGCATTTTAAATTACACATTCCACTCGTGCGTAATGGTGGTTGCATATGCAGCAAGGCGCATCTTGCCTCGTCTCGATTTCGAATAATGCACGCCTCTAGTATTCAGGTACGTGTACCTACAGTAGCAGTCGTGTACCTACCAGTGCATACAATGCCAGAATGCGTTTCCTTTATAACGGCAGAAAAGAACGCCCTCGTCGCTTGTTGACACGTATTTACGAAATTGAGAAGGCCCGTGGTTGGCTATTCGCATACTCGGCACAAACAACATTCAGCTTCGACTACCTGTAGGCCTTCGACACACTGCTCGCCGCACAATGCGGGGACAACGCTCTCGAGTTCTCTCGAAATTTCTCGCGAGAAATAGTGCCTGCGAAAGTCTCGAGACCTCGTCTCAGACTGCCCATCACTAGGGCATACATCTGGACTACTGTCACTACACACTTGTTAAGAGATGTTCAACTTAATTCTTTCATTAACATATACGTTGCAGATGTGTCTACCCTGTATTTTTGCGTTCTGAGGCTCGTTTTGTAATTGAAAGCGATCGATATAACCCTTCAGTTGACTTGCTAAGCATAACACCGCTGGGGATTTTCTGTCAGGGGTATTCTCCCTTAGCCTTTGGCAGTCCCCTACCTCACTGCAAGGCAGCAGCTGATGAATTTGTGTGTCATTTCCTACACAAGGGTCTCATCAAACCTTCTAGGGGAAAACAACTCCACCCGTGGCTGTTTGTCTTCCCCTAGTTTGTCGGGTTTGGTGTCGGCCGCCCAACCCTCGGTCAGACAGTCGCAGGTAGTACCGTCTGTCGCATACGGTCTTCGGATATTGAAGTTAGTTTTAAATCATACCTCAAGTCCTTGTCTCGCTTATCTATTCATTTATGCCAGGGAGAAAGTCTCATTTGTTTACATTTCACGAGTGACTCAGCAGTAGGGATATCCCAAACAGTGAGCGTTTAAATATACAGTCGTGTGCAGTGGTGTTCATTTAATCAGTATTATAAGAATGATTAAATAAAGATCAGTGATAAATGTATAGTTCTTGAGGACAAGTGGATTGTGTTCTTAGTTCGAAGAAAAAGTGAAGAAGGATGTACAATGGATCGTCAAATTAAAAAGAAAAAATTCCGTTGGTAAACTCAGGGGAAAACTGAATATTATGAGTGTCCTGGAATATTTTTTAAAGACTATGAATGTGAGTAGCACAGTCAGTGAAACAGCTAAAGTTAAAGGTTGTTCTGAAAGAACAATCTGCTACAAGGAAGGAAAACACACATAGTCCTTTGCAAACTCCCGCCAAAAAATGCAAGGAAAATTAAACATGATGAAAGTTTGCAAAGTGGGGTGCGTCTGGTGGTTCGTTATTTGCTAACATACCGACATTGAACGTGATTGAGTCGGGTAAATGGAGAAGATTCTTTGCCACAATTTTCCAAAACTACGTTTTATCGCTCCTTACACGATATAGTCTTCCGTAATTTAGGATGGGGTAATAAAGCAGCTTTCATTGAAACCGATGAAATCGTTCATTGGAGGCAGAGATATCTCAGGGAGATAAAACATTTATGGACACAAAATAAAGCTATAATTTACACAGATGAATGGTGGGCAACTATTGGGCAGTGACAAAAGAATGGAAGGATACGACAGTGAAAAGTACACAGCAGGCCGCCATTAGCCTTAGTCCATGCGGACCATTGAAATGCAGAGGACCGCGATTAGCCTTAGTCCACGCGAGTAATGAACATGGTTTTGTTCCAAATGCTGAACTAACATTTTCATGCCAAAAAAACACGGCGGACGCACACGAAGAAATGACTGGAGAAGTGGTTTTCGTCACAACTGTTGCCAAACACTCCCGAAGGTGCGGTGATCATGCTGGATAATGCCGCTTATTCCCGTAAGTTGGAACTTTTGCCAGTGGCTTCTTGGCGAAAAGATACCCTACAGTGGTAACATAAAAAAGAAATATCTTGAGGACTGGATGCTCTAGCAAGAATTGTTGCACATTGTTTCTCAGCATACGGCCGTGTATGATAAGCAGAGAATAGACGAAATGGCTAAAGCGGCACATTCTCCATCTCCCGTCTTATCACTGCGAGTTAAACCCTACCGAGATGGTGTGACCCCTGGTGAAAAACTACATCCGATATAACGTATCATTCAAGAAAAATATGGAAAATTTACTAACCGCAGCGTATAAGAACATTACGGTGAACAATTGGGCAAATTACGTGAACGAAATAAAGAAAAATGAGAGATTTGTGGAAAGGAGACTAATTACAGGGCAATGTCGACGAACAGTTTTTAATAAGACCATCATCCGGATCATCAAGTTCATCTCCTGAACCCGGTTCATCCGAAGCAAGAACATCAGGCCTTCCAGAAATGATAGGTGTACGTCCAATGCCTGGGAGCAACGACATGATTAAGATATGTTGCATTTATTTTACCATCCTACAAATTTCAATTTATAAATGAACTTAAAATTACAAACGAAAAATGTGGAACTGTGACGCCCTGTTTGAGTCACACGAGCGTGATCTTCACGAGCCAATTTTGCAACAGCGCGCTCCATCTACGCTGTACTGCAATTATAAGGTTGCAACGCTTTATAGAAACAGAAAACTCTGCAGCTCTGAACTTCACAACCACAGTCATTAGCCGAATCCAGCATTGCTTCCACTTGCATGTTCCAGACTTCTCACATTCATCTTGCCTCTCTGACCTCACTTGGTCAATTCCGAGAAGCCAAGGGGATTTTCTCTTTAGACACCTTTTTTACAGCTCTTTTAGTGAAACTACCATTCATCAAAGTCTGATCTCTTTCAATGACGTTTAAAGGGGCCTAATAGCTAAGTCATCAGGCCAAGGATCTCTCTTTCTCTCCTATGATTATCTCGTACCTCGCCTTAAAAAAATTACCACCACCTTCACAGAATTGTTTTTACAAAAAAAGTGAAATTTATTTTCAACAGCCATTTTATAAGTTTCTGAATATTGGCTTTCCTGTTTTGTTTTTGGGAACTTTCATACCGACTGCTCCACAGAACTTTCTTCTGAACCCAGAAATGCTACTTTGAACTCTGTTCACATATGTAGTTACATTTAACCTCTCAAAACCCAAATCCTCTGTGCTTGCCATGAACTGGGATATATTCCTCAACTACACCAATTAACACACTAAACCAAAGCAAATCTGCTGTAGGTGGTGGAAGCTATTTCACAATACTTTCACTCATAAAAGACTTTTAATCTCATTGATGCAATTAAAAGTTTGTGGTTGTATTGTTTTATGGGGAAGCACAATAACCATGCCCTCAATACTCAAAGCTCTTGAGACTGGTCACAGACATCTCTTCCATCAACGGTCTTATGTATCAACCTAATCAATTTGTGTTACATCATACAAGCCACTGAGCCCTTTTATGAACACTCCAATTAATATTATTTGGACAGGGTAATAATAGAGTTCCAATTATACAATAAAATTGTCAACTTCCATAATATAAACGTTTTCTTATTCAAACTGTCATCTTCTTACATTTACACAGTACAAAAAATTTACTCAACCCCACAGGGTGACAGAAAACATCAATACAAGTGTACTGTACAAAGACTGGACCAGGGCTGGTCTCTATAAACCAATTTGTGAACTAATGCCACAACAGTTGAAACATAACACTATGAACTGTACAACACTAACAAGTTTATAATTGCCCCCTCCCCCCCTCAAATAAAGCAGAATAAATTAATTAATTTGTCCCAATACAACAATTAAGAAATGTAGACTGGGATAAAAAACAGTACACTCTGGAGGCAAAGACAAAAACAATTAATATGACTATTTAATAATGTACAAAGATGAAGTCAACTGGAACAAAGTTATCACTTGTCACAGTAATAAAATACTGGTACTTAAAGACACCATATACACAGAGGCCCCAATGCACAGTACGTAGGCATTATTAATCCTCGTTTGGGAAGGTTTAGACAAAATTACAGTAAATCACTCGTAAATCGTTGTTTGCTCGACACAAGAACTGAGATCAAGGAAACTGCGCAATTCCACCACCCAAAATTTGTAACCAAGGTCGCAGTAATACTAGGTCACACTGAGGAACTCATTTTCCAGTTCCTAATGGCTTTGGTTAAATAGAAAGCTTCTCTATGAAGTAAAGTGTGGCTTTCAATTACGAAAAATTAAAGGAATCTTCCACATACCAATAAAATGTTCGTAAGATTCTGATAGTTTCATGTCCACCATTCTCACATTGGCACTTTTTTAAAATTATGTCCCACCTAGAAATGTTGAGTTTTTGAAACGTGAAAAAACGGACAGAATTGTACAAAGAATATGCCACCTGCGTGCAGCAAAAAGGCAGCCCTGACTTGCTGGTCTAAGCTTACAACTAGATGATACAAAAACTACTCAAGAGCTCATCTCTAAAATCATTGCATCATCTACAATACATCAATAGTAATAGGAATAGTAAGAATAGAATCATTTAAATTATCGGCTGGTACATAAACATATATTTATTCGTGGCACGAGCTGCCTTTATACAACAAATGGGGATAAAACCCCTAGATCGACAATTATTAAGAATAAAACTGTGGGGATTGCACACTGCACCAAGCACTGTTCATTATTTGCTGCGAGATCGTTTATGTTCTTCAATCGTCTATCTACAATATATAATCCTACCATTCACTTCACTGACTGCTTCATCCTTCTTCGCTCAGGATTTACGTCTGGAGCATTCATTACATGTCCCTTTAAGGATCATCCACGTGCCAATTTCTTGGCGGTCAACATCTAAACATCATGCTAATTTTAGCCTCAGTCAGACTAACTAGGAGTCTGCACAGAATCTGATTCCATGCTATTTAACTTCATGCCATTTTGATAATGGCAGCAATTTGTACTAAGTACGTCTGCTACTGGGTATCACAAGAAACAATGCCTAATAACACAGCAAAATATGCTGTTAAACTTCAGGCATCCAAATATCTCTTTCATAATTAAGTTGGATCAGCTACACATTGCAAGCGTTTGAGTACTTTTAACGAAAAGGTACATTCATTTACGAGCTCATGTAACTGGGTCTTTCTTCACTTCAGCTTCTTCAACATTTGGACTGCTATTGCTTGCACCATTGCTGTCTTCATTGTTTCCATTAGAGGAAGGGGTCTCGCAGGGAGTCCCACCACTGCTACCCCCATCTGCTCCAGCACTCGTCCCAGATGTCCCATCCTCCAGTCCACCAGCCAACTTAGATAGCACCGAGAGAGAATCCTTCACAGCATGATATATAATGTTCTTTATCTGAAGTTTGTCCTCATGGTTGGAATGTGTATCCGACAGGTCACGGAATTCTTGAGTGAGGTGGAAACAGTGAGAAACATTCTCAGGCGAAACAAAGTCCTCAGCAACCTTGATGCAATTATGAAGATTGCGTACCTGCAAAACAAAACATAGTTAACATTTTTCAAAATGCTCGAATAAGAATATTAAAAATGTTAATAGCTTCAAAACACACCAGCATTCTAATTATGTGGTCAAACTATACAGTCTCAACAAATTGTCCATCATTCAAATTCCGGAACAGTCGACGCATATAAAAAAATATGCTACATAATCAAGATTGAACACATGCATCTCCGTGCTTCAAAACTTGTTAAAATAACACATTCAAGCAACTTACCCTCTTGAGACCTGCCCTATAACAACAACTGTCTACAATTGAGGACTTTGTTATTGCGAACCTCAGAAATTATATATTTACTAATGCACCAAGACTGGTTGTGATCAGAAGAGGACATTCAGGGCTGACATCTGGTATATTTTTAATGCACTGCTTGTATTTGCAGTATTCTTTGGTCGATGTGAAGTGTGAGTGGCGTGAAAATGGCAACACGTAAAATCGGAGGTAATAAATCCTAAATAATTCGAACAAGTGTACCGTATTTACGCGAATAATACCCGCACATTTTTTTTTTAAAATTTGGGGCACGAAATTAGGGTGCGGGTTTTATTTGCGTCAATGTTGCCATTTCTTTTATTTCAAAATAAGCCTACCTTAAGTTAGGGTGCGGGGATTATTCGCGTAAATACGGTAATTACAATCATTTGTGTGTATTTACTGCTGGGTTAAAGTTAATTTAACATTGTGATTAATGATATTAAGTGAAAACTAAAATGTGTTCAATTGTGGACATTAGGTTAATGCACAGTAATTCCTGAATGAGATGTTTAACTTTTGTCTGTCAAAGCAATAGAATACAATTTTTGTCTAATTAATGGAAGTAGATGTAACTTGTAACTTAATATTAGGAAATCATGAAAATATGTGTAGTTTGAACATTTTTAATTTTTTTAAATTTTAGGTTACAATCTGCTCAGTGCAGGTGAGATAGTCTACATCATTAAGGGTCGTATTCATGAACGAGACTGACTTAGACTTAGAAGGCGACTTTACGTCCAAGTCGCCGATGTTCCGTACTTAAGTAGACTCTGAGATCAGAAAAATAATAAAATGGCAGATATTGCTGGTGTAGTTAATTTTGTAGACGAAATTGAAGAGATCCAGGAAATTATTCGGTACGTTGTGCCTAATCCTCGACGTGTTATAAAGAGATGCACGGAACCCAGTTGAATTTAATACAGATAATGAGTTCAGAAAACGATATAGATTTGACAAACGTACAGTATTAGATGTACTAACCATGTTTTAAAATGAATTACAGAAATATAATAATCGAGGATCACCCATACCTTGAATAATACAGTTGCTAATTTCGTTAAGATTATTTTTTTTAACTTTACGTCACATCGACACAAATAGGTCTTATGGCAACGATGGGATAGGAAAGACCAAAGAATGGGAAGAAAGCGGCCGTGGCCTTAATTAAGGTACAGGCCCCCACCAGCATTTGCCTGGTGTGAAAATGGGAAACCACAGGAAACCATCTTCAAGGCTGCCAACAGTGGGGTTCAAACCCACTATCTCCCGGATGCAAGCTCTCAGCCGCACGCCCCTAACCACACTGACAAATCGCCCGGTCGTTAAGATATTACGCTACAGGTAAGAGTAAAATTATTGTTACTATAGCGCAAAGTTTTTGCACTTTCTACTCATCGTCTTATCTATTTAGGTTAAGGGATGATCAGCACAGATTAATACATTCTTATGGTCTTCCACACTTCCATTGTTTTCAGGCAACTTCCAAATTGATTCCCCTGATTTACGAGGAGTAAGCCAGCCCTCAGTATGTAGCATAATCAAAAGAATATCGAATATCGATCCTGACCGCCCGAAAGAGACCACAGTTTGTTCCTGACCGCCCGAAAGAGACCACAGTTTGTTTCGTTCCCAAATGAAGCTGAATGTCGAAATAATGCGCGACATGTGTATGAAAGATCCCGATTCCCTGGAGTGGTTGGAGCTATTGATTGCACCCATGTACCTATAATAAGTCCAGGTGGCAACCATGCTGAGGTTTTCCGTGATAGGAAAGGGATTTTTAGTTTCAATTATCAGGGCATAGCCAACCACGAGATGAAGTTTATTGATTTTGTTTTCAGCTATATCTTTCTTCTCTTTCACTAGTTCTAGTAACACCTCCCTTTCGTAGTTGTTGAAGGCAATTTTTTTCTGTATTAACTGGATTGGATTGAGGTTAGAATCCAATGCGATCTATAACGCAGGAAACAGTTGAATTCTTCTTCTACCTCTTTATTAAGAAAAAACATTGAGTGATGGGAGATGCTACACTGCTCTTCAATTGTTTTCATTGCCAACGTCATATATAATTCTTCACATCATAACTTACCAAAGTCTACTTACGCCAGAGTTTACTTTGTAAAAGTTGCGTTTATGAAACAGACTTCCACAAAAACTCAACTAAGCGAACTTACGTAAGTCGAAGTCAAAGTCACGTTAATACGACCCTAAGAGTGGAGAGGTGTCAGATTTTGACAGTGACCTGGAGCAGGATGATACTGTGAATAATTTAGTTAATTTTGATGAAGAAATGACTGAAGAAGAGCAGCAGGAGGAAGGTGATGAGTGCCTGGAGATAAATTTAATGGAAGAAGTGAAGGCTTAGAACAAGCAGAAAGTGACATTGTCAACTCAGTACCATCACCAGAAATGCCAGCAAAAAAGAAGTGGAGAATAGAGGCGAAGTGAATCATTTTCTTCTGACATACCTATCCGTGATGAACAATTTACAGAAGCCAAAACTCATAAGGATTGGAGACCACTACAGTACTTCACATGATATATAAGGCACTCAACCATTGATAGTCTTACAGTTAATGCAAACATAAGAAGTGAACAGGAAAAGGGAAAATGTTTGGCAGTAACAAAATCTGAACTGAAGAAGTTTATTGGAGTGGGACTTATGATGGGAAGTTTACATTACCCAAGATTCAGAACTCATTCAAGAACTGATCAGTTCTGGGTGCAGCTCAGAAGAATCAAGTGATGATTCAAGTGAAGTATATTGTATACCTAAGAGAAAGATTCAAAAGCTTCAAACTGTACATTATAGAATGAAGGGAGCAAAACATCTTCCAGAAGTAAAAGACCAGAGTTTTCCAAATCGTTGCAGAAATGAGTGATGTGCCAGGAAGAGCCGTGTGAAATGTATGAAATGTAATGTATACCTATGTCTTACAGAGGACAGAAATTGCTTTGTTAAATTCCACTCCCAGCAATCGATTGCTTACTTAATGTTAGTGTAATAAGCACAATTTTTCTTATAAGATGATTCTAAAACCATCTTGACAGGCAAGACATTTTTGAGACTCGTGACCTAACGTGCTCAATTGAGGACATTACAAAAATGTGTATTATATTGTATTGAAATGGTATGCTAATGTATAAGGTGGTGTTGTGGAACATTCATAGATCAATAAAAGATAATTTGATAAGTCACAATATACTTGTAACAAAAAAATTCAGGTCTCAGGAGGATATATAACGTATGACAATAACCAAACTCCTGATTGGCAACTATCATTTTGTCCAGGAGAAATTTTTATTCTTGCAATACACTTGCCGTTCATCCCTTTGATCATTCTACCACAACACAACAATTAAAGAGAGTTCTATTCATAAAAATACAGTAACATTAAAACACTGTAGTAATGTAAGTTACAAATACTGAAATGTCAATCATACTTGTGAACTTTTCTGTTATAGTCAGAAAATAGCATCTGAGACCATATCGATGGTGAACAGGCCAACTGGCGTCAGCCACAAAAAGCACATTTTTCAAGAGACAAAAAAGCAGTCTGCACCTCACTACAGGTATTGATCTATTGTAATTGTTGTTTATTGTAATTCTATAATATATATATCTAAAATTGTAGTCTACTGGAATATATGGTGTGGGATCCTACAGTTTCTTGAAATTATTTCTTTAACATGAAATGTGGGCGTTACGCCATTTGACTGGGACTGATAGAACTTCAAAGCTGGTTACAACAATGTATATTTTAGGTTTCACTAATTGGAATAAATAATAACAATAATGTTAAGTTGTTTATTATGTGAAAGAATGACCCTTAATAGTAAGAAAACTACTATAAAACACAAATTTCTATACTGTTACGCCAAGTGGCTTGCTTTACGTCATGTTGGGTTACGCCATCAACTTTTTTTTTTGCATTGAAGAAAGGCGTTGAGGGTTCTGTTGAAATGTCAATCGCCATACTTTTGAACTTTTGTGTTATAGCCAGAAAATAGCATCCGAGACTGATACAGCAGAACCTCGATAATTTGAAATCTGTCAATTCAAAATCCCGCCTAATTCGAAGCAGCCCCTGTTCCCAGAAACATGAAGTATGGTTTTGGGGGTTATTTAAACAGTTTAATTTGAAATACGGATAATTCGTAATTCGAAGAACAGTGTTGGTCCCCATTACCGAAATTCAGACTTTTAATTCAAAACTGCCGAACATTTTAAAAAGTTAGTATTTTTCAGAGTAATTTAAAATCAAAATTTATCCAGTCATGATTGAATGAGTCTTCCGGAACCTGCTGGGGGCCGTTTCCCGTACTTTCACCCACTTTGGTGCGTCTACAGTGTGCTTCATATTTGCTAAATTTGAGTAAAATCATAATTCTTTTGTATTTAGCATTTTAAGGAACACCACAATATCGCGTAGCAGGCAGTGTGCAGAGACGTAGAATACGCACCGAGCAATATTGTAAATGCCCATGAAACTGGGTATTTATTTCTAATGCCGAGCCCAAATACAAATGGACTTGGTTTTAAAGGAGAGTGCCAGCCGTGAAATAGTACAAGGGTGGGGGTCATTGTACTGTGTTGCAACGCACATGGAAGCGAGACACTTTCTTTCCTCGTCATAGCAAAATTCGACAAGCTACGATGTTTTTAGGGCGTCTAGCACTTCAGTGCTAGTACAAGGCATCTAAGAATTGTGAACAGTACAGTAAACCAAAAAATAAAGCATTTGCACAATTTGCACAACGGAGCCAGCATAATTTGTTCTCGTCTTTGAATCGTATGTGTTTTTCTTTCGTTGTGTAAGGTTATGTTTGCCAGTGATTTATCCAAGTGCATTATTTGAATAATGTAAATACACCTTGTTGGATACTTTTTGGAAATAGCTTTTTCCATGGCATTTGAAAGTTTTAAACTGTGAATCAAGGTGATTGCATGCATTAATGGGTCTAAGAATACTTTGTGACGCAGAAATTACAAGAAGAATTTTGAGAGAAGTACCATAGCGGGAAATCGTACAAGGATAGAGTCACTATACTGTGTTGTAAAATTCTAATGCAGACTGAAGCGAGACTTTCTCCTCTCATCATAGAGAAGTTCGATAAGCCACGATGTTTTGAGGACATCTGGTACCTACTTTCTGTGAAAGTACAAGACATCTAAAATGCATACAGTACAGTAATTCAATGAATAAGACTTGCACTGGGGAGCCAGCATGAATTTCTTCCCGTCTTTGAATCATGCTTTTTTTCTTTCGTTGCGCGAGTTTATATTTGTCAGTGAGTTGTCCAAGTGTGTTATTTGAATGCTGTAAATGCATCTTGGATACATTTTAGAAATAGTTTTTTCTATGGCATTTGAAAGGTTTAAACTGTGTATTGTTAATGGCATGCAGTAACAGGTCTTAATATTTTGTGACGCGGCAAGGGTTGGCATATCTGAACTACAAGTTTGCGGTTAATTCGAAATCACATAATTCGAAGTCCGATTTTTTGCATCCCAACGCTTTTGAATTAACGAGGTTTTACTGTACTTGATTAACACAAACTCAATTTGAAAATCCGGTAGGATTATGCCAATTGGCCTATTCACCACCGATAGGAATATACCATTTATTCTCTTCAACGAGCGGTTTCAAAGGTAAACACTTGTACCATTCCATTACATTAGGACCTAAAATAATTTTTTTTTAAAACAAATCAGTTCGTTACCAAATTTAAATCTTCATTCAGGTTAAGTGAAATGCACATGACAATTCAAAAAACTATCTAGCAATGAATACTGGTAACAAACTTGCATCAGACGGTTAAAAAGCTCAAAAAAAACCATCACGGGTCAGTAATATAAATTTTCATCACAGCAAGCTTATTAATTTGCAAACAAAACCATGCATGTCAGGTTAGGCATCTGAAGAGTACAATACAAACCTGATGTGGTGCACCAGCAGGGATGAAGACTGCATCTCCCAGACACTGGACGATAGCATAACCATCCACACCATACTCTGCATAGAGTCGCTCTCTAAGAGGACCATCCAGGTACCAGCTCTGGTCATGAATAGGGTCGTGGTGTGGTTCAAGACGAGCTCCTCGTTCAATTGCTACCTTATTCAACATGTCCCTGATCTTGTCAGCATCACGAGCGTTGTATATGTGCCATAAAGCACCAGGAAGTTCACCTTTCTCACGAACACGTCGCCTAGTCAAAATATCGCAACCAGCCTCGTCAATCGCTCGGAAAGCCTCTGAAACAGGTAAAAGATAACATTAGCCTAATTATTAGAGTTGAATTCACTGCACCAACATACCAAATCTAGTTTTTAATTCAATATAAAATTACTTTTGCACCTCATTAGGATTTTAAAAATGAAAGACATCAAACTCGCTGCAGCTGAAATTTATCTCATACTATGAGGTGTACGTTAACTCGAGAAGATGCTGCACTTTTCAAACAAATTTCAACTGTGCAGTGCGAAATATCTGTAACTGATCAAATGAGAAAAGTTATGCAATGAAAATAGGTTAGCTATGGAATTAATCAACAAATCCAGTTTTCTTTAATTTTGTGATTTCATGGGTAACTGTCTTATTATTCCTTGAAAATAAAGGGGATACTTGTGGTATATTGCTCACAAAATGAAGAGTGTAGCTCAAACAAATATGCAGGAACAATTACATAGGCTACTGATAAGAATTATTACTAATAATGTTACGGGATACCCACAAGATAACAAGATACAGCGGGGATGGTCAGCAGAGATCAGTGATAAACCTTACCGTCACAGAAAGGCCAAGTGGAGAAAAGGTGCACAACGTAAAAGTGATACCTAGTGAGACCCTTGATAGTGACCATAGACTCCTCATTGCAGACCTAAGAGTCAACAAACCTATCATTTAAGTAAACAAGACGGAAAAAAATCACAAATTAAAGACTGGAAATTTAAAGATCTGGAAGTCAAACAGCAGTTTCAAGAGGAAATCAGAGCTAAAATATCTATAACAGACACAAAGAAAGGTAATGAAGAATGGAGTGATTTTAAGAACAGTCTGGTTGGTAGCACAGATAAAATATGTGGAAGAACAAGCAGAAGAGTTAAGAGAGAAAAGAACATCTTGGTGGAATGATAAAGTGAAAGAAGCCATAATGAAAAGGCATAAAGCCAAAAAAAAAAAAAAAAAAAGCACTTGATGTGGTTAGGTCTGACAGAAGCATCAACAGCGACTGAATAGACAATTCAAAGAGATGGCGAAAGAATAGATACAGGAAGTTGGAAGTCAAGAGAATTGTATGGGAAGAAAAAGATAAAAGATGGGAAGAATTTACAACTAAACTGGAAGAAGACAGTAAAGGGAATATGAAAATGATATATGGAATAGTAAACGGTAAAACATCAGATAAAGAAGCAATTACAGCTCTGGAGACAGCAGATTGGAGTATAGTTTGCAATATGAAAGAGATACAATGGACCAGTATTTTAACAAGCTCCTAAATGGCCCTAACAAGATCTCTGTTGAGGATGTAGGACAGAAAACAATAGAGGATATCCCAATTACATGGACAAAAGTAGAGCAAGCTCTCCATAAGATGAGAAGTGGTTAAGTCAGCAGGAGCTGATGGAGTTACAGCTGACATCATTAAAGCTGCCGGGCCACCAGGAATACAGTGGCTGTGTAGAGTTCTAAGAAAAATATGGATGACTAAATACCTGAAGATTGGATGAAAGGAATGATAGTTCCCATCTTTAAGAAAGGGAGTAGAAGTAAAAGTTAAAATTATGGAGACCATTGAAGCCAGAGTAAGGGATGTACTACAGCCTATCTTAAAAGCGAAACAACATGACTTTAGGGCTGGAAGAAGCACAACAGATCTGATATATGCTTTGAGGATGTTGGCAGAGAAACACTGGGAAAGAGGGAAAGACGTAATTATTGTGTTTATGGACCTTGAAAAGGCATATGATAATGTTCCTGGGTCAACTATTTGGAAAAGCCATACAAAACTTTGTGTACCAGAGTACCTTACTAGGACAATCCAAATGCTAATTGCAAAAGCTGTGTCAGTATTGGAGATGGTCTTTGAATAGTTCAATACAACCAAAGGAGAACAGGGAAGTGCCTTATCACCTCTTCTATTCATAGCAGTTATGGATACCATTTTAAAAGAACTAAATGAAAAAGCAATAAAGATCTTCAGGCTCTAGTGTTTGCAGATGTAGCAATATATGAAACAGAGGAGGGAGTGTAAAATAATCTGAATGCATGGTGTAAGAAATTTGATGATTATGGAATGAAATTGAACCCATCAAAAGCAGTAGCAATGAAAATCAGCACACACAATACAGAATGCAACATAAAACTATAGGACCACCAAGTTGAAGTAGTACACAAATTAAGATATTTAGGAAGCATAATGGCTAGTAATAATAGAGCTGAGATAGACATAAAGTAAGGAATGGCTCTAACTTTTACAATATAGTTAAATACCTACTATGGAATGAGAAGGTCCCACAAAGAACAAAAATGATCCTGTACAAGTCATATTTCATTCCCGTCCTTTCATATTCCCTAGAAAATTGCATACTAACATCAAAGGATTGTAGTACGGATCAAGCTTGTGAAATGAAATTTCTTAGAACTGCCCTCCAAAAGGCACGACTTGATCACGTGAAAAATGATGAGATCCAATCTAACCTAGGTTTAACCCTAAATGCAGATCTACATCATATTTCAAAGCACGTATAGCTCAAAGCCAACTGTGTACCTGTGTTGTCTTCCTTGTAGAAAAATAGTTTTGTAATACAATTGCTGTTTGGTTTTAAATTGGCGGTTAACAGATTGTATGCGAGCTATGCGGTTATGTGTTGTATTGTGCTGTTTTGGAAGGAATGTTAATTATTTTTCTCTGATTCTGAGCTATTATATGCTTTTAATTACCGTATAATCTCAAATACCACCCACACTGTTTTTTCGAAAACATCTCTTCCAAAATTGGACGTGGGTCTTAATTAAAATTTTGGGAAATTTACCTTTCCAAATGCACGTAAATCGGGCATCACCGCCAGCGCGGCTTGGCAAAAATGCTCTCTCTGCTCTCGGTATACGCTACTTCTGCGCTTGGCGTCAGTCTCACGTGCATTCTCCGAGTATCAACATGAATTCCACCAAGCATTTGCGATCTTTTACTGCAAGTGAGAAACTGAAAGCAGTTTGGGAAGCCGAAATTATTGGAAATCGTGCCGCCGGTAGGAAATACGATATTGACGAGTCATGTATTCGCAACTGGAGAAAGAAAAATGTGCTATTAACATGTAGTGGTGATCGTAGAGCTTTTCGTGGACTGAGTGTATAGTTTACAGAAATTGAAAAAAAAACCTAAGTTGTGACAGAAAGGCAGGAATTGGGATATGGTGTGTCAACCGAAATGTGTCGGCATTAGAGATCGGAAAGGAACTTTCATCGGAAGGGTTTAAGGCAAGCCGAGGATGGGTTTGTAATTTTTATAAAAGAATGGATTGAGCGTACGAAGGCATACCTCAATTTCACAGCGCCTTCCTGGTGCCTACGATAAGAAGTTATTGTCGTTTCAGCACCACATAATTCAGGTCGCAGCCTCGGTAGCACAACCGTGTGGTCGTGAGTTTGACATTTGCTTTCCCAAATTGGCAATGCAGATCGGACACCAGTCTACTTTGAAATGCCAGAGGAACAGGACTGTGAATGTTAAGGGTGCGAAAAGTGTTACCATTAGAACAGGTGGTAATGGAAAACAACGGTGTACGGTAACGTGTATTCTCGCCGACGGAACCAAATTGCCGCCGTACATTGTTCTCAAGCAAAAGACGCTTCCTAAAAATCTACCCACAGGTGTTATCGTCAGATCTCAGAACTCCGGCTCGATGGACAATTAATTCACTTGTGCAAGACTGGGTAAAGTGTGTCTGGCAACGTCGCCCTTGTGCATTGTTGGGACAATAGAGCTTGCTTGTTCTTGACAGTTACCACAGCCACACAGACGCTGTGAAGAATCTTATGAAGGATTGGAAAACAGACTTAGCAGTCATTCCGAGCGGGATGACTTCTATGCTACAGCCACTGGGTGTCTGCGTGAACCGTCCATTTAAAGCAGCCTTGAAACAGCTCTATACAGAATGGATGGCGGCTGATAATCACACACCAACGCAAACTGGTCGCATTCAGCACCTGGAAGTTCAGCTGTTGTGTTCCTGGATTTTGACAGAATGGAATCGTATTCCTGGAGACCTCATACGGAAGAGCTTCAGGAAATGTAGCATTTCTAATGCTATGGATGGCAGCGATGACATTTTGAGGGATGGTGGTGATGAAAGTTCCGAAGTTGGAACCGATCATCACGAAGAATAAACTCGTTCAATATCGTTCTGGAAATGTTTGTTTAGATACTTTTATTTGTGTTTTCTAATCATTTAATGTGTGTTAGTAAAGATTGTAAATAATTTTGACTTCACTTTTTCTTTAAATTTTGTTCTTTCAAAATAAGGGTGCAGGTCTTATTCGGTGGCGGGTGGTATTCCAGATTATACAGTAATTAATTTTATGGAAAATTCTAAAAATCATGCATTTAAAGGTTATATGAATCGATGGAGGAAAGATTATTTCATCTAGACTTAAATGGGTTGGGCACGTTAAGCGAATGAATAGCACAAGGTTACCATGCGCTTATTTGGAAAAGAGAATAACAGGTAGAAGAGCAAGAAGAAGACGGATGGACCAACTGAGGAAAGACCTGGAGGGAAGAGGATGGAATTGGGAATCTGTCATGGACAATAAAATCTTTTTGAATAGGCACCTTTGGAAGATGCTCGTTTTCAAACACCCAACCCAGCTGGCTGGAAGGACAAACCGATGATGAATGTTACGTGCCAGCCCTGTTCCCTGTTCCAATACTTTCTGAAAGGGGCTAATGAGTCAACTGGGAGCTCCCGGCTTGAGGGCATAGCCGATCTTTTTGCCTACTCTCTTTGTCAGGTTTCCCAATGCGCTTTCTGAGAATGTTCCGTCTCTAGCCATATCACAAATATTCCACTACTCGTCATCCAAGCTGTAAGGAGGAGGCTGGCAGTGAACAGACACATCAGTGTTGGAGCGAGAGTCTGAATTCAGGAGCTGGACTGGTATGACAGCAGTGTTGGCTGTCGCCAGTGGCCCAACAGAACAGCTGTGTTGGAGTACAGAGTACTGTCTATGAACCAACATGGAGTGACTAAGCTTTAACTCGTAGAATATCAGACAGTTCAAAAGAGTTCCACAGCACACTAGCATAAATTGCCAGGAAGACAATGATGCTCCTTAAGAAAGCAGTTTTTATCTGCTGGTGGTTTTCAGGTTTCTTGCAGATAGCAGAACAAAGCAAATGAAAAATATGCACGTCCTGTAGTTCGTATATCACCTGCAACTATTGCGCCAATCAATTTAAGGAGATAGGATTTTTGCAAAGCACCCAATAATATTTTACACCATGCAAGATCGTGAGTAGGAAATTGGCTGAAAACTGCCTCAGCCGCGCAGGATGTGTTAAGAGAACGACAATTCAGCCAGGTATATTCATAGATTCTGTGCCAGTGTTGACTACAATTAGTTTGATGAAGGTATCAGGGTCATGCTGTAATGGTAAACGTGACATTTCTGAGACGGGAAGTTAAATAGTAGTGATGACATTCCTCAGTACTGCCAATAGTGAAAATGACTATTTTACAGATTGGGAGAGCAACACAAACGAAGGCATTGTAGACAGTAATAACAATGCCAGTAGGCATAATAAAGGGTTTGATGAAGATTCACTTGAAAGTGACAATCTGTTCGAACCTTCCTCACAGTATCATGAAACAAAGAGTCCTCAACTTGCTCCTCCCGCTGATGGACAGCCTGTCCAGTATTTCAACTTATTTTTCACATTATTTTGTGTAAGAAACAAACCAGGTACGCAAATCAGGTCCACTCTACTCTTAAGCAACTGCTACCTCATTGAACAGCTTGACAATGGAGACATGTTACTGTAACAGAATAGTGTGTGGCAATATTATTGGAAGAAGGGGAATTGTACGTTGGCCAACTAATTCAAGACAAATTCCTTGGTTTGGTACTATGATTTTCTGCAATATATTAATTCTGAATATTTTCCACCTTATTTAGAATAGTACCCATCATCATTCCACCCTATCATCCTATATATAGTTTGTGATTTTTTTTTTTTTTTTTACAAAATTAGAAACTATAGTGCCCAAGATAAACTTTCCAAGGAATAAACCAACAGAATGTAGCTGCAGACATGTTCATTAGTGTGTAATTCAAATTTAGAATGGTTTCTCTCTCTCAATTTTGAATTTCCATTTTGATATTCACAAAAATAATTTTTATATGTTGTACGGTTAACATTTATGCGACTTAGTAAACTTACTAAGCAGCTCATTTTCTAGTATAAATAAAACTTTCACAGGCATATCTTCAACAATAAGAAAGTTTTCACTTTGGTATTCTTCACATATACTACCAATAAGCAACTGGTACTAAAAGGGTTAATGCATGCTGGTTGGCATATGAGCTTCGCCAGAGTCAGAGTACCACAGAGGTACGCAAGCTTGTTCACGAACTCCCAATAAATACAACATGCTGATGACATGGCATGTTTAATTACAACCAGAAACGTGTCCTTATCTAGTCCCTATAAAGAAAAATCATGCTATAAATCTTCAGATCTGAAGTATACTCAAACTTCCTTCTTGCTTGCCCTACCATACAAAATAATCATTTTACAAAAATGAAGATTGAAGCCTTTGAATTCCAGTTCTTACACACAAGTTCTTCATGGTCATATTTTGAAGAACTATGTGGGACTTTCTGACACCATGAGTTAAAGTTATAATCATATGTAAGGAACTTCACACTCAATTCATACCGACACTGTTTTAGGAGTGAAAGAGGGAAACCATCCACCATTCAACACAAAAATAAAATGACTATAGATGACATTTTTTTAAAGAATATACTTTTAAAAAATATTTCAGCAAGTCAGATTCAAGTCTTCATAGAGTTTTTTTAAAGAGTATTAACTTGTTGCAAATGAGTTCTGGATGATAAACATGAAATATTTTAGGCATTTCATTTTACTACTGTATTGAATGGCAGATGATTTCCTGTCTTAATTCCCTTTAAGCGTATAATGTTTGAATAGGACAGGGATAGGTGAATGAATGGATGTGGGTAAATTAACATTATCTCCCTCACCTTTGATATGTTCATCATTGTCACTGTCTTTTGGTATTCCCACGTACACCATCACATTGACTGCATCAGAAATATCTAAATGAAGATTTGTAGTTCCCTTTGAAGGATATAAAGCAGATCCATAAGCATTGTACATCTTAGGTCCAAGATCTGGGCGAACAAAACACTCGGGAAGACGACTAGCAAGGTTCAAGCGGCCAGTACGATGTGTGTACTCCAACAGTGGCAGTACACGCATCAGATCAGTAAAACGTGAGGGCAGCATCTCTGCAAAATCATCTCCCGGCGGCCAATCTTTCAACTTCAAAAGCATAGGATTACCACGGTCATCTTTTAATCTCCTTGAGTAATTGTCAAATCCTTCCCAGAACTTCCTCATCGGTTGCTTAGGTACCAAGTTCCCAGTCATACAATTGATGAGATCATTTTTAACATCACCAAAATCCCGCGAGAAAGATTCAGGGTGCCACAAAGTCATATCCAAGTTCTTTGCCACATCAGACACAATAACAGGTTGACCTCGTTTCCACTGGTCCTAAAAGGAAGTAGGAACACAAATATGAATTAATTTTCATACCGACATGGAAATTCTCTGCTACAAATTACTAGCAACTATCAAACATAAGTAAGAAGTCAGCTGCACCAGGATAATGAACCCAAGTCCATTACACTCATAACATAATGAACAATTTTTTATAAAGTAATATTTAACTCTGCTGTATTATGCAAAGAATTAAATTCAATAATACAAAAATCCTCTCTTCCCCAATTATTTATATGGTAACTTACCTGGAAAATTCTGTAATTTCCAGAGTAATTGGGATCAATAAGCCTCAGCAATTTTCCATCACAGAGCCAAGAGTGTGGAACATCAGGGTAGAGAGACTTACTTTCAGTCAAGGTCATTATGCGTATTGGTAATGGATCTCTGCCTTTCTGAACCCGCTGGTAACGCCTAATGAAGTGTTTCAGTTCCAGCTGAGGTTTGTCATCCTGCTCACAATGCTGTTCAGTCACATTCGAACACTCTATTACACTAGAAATAACAGCATCAAGTGCTTCCAAGCGAGCCTTCTTTGGTATTTTGACTGGATTGTTCAAGTTGCCTGATGAGCTTGTGGAGTTGTTTGTAGAAGGTGATGCCGAACGGCTCCCACTACCATTGGGTTTATGTGACGGACGGATTAGAAGCTCTCTTAAAGTTGAATAGTTGCCATCTTTGTCTTCATCTGAATCAGAACTGCAGCCGGATTCCTAAACCAAGAAATTGAAAATTAATCTCCTTGGATTTATACATACATATGATATGATTGGCTTTGGAGCTAACCTAGCACAAGGGTTTAAGAACTACAATTAGCTTATATGCACAGACCTGAGAAGTATTTGTTTATTGAACACGCAATAACTAAAGATAAATATTTTCACCCTCTATCTTATGTATACAATAGAATACAGTGCTTTTATAAAAATGTTTGTTTACTTTGTAGATAACCATTAAAATTTCCCCTGCAAAAGTCATTTTGATTGTTTCTTTTTAGCCCCACTTACAAACCCCTAAACATCACACACAAATCCTACAGAATGTAGTATAATGAGCATACTGTATAAACACAATCACAATTACGATGGATGAATTCCAGTTTTGATTCTGTATCGATCTCGAATAATTAATTCCTATAAATGGAATCGTTTATATCTTCCACCTTTAACATGCTTAACAAGTGCAACATCTGACCACCTTCAGCTACAAATGCTTAAGGTCAAGGTCATGGAAGTCATCTCTGCAATTGTTTTCCAAATTTGGCAGCAAAATGTGGTGCGTCAAGGTTGTAGTGCTCCTTATATACAGAAATCGGAAAGTTGGTACTTTTCCGCCCTTTTTGTCAGCAACTTGTTCTTGCTACGAGCGAGAAGCACGCTGTATACAAACCAGGTAATTTGCGTGGCGGCAGTTCAAGTAACAGCTGGTGAGATTTCTCGTTAAGTCGTTCATGGCTAAAGATAAATTCAAAATTACTGAAGAGGTAGAGCAAAGTGGTAATAATCCTGCACAAAGAGAGCATGACACGGACAAGCATTGCGGTACGTGACTGGAGGAAAAGTGAAGTTCATCATGATCAGACACTGTAATCCCCAGGCATTTCACAGGGAAGAAAGAAATGTTTCGAAAAATCTGAAACGAAGTATGCAAATATGTGACTCAAAAAGAGACTGCCTGTACGTGTGATGACAACTGGTAAAAGTGTCAGGTGAACGCTAAACCAAAATCATGTGTGTTGAGACTAACCACGGATGGTTTGCACATGTTTCATAACTAAATAACTGAAGTTTTTGTAGGAAAACTTTCATTGCATAACATATCCCAACCAATTATGAAGAAGAGATTGGGAATTCCCACAGGTTTGCTATGGGTTTGTGCTACACATTTACTCTTGCAATATGGTAATGCAGACCAGACACCATATTTTGAATATTTACATTCCATGTAACGAGACGTTTTATATTTTATCATGTATTTTACTGTAGTATTCACAGTTCTCAATATAAAGCTAAACCAACACAAAAAGAAAACTTGAGATTATTTGCATACATACGGTATTTTGTATCACCACTAACGCCAAAACTCACAGGCTAGTTCATAGGATATGTGTTCCTTGGTATTAAATAGGATTGCAATTAGAAGAAGCAGTGATAGTATTTATCACAGCAGGTAGATGACTGTGGGATGATCAACGGTCTTATCAATGGACTGAGTACTGTCACTAGAAGTGTCTTGCATTATCGAAATGACAGGATCAAATTTTACAGAATAATTCACGAGTGCTACAAATGCAAAATCCAACAACCTAATTCGGAACGGAATGTGTGTTGCTTATTCAGTTGGTAGGGAGGTTATAGCGAGATTAACCACTGTATCACCAAAGACTGACAGAAGAATCGAGTTGTCCTGGCAACAGATCTGGATAACAAGAGTACTGGACGTAAACAAGCATTACTTTCTAGCATGGCCAAGGACTAAGGGAGAATACTCTGACAGAAAACCCTCAGCAGTGTTAGGCTTATCAAGGCAACTCAAGGAGGTAAATGAATGCTGCTTTCAAAGCAAACAAGCGTTGGATGTAAATGCAGACAGGAAAGATGGCGGACATTTGTACACCACACCCGGGAAACAGAGTTTGAAAATTATTATGACAATGAATAGAATATTAATGTCTTATCAGAACAGGTTCCTTCTTTTAATACTTGCACATAACACTATTCCTTTTCAGGAATGTTTTGTGGCGGGACATTAACTTGGGAGGGCCTATTTGAATTTTTTCCTCGGTGAGATATTTTGTTTCTTAACCCTTTAAAGCTCACATTATTTTATGTTTAGTTTTTGTACATTAACAGTTGCTAAATATTTAGACACTTCAATAAAGTTGAATATGCTTGACAGAAGCCATTGATATTGAGCCTATTGAATTTGGTGGCATCTGCAGACATTCAGTGCCTTAATATTTGGCCACTTTCTGTTCTGTGTCTCATTTTCAGCACTGTGCTGCCATTAGGGATGAAAGTGGCTAAATATTTAGACACTGAGTTCTTGCATACCTAGCAGTATCACATGTATATATTCTCAGTTTGTTACTATATATTGTTTCTGGAGTGATTGCTATATTATATCCCGATATTCATCATTTCATGGAAGTATAATGATTTTTAACTATTGCCAATAACCCATGTGAACCCAATAGCTAACAGTGCACATATTTAGCCACCAACCTATTGTCAGTAGAAATGAACAGTAGCTAAATATTTAGCCACCAGGTTCTGAAGTTCGTTTCAAAGAGTTTTATGAAAAAACAATATCAAATCAAATGACATCCAACTAACAGTTACCCGTGTTACAGATATATGTTCTTCTAATAAAAAATAAAATTTGATCACTCAGGAAAAATTCATGTGGCTAAATATTTAGCCACTGACCAATAAAGGGTTAAAATAAAATTTAGTGGTATTTCTTGAACCATATTCTCACAAAAAATAAAATATAAGTTAACTCATTGGGCCCGAGCCACGGAACCGTTCCGTGCTTCGTCTCGGTGGACCAAATGCCAGACCACGGAACTGTTCCGTTGTCTCATTTTACTACGTAATTCAACTTTTCCTCAAGAGATGGCAGAGTGGGTTGCATTTGTGATTTGTGTAGGGATTCTGTCTTTGCAATGTTATATGCTCTTTGCTAATATATATCGATAGTGTGCTTGGTAATATTAGTTTGAAGTGGGCTATCTCTCGACTTTACGATTCGCTTGTAAACAAGATGGCTGCCAGTATAGAACTGACATTTATCGATATATAACCCCTTTTAGGAAGTAATGATGATTAGGAATGTATTTTTTTCAGTGAAATTAGTAATAATATTAGTACCAGTGTGAGCAATGCTCCTGAAGAACAAATAGATGTGGAAATCGAAGAGGAAATGCAAAAAGAAGACCGTGCTACAGGTCAGCAGGCGGACTGAGTACGGACCCGTGATGCTAATAAAAATGTTTTACTGTATTCCTTGTTCCGCAGTTTGTGGTATGAAAGCCTTTTGTTTTCATGTATATTTAAATAAGAATAAGTAAGAAATTTCTCACGACATGAATTGACACTATATTTCCTCCAATATAATCCCAGCGCCAATGCAGTTTCAATCCAACAAATGTGCAGGGCTCAATGGGTTAATTAGCAAAGACCAGAAAATCTTGTTACTTCAGGTAATGATATTTTACCCCATTAAGAAATTAATATATAAAAATTAACTTCAAATTCAATTCTACGAACATAACTGAAGAACTCGCAGGTGATTGACCTGTTGACTAGTACATAAGGACAGTCAACAGAGTGTGCATGCATTTGTCGTTTTAGGTTAGTACTAAGAACTTAATTACTGACGTAATATGGAATCTGGCGGCGGTAACTTTTCCAGTTATTCGAAGTGTTGCTGTGCAAATCCTAGTTCTGTATGGTGGTGGTCTCTGATGGAAATGCGTATACTCCCTACAGTGTAAGAGTTTGGCGTGCCGTTAGTCTACAGGGTACAGAAGTGTTACGTTTGCCGCCGATTCAGATAGCTGTTTGTGCCTTTCGTAACTGTAAATATTCTCGGTTTTCATAAATATAACTGAATATATTTTCGACAACTGCTTGAGAAAACACTTTACTGCAAAAACAAAGGAAGGAATGTAGCACGCCCGTTTGGAGGTGGGACACAAGATCAGTCACACCTCAAAGGTCACCAATTTATTAAGACAATCCCACAAAGCGAATGAAATAAGCGTGAACTTCTCAGGCAATGCTACATGTGCAAACACACTACCCGATCAGGACAGAAGAGGAAAGAAACGAGCTACAAGTATTCCACTTGTGAAGTCGCTCTCTGCATTCATCCTTGCTTTGAACAGTATCGTACATTTAAAAAGTTTTAAAATGAGAGTTTTCTCTATAATGCATTTTCGTGTCTCTCAAAGTCTCCCAAGTTGTAATAAGTAAATTCATTGTAATTTTTTTAAAATTCCCCAGAGGTTGTTTACTGGTCAAATACGTACTCTGATGTGGACGTCATTATTGCACGGCATATGCTGTGTGCAGTCGTCAAAAGGTTAATGTTAATAAAACCCTATGTGAAGGAATGTATTTGCTATTGTGTGAAGTATGTAGTGTAATGGATAAAGTTATAAGATGAACACAAACACCCAACCCCCAAGCTAGAGGAATTAACCAGGCAAGGCTAAAATCCCCAGCCCCGACAGGAATCAACCCCAGGTCCCTCTGAACCAAAGACCAATATGCTAACCATTCACCCAGACAAGAAGTTGTCACGCAATATCTCACTAAGTACACTTTGTTCTGTTTTACATTTGAAATATTAACTTATTTATTCATTAATACATCCCTAACAGGGTATATCCCCAATTACAATGGATGGTACAAAATACATTCAATATATAAATGGTACCTATATGTACAAAACCATATGTAACAATTAAACCAAGATTGCCATGACTAAATTAAGAATAATTTAAACATTTTCAAAACATAAAAAATCAAAGTTAAAGGAGAGAAAACAAATTAGCATAGAAAAAAAAAAGAAAAATACTCATAGTAGTAAATACACAAAACACATAAGTTGGAAAAATAATAGTGGCATTACATACAAAATATTTCAGTGCTGAATTAATTTCCTCCAATAAATTATTCGTTTTGGTGTAAATATTGTTTTAACATTTTTTAAATAAAGGAAGTGATGAAGCAAAATCTATTTGCCTGATGTCTGAAGATATTCTGTTATATACTTCACACATTTTTACAATAGGTGAATTTTCATGATGTGAGGTGCTTGAGAAGGAGCAGTAAAATGTTTGTCTCAAACAGAGTAACACTCTAGGTAATGAAGTTGATTCTTTTAAACTGTTGGTTATCCTAAAAGAAATTTGACATATAAATGCAAAGTTCTAAAAACCACAGTGGTCATATTTGAACATTGTCGTACGCTGTCATTACGTACATGTACATCGACAACAGGCCTAAAACGCATTATCTTTCCCACTCGTGGTATCATTATTACAGCCGCAACTTTAACTCTGATCAAATATTATGATCGTCTAACGTATCACAACAACTACCCAATTAGCATGAATACCAGTCGTACCCACGTGAAGACTTTGTCGCCCAATCAGTAAGCAGGGTAGTGAATACACCTAATGATATGTAGACTAATGGAGATGCACAGAAGCAATATGCAATTATTATTTACGAAGAAGATCGTACTTCTAAGAGTATACATACCGCTATTAAACATGTTAGTAAACTCGTCCCACCTTCTAGTAGTGAGAACAGAAAACCTGGCCGGTTACATTCATCTCAAATGATCTCGGCGCCCGCACAATGACGTGCGTGAGGCACAAGTCAAAGTAAGCCAATGGGTCAATAAATTACCATGAAGGAATGTTTTGTTCCTGGTTTATGTGAAAATCTCTGCCTGGCGGCTTGGCTGAAGTCAGAGTGGTCTTCAAGTTCAGAGGATCCTACGTTCGATTCCCAGCCTGAGAGATTTTAGCCATGTATGGTTAATTGCTCTAGCTTGGGAACAGAATGTACTTTTTTGTATTGGCACAAATATTCCTTTACATATAACACACCACAGACCACCATACAATGCACAACAGTGAATACATCCCCCATATAAGGTTGACACCAAGAGAGGCATCTGGGCCCATCTAGTGGTGACCTGAAGTACTGTAATTAGATAAAGGGCTGGGCAAAGAATCAACGTGAGGTTTATCAAAAGCCACTTAATTTCTAGATTTGTTCACTGAATAAACTACCTAATCATGGAATACCATTCAAAAATAAATTCATCGAACAGCAGAATACTTACATCACAATCCTTCTTGTCTTCATTAGATAATGCTACATCAGCAAGCCAACTTAAAGGAGAATTCTTGTCTTCTTGTTTAATAACAGCACCATTAGCAGCACTGATCTTCTTGTCCTTATCCAACAAGTCTCCATCCTTTTCCTTTTTATCTACCTTCAGAATTCCATTCAGTGGCTCAGATTTTACAAGGCTTTTCAACAGATCCTACAGGATAAAATAAGACAATTCTAACAAACGGAAGAACATATACTGTAGATTAAGAAGACAGATTTAAGTTTATCACAATAACTCCAACTGTATTTTACTTCAAATTACTTACTTTGCATATACCATTAGTAGGTTTAAGTTGTGCCACTTCTTTGCTCATGGGACAACCACAATACTGAGGTACACCACACAAAGCTCTTATTTCATGAGCACGTCGCCCCAGTTTCATTAAAGAATCACTAGCTATTATCTGGGTTAACATTAACTTCTCCTGCTCGTGAGCCTGACGGTTTGTACACAATAACCAAGAGAAATCATCTCTGTCCTTCCCTGGTTCACCCCAAATACGAATAGTACCATTCTTCCGACCCTATAAATTAAAAGGCAATGATTTAAAAAAATTAAAACATGAATAGGAATAATGCAGCATAATTATTCCTAATTCAGTGCAACTATGTCTCCGTCACATTAATCTACACATAACTTTATTTCAAGAATTGTATAGACTTCTCAAACCAAACACTTAAAGTTGTTAACAATGCCTCACCCTAGTCTAAATTCTAGTTCTAACTACTCACCTTGTAACAGTCTATGCATACTGCAAATCCACATTTGCCACACACCCAATGGAAATTGAATAGTGTTGTCTCACATACATCACACATCTCTCTCACGCCTTTAACAACTCGTTTCCAAGCTATAGTCTTATCTGGAAGAAACATACAAATTTACATATTTCAAATGATACATACATTTCAAAATATGCCTAATCTTATATGAAATAAAAAGGCTATAGTATTTTTTATGTTTAAGATTATTTGAATTAATCCTAGTTTAAAAGTTCACATCAAAATAGGCTTAGACCCCCAATTGTATCAATTATTCGAATTTCCCACCCAGCCCAAATTTCAGACTGGTTACCATTTTAACAAAGTTAAATTAACCGTTCAAAATCCTCGTAAAACAGGTCAAAGAATGAGAAGGGAAAATGAAAAAACTCCTACGCCTTATACGTCCCAATGAAGTGTTGAGGGAACTAACAAACTCTTTAAAATTTAAACACATTATTACTCTTCTAAATCCCTTTTAATTTTTGTATGTAAAGAAGATAGACGAGCTGAAGCATCTAACGAGTTAAATAATCCTAACTTATTTCAGAGGTTTTTTTTTTTCTTCCAAAATCTAACTGACCTTGGACTGTCCACAGGCATTCTGCATATAATCTGGACAGAAATATCAGAATGTATATGTTCCACCCTTTACATTTACATCATCTTGCATAAATACTGCTTTTAGATTAATATTTCTCTCTTTCTTATATAAGCTTCACAAATATATATATTCCAACTTATCCCCCTAGATTCACCACCAATATATTAGAATTGATTACAATCAAAATTTTCAGCCTATGCTATCACTCCCATATTTTCTGTGAAGGAAACCATACACAATCTATACAGAACTCTCCAGCATAACCAAGAAGATAACGCTTTCACAGTCTTACTTGCAGAATCACATGTTATACGCTTTCATACATCAATCATAACCAAACAAACGCTGATCTTTCCTCAAAGCAATGTTGTTGAGGTGGTGGTGTGGAATGTCAATGTTACCATACCACAATGCCCATTAAATAAATGCAGTGCTTTTCTGGTGGCGGTACCGAATTGGTATATTCCTATTCCATTTCCGATGAAGTGTTCGTGTATGGTTTTTGTCTCGTTTCTATAGATATAATGCGCAAAAGTACAGGATTGAAGTTTCTGTAAACTGCCATTCTACTGCTTGTCCTATTAACTATGTTGTGTCATATCGCAAGTTAAAGAAAGAAATCATGTATGTCTTGCTCTTTCTTATCCTTCCACATTTTTGGTTACTGGAATACAACCAATTAGGTTTACTCACCTTCCGGCAAAAAAATGTTCTTGTCAAGGACCATATATCGGCATCCGTATCGCACCAAGTGCCATTAATGTCAACGTAGCAGCAAATAACTAGTAAATAGTCAACAACCATAGTTAATCTGGGGTTAATGTATTTTTAAATTTCACTGCTTTCATTGTTTTTACATAATTTCAAAAGGATAAAACACTTGTGGGTTCTTTTCCTGCCAAGGCAAGCGAGTCAATCAGAGCAATGAATGCACTTGTTTCACAAGTTATAGTGAAATGAATATAATACCCCACTATTTTGTATCGGCGAATTAAGTAAATGTGAAGAAAACATTGCAAGTAACAATAGACTTACTGCAGTTCAAGAGGGAAATGATTCTGACCTGCAAAAAATATAATGCTAGGTTGTAAGGTGTGCAAATATTTTACAACTTAAGGAGCAAAAAACTAAATGGATGTGAAAATATCTTCAGAGTGGGCGAGTAGTAAAATCAGTACCTTTAAAAGTGGTACATCACAGTATATTTGAAGATATGAACAAAGTTTTAGATTCAGTTTATGAAGAAATTTCGGCAAGTACAGTCACCTTTTGCCTTAGAATAAAAAGAAAGCACTGCATAAATGTAATGTAAGCCACACTGAAAATTAGTTTAACTGAATAAGAAGCAGAAAGCTACTTAACCCTTTCCCGCCCGCATTTTCACTCCGCTTATCCCCAGGTTTCAACCTCTTATTTAGCAAAAACTGAAACGGTCCGTATTGTTTCAGATAAAGTTAAATACAGTAAAAACTATTGATCACAATGAATTCAAATTTTCAATTAACATTAGACAATATACCATCACTATTGAGTCATAATGTGTTCTTCAGCCCCCCCCCTCCTGGTGATACTCGACACAGAGTGTCTGCATTTGTCACATTCCTATGTTGTCTGAATCCCTCAAATCCAATAATCACATGCTTCTGGAAGTAGAATGATGCCCATGTATATAAGATTTTATTTCATCTGGGCAAGTGTCTTCCCATTCTGTTTTTATTTTACCGCAATGCGACTGTTTGAATGCTACAATGTTATATGCGTAATAGGCTATTTCACTGAATAGTTTTTTCTCCTCCTAACATACATAAAAAAAAAACAATATTTCCCCTAATACTCTTTCCGAATTATGCGCAGGTTCAACATCATCCATTTAATCATTCGGAGTAACGAAACGTAATATTTGTTACCTGAATTGCCGTGGCATCGCCATCAGGTCCGAGTTATCGATATTCATTTCATTCATATCACTGTTATCACTAAAATTATCTTCGTTGATATATTATTCACTCATTAAAAATTCACCTGCACCCCTAGTCAAGGATTCTGTGTCACTTTTTTCGCCCATATTCAGCTCAGTTTCAATATACGCGATATTCAATCTCGCCATGTTCACGAACGAAACAGCTGACCCGCGCTCGGGGAAGTTCAAGACCGTTGCCTAGGCAACGTCAAGACAGATTATCGCTCTTCCTTTATTTCCTAAGACTTGTAGATTGCACTGCGTGTTCATAAATGCCTTATAAACACTTCACTGAAGAGAAAAATAAAAAACTATCTCACAGATCGCAGACGAATGCAGATAATGCAGCCGGGCGCTTTCGGGCGCTAAGGACCGGAAGGCTAAATGAACAGTCGGGCGCTAAGGGCCGGAAAGGGTTAATGGAAGGGGCACAATTTTATAATGTATAGAGCAATAAGTAAGTTACAGGATTGTCAGAAACTCCAAGACGACTTTGACGAAGTTGTGAAATAGATGGCAGACAATGGTATGCTGATAAAAAAGGGTGAAAAGGTTGCAAGTTTCACCAATACGAAAAGTCCCTTCAGTTTTAATTACCATGTTGACAAGAAGAATGTACCTCAATGGGACTGCTGTATGTACAATGGGACAGAAAGAGCAAGGAGAGCGAAGGAATGATCTTCATTGGGGTAATTACATTAGTGGCATAAATATTCAGATCTCTTCACATTGTTATGAGTATTTAGAGATTGTATTAAGGATGTAAAGGAGAGGGTGTACAAGAAACACTTTCGCTGCGCAAGTCGACTTTTGTCTACTTGGTACTTTCCTGCTATAATTTCCGCGCGCTTCTTCAATAAAGGCCCATTTAATAACACAGCTTTAAAAAAAAGCCAATTAGTGCTCCTGACTTCAGAAATTCTGCCATAATGGGACTTCTACGAGAGTATCAGCGAAGTCAGCCAGCGAAACGAGGAAGAACTTCCGATTACATACCTCAAGCGCGCCTGACGGAGAGGCACTTTCTTGGGGAGCAGCAGGACAAGAGTTGCAAACATAATTGTGTTGCTTGTTCCATATTACCAGAAAAATGTTCAAAGAAAAGAAAGGGACTGTGCAAGAGAAAACAGACAGTATTTTTTTGTAAGAAATGCCCAGGACAGCCTGCAATGTGTCCAGTTCCGTGTTCGGAGATGTATCACAGTAATGTGTGTTTCAAGGTCAAATGTCACTGCTAGTTTGCGAAAGTTGAGTTAAAAAATGGTGCAATGGTGTTGAATGTCACTGACCTTGAAAAAAAATAAAGTTTCAGTTCATTTGGAAAATGAAAAAATAATTACATTTTTCTTTAAGTGTTCTGTTGAAAAATAGCACAGCGAAAGAGTTAAGACATAAGAATAATGAAAAATATTTATGTAAATTAATAAAAAACAATGTAATGAAAAGGTGGACTCTCAAAAAAACACTTTTAGAAAGATATCTAAGAACAATGTCGGTCCCATTACAGAAATTCAGACTCTTAATTCAAAACTGCCTTTACATGACCTGATAATAAAGAACACATGGTTTGTGGAGAGGAATAGAGAACTTTCATCTCAAGTGATGAAACTGAAAATGAGAAATGGACCTTGAAAACAAATATGTCGTCTGTGCATGGTGGGACTAATTAGTCGTATGTGGGTTTTCATGCTATAACTCTCTCAAAACCACTTTAAGAACTTGTAAACTATTCCCTTACTCTGGATTAGATTATGCATGTCTAGGTTAAAATAAAGAGAAAATAAGAGATCATGCAGGGTAGGGTTAATACATGTTTGAGTCATTGGATGCTCCAAATTAGAACATAAATACTTTAAAACTGTATTTCAATAATAATAATAATAATAATAATAATAATAATAATAATAATAATCAATGTCCCATTCCAGTCGCCCGGGTGTGGTTAACAAGCAGCCTCCACTCCTGTCTGTCCTTCCACTTTTCCTACTCCATTACTTCCGCCACATCCAATCCAGATTATCTAATGTCCCTCCAAATCTGATCCATCCACCTTCTCGGTCTTCCAACTGGTTCCTTTCCCATTCCTTTTACATGTCCGAACCATCTGTCTTGCTTTCTGTATGTTCTGTACTAATGATTCTATATTTAGCTCTTCTCTGATTTTAATATTCTGAATTCTATCTCTTCTTGTCTTTTCAACCAATGTTCTTAAAAATTTCATTTTTACTGTTTGGATCTTACTATCTTGTCTTTTATCAGTTACCAGCGTTTCTAGTCCTTTTGTTACACTGGTATGAAACACTCTTTATATAATGTTAATTTCGTACTCTTGGGTACTTTATCATATAAGCTCTCTGACTTATGATAAAATTTCAATAATAAATCATTATGTCAGCATAACTGTATCAATTACATCAGAATTTAAACGTTTAGCTCAACTATAGTGCCGTGTATGAGTGATGTGTGGATTGGCGTGGAATTACATGCGAGCAATATATTCCGCATGACAACACAAACTTTTATGACGCTCCACAGCAACGGAGTGGTTAAGTCCCACTGTTACAAAGTTATGAACAAGCAGTAGAAAGCTAGAAGTTCAAAATACATTGAAACTTCCTTAAGAAGTTTTGTACAGGGAGCAAGAAAAATGAACGTGTTAAGCGAGAAAACGCACTACTGAATACACAAATAAAAACTTTCCAACACACATGAAAACACTAGATAAGATTTTTTCGGCATAAGGGGATTTTATGTCTTATATCCACGGGTACAGTGCAACTCGATGAGAAAGGAGTATTAAAGAGGAGAAAAAGCACGAGAGCAAAGATGAGAACTTATTCCCCTAAGGCTTATAACATAATATTTGTACACTGAAAAGTGTTGAAAACATCAAACAAATATGAAAACATTTGAACAAGACCCATAAAAATTGCAAGACAATTCTCATGATAATAAGTATTATTGCAGATCACACTCTTTCTAAAAAAATGTTAGAAAAAGGCTTTTATTTAAGACCAATGGGTTATTACACATTTTTCTGGTCACACACTTACATGGCCATGCGAGACTGCAACAGAATTACTTTGGCCGCCGTTTTGAAACGAACTAAACTTCGGCTGACTAAAATTGATTCGAATAATCGAGTCAAAACTGGAAGGTGCGAGTTTCAACATTCCGCCAGCTCTGCGCGCTTAACGATGTAGATGCCAGTCGGCTTGCCGGCAAACTTTTGTCCTCATTGGTAAGGAATTGTATGACATTTTCCGTATCCATAACTAGGCTATCACAAAGACAAATGTGGTCAACTTCACACGATTACATTCCACATGTTTGCTACCAGTCACTGTACCACTAAACGCGAAATACATTTCTAACTTCTGAATGGAATGCAAAATACAAGCACAAACATGCTCATTGTGTTATTCAGCAGTTTCATTGCTAACCGGCAAGCAAAACTGAGCATTTCTGAGTCTAATGGCTTGCTTCCCAAAGGTGAAATTTATCCTGTGAAGTTCAAGAATTCGAGGCCTTTTCCAGTTATCACGCAACTGCGGCGAGGGCTCTTATCCGAGTTGGAAATCACGTTCCTTCCACAAGAGATGACATAACATTTTCAGTGCTAGGGAAAATGTATCCTACTAAGTGGTAATAGCAATAATTCGTGACGTGATAAGTGAGGTATTTTTATATAGATTTAATACATTGAGAATTGGGACTTTGAATTTACGACGTGCTAAGCAGGAAAACATGAAAATGAGGAATGCACTAACGAGGTTTCACTGAACTCTGTACGTCTTGTTCATGATAACACGCCAACAGTTCAAATTTGCTGTTAATGTTTACCTGTCTGATATTACCGTGAATGCCCTCTTTGTATCAGTGGTAGAGTGTCAGTCTCCGGATCCCAAGACATATTATTTTATTATTTATTTATCCCAAGACATAGACGATAAAATTCACTAAAACTCAGTCATAGACGCCCAAGAGAAATTTCGTTTACTCTGGCATGCAGAAGGCCTAGAGTTAAAAGGAATGTCAAAAGTTCGCCAGCAAGTAGCCAGATGGCGTCAAATTAAAATGCTCGCACATTGTAGCAAAGGTCATACGATCATGATGATTATTATTAATGCCCTGAGGATAATAAATTGAAATTTTATCATATTCATTCTTTACATAGCATTCCCCATCTGGCAACTCATTCCTGCCACGCGCTGATGAAAATTTCCGGGGAGAACATTGAAGATACATGAAAAAAATATAAAATAAAAGAGGGGAAAACAGCAGAACGACAAAAAAATTTACCCATGCAACATCTATGCAAACTCCTAACTCTCGAACAATCGAAAGTACCATTTTTTCTTCTTCAGAAGTTCTTTCATTTGCCAAAAGCCAAGCCCAACAAAAGTCACTGAACTCCTTAAAATGGTACTAACCTTGACTGGGATCAAAAATTCCTTCGGGAACATAAGACCAATGACTAACCAAGTTATTTGGTGGTAACAAGCTGAACTGAACTACCACAGTTGGCAGGGAATGAACAGTACTCGAAACCTTCTGCACATATTAAACAATGTCTGAAGAAAGAATGGATATGGAAAAACAAATCAAGGGACAGTCCCAATTAAAGGTCTTATTTAGTAACATCACAAAGCAACAAAACCTGTACTGAAATGACAGTGTACCTCAGGAAACGTAAGTGCTAGAGTGATAGCATAAAACTTAATTGGCCCAACCTTGTTGCATTTGGATAAAGGGAAATACTGTTTATTTTGCTTTTGATTTAACAATATAGACAATTATCAAATCGCTCAGCATGTTGCTGTGCTGGCAGCTGCCTATCAAAAATTATTACTTTCATTCGAAAGACTTAATAGGGACAATCACGTAATGTGTTACATGACAACTATTTTAACACAGCTGCCACTTGTCCAGCAATGGCTTAAATTATTCGCTAAATGCAATTCTGTGGCATGCGCAGATCACAAGATCACAACAAAACTTCCATAACACACCAACCTTCCGACATGTGTATTGATACAGATTCCTCTTCTTGCTTGAGGAGGTCACAAAACTGATCTCCAACTTGGCTCAAAAGGAATCTGGACATTTGAATATCTAGATCTGCTGGCGGACTATCAGGACGGGGTAGCCATAACTTTAAGTCTTCCTGTAAATGAGACTAGATGAATAAGTTGAAATACATAAAACCAAAGCAAAATACCACAAAATAATTACGTAAGAACAACACTATTCAAAATCATGACGTACCTCGGATGCATCCTTATGCGGATCAGAAAACCCAGCAATGGCAAGTTGACCATTCTTGGTATACCTCAGACGTCTGAAGGCATAAAATCTGCAGAAGATGTTGGGCTGGTTCCGGGAACGTTGGTTTGGAGTCCATCTGCATTCACGACACTTGGCAAGTTTGGGGGCAACCTCATGGCAGGGACCATCCTGCAGGAAGCTTTCACCAGTCTTCTTCAGTTGACTAATTGGGGGCTTGCGAAATGGATTGCGCTGCGGAGCCGGCGGATCATCGCGAGACTTTTTTTGCCGCGGCTCCTCGCCTCGATCGTTTTTTGATGATTTTGGTCTTCGTCCTCGTTTGCGGGGCTCCTTACCACTGGTGCCACTACCTGCACCAGTGTTCCCTCCACTTCCATTAGCAGTCTTTTTACCTAAAGTACTCTGGTTTGTGCTTGCTCCACTGTCCGAGTCCTTCTCACTACAGCTCTCTTTTTCACTCTCACTACCACTTTCACTAGCAACTGCTGCTGCGGGTCCTTTTTTTTTCTTTAGTTCTTCTACAAGAGCTTTCCTTGCATTCTTCTTACGCTTCAGCTTGGGTTTTCGTTTCGGAGGAGACTTGATTTCACGCTCAGGATCGGAGCTAGTAGAATCATCAAGTGTTATCTTGGAATCTGAAGCATGACCATTAATAGTAACTAACACACCTGACTCTTTGCCGCTAGCACCTTTTCGATTGTTGGATTTTGCCCCAACAGGTCCCTGTTTCCCTTTAGGAATACTTGAAACAGCCATAGAACCAATATTTTGAAGGGATGACAATGAATTTGTACTGCTACTATTTATACTGTCTTTACTCCCTCCAGAGGAGTTACCATTTCCTGAATTTGATAGTGTCAGAGGGAGTGTAACACAACTCCCACTGCCCACAACACCTGCTGTGCTTCCAACCCCATCTTCCCCAGAATGCCTCTGAAGCCAAGCTTTCTTTAATTTATGAACAGGATAACTGCTTGCAGTAGTGGGACGTGCTGGTCCAGGGCTATTAGACTTCTCAGAATCTGCACTGCTAGGAGGTTTTACAGGAGTGTTGGATACATTAGTACTTTGTTGTAACATTAAACCAGGGCTACTACAGCTTGCAGGAGGGGCAAGAGGTGCAGGACTGTGCTGCTGCTGAGAAACATTATTGCCCACAGGAAAGAGCGAAGCACTTCCCGACCCACTGCCCGCACTGCTCGGTCTGGAACCATCGGCTGAACCCGTCCTTGCAGGAACAGGATAAGGGCTTGTAGTCAATGTTGTTGTAGCAGTTGTTTCGTGAGGAACAGGTACCATCATGGTCATAGCCGGTGTGCAATACGCAGCAGTATTTACTACTGTAGTTATTGTAGTGGCAGCACTAGCAATTAAAGGACTTGGTTCACTAACTCGAGCCAATAGTGGTTGAGAAAGTGTTTGTACATTTTGCTGAGATGTTTGATGTTGAGAAACGTTAGGTTCACTGCGACGCTTCTTGCTTGCATCCATGCTAGTCACACCTCCAGGACTATGATGCATTGGAACACCCTTACGTTTGGGAGAGCCAGGCATCTCGTCTCGACTACCACTTCTATCGGAAGATACACCTAAATCGAGAGGTTGGGTCTGTGTTTGATACACAGAAGCCATATTAGAATGGTGAACAGGAAGAGGGTGATGCATCTGCAAGGGCAAAGGAGATGTGCGGGATGTGGGTAAAGGTGCAGCAGAAGCAGGAGGGGAGGAGCCTTGGAGTTGTGATTTACTTCCTGGACCACCTACTATGCCTGCTCCAGGATAAACTCTCAGGTCATACATGCCTCTGTGTTCCCCAACCACACTCGTACGGCTACTGTGTGCGGGTGGAGGAGGACCAGTACTGGCCTGTTGGGGAGTTGGATGATGATGCGACATCTGCTGATAGGGAGAAGGTGATACCGATGATGTAAGTGGCGCTTTAGAAGTTAGGGGCAAAGGACAGGAGTTCACGTTAGAGTCTTGAGCACGACACACAGGAGTTCCAGTGGTAATGCCTTTCGCTAGCCCTGTACCGGGTTGGCCATAGATATGTGGAGGTGCTGGACTACTCACTTTTGGTTTTGGACCAGCCGTTACACTGCCACCGGCGTAATGAGGAGCGGTCGTAACGAGACCAGTTGGAGCAGGATAGGGATACGAACTTACAGTTGCACCTTTTCCATATGCCAAAGATCCAGGTGTTCCACTTCCTGAATACCTTTGATCAGGAGGAGATGGATGTGGAGGCTGCTGTTGAATATGATGGGGAGACTGTCGATGTGGATGACCGTGCGGACTTGACTGCTGACTCGGCGTTCTTTGATGAACTTTCCCCACGCTGGCTAGATTCTGTGGTTCCATGCCTATACTATGATGTGGACTAGGTGTGTGACGAGCAGCAAGATGATGAGGAGACTGGCTGGGACTGCGGTATTCATACACTGCACCAGATTTATGTTGCGACAAAGATGTAGCTGGGAGATAGTGAGATGACTGAGAAGAAATCATGTCACCGACCCTAAGTTTCGGACTTGGGGAATGTGATGGTGGCACCTTTGAAGAATCGTGGTGGTGGGGACTTTTCCCCTCGTTCTTAACAATAACAGAGTTTTTGAGATCACTCATAAGTGGGGGTGGATTTGGCAACATTTCTCTGTCTCTATCAAGTCCCATTGATGCACCAACACTTTTTCCACCCATTAGCGTAGACAAACTAGAAGAGGAACCTTTTAATGGTTCAGGTTTGACCTTGCTGGTATCGTGAGATAGAAATCCTTGCGGTTGATATGCTGGATAACTAAATAAATTTATATTTGGTTCTGCCTTCGGTAATGCTGTGTGCCCAGAGGAAGCCTTTTCCGATTTCACTCCGGTGACTCTGCTGTGAGCTGGTGGTGGATACTCTCCTTTACTCACAGCCGGCTGACGCTGCACCTGTGTAGAAGAAGAATAATGATATTATTAAGACCGACTAGAAGAGTCAACACATTTCTCGCTTAATATCTATCAATACAATTTACAATTTCTTTCAAAGTTATTGGTTAATTCACGTAGTTGAACAATGCTACCAAGCTGAACCTACAGGATAATGGCTAAAAGAGAGGGAGTCAGACACCAGTAAAAGCAGCTATATGCAGTGACCATGGTGAAATTCAGAACACTAACAACCCCATAAAAAAAACATATAAACCAATTAAATTGAAAACATCTTACCATGTGAAAAAGACAATATTTACCATCTAGACTGTCTATTCAAGAAAATCCATTACATGTTCTGGCCTACTATGACTCCAGGTAAAGAATATAGGCCAAGGAGTAACAGAAAAACATCCAGCGTTATGGAAGGGCATTTCGATTCAAAAGTAAAGAAAAAATTTTTAGGTACTAGCTTCTTACACCTTGGTACGGAGTTTTATAATTGACAAGTTGTTTTGAACAACAGTTTTTACATATGATTTTAATTGGACTTTCATGCTTCATCATGTTCACACCGCACCATTTTAACACTGAAGATTGACAAGACGCTATCACGCCGCGTCACAGTATACAAAGACTTTGCATTTACTTATTTTAATGTTATGTATTTGTATTTATGACTGAAGATGTCCTATAAGAGGACGAAACATGTTTCACGAGTGTAATTTAATGTAATCTTTGTAATAAAGACAATTACAGTATTGTAAAGGTGGAATTATAAAATCTAAACTTTCACAAGTTCTAGTTGCGTTCTAGAAAAAAAGATTGATTTTTTTCTCAATATGGTTACAGTGGCATGTAAACGTGAAATGGTAAGGTAATGAAATACGGTAAATCAAAGAACATGAGTGAATATGCGGCAAGTATGAAAGCCGCTGCTGCGGATGCTCGATCGTCATTTTTTCACAAGTGTTGCTGGCATGCTGGGTGCACGAATAGCTGATCTCTAGGGATATCGTACTTTGCGAGAGTCGAGACTGTTTGTTACGAAAGTCTACCTCGCTCACATTCGAGTTCCGTATCTGTCCTGTGAAAGTGCTGTTTCGATAGTAAGTAATGGATTCAAAACGGCGTCTGCGGTCATTAAATGTGCGTGAGAAACTTGTAAGCGAAGCTGAAATATACGGAAATCGTGCCATTGGCAGAAAGTAGAATATTGATGAATCTTATATTCGTGATTGGTGGAAGGAAAAACTTCTAGAAAGTAGCGGCGATCGCAGAGCATTCCACGGGCAGTGCCGTGTTTCCGGAAATTGAAGAACAACTCCACAAATTTGTGACAGAAAAACGTGAGTTAGGATATGGTGTTTCTAGCAAAGAGGATAGAATAGGGATGTAACTCAATAATGAATTTCAGTACCACGCCACTAGACGCTAGTACTTTCAGTCCCCGATCAGAGATAGCGCCAGAGTGGGCATTTTGTGCAATACCTTTCTGCGAAGCGCAGCGAAGTAACATCCGGCGCAATGACGCACATCCAGTTATGCTTACAGCTCCCCTCTCCCCTCCTTTCCCTTGCCCCTCACCCTACCCCTGTTGATTATAATACAGTTCTACTACCATGCCCAAAACATTGTAATTCATATATTTTTATTTCCAAGTACTTACTATGTTGTAAATAATGATCTGATACCCCTAGTTCGTATGGCATACTATGTTAATAAGAACATAACCTCTCACCTGAAAGCATCTTTAACTTCAAATGAATGAATGACACATTAACACAAAGCTGATATAAGAAATCCATTCAAAAGCAAGACAGCAGAGCACATCGTATGCAACCATATGCAAGAGAATGGGGTATCACATCAATATCCAAGTACCACATAAAAAAATAAAGATAACAGAATAAAATGCACTGAGACAGGAAATATATAGATCTACATTAATACAACCATTCAGCTTTGAGCTCAGCCCCTGAGGTGTACTCAAACAGGAAATACAGGATTTCAGGGGGACTGGCAAAGATATATTTCTAATAAAGAAGCACAAGGAACAAAGTTTTACAGCACAAGCACATGGCCACTTGGAATTGTCGCTCAAAATCAATTGGGTAGTCAGATTCAATGCAATCCAACAATATAGTCTCCATAATACTTCATGTGATACGACTAATTCTTTGTCAGAAGTGCCCACTGATTGAGGTTAAACTTTAAATACTTCACTTCGAGGCAAACTGCCTTTAATTATTAATATTGCTAATTTCATGCCTACTTGCATACCATTTACAGAACCTGTCTACATCTATCTACACGTTGTGAATGACCTCCAGCGCCATCTAAAATCGGGGACGGAAACTACCTGAAGCTAGCTACAGATTGGAACCATAAGCCCCATTAGACTTTCACCGGGGTGGTTTCTAGTGAAATGTGTCAACTGAAAGCACTAGAGATCTCAAAACACAAGGTTTTACTGCAAGCCGCGGATGGATCCGAAATTTCTATCAGAGGAAGGGATTGTGCATTCGGAGATGTACGTCTATTGAACAATGTCTCCCTGGGGCATATGAAGAAAAATTAACGGCCTTTCAGCGCCATATTATTCATTTGAGGAAGCAAAATTCTTATTTGCTATCGCAAATTGGGAATGCTGACCAGACACCAGTTTATTTTGAAATGCCGTTGGAAAATACAGAGGATACGAAGCGTTCTAAAAGTGTAACCATCAGAATAGGTGGTAACGAAAAGTTGTTTGGTTATAATGTTGTGCGTATTAGCGGATGGAACTAAATTCCCTCCATATGTGGTTCTGAAAAGGAAAACACTTCCGAAAGGAAACTTGCCATCCGGTGTTATTGTTAGAACACTAGTCCGGCTGGATGGACAGTGCGTTAGCTGAGGACTGGGCGAAGTGTGTTTGGCAACGTCGCCCGGGAGCTCTGTTACAAAAACGAAACATACTTGTGTTGGACAGTTACCAAGGACATACAACTGACACCGTAAAAGATATGATGAAAGGAAGAACCGATCTTGCGATAATTACAAGTGATGAAATTCATTTTTCGTCCGTATTTAAAGTGTCATAAAATGTATATAGGAAAATATTTATATTTATTGAATACGTGGAAATAAATATTAACAATTTTCCTATATACATCTTGCGATAATTCCCGGAGGACTTGTTTCTATTCTACAGCAGTTGGATGTGTACGTGAACCGGCCTTTCAAAACTGCAATGTACACTGTACACCGAATGGATGTCTGATGGTGATCACGTGTTAACACCAAATGGACGAGTGAAGAGGCCTGAAATGGGACTAATATCTAGTTGGATCAAGACATGCATGGGCGCGCATTCCCAACGATCTAGTGTCCAATGTGGAATTTTATATTCAGCGGACGGTAGTTTGGACTATTCGTGAAAAGATGCCAGGGACGAAAGTTCCTAGGGTGAAACTTCGGATGACCGTGAATTGTGAATGATCAGAATATTGGACCGATTTTATTTACGATTTGTGATGATTGTATTATTTGTAAGCTGTTTGAATTTATATTTGTGGTATATTTTAAGAAAATTAAATAGGTATGCAAGTTACTTTATTTTTTATTTTTTTTGTATTTTGCCGTCTCGAATTTAGGGTGCGGGTCTTATTCAGTGGCGGGTGGTATTCAGGATTATACGGTACCTCACTGAGACAATAACTCAACTGTGGAGTTCACATCCCAGTAAGAACTACACCTGAAAATGTGAGCTCGCCCAAAAAATATACTTTCACTGATCAACTATGCAACCATACTATCATACTTCATGACATAATAAATACTCCAAAAACAACACTTCAATTTACTGTTAACCTTACAGTATGTAATGTTAATAAATCTACCGACACAAGGCTGACATATTTGAGCATCTTCAAATACCACCAGACTGAGTCAGGATTGAACCTGCCAAGCTAGGGTCAGAAGGCCAGAGCCTCAAATGCCTGAGCCACTCAGCCCGGCATTACAGTATGTTGAAGCTAAGCTAATTGGGAGGTACTAAGGAAACATACCCCAGGTGGATAATACGACTGCCTGTCCCTATTTTCTTGGCGTAAGCGTTCAGACACCAACAAGCGTTGTTGGTGAGCAGCAGCAGCAGCTGCATCATGGTCCGCACGTTTTCTGTCCTCCTCAGGTCCAGATGCACGTGGTGGAGGAAGGCTATTGATGAGATTCCAGCACATAGTAGTTCGCTGAAAGTATTAAAGTCATGTTAACAGTAGAAGTAAAATTTAAAGAATAATTTTAACAACTCTTTTAACAAGAAAGTCAATGTTACTTTATAAGAAATTGTTTCAACAGTGAACTGCAGGGTGAATCAAAATAAACAGGACTGATACCATTATGAATATGCAAATTTTTGTATAATACATGTATACCCACTTTAAGAGTTTAAACTAGCTCAAAAGTTAACAGTTCCTTAAAAACCTGATGCATACCTATTTTTTAAGCTGTTGATATAATGAATTTAGTTGATACTAAATGATAATTATTCAATACTTCTTTATGCAAAGATCCAAAAATTTTCTTTTGTTTTTTGTTCAAATTCAATTTTTGTCATGCCATCCTTTTATGAGGAGGATATCTGCCAGTGACAACTTATTTTGTTCCACAAAATGTAATGCAATCTGACAACAGACTGGATAGCATATATTTTGCCCCAAGCAGTTGAAATTGAAAATAATCTATAACACGAGCGTACTGTATACAGTACATATGTTTTAATTTAACAAACACAGTGCAACTTTCAAATTATAAAAAATCTGTTAAAACAACAGTTCAGTTAATGGATGTTTTCCTGTATTTTTAAAGCAATGACTATGTAAAACAATGTACAGATAATTCTCCCATAAATATGCAATCATATGTTGCTTTGTGGTGTTAGGTTTCACACTACGACTATACAGCCTAGGCCCATGCCAATATAAATGGTCCGTAATTGGACATTATAAATTTTCCAGCTAACTCATTCCTGGTTGCCAGCATTTCGCCCCAGTGTGCTAAGTCGGGCCCATCAGTTGGTAAATAGCACACTCACCGAGACACATGGCTAGCGCATACCATGGAGGCCAGTGCATAGGCTATTTGGAGCCACCGGCAGTGCCGATGCACTATGAGAGACTGTCTCATTACCAAAAATTGATGCCTGTCTGGCCATCAATTTACTCATTTGGGACAAATATTTCAGGTCCTCTACGGGAATCAAGTCCTATATATAGGCCTATCTCCAATGTGGGCTGACTGCTTAAACACACTTCAGATCATCGCTGCTGCAGATATGCCAATTTGCAAAATTCAAATTTTTACATATCATGACCAGTAACGATGATATAACTAGCCACAACCTGTAATGATGATGTAACGCATCAGTTCAACATAAGTACTAAAATACTACTAATACCTGTGCATAATATATACAACTCATCATAACTATCTTAGGCCTTTTCAGAAACTCTGAACTTTTTTTGGACAAAACCTTGCTGAACAAATTTTAAGGTAGGAAGCAATGGTCTGAACCGTGTTTCTGTCATTCTAACCGAGCAAACAATGGTCTCACTGTGTGCACTGCTACGTTAAAATACTAAAGCAAGAAGCAATGCATTTGAGATTCTGTCATAATTAAGAACACCACCAACTGATATCATCTGCCTGTACTGACAATGCCCACTAAACACTGCTATTCTCCCCTGATACTGAAACAATAAGCAGCATGCAAATTTCATTACACAAGAATACTAAATTTGCTGTCAAAATTGGGAGATAGTGTCAGGCAATTCTTTCTGTGTTCAATAAGTTTGTTCACAGAACGAATCTGTGATAGTTTGATTTATCGCCCATATGTGCATGCGCGGTTGGCAACTAGTTTGAAACGTGACAACTAATTTCCACTACGAACGTAAGTGGCTGGAGACTGCCAGCTGTTTAGAGCCAAAGTCTTTTGTATATGTGAGCTTCAGATATTTGGATTTTTTTTTAAACTTAAGGTTTGAAAATGGATGACTTGAATGGCTAAATAGTATTAGTTGGAAGTCTAAAATGTATATTCTTAAATACAAATGTAGGGTTATATTTTTATTTGTATATCTGGTAAATTTTACTTATTTTGTAGGTTACTTGAGCAACTAATCACAGACATGAAATAACTCTCAGGTCAGTTATGAAACCAACACAGATGGCACAGGGTATACGCTCGCACACACATATTCTGACTCGCTGACTGAAAGTTTTTCGTCCAAGATCAGAAACTGTTCACACGGTTTGCTGATGGTTTCCAACAGTTTGAAAACCTTGTACGAACACCACATTACCAGTCAGGAACTATGATGAACGCTACTACGAATGCGAATTTGAATGTGCGCATCTGTCTGATAGCTGACTAACAGTTTCTGACAATTTCGAACCAAGTATTAAATTTAGGTTAATGATGTTCTCCTGACACTTTATTCTCTACTGCGTGTTTTTAAATTAAGCTTTAACTTATATTTTTGTAAACTGCATGTTTCTAAATATGAGGAAGGATTACAATAAACTATACCCTCTCCCTAATGTGATTTCAGTGATCTATAAAAATTGGGAAATGGCTCTCTGCAATCTGCAGAGCGAGAGAAAGGACGAAAAACTTGTCTCCTCTCAAATGGGGAGGGAATGTTCGCATGTCTGATGCTGATATTCCTTTCAGATGGTAATGAAAATTTAAAGGGCAGTACAGCTAAAATGCAGAAACTATATGCAAACACTGTTGTCAGGTTTTTCTAGAATGACTGAGAAGTTTCATATAAATGTTTTATTCATCTGTCTAGGAGTTGCTACCAAGATGACTTGATAATACTCGCTTCTGGAACCATTATGAAGACTACACTCGAAGGCTGCGTAATTTCAACCAATTATTTTTGGTAATGTACAAATACATCATAATTCAGGTAATGCTTTAGATTCTTCCTGAAGAAAAGCTTACGTCCATGTTAGAAAGTAAAAAGGTGATTAATATAATAACCAAATTCTGTGGTGGATAACCTTTAAGACTAATCTTTCCAAAGATGACAGTCAATTATGTAAAATGTGGTTGTGCAAACAGTACCCAAAGAACTGATAGGCTACCTGCCAGCACCCCATGTCAGCATGCCTTTGCATTTCCAAAGTGTTACCAGGCGAGTTGACCGTGCGGTCAGGGGCACGCAGCTGTGAGGTTGCATCCAGGAGATAGTGGGTTTGAATCCCACTGTCGGCAGCCCTGAAGATTGTTTTCCACGGTTCCCCATTTTCACACCAGGCAAATGATGGGGCTGTACATTAATTAAGGCCACGGCCGCTTCCTTTCTACTCCTGGCCCTTTCCCATCCCATCGTCACCGTAAGACGTAAAGCCACTAGCAAAAAAAAAACTTTCCAGAGCTAAAGTTGCTAGGCTATGCATCTCAAGTAACATAAGAACATCAACATTGGTAGGCATATGAACTAATGACTCAGTTCATCTAGAGTTGCAAACAATTTTTCAAAAATTCCCTACATAAGTTCTTGAAATGCAATGACTGTGCTGCAAAAAAATGGCTTGTTCACATGATCGAGAGGAAAGAAAGCAGTTGGTACCTCAATCAGCAGTTTCTTATGGTCATTTTGGGCTGAAGGTAAAATTTGATGAAATTTTCAAATGTGCTGTTCACTTATAATTGGCCCCAAGCAACCATGGAGTCAACGATGAGCATTAAAGACACCAACCACATTCTGAACCACAGAATAACACATCTTACAATAATTCATACATGAAATAAATCAATTAGCGTGGATAATTTAGTTTTTGGTTTATGCTGTAGTGCTACGAGGTGATTATTTCAAGGGCATGCTGTACATTCAGGGCAGTTTTAAGATGTTTACAACGCCACAGAATTGGAAAGAACTAGTAGCTGCTGAAATAAAGGTACAGCGCCGAAATTTACCTGGTGTAAAAATGAGAAACCGTCTTTAGAGCCGTCAAAGGTGAAATTCGAACCCACTATCCCCAGAATGCATCGAGATAAACGTCCTCTCGTACCTCTCCTTGAAGAACACGGGGAACGGGAAAAAAGAAATATGCACGCAACCCGAAAACTCCTGTTTCGTAACCGTAATACCGTCCCGTTCGGAAGAAAAGACGTGCTGTGCTGAGAGAGGTCGAATAAGAAAGATGCAGTGAGGAAACATGCTTGTGGGAGCAATATCAGCTCCATATACTGAGCAGGTATTTGCCATACGAATGGATATTTGCCTGGATCTACTGATGATTGCTAGCGAAGAATGCCATTGTTTGTACGTCCCAACAACTACTTTGACGGTTTCCAGAGACGCCGAGGTGTCTGAATGTTGTCCCGCAGGAATTCTTGTACGTGTCAGTCAATCTACCGACACGAGGCTGACGTATATGACCACTTTCAAACACCACCGGACTGGGCCAGGATCGAACCTGCCTAGTTGGGGTCAGAAGGCCAGAGCCTCAACAGTCTGAGCCACTCAGCCGGCTGCTAGTGAAGCGAAGACTACTGAGAAATCCAACAAGGTGTTGACCGACAGAATAGCTGCTGTTATATTGACTCGTCATCAATGACATATCTGGAATACCATCAGCAAATTCCATGCGGCTATGTGATATAAAATCGTGCCGATTTGGCTGGACCTACGGCCAGCCTACCTGGTGAAAACTAAAGCTTGGCTTGTAGGAAAATTTGTGGGGTAAAAAGAAAACAATGAATGTAACCAAAACAGAGATGCAACAACAAAAAGTAATACGTAACCAGACAACTTATAATGTAAGTCCCATTGCTTCTAGAAAAAATTAACTGAAACTTCGCCATACGAAACATTACCCACAAACAAAAAGGATCCATGCAACTAGACAAGGGCAAAGACATACTCCAACTCCAGCTTTCACGGACGAACCATGTCCCCCTGCAGCGGCATCTAGGCAGCTGCAACACTGGGCATGCAACCAGGCCTATATGAAAATATGATAGCAGCAGTTACGTTTACGAAGACCGTCTGGGGAGGTAGACCTAGCTATTGAACACGATCCTGTGATATGTACTAGACAGAGTGATATTTATCTTCTCTAATCAAAGTATATTCCCCGTTTCTTTTTTTTTTCCCATATCCTACTCCATTGTGTATTAATCGATAGCCGGAATGGTAGACGGCGACGCAAGGAGTCAATCCAGCAGGAAGATCCCATTCTACGAACGGGTGGGAATTTATGGTCTATTTAAACAAATAAAAATGTACATGTTGATGCACGATTAAATATTGTAATATTGCACCATTGTAATACATTTCAATGTAAACGACGAAACAATAATACTGCATAACGGGCGAGGCAGAAATCTAAATACTGCCGATATATTCCTCACGATATGCAGTAAAAACACAAAATGAGAAACGTGCACAGCGATTCAGACCAACTTTACATCCAAATAAAAACGTAAGACACGCAAAAGCAATCCCTGTTCGCCATAGCGGTTCCTAGTGGCATCACGTACACACTAAATTGCAATTTGCTGACACCAGTATATTCCTAGACGGACTCGATATATAACTACTCCGATACCGTACAAATTCAAATATTTTCACTATCTATACCCTACGTGGTTCCTAAATTCATAATGCTTTTCAGAAGATATTTCCTCAACAACTTCCTGAATTAACTAAAAACGCGCTCACATGCCGAAGATAAAATGTAAAGAAACATTTCGCATCTACTTCCAAGAAGTTTTAACACAGCACTATTATTTTCAACCCTATATAACTAGGTCGTATTGTTTTCGGAGAAAAATATACTACATACCTGGATTTATTTTCTTGCAGCATCCGATTGCATCGATAATACAATCACGCGACCAACACATCTAAACAAGACTACACCTCAACTGCAAATGAACGGAACGAAGCGAAGCTTCCTCCGCAAGAGATAGCAGCACAAGCGCGGCCTTGCCACTCACTACACCCAACTAATGTAACCCGGTCAGACTGCAACGCTGTTGCCAGATGCAATCTAAAAATACAATATACACAACCTCAGAATAACGCAAATGACATTAACAACCAGAGATTAAAGGGGATCGAACCAAATGTGAATTTGAAAGTTATATCCTGCCCAGATCTTGTAAATATCACATCCTAGATGAGTTCAGACTTCCGAGAAAAGCACGTGGTCGAGCAAGAACGCACTGATTGTGTATACACTTGAACGAGCATTATAAAAGTGGTTACGGCTCACTCGCTCCAACTGCTAAGTAAAACTTCGCAATATGCTATCGCTCTACTATGCAGATTACAAGTAGGGCAACGCGGAATCTAGTATTACAAGAGCATAATGGAGTCAGGCAAATGTAGAGAAAAAACTGTACTTTTTTAACGTAAACGGTAGCCGAAATCTTGCAAGGATGATTATGATTATGAAGATTATGAAACCTACTAACCAGATTTAAAGGCAACAATGAAAATATACATTTTCTTATTTTGGACAATAACCTCCTTCTACACAAATTATTTACAGTAACTAACGAACTTCCTTTCCACTTATCCTACTGAAAAGGTTGTCAATCTAACCTCTCTTTTGCTGTAAGCTAGTGTGTGTTCAGGGCCAATATCAGTCTGCAGGTGTCGTCAAAACTACCTTGATCCTAGCCTGCTGCCACAGGGTTTCCCGTCAAGTGAATGCAAGAAAATGGCGGTAAACTGTACTGGCAACTACGCTGCGCAAGGTTCATCCAGAATAAGCGCACTGAACCAACCAGTGGGCCCGGTGAACAGTTCGATACAAGCGTCATCTTTCTCTCACTCGTCGCCATTCCATGAACGGGAAAAATCGAATTAAATAATCCTTTGCAATGTAATCGAACTTTAGATGCCATTTGGTTTCACTTTAAAGAAACGAACCACTTCCAGCAACTAACTGCAAGAATCATGTCACCATCCTAAATCCCTGCGTAAATTCAGATACGAACTCCAGAAAGATTGCCGTATATTGGTCATTTTGAGGTTGATAATTACGTCGTATGGCCCCATGAAACAAAAATCACCAATTGCTTCTTTAACACCAGGAGGATGAGAACAAGTTATCAGGCGTAAAGCAATCCAAGCCTTGGAAATTGAATAATATCTAAATCTGAGTTACAAAGAGAAATAACGCATACATTACGAAAGTAAAATAGGAGCATACCCATGAACAAACGCAAGATAATATCTGAAAAGGAATTCTGGTCAAATGAGGCCGGAACGGGAAATAAGAGCGACACATTTCAGATAAACACTTGGAACTATACGGTTAGCAACGTGAATTTCCGATTTTCATTACAATACCGAAAACAATATCGTCAAGTGGAAGCTCGCAAACGCGAGCTTCTGAACAAAACTAGTTAGTATCCAGAGCTCAAAATGTATCTTCCTGGAATAACTTAATCTTTAAAACGTAAGCAAGTTCCCCCGACTTCCTCACTGAAAATCTACATCTACCTCCCCATTAATCCTTTACTGATAGCTCCTTCACATAACGTCCATTGTAATTTATCCCCACAATGGTATTACGAATACATACAAACACGTATTTTAGAGGTTCGATTACCAGTTCTTAAGAATGTTACAGGAAACTTGGTGATGACTCATTGTCATTAAACCATTACATAGTTCAACTTTCCAAGCCGGGCTGAGTGGCACAGACTGTTGTGGCCTTGGCCTTCTGATCCCAACTAGGCAAGTTCGATCCTGGCTCAGTCCGGTGGTATTTGAAGGTGCTCAAATACGTCAGCCTCGTGTTGGTAATTTACTGGCACGTACAAGAACCCATGCGGGACTAAATTCCGGCACCTCGGCGTCTCCCAAAACCTTATTAGTAGTTAGTGGGACGTAAAGCCAATAACGTTATTATTAATATTATTGAATATTTAACTTTCCAAGTTAGTTATCTGGAATCTGCATACACATTAAGGAATTTACTGCGTAATTATAACAGCAGCTAGTTTTCTTATTTCGTCGCGATCTCGGTGACGCAATCGGCAATCGGCCTTGTTCCTGAGATACTGGGTTCAACAGCGGTTGAGACGGAGAAATGTGACAACTCAGTATCCTTGGCTTCTCACACGTTGAAGAATCCCAATGAGACGAAATTTCGCCACCCTGGCATCTGATAAGACTGCTCGTTAACTGAACATTGTTATTAAGTTATTCGATTAATAATAATTAATTCTGCAAAAGTTTAATTTAAAATACGTTTGAAATAAGTTAACGAGGGACTATGTTCATTTTTGTGTCAACAGGGTTTGCTTTGATATCTTAAACCTCATAACATAGAGAGGGATAACGGAAAGTGGAAGCATCACATCGTCCTGTTTTCACAATTCAACATATTAAATCCCCATCGCAAACGCTTGACAACCGAAAGATAGATAACGCCTCCTTCCCGTATGTTACGACGTGAGATCGGGAACCAGCTCTTCTAAAATCACTTAATACAGTAATCGCGGTGATAATTCCGTTGTTATGCCTCTTTAGCTGTTTTGAATGTTTTATTAATTTATATTATGATACAATTTATAACTGCCGTAGTCGTAATTGAACTTGAGCACCGACGTAGAAGACCCACTGTACTACATTACTTATTTAATTTTATCTAAATAGTTGCAAAGAAATTATTTTAACTGATGAAGGTTCCAGTCTTTACGTTTTAGTTTCACTTACTCTGTCGCAGTATCCGCCTGTTGCCATTCCGTGGCAGATGCAAATTGTTTCTTGTCCGGCTCCATGGCTAAATGGTTAACGTGTTGGCCTTTGGTCCAAGGTGGTCCCGGATTCGATTCCCAGCCGGGGCAGGCATTTTAATTTTCATTGGTTAATTTCTATCGATCGGGGGCTGGGTGTGTTTGTGCCGTCTTCTGCATTAGAATTCATCGTCGGTAGGGTCCCATCTTCACAGACGCGCAGGTCGCCTATGAGACGTCAACTCGAAAGACCTCTCTTGGTACAGCCAGAGCAAAATACAGCTTCCACGGAAGTCCGAATCTAATTTATGGGTGTGGCAGTTATGGACTCGGTAAAGATATTCGTAGCACGACTTGAGCGCCTGAGTGTTATAAAAGGTTTCACTTATACTGTCAGTCATACTGACCCAGTGAGGAAAGCAATGACGAACTACCTTATTCCTCATCTTGCCTAGTACGCCTCATTTTAGCACCGCCATCAATTTTTGCCAGTTTCCCATAATTTCTGGTGGTACTATTTGAGGATCCAACCAGCCTCTGAGATGATAAAACATACAGTTGCAGTATGCAATAAACTGCTTTGGTGGATCCGTGGTAAAGTGTCCGACTCATGGTCCCAAGTTCACCGACTCGATCCCTAAACGGCGGTCAAAAATCTTGGCACTCCATGTCGTTGGCATGTTACATATCTGAGGAGGCGCACTCAGTATCACCCGACAAAATTAAATTAACTCAGCCGTAGTATCCCTCCCAGTAGAATTCCGCTTTCATTATTAGATAGCAACACAATCAGATTACCTAAAAGGCACCACTTCAGGTCTGCATCACTGTAGCTGAGGCCATACGATTATATTATAGCTACTAGCTACCCCGCCACGGCTTCACACGGGGGCAGTTGGCAATACGGTAGGCTTGTTTAAGACATTGATAGTTTTTCCTCCAGTAATGAACACGAAAAGATTTCGTTCTGACGTAACACGAAAAAGGGACACGTAAAGCTGTCCATGACAAAAACATTCTCCACTGAGAACAACTCCAGCCACGTTAAGTGCCTGAGCCTGGCGCTTCGTTTATGTCAAAGTAGACTTGCCGGGAATTGCGCTCGTTTGAAAGCATAGAGCAAATTTGAAGCGAGTATACTGTAGGGATTGCCGTTATTCAGACCGTTTCTCCTGGGCCACAGCTAGTAGACTGAATAAATCAAACGGGATTTTTTTTTTTTTCCTTCTTCAAAATTTTCACTACCAATCGCGTCCCACTGCGTTACTTTGGCGGGTGTAGATTAGGTACGTGGCGACATATTAGGCAACTCCACTTTCTAAATAAGCCGGAAGAATGTAAATACCGGTAATTTAGAAATATTATTATGTACGGTAACGAACAGCTTCATTATCGACTGCTGAGTATGCTGAGTACTATACTTGAATTCGGCTCCATGGCTAAATGGTTAGCGTGCTGGCCTTTGGTCACACGGTCCCGAGTTCGATTCCCGAGAGGGTCAGATATTTTAACCATCATTGGTTAATGCCGCTGGCACAGGGGTTGTCTTCATCATCATTTCATCCTCATCACGACGCGAAGGTCGCCTATAAGCGTCAAATCACAAGACCTGCACCTGGCGAGCCGAATATGTCCTCGGACACTCCCGGCACTAAAAGTCATACGCCATTTCATTACTGTACTTGAACCTGTCCTATGGCAGGTTTCTCCTGGGCCAAAGCCAGTAGATTTAATAAATCAAACGGGTTTTTTTTTTTTCAAAATGTTCACTACCAATCGCGGCCCACTGCGTAACTTTGGCAGGTGTAGATTAGGTACGTGGCCAGTTTCACTGTTACGTGATAAACGCACTTTTTCAAATGCAATGTACTACGACCTATATTCGCTTTCCGTCTCGGCATGATGGGTTATCACAGAGTATATATGGATGACGAAAAATCACTGGAAAACAAGTAATTATTGTATCGTAACATATTCAACGAATGCTGGCTCGCGACGTAAGAACCCCCCTTCCCCCTACCCACCAAAAGAGGAAGTCGCCTTGAAACAGGTCACTTGAATTGTTCAGAACGGAGATTGCGCGAAAAAAATAAAACGACGATACCTTCAAAAGTATGGACGAAAATAACATTCTGTAAATTACATTTTATTCTACACTAATTACTTGAGGGGAATAATAAATTTATTTTGATAAGGAACGAAATTTAAAAAGTTGTTTCGAAATCTGACGGAGTTTATTCTGCAAACATAGAAACAATTGTAGTGGGTTGTGTGTAAGATATATATATATGCGTCGCAGACGGACGTTTTTTCTTCGGCTTGCTTCACTAAAATCGTTACTGTACCATAAAAACCCTTACAGTAGTGTAGTTACCTTGGACGGATGGACGTATGCTGTAGCGGACTTTATCCTCATAGTACAGACTATCTTTTAACGGTTTAGCAAGCGTAAGCTAAAAAGGCGCATGAACGGCTGTTTCTTTCTTCGACTTGCTTCACTGCTCGGCTACTTTTGGTCATAGATGAACGTTACTACGCATAAGCCTTTCTCAAGAAATTCTTAATACAATGGTGGAAACCGCATCAAAATCCATCCAGTGATTCATCATTAGACGTCACAGACAGGGCACAGACAAACACACACAGAATCGAGGACTTAGTTTTATACTAAGTAGAGATTTTATTATATTATAGCCCGCCTGATGGCTATGATCGTTAAGGCGCAAAGTCTATATGATCTGACACCCTAGTCGACCGGTTCGAATCCCGTTGGTCGAAAAAAATTCATCATAGAATGTTAGCCGGCAGGGTAGGAGAGGTGGTAGTTTACAATTTCTAATCATTAGATAGCGCGCCAAAAGCCTGGATTCAATTCCAAAATTCTCCGCGGTGGTCCTATGTAGTGAGGGCATATGACGCTGTTGACTTTACAACAAGTGTCAGTAACGAGTTTCTCCTCCCCATCCCGAAGAGAAATGGGGCGAATCCAATTTGCCCCAGTTTTGCGTTTTGAATCATAATCATACGATTTTTTGCATATGACACATAATCCAATCATTATCTAACTTTATAACACCTGAAGGTCCAGGAATCAGTAAGTCAACATCAACCTTGCTAGGTCTTTCCTCTTACTGTCGCTGCTCGGGAGGGGTGTGGTACATCGCGGAAGTGTCTCTTCTGCTTTTTGTGAGTCTTTCACGACTTGGTTCACTGGGAAGCTGAAGGAAGTGCTCAACATTGGAATTTGAGTCTGCAGATTCACTTTCTGAGAAAGGTCTCTCAGTTATGAGAGATGAGACAATAGCTACAGAAGAGATCACATTTTGGTTAAAAAGCGCTATTCTAGCCTTTCTAGATCCACAGGTTATGTTCGCATGGGAGAAATTTGAAATAAACGCAGGATTGAACAATGAACGGAAATTAAACTGGTTTGGTATATCGTTGGGATGATTTCGCATGCAATCCAAGTTTGGGTAAGATACCTTCTGCAATAGCTCTTTCTTCCCTATTTTGGAGGCATCGTTTGAGCGACGACCACTTGATTCGTACAGATCCGTTTCGTGAGAGTTATAAATGCACCGTGTGGTATTTATGGTCATATATTTAAATGGCCTCACTCAGAAGGTCATCTAAAATAAAAGAGTTACGTATTATACATTTACCAAGGAAATCTTAGAAAGTTGAGGTTAATAAATCAGCTTGTAGCAGATTTTAGAAGGCAGTGAAAGACAAGAGACAAAAGAAATAACACAAAGAAAAAAGAAAGAAAGGAGAAACCCGATGTCGAGAATTCATAAGATGTATTTTTGCTTGTAAAGTCTTATTTTTGTACATACAGCAGATTAAATAAATGCATTAAATATTGATTAGTGACCAGGAATTATAAGCAGTAACAAGCTGATCATTCATAACATGAGTATGCTTATAAAAATTCAATCGTGTAATTTTTCCTGTTTTAAACAAAAATATCTACTTTATTCAATACATAACGCCCTTCTTTGTCAACAACTAGAAAATAATTTGATTTCATTGCCATGCCAATATTTTTCACCGCCACCAATGAATGCATTACTGCGCATGTCGAGTTAAATCTACCCACCTATTTAATAATAAATTTATTGCGCACAATGTGCATAGAGGATGTGTTGTTGTTTGAGTCATCAGTCCATAGACTGGTTTGATGCAGTTCTCCATGCCACCCTATCCTGTGCTAACCTTTTCATTTCTACGTAAGTATTGCATCCTACATCTGCTCTAATCTGCTTGTCATATTCATACCTTGGTCTACCCCTAGCGTTCTTACCACCTACAGTTCCTTCAAAAACCAACTGAACAAGTCCTGGGTGTCTTAAGATGTGTCCCATCATTCTATCTCTTCTTCTCGTCAAATTTAGCCAAATCGATCTCCTCTCACCAATTCGATTCAGTATCTCTTCATTCGTGATTCGATCTATCCATCTCACCTTCAACATTCTCTGTAACACCACATTTCAAAAGCTTCTATTCTCTTTCTTTCTGAGCTAGTTATCGTCCATGTTTCACTTCCATAGAGGATAACAATTAGATAAAACAGCGTGGCGTCTAATGCGCTCTGCGTAAGTGTTAGTCCTTAATAAATTCACTAACCGAATAGGACCTCGAAGAACACTTCTAGATATATCTTTCACATACATGGTCACACACAGTTTATGTTCGGTTCGTGAAAAGCTTTGGTTTTACACATCTTGAAGTGGAATCCGTGCACAGGCAATCTCGTAACTATGTGTCTCAGTTGGTAGCCCGTTTCCATCCATTTCCGACCCGTCATGGCCTCCGCTGAGTAGAAGTCTTCCCAAATGTCCCTCTTTTTTTCTTTTAGTTTATGCAACAGGTTATTGTATGCTGCGCCTCCTGGTAAAACAAGATTGTATCTCAGGTCCTCAATCAGCAAAGTTTCTCTCGCGAGTTCATATACCTATTTACACGGAGTAAAAAGAGTATACTCTGAGTTAACTCGAATGCATTTTCTGAACACTTTGTAGAGTTAACTTTTTACTTTTGTGAACGGATAGAGTGAACTCTGAATTTACTTGGAGTTGGAGAGTAGTATTTTGTGAACACAACCTGTGTCGGTGCGACGTAAAGCAGCCAGCAAATAAAAAAATTTAAAAAGCTGCGCGAGCATAAATGATAAATAAATCCTAGCTGGGCACTTTTAATAAAAGTAATAGGTTTCATAAACATCCTGTCTGCTCCAAACATTTCCGATACTGATGTACTGTTGCAGTCTTTAAGTGTATTTCATACTGTGGAGAAGTGTGCGATGAATGCATTAGTACGAAACCAGCCAATGACGACAGCTACTAAGAGAAAAAATATGAGAGGAAAGAAACTTGCATATTTATCACTTCAGAGGGCAGGAGGTGTGTCATTTTTTTCAATTTGTATTCGCTTGTGGCTGTAAGAGGCTAACAATTTTAATGAACAATTCAATAATGAAGGAGTGCAGCCTAAAAATTCACCAAAACTTATTAAAAACTTCTCAGATAAAATATATTCCTTTTGATGATCGTAAACATGCAGTCGACTTTATGAATAACTGCAGTGAACAAAATGCACTTGTCATACCAGGCCGGATCCTTACAAAACGAAGAAATGATCTCATGCTTCTCGCAACCAGCATGTCGAAGAAGTACGTTCATACATTATACTCTGACAGTTGTAAATCATTAGAGAAAATTCTTGTATCACTCTCGTCCTGGTATCCCATCTGGCGTACATTTTGCGGTAACATAGTAGTTCAGAAACCCAAGACTGATCTTTGTATGACTTGTAGAAGCAAATCAAACTGTAATAGGGAAACTGTCAATTATGGATGAGGAGGAAAAATGAAAGTAATGGACAAGGCTATACAACATCTTAATCACGTGCTGCTGGCAGTAAGCATAGAAATTCAACGAACGTGGCGATTACAGTATCAGGGATAGTCGCGCTGTGCTGTGGTGGTCGGGAGGGGAGTTATTAACTCACAACACCCTCTGACCTGCATATGCTTTGCCATGATGAAAGCCAATGAAATAGCTGAAAGCTCGGCTTTTTTGTTACAGACTCATTAACATAAAGTGGTTTTAATTCAGAAATATTTATTTATTCATTTATTTATTTATTTAATAAATGATGTTATTAATTTTACGTCCCACTAACTATTTTTACGATTTCCGGAGAAGCCGAAGTGCCGGAATTTAGTCCTGCAAGAGCTCTTTTACGTGCCAGTAAATCTACTGACATGAGGCTGATGTATCTGAGCACCTCTGAATACCACTGGACTGAGCCAGGATTGAACCTGCCAAACTGGTATCAGAAGGCCAGCACCTCAATCGTCTGCCATTTAGCCCAGCAAAGGAATTCGAATTTATTTTAAACAGAGAATGAAGGAAGATCAAAAGTAAACATAAATGAGAACAGAACTAGAACGTGCACAAGGTTAAGCACAGAATGGAACACCAACTGACTTGAATATACCAATATTTGTGATAGATTACTGTGTATATACAGAATTACACCTTACACTGATGCCATTGTCTATGGAAAAAAGCATTTCCTCTTCATATCATTAAAACTTTAAATTACGGTATATTAAAGTTATCTCCCTGAAAGCTGCTGTGCAAACGCGCTATCTGGAATAGCATTGGATGAGCATCAGTGCGTGATTACTGAATAGTTTAAAGGTTAAGAACATTGTGGAGGGGGGAGCAAAGCAGCCAGCAAAGTATTTTATAATCAACGCGCCGATGAAAAAGATTGCTGTTCATGGTGGAGCAGCAGTGCGTCCCAAAGCCTTCGCAGTCAAGTAGTAAACAACAAAGACTACTTCCGAAGTGGACAAACCCTAATTTCCAGCATTCGAATGTTTCTTCGCGTATATATCTGTCAACGAAGGAAGAGCCTGGTGAGGAATATTAAATTCTTGCAATTAATTGTAAAGCGAATACTTATCTGATTTCGGAGTTTTGGGCTGTTTTAGGGCAAGTTAGAATATTCTATTACGAACTACGTTCCTGTGTTTCTTCGTGCACATATCTGTCAGTGACTAAACAGCCTGGCGAGAAAGATTATATGAGAAGCCTGAATGTGTTACCGAAAAGAAAAAAGGGGGGAAAAAGCAAACATAGGCTAAGTATCTTAAAAGTGTAACTCTAACATTAATAAGTCTTTACTACAGTAATGTTCATGTCCGTAGTGTAACAGTTAACACTATTAGCTAACGTCCTCGGGGGACCGGGTTCGATTTTCGAAACGCCAGAAATTAAAGATTGGCAAGAGGGCTGATATGTTGTCGAAACGGTACATACAGCTCACTGCCACTGACGGTGTACCTGGAAAGAACTGCACCACCTCGTGACCAGGAGACGATTTTTTGTAACTATTGTAATAATACCGTTAGAAGTAGTATTCTGTTACATTTTAAACCATTTTAGTTCATCCTTGCTTAGCAATAAACAATTAAAATACATACACATTAGTAAATAAGCGCAATTTAAAATTGCTCGATCAGCAAGTGCGCTTAAGAGATTTCAATGCCCATCGTTTAAAGTTCGTTAATAATAGTAAGCGCTTGTGTAGATGCTGTATAGCGTAATCATTAAACAATGAGTATTCTATATACAATATGTTACGGAATTACATTAAATGCATGTGGTGACTTCAAATAACTCCTGTCTCATAAATATATACAACTACCTGTTATTGTCGCACGATTTGGAACATTACGAATTTTCAACTCATAAAAACCCAAGTAAATCAGACGAGCTTGTCCTTTGTTATTGTATTGAGATATCTTACATTCATGGCACGTAAAAAATCATTGAAGAAATACTACAGTAATTTTGTATCTCTATATAGGCCTGAACATACTTCCCGTTTTCATTTCTGCAGCAACTTCACCCCGAAACTTACCTAAAACACAGAGATTGTGGTGGTGTGCGTCCTTCCGGTCCCACACGAACATTACTAACGAAAACAGCCCTCATTAACTCATCGATATCCATTTCTGCCTTTGCTGGCAGGATGTAGTGTTTACAGTGCACTATGTCTTCTGGTATGGGCTAGAATAAATTTGTTACTTTCATTGACCTGTCTCAGTCTCATCCTTGGCTTTGACAATATGAAAGTGACCGAGGTATGAGTGATGCCAGTAATGCCATTCCTTATGCAGCCAGTCCCTGTTCTGAATGGTGTGAAAATATCGCTCATAGGGTCGGTTGGTGCATGCATTTCAGTGGGCTTGGCAGACTGATATGCAATAGCAACTTCTGGCTCAGTGAGGAAAGCAACGGGAAACTACCTCACTCCTCACTTCCCTAGTATGCCTCTTCAGTGACACCTAGGCTATCTATGACAGCTGTTGGTGGAACTGTAGGGGATCAAACCAGCCTTCGGGCTGAAAACCCAACATACATACATCCAAGGTTTATAAGAGCAGCTAAATCAAATTACTGTAGTTTGAACGCGCTCCTTTTGCTAGTGATAAAAGTGACACCCTGCTCTCTGCTGCACTATCCAAGATCCCACCTCCCCATTTTAAAAATGAACAATACTGTAAAAACGCTTTGATTCCAACAGTGGACGATGCCATTAATCCAAGCACCAGTTATCTTTCGTTGTCTCGGTTCATGTTACCGCATTCCACGTCCCGTATATCATTCTTCTTTTTCTAACCGCTTTTCCCACACCTGTGGGGTCGCGGGTGCGAACTGTGTCGCACATGTGGATTTGGCCCTGTTTTACAGCCGGATGCCCTTCCTGATGACAACCGTATATGGGATGTAATCACTGTTTCTGTGGTGGTTGGTAGTGTAGTGTGAATATGAAGAGGAAAGTGTTGGGGCATACACAAACACCCAGTCCCCGTGCCAGAGGAATGAATCAGAGGCGATTAAAATCCCCAACCCGGTCGGGAATCGAACCCGGGACCCTCTGAACCGAAGGCCTCAACGCTGACCATTCAGCCAATGAGTCACGTCCCGTATATAATAATTAAACAGAATTACCCTGTATGTTGGAACTTCAAGCAGGTGTCTGAAGTCCTAGCATATCCAAAAGTTAAAGCATGTATTGGCAACACCAGTTGGCTTTGTGTGCGAGGAAGCTGTGACGTAAATATGGTTGGCAGCGGGAAACAAAACGCGATCAATTTGCCGGCGTAGGCGTACAAGCTCTTACACACAAACGCAATGCTCCAATAAAGTAATCACGATGGTGGCGTGCCAGATGCGACCGTGCCGCATGCGACCCGTGCCACTAGCGACCGCATAATCTGTAACCGTGCCGGATGCGACCGGCGTTGACAAACAAATTATCATTTGATAAGTTGTGTCATCACCCAAGATAAGGTAAGCTAAACGAAGTGCAATGCCATTTCAATAAGTCCTATAAGCAGCTACTACCCCTACTTTACATAACACTTCTGGGGGAAACTAGTTTTACAACACGAAACATGGTGATGCGTTTATTTATTTTCCCACCGGGCGTGTTGGCCATGCGGTTAGAGGCGCGCGGCCCTGAGCTTGCTTCCGGGAGATAGTGCGTTCGAATCCCACTGTCGGCAGCCCTGTAGATGGTTTTCCGTGGTTTCCCATTTTCACACCAGGCAAATGCTGGGGCTGTACTTTAAGACCAGGGCCGCTTCCTTCCCATTCCCATTCCTTGCCCGCCTGGTGCAGGTCTTTCTACCTGACCCCCTTGGGCGGCCTGCGCGTCTGGATGTGGGATTATGATAATGAAGTAGGGAGAGATGAAACCCGGTTTCGAATAATACCAAGGGGTCTGCTCAATGCTTTACGTCGCCATCCGATGGCCGAATCACCATCAACAGTATCATATCCCCTCACTCCATTTGAACACTGCAAAAAGGTTTGGATTTGAATCCCGGCTTTTCGCATGCAATCTAGTGATTAGAAACTGTCTACCACCAACTTTCCTGCCCTGCAGGCTGACATTCTGATGGTGATTTTTTTTTTCATCCAGGCTAAGTGGCTCAGACGGTTGAGATGCTGGTCTTCCGACTCAGACTTGGCAGGTTCGATCCTTGCTCAGTCCGGTGGTATTTGCACGCGCTCAAATACGTAAGCTTTGTGTCGGTGGATTTACTGGCACGTAAAATAAGTCCTGCAGGACTAAATTCGGCACCTCGGCGTCTCCTTAAACCATAAAAATAGTTACTGGGACGTAAAGCCAGCAACATTATTATATTTTTCTTTCGACCAACGGCACTCGAACCTGCTAACAATGGTGTCAGACCTTTATTTTAGAAAAGACCAAGTTAGCTACTTATAAGCAATCTGCCACTAGGTGACAGCCCTTAATGCAGATCAACTGTAAGTGATTGATGGGTCGCATGCGGCACGATGCTTATCCGCTCGGTCGCTATTGGCACGATAATGGCCGGGTCGCATCTGGCACGTAACCATAACGATATATTATTACAATGAAGGAGATGTCCGGCTCCATGGCTAAATGGTTAGCATGCTGGCCTTTGGTCACAGGGGTCCCGGGTTCGATTCCCGGCAGGGTCAGGAATTGTAACCATCATTGGTTAATTTCGCTGGCACGGGGGCTGGGTGTATGTATTGTCTTCATCATCATTTCATCACGGGCGTCAAATTGAAAGACCTGCACCTGGCGAACCGAGCATGTCCTCGGACACACCCGGCACTAAAAGCCATACGCCATTTCATTTTATGAAGGTGATTTTCACCAATGGCATTTAGAGTGTTCTTATATAAATTGTCAAGGACTCTCTTTCGATACAGCAGAACTCTTTTTCAACGAGACATGAGCAGAAAAGCCTCCTAATAATTATTTTGCTTTCAACTGGCAATATTATCTAGTTAAAACTGAAATAATATAAAGTATCATTTAATAATAATTTTCCGGATCGCAGAGATCAACCTTCGTGGGACAGTAGATGTACAGTAACATATTTATACAATAGTATAAAATATCAAGAAAAGGCAGCAAGTCCCCTCTTCGGTTAAAACATCAAAAATAGCCATCTTCAAATTTCTGTAGATCACCACTTTATTTACCGCAAATTCCCCGTATTGCGTTCATTTTGTAGAAGCCAGTAAAAATAGTCACATTTTTTCAAGGGACAGCTTCTCATACAAAGCATAGAAAAAACATCCAACATAATCAAGGAAAAACATCGAACATAATCAAGAGTCAATTTTTGTGCTACAACAAAACAGTCGGAAATTTTCTTACGCCAACAAGAACAGAGCGCACGTGTTCGTCAAACGACGCTCATTCTTTCTCGCTGACCTTCGCAGCCACCAGACTCGAATGATGAAGCAACACCACCGGCCCTGTAGCTAGTACATGCTAACATTCAGTACGTCAGTTGCAGAGAATTTGCTGAGGTAGCTGCTGTGTGATTCTGCCTAGGTCACTTGGAAGACAGTGTTGAGTAGCAAAAGCACATTTTTTTTTAAAAATTCACAGAAACGGCATCAGCTCATACAAAATGATAGCTGCTATGTAATTCGGCCCAGGTCACTTAGAAGACAGTGTAGCAGAAGTACTTTTATTACATAGAAATAGCATCAGTTTATTAATAGACAAAATGAAGAACGACAGAGGTCCTTAAAGAATGGTAATTTCTTACTCTAGCTAAATACAATCCCAAATAGTGTGTATATAAAAATAGAATGAGAGATGATTATTATTAATATCGGTATTATTATTATTATTATTATTATTATTATTATTATTATTATTATTATTATTATTATTATTGTTTGGGTTTGATGCAAGGAGAGATTACTTAAGAATATTGGATATACCCGAAATTCCTACTAATCAAACACTTGAACTTGGAAGCAGTCCGGCTGCATGGATGAATGGTCAGCGTGTTGACCTATGGTCCAGAGGGTCCCGGGTTCGATTCACTGGTTAATTCCAGTGGCTCGGGGGCTGGGCATGCATGTCGTCATCAGCAATAGAATGCATCATAGGTAAGGCCCCATCCTCATAGTCGCGCAGTACGCCTATACGAAAGACATGCACGCCATCATCATCATCTTCATTATTATTATTATTTATTTCGGTTGGAAGCTTTATTGATACAGCTGAAATAGAGAAGGCGATTAGAATACCGAAATGCATGTATATCATATCTTTGTCCCGTTTCCCTACAGGGTCGGATATGATGCCATTCGACAGGAGTAATAATAATGTTATTGGCTTTACGTCCCACTAACTACTTTTACGGTTTTCGGAGACGCCGAGGTGCCGGAATTTAGTCCCGCAGGAGTTCTTTTACGTACCAGTAAATATACCGACACGAGGCTAACGTATTTGAGTACCTTCAAATACCACCGGACTGAGCCACGATCGACCCTGCCAAGTTCGGGTCACAAGGCGAGAGCCTCAATCGGGACAAGGGTTGGGCCTAAATGTATACAGTACAATATACTATTTAAATATGAACAAATATTGGGAATAAACTATGCATCAAGTATTCGAAAGAAAGAAACAGAGTATAAACATTTTTTTAAGGATTACCGTACTTTCATGGGAATGGATGAAGAGAAGGTCTAAATCATTTAAGTAATCATTATATTTGCCTGACAAAACCTACACAAGGAATGGGATCAGAAAGATTGCAAACCAGAAGACAACTGGTAAAAGAGCAAAGTAATTCTCATAAATACCCATACAATCTGTATACTTAACTTATCATTAGAGTAACTCCTTATCAAAGACAACACTGTATATCTCTACCATTTTTTTTTTCTCCAAATATGATAAGAGGCCTATATATTCCCAACAAGCTCAGAGTTACAGGGATGCAGACACAGTCTTGGAAAACAAAAAAGAAATAACCTGTATCTTCCCATACACATGAAACAAAGCTACCACAATACTGACATTCAGCCACTTAATCCATATTCTTCTTCCTAAGATGGTCATATAACAATAATTCACTAGTTCTGTTTTAGTTTCCTTGTTCCCTTCAGATTCAGTCAGGAGTGTATAGTTCAAACTTTCCCTAGGTAGTCACATTTCACCAAGCTAATAACACAGCTTGTTAACACAATTAATCTACAGAAAGAAGTAGTAGGCCTATAATAATAATATAATCTATACTATACTATAACATATAAAGAGGTAAAAGTTTGTTTGTATGTCATGGCTAATCTCAGGAACTACTGGACCGACTCTAAAATTTATTTTACTAATGTAAATATTCATTATCCCTGGGGGACATGGGTTTATTTTATTTTCAAAACAATTCGAGGGGGGGGGGGGAGCACGGGGGATGATATAAAAATAATAGGCTAATATAGGCAAAATATCAAATTTGTTGTAAAAGGATGAGACAATGCTCAATTTAACCCCCTTGACACAAAGAACAAAAACTCAGTAAACCCTATGGGCCCGAAAACCATGTTTTAAGGCCCCAAAATCAACCATTATGAAGATATTGGCATCACACTATCCCTTCTCTAGGAATTGGATAAAGAAATGAACTGCTGTAACCATGGCAACGTCAGCTCCAGGATTCTACAACAGTGAAATTATCTACAATATATCACAAAAACCTAACATGTTAAGAGACATGAAAATTGGTATTTGGATTCTCCTTTAAAAATAAAAGAACACAAATTTTTGTTTTCAGAAAATCCACTTAAGGGGTGGGGTGAAAAGAAGTGAGGAAGGAGTTGAATTCTTTATATGACAATACATATATCTCCAAAACTGAAGATGTCCCAGGCGTTAAAACTAGTAGTTGGAATCGCCTTTAAAAATAAATGAACACACTTTTTTTGGAAAATCCACCTAAGGGGGTGAAAGGAATTAAAAAGAGAGTGAATTTTAAAAATAAGTATCTTCTTCTTCTACTGCTTTTCCCACACCCATGGGGTTGCGGGTGCGAACTGTATCACACATGTGGATTTGACCCTGTTTAACAGCTGGATGCCCTTCCTGATGGCAACCCTATGTGTAGGGATGTAATTACTATTGTGTGTTGCTGTTGTGGTTGGTAATGTGGTGTGTTGAGTGAATACGAACAGGAGAGTGTTGGGACAAACACAAACAACCTGTCCCCGAGCCCAGAAGAATTAACTACACGCGAATAAAGAACCTGACCCAGCCCGGAACCCTGTAAACCAAACACCCCAACACTGACCACTCAGCCAAGGAGTATATCTACAGTATATCTCATAAACTTAACATGTTACAGACATGAAAATGTGTATTTGTAGTCTCCTTTAAAAATAAAGAAACACATACTTTTTGTTTTCGAAAAATCAACTGAAGCTGGAGATCGGAAATACGTGAAGAAGGAGTTGAATTCTCTTTATGAGGATACTTATCTCTCAAAAACTTAAGATGTTACAGACGTGAAAATTGGTATTTGGAATCTCTTTCAGAAATAAAGAAAATTTTTTCACATACCATGTTGAATGTTCCAGATTTAGGTCTGCCAGTAGCCTGGACATATTAGCCCCAGAAGGCAATGCCACAAACGTGGTTTACAAAGAGATTGTGGGGTAAATAAATTGCAATTTTTTGGCAAGTTTTTATACTTTAGAGATTTAGAGATAATGTCTTGGTGCAGTACCGAGGAACAAGTAATTTTTATCAAATTACGAAATCCTTACGAGGGAAGCCAGCTAGTAAAACATAAATTTAAAGTGTAAGGTTGTTATCTTTGACTTACCAAGACAAATATTTAAAAAATTATATTAACTGGTCAGAGAAGCCTCCGTGGTTCAGGTGGCAACGCACCGGCCTTTCACCGCTGGGTTCCGTTGTTCAAATCCCGATCACTCCATGCGAGGTTTGTGCTGGACAAAGCGAGGCAGGACAGGTTTTTCTCTGGGTACTCTGGTTTCTCCTGTCATCTTTCATTCCAGCAACACTCTCCAATATCATTTCATCCCATCTATCATTCATTAATCTTTGCCCCAGAGGGGTGTGACAGGCTTCGGCAGCCGGCACAATTCCCATTCCCGCCATTCCTGACCCGGTCGAATGATTGGAAACAGGCTGTGTATTTTCATTAACTGGTCAGAAATCAACAATCACGTCAAGAGAATAAAAAAATTACAGCAGCTTTCTTCAGGGTGGTGCACGAACAGCTCACACATTTATAAAACAAGTAACTTTTCAATCACGGGTCGAATGCCTTTCAACTTTCATACACGGCTCGACTGTTTTCTGGAAGAAATATAGAGGTCATTGTTGTGGATCCTATCGTAGACTACCCTTGTTTCAGTTGTGTTTTCACACTGACAGACTACAGTTACCTCTTTGCCCAAGAGAATGCTAAAACTGAGACAGTATATGTGTCATGGTGATGCAAATAAAATTTCAAACTATGTTTCACATTCGCATTTAAATGCTTCTGACCACTTTATAGCTCCCCCCTGTTTTCAAACCTCAAATGAAGATATAATATGTCCAGGAGATACAGGATGCTATGGACTATGAAACAGACGAAGAAGGAGGTGATGGTGAAAGTATCAAGGGGCCAATATACTGCATACAGAAGGGCTTGGTATCTTGGAAACGGTGATGATGTGTTAGAAAAGTCCATCTGAATGCTGTTCCACAAAACTACCACTACTAAAGGGAATTAAACATCTCACAACGAGAAAACAAAGGTCTACTGTTTGTTCAAAGAATGAAAAACCGCCAATTACTTCGCGTAATACAGTACTGTGTCATTTCTCGGTAACTGATGTAATAGATGTGAATAATAAGTTAGTTGTAGGGAATAGATTCTAGGTGTAGTATGCCATCTGTAATTGGAAATAGCCTGATGGTGGTTAATGAATCTATCTATTTGAACATGAATTAAGTCATCAAGTATGCTCTGATTACAGGTGGTTAAGATACAAAAGTAAATCTCAAAATAAGCCTCCCTATCTTTTTGTAGTAAACAGACAGTCAAAATAAAGACACCCACCCCCTGTTAAGTTTGTTCTACTCGTTTTTCGACAGTCGTCAAGAGTTATTAAAAGTTGTTGCTGCTGCTAGTGGTTTAACGTCGCACAAAAGTTTACAGTGTGCCAAGATGGGGTAGTGCAGGGATGTGTAATAGATAGTGGCCATAGGCTTAAAGTATGGTTTTAGCATTTTCCCGGTGTGAAAGCAGGTAACCACGAAAAACTATCTTCGAGGTTGCCGGCAGTGGGATTCGAACCCACCATCTCCCGAATGCAAACTAACAGCTAAGAGACCCTAACCGCTTGGCCAACTTGCTTAGTAGTTAATAAAGCATTTGTCATAGAATACAATAAGTTGAATCTCTTCTCTGACAAAAGGATATCGAACCCTACTTGGAGAATCAATTCACCACTTCATCCTTCAATTTGTCACTAAAATACTGTGTCCTATACAGGTCCACTGTTCATCAATGGCATTAACGAATGTGTCTGATATTGATAGACTGCCACTCTGATCTTGACCTTTCACAACTGTTAGACCATCAGCAAATACACAGCACTATTTCTGCAATTATTGAACAGACATGTACCTCTTCCTGTTACCACTTTAATCAGTACTTGGCACAACGATCTTGAAACAGTTGCTGCACCACTGTTTCTATGTTCTGTTTCACAAACTTACCCAGCTTGGCACCACTTGTCAATGGGACTACAAACTAGCAGATTTAGTAGAGAGCTCCATTCCTTTGGACCTGAATAATAAAATAGGGAAATCTACTTTATGACATACCATCGAATATAGAACGACAAATTGGAACAATAGGAAACAAAGAGGAATGAAGAAAAAGTCGCCTGAACTCTTGACCTTTGAGAGGTCTCCAGTGCATTGTGCTGGAAAAGCCACTAATAAGAAGAGAAACAATCCTGAGTAGAATATTTGGAATAGCTATTGGAACCAAGAATACTTTCCTTCTATGGGTATTAGCTGAATTAGCCTTTCCAGGGCGAATGTATAGTGTTGTAACTCACATAGTTCAGTGTTACCACTGCAAGGCAGTGCTAGTGTCAGTTCGTCTTAACACGACTTCACAGCATAATATGAAACAGCTGGACCTGGAGCTTGTTGGTGCTATACTGCTAGACTTCTTCACATAACTGAAATACAGTTTAATGTGCCTGTTATTGGATGCACATTATAACGCACTGCAGTACTGTTTGCAGAAAGAAATAGCTAAAAAATGCAATGCAGAACACTCACAATTATCAAAAATGATCATCTCCAGTTGGAAAGAAACTTTAATTACTTTCCTTGTTGCTTTAGAAGATGACCTCGACTTTGCCTCTCTTGATATTTCCCTTCACCCAAAAAATAAATCTGGGGTAAATGTAATGAAATACCATTTTGGGTAAATATAATAGGGGATGATTCTTTGAAGAGCACAATTTTTTTTTTTTTTTTTGTGGTTTTACGTCGCATTGACACAGATAGGTCTTGTAGCGACGATGGGATAGAAAAGGCCTAGGAGTTGGAAGGAAGCGGCCGTGGCCTTAATTAAGGTACAGCCCCAGCATTTGCCTGGTGTGAAAATGGGAAACCACGGAAAACCATCTTCAGCTCTAACCGCATGGCCAACTCGCCCGGTAGCACGAATTTTGAAACACTTGAAGTCATGTGTCATACCCACACAGCCTGAAAATATATCACCCCACAACGGGTCTTCTCCTTTATAGATTTTCTTCCATTGTAGCGTCTACACGTTTCAGCACATCACAGAAGGCTAATATAGGATATTTTAGACAATGAGTCTCTATGGCCAAAGACCCGTAATTTGGAGGGAACGCTGAATTTCAAAATCATATTCTAATAATTTCACACATACTCATCACTCAGTACAATTTTGTTTGCTGTTCTATGAATCAGCAGCCACATACATAATACACTTGATTATTGCCTGTTCTAGCTGAACTGTTATCATTAATGGACAAATCTATGGACTTGGCCTGGTTTAATATCTGTCAGTGAAACAGTGTTCCTTATCTGTTCATGAATAATTCACTTTACCTCCAGACTTCACCATCTCTCATCCCGTGCCACTGATCTTATCTTTTGTGTGAAGGCAGCTTGTGGGCAATAGCAGTGAACTGTGAGCGAATTCCTTTCATGGTACTAGCCTATATCGGGCGACACAAATTAAGATTTTAAAAAATAGATGTAGGTTGATCATCACTGATTAAGCCCCGTATAAGACCAAAGGAAGTTGGTCAAATCTATTGTATGCTCTTGATGGTGACTCCTAGAGTTACAGTAGCTTCAACTGTTATCACTATGTTGGATAACTTCGCAGACTTTTTCAGTGTGTTTTGACACTTGTCATCAACTTGGAGCCCGCTCAATTGGCAATTTCAAATCCATAGCATTGAAAATGCTGTTCATATCTCATGTAAATATTGCAGGTCCATCTGTTTTCGGAGCCATGCACACCGAGTGCTCTATAAAACACCTGAATTATCACAACTGACGTGCTAAAAAGCTGCATTGTCAAACATTCATCTTTAAAAAAACCTTAGGATTAATGTGCCTTAAGATTTATAACCTGACACAAAACAGCTTGGCATGATGCTGACTGCATTTAATAACACTCTGTTCACATGCAAATAATATCATACAGTGTGTGACGTGCCAGGTCACCTTAATTTTAATATAAATAAATACTCGCTCATTTCCCTCTCCATAAACAATATCCCTTGGGCACCAGCCTTCATACTTATGGCTTGAAGACGATAGTTGATAATTAAAATAAATAAATAATGAGACTCTAGATACTCCCAGAGGTGGGGTGACAGAACACGAACAATTAAGTACATTTAAACTAGGAAATAAAGGATTGTTAATAAGAATTTTGAAAGTACAAATTTAAAAAATAATTTATTAGGATGACAAACGTGACGGTTTATTTACAAAAACTGAACTTACGGACACAAAAGAAAAACAATGAAATAATATGTAATAATGAATTTTCACGACCGCATTGTAATCGAAACAGACTTTCAATGTATTAGGTCGTGTTACGTACATGTAGTACGTGTTGAAGAGATGTTAAGTACAGAACAAAAATGGCCAGCCGGACACCAGTGGGATCCGAACCCACAACTTCCCGATTTTGCGTCGGTTGCTCTACCAGTTGAGCTATGGGGGCCTAGGCCATCTTTGTTCTGTTTGAAAGGATCTGAGCTACAGGTCTGGCACTGTGGTCATGAAAATTCAATATTCATTGACATGCCCCACAACGGGCGAGTTAAACGCACTCTACAGTGTGCTAACAGCAGTGCCAGACCTGTAGCTCAGATCCTTTCAAAGAGAACAAAGATGGCCTAGGCCACCATAGCTCAATTGGTAGAGCAACCGACGCGAAGTCGGGAGGTTGTGGGTTCGGATCCCACTGGTGTTCGGCTGGCCATTTTTGTTCCGTACTTAAAATCTCTTCAACACGTACTACATGTACGTAACACGACCTAATACGTTGAAAGTCTGTTTCGAAAATTTAATAAAATGAACTGATACGTGGAGACTTGCAGTAATTTATGCCATTAGCTCACCATTTGCAGATTCTGGTATCTGGACACGTTCGATGTAGGAGCTGTTGTTTGATGATCCTCTCGTGCTACCATTGTACCAGTTGCTGTTGCAAGTACCAGTCCTATTTCCGATTCATGCATTGCCCACTAATTGGACGACTTTCCTGACCTTAACCCTTCCTACAATACTCATTACATAATGCGGTAATGATCCCTAATTTCAATATCAAAACCACCTACGGTTGCGTTCATGGAGAGAATACACTTGTATTCTTCCCTATTACAGAAATGCAGTGTAACTAAAGATATAACCAAATTATCTCTTGTTCCAGACAAGTCAAAAACCGGTCTCCTGCTAACCTTATGTCTCGTCAATGAGATAGCCAGTTCTCAATGAGAGCAACTTTGAGTAGTGCTCTACTCAGATGTGTAGTGAACTTGTAAACTAAACCTCCTCTTGTTACCTCGTATAATAAGTAAGACGCGTAAGACCTCCTTCCTCTATCATCATGACCACCAGGCGCTAAGACGTTCAGCAGCTGAGATGTTAAGATGTTCTTGTATTACAACCTTCCGACGTTGAGGTATTCAGATGCTCTCGAGCTCTTGTCCTGGATGCATATAGGCTCCAAAATCTCCTTCCTTCTACCATATCACATGATCCAGTAACATGTGACATTCTATCCCATCTTCTTTCCATTGCTGTATATCCATTATCTTGTTTTGTAACGTTCATGCACATAGGTTGAAAGTTTGTGCATTTCGTAAGCGTCATGTAGCAAAGTTCGAAAAGTAGGAGTTAAAAATTTCTAACGGTCTCTTCAGAATATGGAGGGGACTAAGAAATTCTTCAATCTCGATTATGTTCTTTTCCTGGTAAAGGGCTAAAATTAGAATGGTGTGTCCAGTTGCCTGACCTCGGGCTAATGGAAATTTACTGCAAGCTATTAATACGGGTGATATTGTAATAACTTACTCAAAACTTAACTCGTTCATTTTTTGTTATTGCCATGATACAAAGAAATGAGGTGATAATGTGAAATAGATGACTAAAATCCCTATATAAAAGCATAATCACTTGGAATGGCCCACAATAAATTAAATATATACATCTTTCCAATTAATTACACAGTCTGATAATTTTATATACATTCTGCGATGTTCAAGACATCACAAGTGAGTCGTGCCTACACAACACTGCTCTTTCAACTGTTATTGCAACTAACTTCTCTGGACTACGGAGCCTTACGGAAGTTCCAATACTTGTTAATTTACTCGCCTTGGCGTTTCTAAGCTTTCCGCAAAGCAAAAAAACCTTGATAAACCTGTTTTGCAGGAAAAATTATATAAATATAATTCCTTTCATTATACCCTGTCTTTGTGTACTTCATTCACACCTTCATAACTTTTTTTTATACAACTTGCTTTACGTTGCACCGACACAGATAGGTCTTATGGTGACGATGGGACAGGAATGGGCTAGAAGTGGGAAGGAAGTGGCCGTGGCCTTAATTAATGTACAGCCCCAGCATTTGCGTGGTGTGAAAATAGGAAACCACGGAAAACCATCTTCAGGGCTGCCGACAGTGGGGTTTGAACCTGCTATCTCCCGAATACTGGATACTGGTCACACTTAAGCGACTGCAGCTATCAAGATCAGTCACATTAACTTTTGGTAGAGTGAGCAGTTTTAAACAAATATAGTTTTGGAGTTGGTCTGGCTTTTAGAGTGATGAAATATAACATATGGTAACAAAACAATAAACAGGACTACAGACCATACCCACAAAATTAGGATGTAGCATGAGTCATGTATGGTAAACCTATTTCTGAAACATTTGACAAATTGTATCTCTTCGAAATTGGAGATATCTTTTAGGGAGAAAAAGACATCTACAATGCAGGTGACCACACAAACTGCATTTCTTACTGGTTATGCTATTCTAGTGGGATACTCTAAAGAAAAAACATGTAGACAACAGAGTCAAATAAGAAAACCTAAGGAAACTGCCTGGTGGAATGATTATGTTAAAAAGGCTATCAATGACAGAAACCTCGCAAGAAGTTATATCAAGCAAGAACACTGGGAGATCAACATGAAATGGAGGAGAAGCTGTCACTTTACAGAAAGAAAAAATTACAGGTCAAACAGTTGATTGTAGCTGAAAAGCAGAAATGCAAGGAAGATCTGGCTACCAAAATAATGCAGGATGGAAATAAAAAAACTCTTATACAGTACTGTTATGAATAGAAGAATTCAAAATAAATCTATCCAATCTGTAGGTGACTAGGGATAAGACCAAAATATTACAAGAGTTTCAAAGGCACTTTGAATGCTGAACTGTTATGAAAATGTCATTCCATTAGACAACGAACCTTATGATTTTGGCAGCACAAATACCACTAGTCTGACATGGTTGGAAGTAGAGACAGCAATACCTAAGCTGAAAAACAACACATCAACTGGATCAGATAATTAAGTGTTGAGATGATCAAAGCACTAGGAGAGGTTGGACAATAGTGGATGTACAGGGTACTAAATAGAATCTGGAAAGAGAATGTAATACCCAATGACTGGAAGCAAGGAGTCATCTTCCCATCGTTGAAAAAAGGTGATAAAAAGAAATGTACCAACTACAGAGGTATAACTCTGCTGTCACATGGCCTCAAAATCTACAAATCCATCCTTGAGAGCAGGATTAGAAAATATGTTGAACCTACACTTGAGGAGGAACAACATGGATTTAGACCTAATAGATCAACTATAGACCTCATTTTTGCAACCAGAATGCCCTATGCTCTATGAGAAGTGTTTTTCTGGACATCGAGAAAGCATATGACCATGTACCACGCAGGAATATATGGGAATGTTTGAGACATAAGAAAGTGCCTGATGACATCATAGCATGAGTACAATGATTATATGATGAAACCAAGTGTTGTGTCCAGATCCAGGATGGAAGGTCAGGTTGGTTCGAAATGAAGAGTGGAGTCCAGCAATGAAGTTGTCTTTCACCACTTTTCTTCATAATCATAATGGATGAAGTTTTAAAAGCGGTTAAAAGAAAGGATCCAACAACTAATGCCTTGGTTTTTGATGATGATGTAATGGTATGGGGCGAGACAGAAGCAGAAGTACAAATTAGACTAGATCTCTGGCATGAAACTTTTACAACCTTTGGTCTCAAAATCAGCAAAACGAAGACAGTTGGCTCGGTGATGAGTAGAAACTCTCCAACAGTTCATCTAAGAATTGGAGATGAGGAGATGGATATTGTAGACAACTTCCAGTATTTAGGTAGTGTTCTGTCATCAGACAATACCATACATCAAAAGATTAGCAACAGAATACAGAAACCTTCCAAATTCTATCATGCTGTACGTCAAATACTTTGGGATGAAACATTTCCGTTAGTTTTCAAGATCTGCTTGTACAAAATACTGTATATCTAGTACCTATATTGACGTATGGCCTGGAAGCAACAACACTTACTGGACCAACAAAGAGTCGTCTTCAGGCAACAGAAATGAAGTTCCTCTGTTCTTGTCTACAAGAAACAAAAATGGATAAAATTAGAAATGTGGATATCCGGCAAACGCTCGGATTGGAAAGAAGCTTGCTGGAGACTCTAGAAGTGAAGAGATTGCAATGGTATGGTCATATGAAAAGAATGAACCCTAACAGGACTCCTCGAACATACTTTGACCACAATGTTCCCGAGAAGAGACCAAGAGGAAGACCTCGTGATTTTGGGAAAAAGATATTGAAGGACCTTGAAATTAGAGATGTGAGCTGGCATCACAATATATGAGCAGCATCTGTGGATGAATAGGACAAACAGGAGGAGGCTCGTACACAACTGCACCCAGCTTGCTGGAGCAAAGAAATGATGATGATGCTGATATCCTATTCTAGCACCCATGCCTGAGAGTTAATAACAGTACAATACCTTTTGTTGTGCTAGGCGAAGAGACTCCTCAAAATGTTTGTGAACAGCCTGTTCTGTAGCACGTTGTTTTTCCAAGCGTTCACGTTCCTGTTCCCGCTCCAATCTTTCTCGCTCACGCTCCATCTGCTTCTCCCTTTCTAGTTTCTCACGTTCCAACCTCTCCTTCTCCCGTTCCTTATGCTGTTTCTCCAGTTCTCGAGCCTCTAATTCACGACGTTCCCTAAAACATAGAATTAAAAAATTAACTGACAAAAGGTACCAAATTTTATGGTGTTGAAGGTAATCACAAGAAAGATATTGTAATTATGAAATATATACTGGAAATTTTTATTTTAAAATATTTATCTAAATTACTTAAATGTATAAATTGAGAAACAGGCCAGTCAACTTTCAATGGTTCAAATTACAGAAGCAGGATAAATTTTTCCATCCAATGAATGAATGAAACTCCCCATACAATTACAGACAGTTCCAAAATCAACAAAGAAATTCTTCAGTAATTTATCTTTCTTCAATAGTTATTTTTGCAACCAGAATGCTCTATGAGAAGTGTTTTTCTGGACATCGAGAAAGCATATGACCATGTACCACGCAGGCATATATGGGAATGTTTGAGACATAAGAAAGTGCCCGATGACATCATGGCATGAGTACAATGATTATATGATGAAACCTTGTAATATGAGATGTTTATTAGGTGAAGAAACCATCAGATATAAACCAAAGTTTTGTAATACTACATAGCTGCTAATCACACACTTGATTCTCTCCCACAATAAATGTTACAGATGACTTTCTCAAGCCAAAAGCAATGAAAAAACATTTAATGAATATTGAATATTCACGACTGCATTGTAATCAAAATCGACTTTCAACATATTAGGTCATGTTACGTGCATGTAGTACATGTTAAGAACAGAACAAAAATGGCCAACCAGACACCAATGGGATCCGAACCCACAAACTCCCAATTTTGCATTGGTTGCTCAACCACTGAGCTATGGTGATTTAGGTCATATTTGTTCTGTACATAACATCTCTTCAACACATAATACACGTATGTAATGCAACCTAATATGCTGAAAGCCGATTTTGATTTTTAAAAAAAAAACGTTTATAACCTAGTCTATGAACCAAGTTGTATCCTTTTCATGGACTGTACAAATTGTCTAAATGAAATATCATGTTTAAGGGGCAGATTTCTATGACAACCATATTTGTTCTATGAACTTTATTCTGATTTCTAACTATGTGTAAGTCTTCTGAAGGAAATTGAGAGGCATTTAATTTGCCTTAAAAGTCATACTTTTGTCATTCCACAGAATTCTACAGTATCTGTATACAAGTTCCATGTGCAGTATTACTACTGCTACAGATAGGTGTGTCTTTTTGTGGAAGGAATATTTCTCAGTGTTAGTCTATTTTCAGCAGGTAGCAAATAGCAGTAAAAGCAGGGAGGGAGGAGGATTATTGGAAATTCCTATTAAGTTGCATAGCTCTTAAATTTGCCCTAGAAGCACGACAGGCAAGTCCCCAACGTCTTTTCTCATATGAAGACTGGGTTAGGGAATTTTCATTGTAATGGTAAGCCAGCTTGCCTACCGTCATTCTCAATCAGGTTGGGGATTTTCATTATAATGGCAGACACTCACTCTCCGCCTGCCTTTATAGATTCTCAGAAAGACTCTCTCAGTGGTTTTCCCAACTGAAATGAACATGGGTCATTACAATGACATCAGTAGGAATGGCGTGATTAAAAGCAATGCCTTCATATGAAATACTCGATCAAATGAAAAACCACACATTTTCTCACTTTTAACGAACAGTACTATGCTGCCGAACTAACAGTCCAAAGCTACAGAGCTGGAATGACCAAGACGCAGACATCCGTGATCCGTGAACAACCTTCGTCCTTTTTTTTGGCGGGGGGGGGGGGGGGGGGGGGGTTCAAATAGTGGATAGTCCCAGGGCAAAAACTATGCACGTTTACTTACCAGTATCTGTTTCCTGGGAGTGCCCGATGAGTCGGAAAATCTCAATTCACTACACTGGCGGGGGAAAGAACTATCTGACGTGGAGGCAATTTTTCCTCCAGGCCAGAGAAGAAACCACATCTTTGCTGCTAATTTGGAATAAAATTAATGTAGATTTAATGAAAGTGAAGAGGAAGAAGCTTTTCCTAAGAAACGGCTCTTTTCAGGGTTGAATTTTGAGTTATTTAGTGAATTGTGGTACTATAATTTGGAATAGGGCTAAATTGTAATTCCAGACCAGTTCATACTACTACTCCTACTACTACTACTAACTGAGCCATGACTTAAGTGCGCACACTACTCATTCAAAACAGCGCGTCAGAGTAGGTATCGAATAGCTGGCACACTATGATGAACCAGCGTGTTACGTACCAGCAGTATCAGAAAATGTATGAACCAGAGGATTGGCATGCTAAAGAAGAAAGTTATCTAACTCCTCAGCTATTTCCCCACCAATATTCAGTTAGGCTGTTATACTCGGTACGCAGCAGTAATCCCATCTATCGGAGTTGAATGTCAGCATAAGACACAAAGAACATTGCAACAAACAACAGTCAGTGTAATGTTATTGTTGATCTATGTTACGCGCTTTTGATTTTGTAGGCCTTCACATTATTAATTGCCTTCCAGTTCTGAAATACCACTCTTATCATAGTCGGTACAGTGAAACTGAATAAAACATAAATGATCGGAAATAATATTCTCTATAACTTTTGTTATGTAGTACTTTTCCATAAGACCAAGAACATAGGTATTTAAAAATTAAATTTTAGGTGCCTTCCCCTAAACTACCATTTCACCCAGGGTGAATAACATTGTTTATAGCTGAAACTGTAGTTTCTTATTCCCCAACTCTATATACCGATTTTTATTAAATTCAGTTTACCCATTTTGTCGGGGCTTGGCGTTGATATGGACTTAGCAACAAAAATCCAAATTAATGAGTATCTGTGTTATAGCCAGTACGGTAAAAATTCATAAGGCATAAATGATCAGAAATTTAATTCTATATAACGTTAGTTATGTAGTATTTATCGATATGACCACTAAAAATATAATATAAATATTTGAGAATTGAATTTTAGGCCTTCCCCTAAACTACAATTTCACTCAGTGTGAATAAAATAATTTATAGCCTAGATTGTAGCAGCTCACCCCCCGACTCTACATACCGATTTTTATTAAATTCTCTTCAGCCGTTTTCTCGTGATGCGTGTACATACATACAGACAGACAGAAATTACGGAAAAGTAAAAACTGCATTTTCTTGTTACTGTGGACATGATCGATACAGAAATACCATTCTTTTCAAATTCTGAGCAATGTACAGACAAAACTCTTATTTTATATATAGATACACCCAGAAACACAGGCCTCTTGCATTCAAGGTTTCAGAAGAAAAATAATAACAATTATAATACTCGTATGACCTCAGCAATAGCATGCAGGGATTTTTACCTGACGCCATCTACTCTGCCTGCATGTCAATGTCAATGTTCGGTTTTACTAAGGAGAAATGGTTATCTGTTGAGCTATCCATAGCTGGGTTTTAATTTTGAGTAAACACTAAATGTGTCACCAGAGATCTAGTCACATTTTACATGCCGACATCGTACTACATGCAGTGCGGAATGGACTTCTCTCCGCCCTTCAAAAATCTGCGGGGTTTGAACCTGCCATCTTGGGATCCGGTATTCTCCGATGATCCACAGTGGGGCTCCTTAAAGAAGTGACTTTCCAGACACTCTGATGACTCTGTACACCAAAGTGAAATGAGAATATCTCCTTAACGGAGAGAGTTAAGACCTTAAGACTTCTGATGATAAAACTACATCTACTTACGACATACATCTCTACACCAGCGGAAACAGTGTTTTTGAATTACGAACTGTGTGACTGACAGAAGAATATGATGGATATTAACGAGATGTAAGGAGTCTGACTCCCTGGAAAGGCTATCAACTACAGAGAACATCTTTAACATCATGAGATGGCAAGGGGTCCACAACATTGTGCTAAATCTGAACCAATGGAATGCTAACTTTCTAATTAGAAAATCTTACAGGCATAAATAAGGATATGAACCGCTAATGCCTTACTGAGAAGCTGAGGATATGTAACTGAACAAAGAAGAGCTTCCTATTGATTCTAATAGATGATGATGTAATAATATCGGAGACGCCGAGCTGCCGAAATTTGGTCTCGCACGAGTTATTTTACGTGCCAGTAAATCAGTAAATCTTCCGACACGAGGCTGACGTATCCGGGCACCTTCAGATACCACCTCCCAAGATGGGGTCAGAAGGCCCGCGCCTCAACCGTCTGAGTCACTCAGCCCGGCTCTAATATTTATGAAGGGCATCCGGCCGTAAAACAGGGCTAAGTCCGCATGTCCTACACAGTTCGCAACCGCGGGAATAAAGCCATGGAAGAACTTACGACCCCGCCCCCGAGTTAAGTGTGTCATGCGAATTTTCAGTTGATCGAAATGCAACACAAAACAATGTTCTGGAGAAGAGCTGAAGAAAATTCCTTGCGCCCGATTGTAACTGAAGTCCTGACTCCGAAAAATCTCTCTTTTTACTGCATGTTCAGAATAAAGGTTGCCGTTGATGTTACAGTTCGAATTAACACAGTATCTGGCTCTGAAAAATCATTACTTTCCTTTTGTTTATAACTGTTTTTCCTCGCACCGACACACAGGTCTTATGGCGACGATGAGATTTTTAAAAAAGGGTTAGGAGTGGGGAGGAAGCGACCGTGGCCTTAATTAAGGTACAGCCCCAACATGTGCCTGGTGTTTAAATGAGAAACTACGGAAATTTATTTTCAAGGCTGCCGATAGCGGGGTCCGAACCCACAATCTCCCGAATGCAAGTTGATAGCTACGTGACCCAAACCGCACAGCCACTTGCTCTGTGTGAAATCATTCCATATGTTTCATTTTTGGAAGATGTTTGCAATTAATTTCCAAATTGCAATTTATTACTTTTTTGAAGGATATGCCTGGAATCAATTCATCACACTACAGCGTCGTTTCTAACGAAAAGCTGGAATGAATAACTGCCATGCAGATGAGGATTAAGACCAGGTAATAATGGTATAATCAATAGTTATTGAAGAACAAAACTTTCATGCCGGCTATTAAGCAATCTCTACGCTGGGATTTCGGGATGTTAGGCCATCTCAAACTTATAATGTTTCCCCACAAGTGCGAATGGCATCTTCACAATTCGTGATCCAGAAATGAATTGTCTAAATTAATTGCCATTCCTCAGTAAAAATATGTTACATGAACAATCAAACTGAAGGAGCTGCCGCGCCGAGATTGGTTCACCTGAAAGAACGTGGGTTCGATTTTCCGTCATTAAGTCGAAAAATTGAGAAATGTAGTGTCCACCTCTTGGAGAGGGATGTGCTCCAGAAGTTCACTCAATCTACACGGATAGTAGGACCCTTCATCTGATACTCCAAATGTGCTTGTACGAATATGGATATGCTTACTAAAATCAAAGTTCTGCGTTTAACATTGTTGAAAACCATTCAACATGCCAGTATACATTATGTTCCATGTGTAACTCTTACGGAGTGTGTTCAGATGAGTGACAGATACATTCGCATTAAAACAAGAAAATCTCACTGAATGCGGACAAGAAAAGTTTCATTAAATTAACAATGGAAATATATGTGAGGTTACAAGAGTGGCAGGGGTATCCAATGCCCGCCCGGTTGTATTATACAAACGAGCATAGCTCTTCACTTCGCTTTGCGCACCTCTTACTCCCCCGACTCAACAGGCAGTCAGAATACTGTACATCCGTCACTGAAAGGACAACTGACGGTGGATTTACTGCCCCTGGGAGAGAAAGAGTTCATTCCATCACCTGAGCTGCACGGTATTTTACGAAGCTTGCCGCGAAGAGAAGACTTCTGAACACGCTTATTTCATAGCTGTACATCCGAAAATTTCGATTCGAATTCAAGCCACAGCAAAAAAGACGATACAGCCTGTTCCTCATGTACGGTATATCGGAACGAGCCATGAAAATCTCATCACAACCAAGCCGGAACCGCTACTTCACAATCAGGTAATTAAATCGCATCCCTCTTCTGTTCTTTCCTTTTCCTTTCACTACCATGTACTCATTGTTATAACCAAGCATGACGTAAGGACTGTTATTAAAAAATCCACCTTGAATGAGGAGAGGTCCTTTAATGCGTGGATATTTAGCTCTCATATTATCAGATATCTCAGATTATTTACTGTCCGGCTCCATGGCTAAATGGTTAGCGTGCTGGCCATTGGTCACAGGGGTCCCGGGTTCGATTCCCGGCAGGATCGGGAATTTTAACCATAATTGGTTAATTTCGCTTACACGGGGGCTGGGTGTATGTGTCATCATTTCATCCTCATCATGACGCGCAGGTCGCCAACGGGGGTCAAATCAAAAGACCTGCATCTGGCGAGCCGAACTTGTCCTCGGACACTCCCGGCACTAAAAGCCATACGCCATTTCATTTCATTTCATTTTAAAAAATATGTTTTTGTATCAGAAGCCAGCAAAATGTAAATGTTCTCAGAAGAACTTACTCAGAACATTTCAGTTGTCAACTGTCAATGGATTAGCCAAAAGAAACAACTCACAAATGTAACTACATAGTGGATAAATGAATCGATCGATATTATCTACCCGAGGAAAAGGAGAAGAGCATAAAGAAAACACCAGCATCAAGTACTGTTACTACTACTACAGCACGGGATCGAAAAATAAACGATAAGGCAATAGCAACAAAATAATGAGAATAAGTTCTGAACCAACTGGATGACGGACAAAATAGTCTCAAGTCTTTCCCAGCTAGGCCCTATATACCGTCAAGGACAATGTATGGGGGTGGAGCGCCATCTTCGATCGAAAAAAGAGCTTGTTATGCCACCAAATACATTAGAAGTTGATTATACATGAGGAAGCCCACAAGCATTGGTACGAGAAAATTTAAACCGAAAATACTTTTGAAAATCAAGATTAATTACCACAGTAAACACGAAATCCACGTAAATATCACTAATAAATAATGAGAATATTGTCAATTACATTTAGAGTAACTAGAAAGCCAAAACTATCATATTCTTAAACATGAATGAGTTTAAAGCATCTGGATGATTTCAGAATTCATATGCTCTTCCTAGTGCAAAAAAAAAAATCGCAAGACCAGAGGGCATTATGAATGCTCGAGCCGACAAAGGCGGAAGGAGGGGTGGAGGAAGAATAGAGTATATAGTTCTCCTCCTCTGGAAACCTGATGTTCTTCGAATTAGCAATTAATTACTCCCTCCGTATTCACTCCCCACGACATAAATGAAACCAATAATTTACAGTATAATATGACTTTCCTTCAAAAAGAATGGAAATGCTCCTCACTGAAATGAAAATACCTTTAAACGTTTATCTGACAATTTGTAACTAATGCACTCGATTATACTAGAAAGTAATTAGAGAATTTGTGTTACAACAGCACGTTATCACTAGTAGCTGAGTACGTCTGTGGGAAGTATAATTATTTAAGCTGCCGCCCTTATTCCAAAAGCTTCATCGTGCTAAGTTTGAAAGAGAACTGCAAGCTGAGATGAATGGCATTTTAGAAAAAATCTGACATTCACTTCCGGTCATGCATGATTACTTGAAAGGTAAAGAATTAACGCTCGAACTATAAATCGCAATGCTTACGTTGTTTGCATGACTGATCTTGTTATGGTATCACTGTTGCACAAGATATCACCCTGATGGAGCACACTGTTCTTGGAACAGACCCACTACAGAAAATGTAGCGGTGAAAGCGTGGGTCGAAGCTCGTGCTACTTTACTCTTCCTGCATCACGCCGACTGGATCCACTTGCATGGATGATAGCGGATAACAAAGCCATACCGCCGTGGCTTAAGTTCAATATCGCTACCATACGAAACATCACACTACAATCGTTTCCTTATTATGCATAAGTTCGAAAAAGAGAACATAGAAAACGTCACTAGGTTGCTTTGTTCTCAACAATGCCACGCACGCACCAAATAGGTAACAGTAATTCCGAACAGCTGCCGTTTCGGGTAAGTCAGTGTAAACTCCAAGGTCACTTTTCAGTCACCAACACACACAAAGCACCATAGTGCCACGCCAAACACTACTGCTTGACTGGTCGGCATCACAGTAAAGACGTCTCACTCAACGCTAAGCGCTCGGGTGACTGAGACCCGTTGAGTCACCTTGATAGACGTAAGGACTGTCGGACGGCATGCCGCACCCGCCCCTGCCTTGCACTGCAACACCGCTCTATCGGCTAGCTACGCTTCCCCGCACAGATGGATCGTTATTCAAGATGGCTGCTCAGGAGCTCGTCAGCCGCGGCGGCACGGCGATGTTGCCACGTCCCCCGTGACAAGGAACACAACAACATAGAACCGGCTAACGTGTCTCCTGCAAGAACCTCCTGAATGGCATAACAATCACCCTTACAGTGACAAAGCATTACCTCAAAGCAAAATTTTCACACATTCAGGTGTAGGTGAAAGTATGGTAAAGAATAATAAAAGTAATCAGAAAATGTCTGAATATTGGTCAATCAATAAACAAGAACAAGAGTGGTACGGTAGTGCTGAGTCACATGTAGATCGGAATTCGACACGCAAACAGTTTCGCATTCCCCGCCATCGCATGCTCGCAAGCCCACCCACCACAAATGAGGAGCAGCGCTACGATACTATCTATATCGGCCTGTCAACAACAAAAACATTGCATATGATAATATCCCGGAAACCCAAACTGAAGATTTCCTACCAGCTAAAAATTAATTGTGAAATGACGTACAAAAGAAGCATATGCTAATAACAAGTCAATAGTATGTAAGTCAATGCACGGAACTGACACGATTTTAAAGGAAGAGTACAAGGCATGACTCACATAACAAGCAGTCGAATTAAATTAAAGGATGGCAAGCTTTAACGTGAAATCCGAATCGTAGGTTCGTGATTTTTTATTTCCAAAAACCACAAGCTTTGGCCAGAATCGAAAGCAGCCGCCTTGGCGAAAAGACGACCGAATTCCATCAGAAAATGATTAAAGTTAAAATAGACATTATTTCTGTTGCACATAAAGCAAGAAAATAACGATACCATTCACTTCTAATACGATATGTATTAAGGAAAATATCCTATGGAAATGTGCATGGAGGTACTGCAAAATTGGTTGAGGTAGATAAGGTAACAGAAGGGTTGTGGAAACGGTGTCCGGACATTCCATACCACTTGATTTTTGAGGACATTTCGTACCACTCGGTCGTTATCTACCTGCGAACGGTTTTCCCGTAATCCCCAAATATTTACGCCAAGCCAATCTGCACCACTTGGCGTCAAATTGGAATTTCATTTCCACGCCAGCGGGCGTAATGAACCTTACAGACACAATGAAATGTCGTATGGCTTTTTTAGTGCCGGGATATCCCACGACGGGTTCGGCTCGCCAGGTGCAGGTCTTTCTATTCGACACCCGTAGGTGACCTGCGCGTCGTGATGAGGATGAAATTATGATGAAGACAACACATACACCCAACCCCCGTGCCATTGGAATTAACCAATTAAGGTTAAAATCCCCGACCCGGCCGGGAATCGAACCCGGGACCCTCTGAACCGAAGGCTAGTACGCTGACCGTTCAGCCAACGAGTCACAGACACAATTTAGAAATCAGAAACAAATATAATTTAAAACATTTCTTTAAAAAAAATAGTATTTCCTCACAACGGGAATAAACCCTGTAACAATAGAAATAGAAATCGTGTTCGGGTCCAATGTACCAGACCAGCGTAAGGATAGATATTACTATTATTGTGAATATTTATAAACTACTGCATTATTTCATTATCAAGTAAGTAAAATAAAAGATTCTGATGAACTGGCCGATATGGGCTTGAAGGTTACGTGGAAACAAAAACTACTGAGAGGTGGAAGTAGATAGGTACCCGCGAATGACGAATACGAGATAAGAATTAACACATGTGCCTATCAGATCACTTGCGCCCGACGGAAGGTCACACCGTGCGGAGGTTTCTGCTCCAGTAGTGGACAATGGATATACAAATGAATACATTCACCAGGATATCGTTTTTAGTTCCCAATACTTCACATTCTTTCAAGTGGTGCGGAATGTCAATATTTTAAAGTCATTAGCTGACACTTCTCAGGTAATCAGCCGGTCGAGTGGTATGAAATGTCCGGTGGTACGAAATGTCCGTGGTACGAAATGTCCCAGAAGCGTGGATCACGGGTTAAGTTGTTATCAGCTATAAACAAAAAGAGGCATGTTGATGGGGCATTTCAATAACAATTATAAATAAATTAGTTATAGCAACGCCAGGCTGAGTGGCTTAGACCCCAACTTGGCAGGTTCGATCCTGGTTCAATCTGGTGGTATATGAAGGTGCTCAAATACGTCAACTTCATGTCGGTAGATTTACTGGCACGTAAAAGAACTCCGAAGGGACAAAATTCCGGCACCTCGGCGTCTCCGAAAACCGTAAATGTAGTTAGTAGGACGAAAAGTAAATATTATTATTATTATTATTATTATTATTATTATTAGTTATAGCAACAGTTAAAGACAAAACTTTATTATGCTGATGATGATCGTTGTTTTAAGGGGACAAACATCACGGTCATCGGCCCGTGGGTGGAAACGGTAAAATAACACCCGCGGTACGCCCTGCCTGTCTTTAGAGGCGACTAAAGTGGTCCCGTGGTCTCTTAACGTGGCACCGCTTCCACTTGCTTGTACCAGGCTCCTAATTTTCATCTATCACATCCGACCTCTCTTGGTCAACTCTCTTTACTTTCCAATCCCGACGCAACACTCCAAATAAACCAACAAAATTTACTAAATAAATAGTTTGACAATACAAGAAATAAATGTTTGTCGAACAACTACAGGAAGAGATTCCATTTCATGTCGACCATAGGTAGGTGGAATCAATGACCAATATACCTTAGTAGCATACATATTTATTTCCAGGGTGAACAATGCAAAGCCGAAGTATGCTATCTTGCAAATCAAACCCCATTGTGCAACAGCCGCGAAGGGCCATGGCTTACCGAGCGACCGCTGCTCAGCCCGAAGGCCTGCATATTAAGAGATACTACAACTCCTCGGGACCATACTTCGTTACTGCATTTATCCTTGTATTAGCTTTTTCTATGAACAGTTCAATATGTGGATTTCTGGATGTACCACGCAAACGAAGATTTTACTTCCTCCAAGAACCTTTCTTGAACAAAAGCAAATTTGGAGAGACCAAAACAATCATGCACTGAATCCTAAAGTCCTAGAGTATTGTGCTTAAGTGCTAAAAAATGTCAAACTGCTCATTAAGCACTGTTTATATTTGTGCTGTTATGCATTGCTTCGCTTCAAGGTTGCCGACATATAGCTGGTTAGACACGCGATGACCTGCAGAGAGCAGGGAAGTGTATTTTAAGTCAACTCAGTAGTTTCGCATAACTGCATTGTACTTACGATACCCGGGAATAAATGTTAATTCTAATATGACTGCATACCCGGGAATAAATGCGAATTCTAACATGGCAGTAAGTTTAAAATACAATAATGCGCTAAGTCAATCTGGAGACAATGGAATAAAAACAATTTTCTCCAAACGCAGGTCGTGTTACTACATGGCATTATGTCCGGGCGTCTGCTACAGTAAGTCATTAGCCCAGAGGTTGGATGAATCCTCAAAACAACATCACCAAATGCTATGCAGTTACAGGAAAGCCGATGACGGCGCCATAAAATGAGATTGGGACTTCAGAGGAAGAAACGGATGGAAAAAAAAAAAAAAACATACTGCATTCGTAAAGATATAAAACCAATCAGATACACTGCACTGTGAAATTAAATACGATTGTAGCCAATATTCCCCTCATTTCGTCATATATTATGAATGACTAACGTTATCTGGTATAACAAGGTGCGGCAAAAAGTGCTGGACGAAAGACCGCCTGGTTGAGTAGTTCAGCTGGTTCAAGCGCTCGCTGCCTGTTCTCAAGGTTGCAGGACTGAATCCCGGCATAATCGGTTAACATCTGAAGGTGGTCAAATACGAGAGACTTACCAGCATATTCACAAGCAGGATTATTCAGGGGAAATTTCCTCAGTCTTATGACTCTTAATATCGAAAATTAGGCTCTGAAAACGTAACATTATTATTACTAACGCTTGTCTGTTAACTGGGCTGAGTGGCTCAGACGGTTAAGGCACTGACTTCCCGAGTCCGAGTTGGCAGCTTCGATCCTGGCTCAGTCCGGTGGTATTAGAATGTACTCAAACGTCAACCCAGTCTCGGTAGATTTATTGGCAGGTAAAAGACTTTCTGCGGGGATATATTCCAGCACCTCGGCGTCTCCGAAAACCATAATAGTAGTTAGTGGGTCGTAAAAACATTATTATTATTATTATTATTATTATTATTATTATTATTATTATTATTATTATTATTGGTTCGTATCGGCCTACTAAGGGCAACGTTATTTCAGAAGTCTTTTCTGGGCTTGGATCTTTGCCCAGTGTTCCTTCATTCGTTGCCGATGTTGCTCATTATTATTATTATTATTATTATTATTATTATTATTATTATTATTATTATTATTTAAAAGAATAAAAATACATAAAATGAAAGATTAACCAGAGATAAAATTTGCTTACTCAAAACATTATAAGTCGCTTATGAATTGCTATACCGCAGAATCTTACTCACAGCCGACAATATCTTCAGACAATACTCAATCTGTAATTAGTTTGCCTTTGGGAAAGAGGATATACGGCGAATTTTAAGTATAGCATTACAATGGCTCTTAAAGTCCGACTCGTTGGCTGAATGGTAAGCGTACTGGCCTTCGGTTCAGAGGGTCCCGGGTTCGATTCCCGGCCGGGTCGGGGATTTTAACCTTAATTGGTTAATTCCAATGGCCCGGGGGCTGTGTGTTTGTGCTGTCCCCAACATCCCTGCAACTCACACACCACACATAACACTATCCTCCACCACAATAACACGCAGTTACCTACACATGGCAGATGCCGCCCACCCTCGTCGGAGGGTCTGCCTTACAAGGGCTGCACTCGGCTAGTAATAGCCACACGAAATTATTATTATTATTATTATGGCTCTTAAAACATAACACATTGTGCACAAATAGATTAATGAACATAATAGTTCCCAATTATTGTGACACTTTATCGTTAAGCTCAGATCATCGTTGCCATAAGAATGCTTTCTACAGCACACAGATTTTAAACCGGTCCAGCCAGTGCTGTATACAGGCTGCCTTTCGCTACATCAAATGACTAGCCGAGTGATGTCGCGTGACCTCTAACAGAACTTCGAAATAGCTACGACCCACCGCATCCTACCCAAACCACAAAGCAATGTAACAATGTCCTTAACAATACTGACAAGCAAACAGATAAAATGTACTCAGAATGCTGGTGCTGCCTGGGCCAAGTCGTGACTTAAACCAACAAAGACAGGTGCGAGGCTAGTCATGTCTACAATGCTACATACAGAACTAACACTAGTTGGAAACAAGGAACTTCTTCAAAAAGTACAAAGTAAATTTATTCACCTTATTTAATGTTTAACAGTGTCTTCGTGGCTCCGGCGGCAGCGCGCCGGTCTCTCACCCCTGGGTTATATGGTTCAAATTCTGGTCACTCCATGTGAGATTTGTGCCGGACAAAGCGGTGGCGGGACAGGCTTCCTCCGGGTACTCCGGTTTTCCCTGTCGTCTTTCATTCCAGTAACATTTCAATTCATATGCCAGCCATTAATCATTGCCCCAGAGAAGTGCAACAGGCTTCGGCAGCCGGTACAATTCCTATCCTCGCCGCTAGATGAGGGCTTCATTCATTCCATTCCTGACCCGGTCGAATGACTGGAAACAGGCTGTGGATTTTTCATTTAATGTTCAATGGTATAAATATAACTGAAGTAGTAAGCTTCCAAAATATGTCGTCCAATATTTTAGCACCTGTTACAAAAATATCGATTATTATAAAAAATTCGGGAAAACAAGGGGCATTTTTGCCACTGTCTTTATCCACCTCTTTTTCTTGTCTGACAGTGATGGCGCAACGTTTTGTACCATGCTTAACAAGATACATCAAAGAGGTAAGGAATAACGTATCACGGAATTGTGTGCGTCCTGAACAATAAACTGTATCTGCAAAAATATTTCAGGCGTACACCCTGTCCCACTGCCAAACATCCCGCATATTAACAACGGGTAATTGAGAATAAGAGACGATTGCAGGAAGTACTGGTCGGGTGTAAATAACACTACAAGGAAGTTCAAAGCGTCGCGGAGAACTTCTATAATATATTTTGTCCGGGTTAGACCGTGTCGTAATTTTATGTATCTTATATACGTTTCGAATACATTTGAGTATTACTCATCAAGACGACTGATATACCCGTAATCGACCGGAGGTAGTCTCCACAGGCAGCTAAAATGAACTAATACAACTGTACATAAAGTACTAAAAGTACTAAAAATAACGATGGCGGAATTTTATTCCGCAGGAGTTGTTTAACGTGCCGGAAGCCAAGGATATGTTGACGTCGCCTTTAAACACTCTGAAAAGGGGTAACGTGCCTGCCTCTTACCCGGAGGCTCCAGGTTCGATTCCCGGATAGGTCAGGTATTTTTACCTGGATCTGAGGGCTGGTTCGAGGTCCAATCAGACTATGTGACTACAATTTAGGAGCTATCTGACAGTGAGATAGCAGCCCCGGTCTAGAAAGCCAAGAATAACGGCCGAGAGGATTAGTCGTGTTGATCACACGACACCTCGTAATCTGCAGGCCTTCGGGCTGAGCAGCGGTCGTTTAGTAGGCCAAGGCCCTTCAGGGTTGTAGTGCCATTGGGTTAGGTTAAAAGCCAACGTCCTCAGTCAGAATCTCATCAGCCAGCAAGAAATTGAAGAAAATAACTTGTTTTCCAACAGTACTAAGTACCAAGGGAGAAGCAGAATGAATAACCATAGTTAGCCAAATACAGGTTTTTTTGTTTTTGTTTTTTCTCGCTCCGTGTGTCAGGGGAACATGCACGGAAGGCGATAGCGCGGCCACGTGACTCATTTGCCGAGAGATATATTGCTTCATGACCGGCTAAGATGATCTAATGCAGTACGGTAGCGATAACCATTGCTTCACAGGAATCGTTTAGTTTAACACCTGTGGTACTGGTAGCGTGTTCAATGTGTTCGCTTTAAAATAGCGTCGTTTCTGCAGGAATATAAAAAGAATCGTGTATTTAACGAATGATGTATACAGTAGAACAAAGTGTATTCATTGTATTGTGCTATGCGAAGCATTCTTCTTATACAGTGTCGCTTTTGATTCATTCGCAAATTTCCTGGCATCCTCCCTCCCCATAGGAGTACGGTACGTACATTAGTAAAGAAGTTCCGCACCACCGGGTACATTCTTAACAAGAAATCGCGCAGGAGACGAACTGTTTTAACAGAGGAAAAGCTTGACGAAATAGGAGCTCTCTTGGAAAGAACTCCAACAAAATTCCTATCGCGTCTCTCCGTACAAGCTAATGTGTCATCTTCTGCCTACAAAACAACAAAACTGTTAAAAGCAAAATCGTACAAACCCATCCCTGCCCAATATTTAAGAGGACCTGACAGTTTCGCTAGGGTTCGGTACTGCAACTGGTTGCTTCAGTCAGTTCATGATTAAAAAAAAAAAAAAAAAAAAAAAAAAAGTACTTAACTCTAGCGAGATATGAAGATATATTATTATCAAAGGACAGGGAGACGAAAACGTATAATACACTGGGAATAGTAGTAACAGCATACGTACGGGTACGCTAAAAGAGTGGTGATAAGAATCAAGATTAGAGTAGCAGTTGCTTCATCATGGTTAATTTGGTGTTCTCTGTGATGAAGATATTGACTGACGTCGACTGATCAGGATTAAAATTGATGATAATGCTTGTTATTTAAAGGGGCCTAACATCTAGACCATCGGTCCTCGACGAAAATTAAATTAAACGGAATAAGGAAAGAATGGCACCGGTACCTATCAGGATGACACTATTAAGAAAATATGACAGGGACAAGATAGATCAGAGAACCCGTCCCGGAATCAAGGAAATCAACTTCAGAATCGTTCAGGAAAAGAACAACGAAGAGAATATGCATTAGAAGTTTCGGAAACTATATATAGTATGTTACATACGTGTCCTGGATACCTCTCCACCGTCGGCTCAAAATAGCTCGTTTCCAGAAGACGTACCGAACTGAAAGAAAGTATACGCTTTATAATTAAGTACTTGGAAGTATTGTCGTGCTCAGGTTAGAAACTCGATGTGGGGATTGACGTCTAAACCATCGTGAACCATTCAGATAGAGCAGTCAGTATGCAAATACGTTGGAGCATACAATAACAAGATATATTTTTTTTTTTACTATGGCATTCACCCACAGGACATTGAGCCATCAACAATGTACAATGATTAAAATGTTACAGAAAAGAGAAAACAACTGGACAACAAAATAAATACATACAGAATGACATAAAGGGCCTAGAATAGAGCAAAAAACTGAAATACACACACTTGTTCACTTAGATATTTACACCACTTTCCGCCATGTATTTTACAAATTCACTGTACACACAAAGGTCTCCCGTTGCCAGGAACAGCTAGGTATGTGTTGGAAAGGGAAAAAGACAAGAAACAATCTGCTTCCTAGGAAGAATTAAAACAGGTCACTGTATACACTGAGTAATAGAATAACACCGAAGGACAATGTCTCCGAAAACCGTAGTACTTAATAGAATGTAAAACCAACATTATAAGACGACTTCGGAAACCAAGTAAATACCTCCATGCAAACAGGCAAATATTTACACAATCTCATCGCACGTGTAAACAAACAAGTTCCGAAGTAATCATTCAGATGTGATAGGAAAAACATCACTCGACTTCTGTGAAAATGTGACGATAAAAATAACGAGAGGTCCAGGACATAAGGCCAGAAGTTATCGGAATATAAGCTTGTTATCAAATGACAATTCTATAAGAGACCAGGATTCGAAGTGATAATTTATCAGTTCCTCTAAACACTAAAAATATATGAAAATAAGTTCAGACTTTTCAGACTACGGTGAGAAGAACCAAGAAAGGCCTGCAAATGAAAGACTGCCTGGGCTCGCCGGCCTTATATTAATTCGGAAGAGAACAACTGGCCAAAGAGAGCGCGTCTGACACACATAAATGGGGGGAAAGAAGTTAGATTCATAAGATGAACCAACATCTATAATATTCCATGACATGAAGAACGAATTGTCAACGTGAAGTTTTACGTGATCATAGACCACGGGACCAACAGACTCGCGTGGAATCTGAACGATAGGGACGTGATATTTTATCCCAAAGGCAAGAAGAATAGAATTCCTTTATGACACATACTTTGGCCATAGTGCTCAAATGTACGGAGGTAGATACTCATTCGACGATAACAACCAAAATTCATACAGAAGCAATCCTGTTATATATATAATTATATTCTTGAAGAGGATATAATTTAAAACAAGAAGAGTTTATAAACCCTCTGCTAATGACAAGATACAAAATTTCTGTCATGACTCGGGTGTAAACACAGAAACATTAGTGTGTCACGGTCAACTACATCACAACCCAGCCAAGTTCAGGCTAGCGAAAGGAATTCTTTGGGAACAACATCATGAATACCATATTCTATATCTAATACTCACTATATAGTTCCAACACAAAAATCCATAATGCTCCCCCACCAACGAAGTACAAACGAAAATGTGGCAACAAATGGAGACATGAACGCAAAGAATGAGAAAAAAGAAATAGGACGAAATAGCCACTGCCATTTAAGAAAAGAAAGAAAATAATCACCAATAGTGAGAACTAGGCTATATTACGCCATCGGGCAACAAACGGACTGAAAAAGGAACACAGTTAAAAAAACTAAATAATTCCTACGAGCAATTTCAGCTTCTCACTCGATGTAAGTACAACCATGAAAGGACACATGCATAGATTTTCGAAATGAGGGTGGACAAGTAATAAAAAGGGGAAATATTATCAGCGTGAAGTTAATAGAATTTACAAAACAATATACTGCATCCGTACCGAAAGATTAGAGAGAGGATTTTTATCGAAATTGGAAACTAAGTAACTCACCCCGTCATCCACAGCAGCATATAAGTCTCTAACAACAAACTTTCTTCTCAAATCAATTAACTTAGATATTTGTTCCTTGCCGTTAAAGTAATACACTTCCACTAACCGTGCGGAATGGTCGTTCGCATGCCTGCCATACATTATTATTGGCTGTCACAACACGTGACGTGAAAACCCGCCAAATACACCGGGCACTAGAAATACAGACATGGGATATATAGTAACAGGTCAGACTGATGTGAATGGCCTTCTGAAGTATATGAAAATCAGCAAGTTACACGAATGCTGTCTGCGCTGATAATGCGAAATGCAATATTATTCCGATGCCTGTATACAGATTCCAACAAAACCGAATAAGCTTTTTATTATTCAATAATGCCATACTCACCAGCGCTACAATGCCTGAGAAAAATTATGCTGCCATCACTGCCTGAATAGGCATAAGGGATGAGAATTCGCTGCATTACCAAGATAGGCTACGTGTTTTTCGATAAGTGGAGTGGAAAAATATTCCTGCTATATCTACTTCCATTCTTAGAAAGCATTTTCTATACTTGCACTATCACTCTTCCCTCTTCAATCTGCCAAGTGCCGACAAGGATTAAGTTCTGGTGTTCTAAAGTGAATAAGCTATTTCGGGTTCGTCAATGAGCAAGCCCCATAGCAGGCGTTTATAGGAATGGTTATCTATTTCTACAGTTGTGGAGAACGCTAGAATAAGATGTTTCATGCAATTTTGAAATTTACATTATTATTTACGTGGTATAGGTGTAAAGAACCAACAACTGCTTTCAAAAACGCCCCAGTGAACACCGACATCCTGTTGAGCTTGAGTTATTTGAAATCCCAGTATATTCAGAGGGGTCGTTACACTATATATTGTACTTTGAAAGTATGTTATCTAATGCGCTGGAACCAAACATATCCTCTAAGGTTCATCCAGTCCTTCCATGTGTATGTCATGAAAACTTCAAGTTGAAGCCAGCAGCGAAAGAATGGGATAAATATTACGACGCTAGGAGACTGCATTAGCTTTAAATCGCATCGTTGCCAACAAGAACGAACCTGTTTCCAGTAAGTAATTGAACGAAATCCACCACAATACCACTAAAAATCAACTTAGATGAAGACAGAGGTTGTAGTTTACGACAGTGGCATGACAAGGTTGTCCCTTTTCCTCGAGAAATAAAGAAGTACGTCACAGTCGTGAAAACACTGAATTTTCTTACAAAGGCTAACGTCAATACGAAACTGAAATCCAATCATATCATCAACACACACACCCAATCCAGTTCATCGTGAAATTAAAATAAAAGTATCGAATAGAAAAAGTTCTGCTAAGTGTCTGGATTGGTTTATTCTATTAGCATTACAGCGAACATTAGTTTCATTCCTATAGTATGCTTAACATTTCAAAGCGTCAGATTTTGTCAACAACCACAAAAGTTTAGGAGATAGAAGCCATCTGGTTTCCGAGTAACCCCATGTAGAAAATGACTCAGGCCAGCACATTAGTCAGACGTCTACATTCCATTGAGTAGTATGACGTGTTTCTACCACCGGTTTCATGAGACAAACGCATGAGTTAAGTGAAACATGCGCTGCCGCTTTGTCTACAACCTATCAGACGCAAAGATAATGAGCTAGGGATATGTATGTATGTATGTATGTATGTATGTATGTATGTCTATCGCTTAGCCACGTCTCCTAAAAAGCTACGGAGTCGGGGAAAAGGTGAGATGGTATGTTTTACGGCCGGATGCCCATCCTGCCACCAGCCTCATTTGAGGAGCTAATACAGATGATAGCGAATGAAACTGGGTAAGCAAATGGAAGGGGTCTGATCTAGCCTATAAATAGGAACTGTCCCGGCATTTGCCTGGAAGTGAAAATGGGAAACTACAGAAAACCATTCTCAAGACAGCAGACGGTGGGCGTCGAACCCACTCGTCTCCCGAATGCAGAGCTTGGCTCCATAGCCGTAGCGTGTTAACAAGGAGCAAATTGAATAATACGTGACCACTTCGATTTACCATAAGAAATCGCTCATCAATCCAAAAGCACCGAGCGAGTAGGCCGTGAAATTAAGGCCACAGAGTTGTGAGCTTGCATTCGGGAGATGATGGGTTCGAATCCCGCCGTCGGCAGTCAAGTCAGCGCTACCTTTCCAGTCCTAGCACTTTCCCATCCTTGCGTCGCTGAAAACTTCGATGTGTTACTAGTACGACGTTAAACCACCGGCATAAGAATAAACTCTAAAAGCAACGCGAGGAATAGAGAGATCGGAGACGTGAAACATGTGTGAAATGCGGCAAGTTGCAGAAAATTGATTTCTTCCATATCCATGCGACCTGCGATGCGTGGGGGCACTTATATTTCAAAATTACAGGGCACTAAAAAGCCTAAAAAGCAATCTCTCATCTAAATTCAAACAGAATCTTTTAACCTCAGTAACACTCTCACTCCAACCAACACACAGAATTGTGCCATTTGAAAAAGTAAACCAGACAAAAAAAAAAATAAAATAAATAAATAAATAAATAAATAAATAGCTAAACCATAACCTTTAGTATCCTAATAACTAGCAGTTGAGGAACGAATGTGAAGTTCTGGAGTGCATCAAATGCAAAAGCTATAGCAAAATAAAACAATAGCCTCACATGCTTCATGTGCATCTGAAACAATAGTATCCTTGAATAATGACTGGATATTCCAACAAAATAAAAAATCAGCCGATAAAGTAAACGAAATCGCCGTCTAATGAAGAAAAATATAGGTACAAAGTATATTGGAACATCCGTTCAAAATTTCTGCACAGACTTCTTTATGTACAAAGAACACAAAGCCGAAGCTCGTTGCAAGTGGATAACCTTGAATGACAGGTTTCCACCAGTCTCACGTAGGAAACAAATCAGAACGGTTATGAAACTGTGTTGTCAGTAGGGTTTCCGTACTATGCAACAAAGAATAATATTTTATTTCATGGGAATTCACACGCAGTATGACTCTTGAATGTAAACTGCAGTTTGACAGAACACTCAACTCAACATAAAGACACACCCAACCACACAAATGCTGACACGGGTAGTAATCACCTCCCCAAATGTTGATGCAATTCTGTTTTACAGACTGCAAACAATGGCACATCATAGTGTCTCAGTTAACAATAATACAATTATGGGTTTACTGATTACAAAGCTGAATATCGTAGCATAAATAGGGACGGTTAGACGATGCCGTAACAGTAAGAGAACTTAAATCGTCAGAAAAACAACAAGGACATAGAGTTTGACAATGAACAAGATAAGAAGTTGTATAAGGGTTCAAGGGGACTGACAAAGCCAATGAATATTCCAAATAGTGTGCAGTAGAAGGACATCCTGACTTATTTTCATGTCGCCGTTTACCAAAAATCAAAGAAATTTTAACAATGTGGACGACAAAATATAGATCTCGAGCAGCAATGGAGGAAATTCTTGTCCTGGAACAGGCTAGCAGGAATATGAGATTGATCACTAACATGTTATCTATGGACGGTTATGACTGTGTTTGAGGGCAATCTGCAAAGTTAGCAGCCAAGTCGCCACGACACGGTACAGAAAACAGAGGTATGCGGTTTTTTTTGTTTTTTTGTTTTTTGTTTTTGACAATGGGCTTTACGTCACATGACAAATATAGGTCTTATGGCGACAATGGGACAGTAAAGGCTTAGGAGTGGGAAGGAAGCGACCACGGTCTTAATCAAGGTACAACCCCACCATTTGCCTGGTATGGAAATGGGAAATCACGGAAAACCATCTTCAGGGTTGCCGACAGTGCGGTTCCAACCCACTGTTTCCCGGATGCAAGCTCACAGCTACACGCCCCTAACCGCACAGCCAACTCGCCCGGTGCTATGCGTTTTATATGGGATCTCAAAGATTCCCTTTTGCGAGACGACGTCGGCTGGGACTTTCCTACACATATAGCCTATGCAAAATTTCTTGCGTTACTGTTCGGATAGATTATGATCGGATACAATGCGGCCATTAACATAATTTTCCCACGCTGCAGAGATTAGAAAGATCATGTATTAATGACACTGAAAATGTATTCATTTGACCACTTCTATGGTCTACTTCAGTCTGGTCCCGCGGTATAGGGAGCATCGCGTCCACCTGTCAACCGGCGGCCCCGGGTTCGATTCGCGGCCGGGTCAGGGGGTTTTTAATTGTAAATGATTAATATCCCTGGCCTTCCTTTCCTCACATTCAACACTTTACACTTCAGCAATTTCCGAATACACGCAGGTTCATAACATATGGTGCAAGTGGGGCATAAGATCTTTCTAGGTCGACGCCCCGAACAAGTAACAGTTTTTTTTAATTAAAAACTAATAAATGGGTCTATTTTGGCCTGTACTGACTATACTACAGGATTGACAGCGGACTTCTGTTATTAAACTCCTGATTTTCATTTTAATGAGATTATTGACATTACACAATATGAAGTTGTGAGGTCATACTTTTTTCGTACTACTAAGAGTCCAGGCCGTGTCACTACTTACACCCATACAGATATAAAATCAATTGTGTCTTTAAAAGGAAAATGCACTCTTTTGTTCAGATACAACAAATAATACACCGAATTTCTAAACTGAAACGTATGGCAATAACATCATAAATGATGATGTATTATACAGACACGAACTGATTCTTAAAAGCGACTGCCAATTTCCGGGAGACTGCAGAAGCACAATGTTCTGCACCCTTCTGCACGTTCCGCGGCTGCTGCCATCTAGCAGATCCCGCCGTAACTACAATCTTCAGTACGAGAGTTCTTTCAGCTCATCACAGATGGCGACACCACACACTACTGACCGGGCGGCAAACAAATCAATGCACACATCGGCACAACATAACCCGGCACGTTTAAAAAGTTGCCAGTTAAATGAAGTAAGGATCACCAAGGTCCGGCCCCGCAGTGTAGGGGGCAACGCGTCTGCCTGTCACCCGGCGGCCCCGGGTTCGATTCCCGGCTGGGTCAAGGGTTTTTAATTGTAAATTATTAATATCCCTGGCCTGGCCTGGGAACTGAGTGTTTGTGTCGTCCTTAACGTTCCTTTCCTCACATTCAACACTTTACACTTACGCCATTTACATAATATACGCAGGTTCCTCACATATAGTGCAAGTAGGGGCAAAAGATCTTCCTAGATCGACGCCCCGAACATATAGCATTTTTTTTTTTTAAAGCGTATTACGCTCATAATATCTCAACTATGTATTCAATATACATACGAACGTATCACTGTTGTTCTTTTAACAGTAAGTTTAACAGGGACGTAAGTTATCAATAGCAGGGAAATTATTATACAAAGCTACTGAATGTTTCGTAATTAATTCCACTTCCGATATTATGAATCAATAAGTCACTCATTAAGTAGCAACTGAACAATCATGTGAGAAGCAATAAATCAATTGTAAGGCTGCCATTGCTACTGATCACCTAGGATTTTCTTTTAATCTTTCTAACCCAATTGTCTGTCTGTTAGGTCATCAGCCCAGAGGCTGGTTGGATCCTCAAATAGCACCACCAAAGGTTATGCGGTTATAAGGAAACCGCAAAAACCAATGGCAGCACCAAAATGAGGCGTACTAGGCAAGTCGAGGAGTGAGGTAGTTTGCCATTGCTTTCCTCACTGGGTCAGAAAGTGCTATTGTAGCACGACTGACCATATGAGCAACACCTTTCATAACACTCATGCACTAGTCGTGCTCTGAATGTCATTACTCAGCATCACCCATACCCCAGCAGCTTCCATATTGTCACAGCCATGGATGAGACTGGGATTTCGGTGGAAGCTACACTTTACTCTGGCCTGTGCCAAGAGATGGATACAAAAGTACTGTATCCATCAAGAAATGGCAGCAAATTAACCAACCATAATTCGAAGATCATAATGGTTTATATGACATACATACATACATACATACATACATACATACATACATACATACATACATACATACATACATACATACATACATAAATATATACATACATGCAAGTAATATTTAGTTACATAACGTCGGCAGCCCTGAATATGGTTTGCAGTGATTTTCCGTTTTCATACCAGGCAAATGCTGGGGCTGTACCTCACACCTCCGACAAGCATCCGTTGATATTTTTCGTGCATCAACTTCCAGAATTATGCATAGCTGTGACCTCCCTTAGTCAGCCAGAAATTACATTTGAAACATGTTGCTCACAAACCTCATACAGTACATTTGGAGTGCGCTTCACCTAGTTAATTTCTTCAAAGCTTACTAGAGTATATAGATAAACTCGATTATATTTTTGATATGCCATTGAGTTTAATTAAATAATCTATATAGGACAACATGGTGTGGTATTCGAAAGATGGCCGTAGAGTGAAAGCCCGAAACAGGATACACACAACGACCACTTCCTCGTGTAGCGGTTTTGTTTGCTTACATTTATTACACCGTTGTTGCGAAACAAAGCAGAAACATTCCATTAATTGGTTCCAATTAACAAATAAGCGTTTTTCTTCTTGGCATAGGTCAACACTGAAATCTTGCCAATAAAAAACTAACACAAGCGCCCACCAAGCTTTGAGCGCAAAGAAACTCTAATTAACATTCTTAGATGATGTTACCACAAAATAGAAAAACATTGGGGTCAATGGCTTTGCAGCAGTCACGAGGAAGCAAATGGCTGGAACCGGACTGGTTAACAGATTTCTTTACATTCCAACACCTGCTATTTGAAGAGCTACCCTCCCCCCACTGATGGTCGACACAATCCAACCATCTGCCAAGCCAGTAAGAATGTTGGGTGGCATGCCAAATATTAGAACACCCTACTTGAAAGAGACACCAAATCCCAATAAATCCAGAGCAACAGAAACGAATGGTTGGGACTGCTCCTAGACTGAACTAAACTGAAAACTGAAGCGAATGCGGAGTGCAGTTTTTAAAAAGTTCAAGAGTAGAATGTTATCATCATCAGTCGTATTACTCATTACTGAGTGTCGTGACCCCACTGTTTTGTCTCTAGAAAGTTACATGCTTCACAAAGTGTCGCCATCCAACTAGATCTTCAGCTTTTTTAAGGACGTTCAGAAGAGGAGGGCCAGTTACCTTCCTAGCCTAATCTAGCCACCTGCTTGCTGTCCTTCCACGTGGTCTTCTGCCTTCTATTTTGCCTTCTGTGATAGACTCTTCCAGGTTGTCTCCATCCCTCCTTAAGATAGGGTCCAAGGAACTGAAGTATTCTTTCACCGACACGTGTAGAGAGACGTTCCACTATCATCAGCTCTTTAATGATGGACTCATTTGTTCTTCTTTCGGTCCAAGCTACACGTAGCATTCTACACCAACACCACATCTCAAAGGCATCGATGTGGTCTTTGTCCTTAATATGTATGTATATATATATATTTGCTTGACTGCGGGTATAGTCATAACCAGTTGCAGGAAATAGCAATCGTGGCAGACTTGAAATATCTACAGCGATGGATGGGCCGTTAACACATACTGTATGTTGAGTAGTCAGCCTGAAGGCTGGTCGGATCCTCAACAGCTCCGCCATCAGCTGTCATAAATGGCCTGGGCTCACTGAAGAGGCGTAAAAAGGAAATGAGGAGTGGAGTAGTTTCCCGTTGCTTTCCTTACCGAACCGGTAGTTGCTATTTAACATATCAATTTGCCAAGTTCACTTATACGTAAGCACCAACTGACTTTACAAGCGACATTTTCACATCGTTTATAACAGGGACTGGCTGCATAAGAAATGTATACTAGCAATGCTCATACCTCAGTCACTTTCTAACTATCAAAGCCAAAGGTGCCGGAGGATCTAGTGCACTGCAAACACTAACCTCGTCAGCAAAGGCATACACACATTTTAATGTGTTAATTTACATTTTTAAAAATTCGAATTTCCTCCAGCATCAGCGATACACCGGTAGACACTACCTAGGAAGTAAGAAGAAGAATAATGGTACATGTTTCAATAACATATAGCTGACAACACGATAAATGTATATCTTAGTTGGTTACGAGCTCTCCTGCGTTTCAAAATAAGGCACATTCGACTGACACTTTAAGATGGTTGAAATGGGGGAAAACCATGACCTAATATAATTAAACAAGTTATAGAAACCTTCTGCGGTGTCCCTAGCACGGATGTTATTAGAGAGTTCACTTTAATCAATAGAGACTCCCGAAAGTCAAGAATGTTAACAAAGCTAGGGCTTCACATTCACAAGGTGTGTTTTAAGCAGATACATCTGCCTAAAGAAATATTCAAGTGAACTGTATGCTCTTAAACAGGCCACGATTCATATTTCAAAAGCAAGCTACAATAACTCATTCATAATATTCTCTGATTCTAAAAGTGCATTAACTTCAATACAAAACTCATCAACAACACACCTCCGTGTTAAAGAAATTCAAATGCTGTACCACAAGATTAAGATTGCAGGAAAAAGTGTTATTTTTATGTGGATACCATCTCACAGAAGAATACCAGGCAACGAATCAGCTGATCAAGCAGCAAACGCTACTAGTCTTCCTATCAACGACCGTCAAATAGCCACGCCACATTCCGATATCATCGCTTATATCAAAATCAAGCTACACGAACAATGGAAAATGAACTGGCTTAAAACTTCCATTAGCAACCTCAAAAAAATTAAAATGGTATCTCCGAGAATATATCCTCTCCAAAATCTCACCCGACATGAACAAGTCTTTTTTTTTTTTGCTAGGGGCTTTACGTCGCACCGACACAGATAGGTCTTATGGCGACGATGGGATAGGAAAGGCCTAGGAGTTGGAAGGAAGCGGCCGTGGCCTTAATTAAGGTACAGCCCCAGCATTTGCCTGGTGTGAAAATGGGAAACCACGGAAAACCATCTTCAGGGCTGCCGATAGTGGGATTCGAACCTACTATCTCCCGGATGCAAGCTCACAGCCGCGCGCCTCTACGCGCACGGCCAACTCGCCCGGTGAGAACAAGTCTTAATCTCCCGTCTAAGGATAGGACACACGAAGATCACCCACCCATTTTCACACCAAGCAAATGCTGGGGATGTACCTTAATTAAGGCCACGGCCGCTTCCTTCCAACTCCTAGTCCTTTCCTATCCCATCGTCGCCATAAGACCTATCTGTGTCGGTGCGACGTAAAGCCCCTAGCAAAAAAAAAAAAAAAAAAGATCACCCACAAATATTTCTTAGAAAAAAGAAACAACCTCCCACCTGCAGTAAATGTAACTGCTCTCTCACTGTCAAGCATATCATCTCAGAATGTCAACTGTATGACCATTAGTGCCAACAACACAACATACCTAAGGAAATGGAAGTGACACTGGCTTGCACTCCAAAATCTAATTACAATATTATTATTATTATTATTATTATTATTATTATTATTATTATTATTATTATTATTATTATTATTATTCTGGAATCATATGGAAGAGTCGCTATGAGACCTTGGAGTTAAAGCGACTATAAACAACCCTAATTTAAGAAAAGAAATCTTACGCAAGAGAGATTCACAAAAATATCATTCATAACGCCGTTTAATACAGTGTTATCGAAAACTGCCACTGGTGGCTTTCGGTCTCATTCTGCCACAGGCCTCTGCTCATACCTCCAAGGTCAGTCGTCTCGCCACACAATAATTATGCACACGTGATCAATATTTACTTTTGTGTTTCATTTTTTTCGTGCTGAAGAGAAATCAGTTTACTTATTATGCCTTTGCTGGCTATACCTAGCGTTTACAGTGCACTATATCTTCTGGTATGGGCTAGAGTCCTGACAATTGCTTTGACAATATGAAAGTGACTGATGTATGAGCGATGCTAGTAATTCTTTATGCAGCCAGTCCCTGCTACAAATGGTGGGAAAATGTTGCTCAAAGGGTCGGTTGGTGCATACATTTCAGTGGGCTTGGCAGACATGTAATAGCAACTTCTGGCTCGGTGAGGAAAGCAACGGGAAACTACCTCACTCCTCATTTCCCTAGTACGCCTCTTCAGTGATGCCTAGGCTATCTATGACAGCTGATGGTGGAGCTGTTGAGGATCTAGCCAGCCCTTCGGCTGAGGACTGAACATACACCATTATTATTATTATTATTATTATTATTATTATTATTATTATTATTATTATTATTATTATTATTATTACAACTCTTGCAGAACTACGTGAACAGGTCGAACAGGCGGGGAATAATTTAATAATTTATCCCAAGACAGTATTCGCCATCTGTATGACCGAATGGATGCCAGAAGCAGCGCCTGCTCATCCATAGTTCACGATCCATGATCAGCTGTAATCATTTAGCCTAGTCCCCGCGAATGATCTGATCTCATCGATATACCGTGCTTTTGCCTTGTATCTAGTTATCCTGTAAGTTGCACTTGTAGCATAAAGATACTTTCTTCTTTTCCTGCCGCTTTTCCCACACCTGTGGGGTCGCGGGTGCGAACTGTGTCGCACATGTGGATTTGGCCCTGTTTTACGGCCGGATGCCCTTCCTGACGCCAACCCTCTATGGAGGGATGTAAGCACTATTGCGTGTTTCTGTGGTGGTTGGTAGTGTAGTATGTTGTCTGAAGATGATGAGGAGAGTGTTGGGACGGACATATACACCCAGTCCCCGAGCCAGAAGAATTAATCAGAAGCGATTAAAATCCCCGACCCGGCCGGGAATCGAACCCGGGACCCTCTGAAACCGAAGGCCAGTACGCTGACCATTCAGCCAACGAGTCGGACTGTAGCATAAAGATACTGATAGAGAATAAGGTCGCTACCATAAATTGTACCCACTGCACTGCTAAGCTTTGACCAATATAATTTCTAATACTATAGGAGACCGTCTTCAGTTTCTACTCACTAAACCTCGAATTGCTAGTCATCTGTCCTGAACTTTCACGCCTGCAGTGTGTACATTCTGGATTCATTTCAGCTAGTCAATTGGGAATGGCGTTTTACAATGGATCCGAACAGTTCAGTTAACATTGGGATACGTTGGGAAAATGAGACTGTAGGAAAGTGATGGATGTGAAAAGTACAAAACGATGTATCTCTCACAATAGACGCACTCTGAACCGGCCGATCCCGTGAATGTCACTTCCGGTTTCCTACGGCCGTTAAACAAAAATAATCTGTTATCGACGTTATGCTAATGAGACAATGACGTTAAACTGCCTTCAAAAAACCATAGGTCAAGAAAAAGCAAAAATCACCACAGATTGATCTGGGTAAATTCAGTTACATTTAGTTCATTTTATCGATACTGTAGTTGTTTATAGTTTAATGACAGAATTTATTACGTTTACTTTAAGTGACGCGGTTGTGAGCTTGAATCCGGGAGATAGTAGGTTCGAATCCCACTATTGGCAGCCCTGAAGATGGTTTTCCGTGGTTTCCCATTTTCACACCAGGCAAATGCTTAATTAAGGCCACAGCCGCTTCCTTCCAACTCCTAGGCCTTTCCTATCCCATCGTCGCCATAAGACCTATCTGTGTCGGTGCGACGTAAAGCCCATAGCAAAAAAAAAAAATAATAATAATAAACTTGAAGTGACTGTATTGTGAAATGAAAAGTGCACTGTTGGGCCACGAATTGGACCTGATATTATGCATCATAGCAGACAATCACGCTGTTCCGTGTTTAAATAATTTATAAATGTACAATAATTAGTGTTTTTAAACAAAGCCTAATTTGTTTAGAAATAATGTTCAAAACATGGTGAAATATTTGTTAATATAGAACTATAAAATGCTGGATAGGTCCTTCAATTTAATACTGACAGTTTAAACGATAATTTCGTTATCCAACCAAGGATACGGTCTCCAGCGGGTCTACTATATTTTCAAAGAAGTAAAAGTTATTGCAACAAGACTTGGATGCCTGAAAAGGAATAAATGGAAACTTATATTAATTCGTAAAAATAAAATTCGGGGTGCTGTACAAGGAAGTGTCTTGTAGTCCACAATGAGTATACCGGATATTTCAGGAGGAATACAAAATATGTCGACAGGCAATAGTGTGGACAAAACACGTGACCAATCTACAATGCGTGTAGAATTACAGCTCTTTATATGGTACACACAAGGAAACATGAAAATGTCCCTGTAAAGACATGCCGTAAGTCGGAAGTTTGATTTCTTCCATTCGTGTTCATAGCCGGAGTGTCATGGAAGTCTGGGTCTATAGCTTCTGCTTTTCTCTCTCTCTTTCCCCAATGAATGCTACATATGCTGGTGCGTGTGCTAGGTTGAAAAAGTCAATGCTGGCCAGTAAATACTTATCTGTTCTGAGCTGTCTTTGCGGGAGTGAGGTACGGCCATAGTTATGTATCTGGTAAGAGGCTATGGGGGAGAATTTTGATGTAGAAAAGTCGGAGTACCGTTCGTAATGATATCTTTTCAGTTTCTTTATATCGAAGATAACATTAATTGGTGTTCTGCATCTTTTTTCAGTGTGTATATTGATCCACAAATCTAAGTCATTTGGATTTTTGTCTTTGAGGATGGATGAAAAGCGAAGTCTGGAGAGAAAAGGCAAACACAGGAGACAAATTGTTCGCTCGCATTATGCATAGTTCTGTCCTTATGAAAGAAAACAAAGACGAAATCTGACGAGACAGCTGAAAATTGCATTGAAGTAGATGGTAGTACTGTTGCGTAGTACAGTAATCTGTTCGAAAAGACATAGGATTATGCTTCCATAAATGCATCGATACCGTTCGTCATTTGTGTTGATCTTTTGCACAGTCTGCAAGATTTTTTCATCAGTAACACATACTTCGGTTTGAACTAGTGCACGTTATGTAGGGTTTCGGGGTCAATGTATTCAACAATAAGTAATGTGTCTCTCTTTTTAATAATTATTTTTGCGAGGTTATTCTTATCCGCGCCATGCAAACAGCTGTAATTCTACACCCACTGCACATTTGGCACATATTTGACCTTTGGTACTTGTAATAGTTCATACTACTGCCTCCCGAAATACCAACTATTTCTCTTAAAACACACTACACATCATATAAACAATTGCATTTCAACATTTTTCTTTTGTATAAAATTAATATCAATTAGGAAAGTAATACAGCAGAGTGTAAAAATAAAAAAGAAAGCTGTTATCACGCAGTAAGTACAAACAAGTTCCGATTAGATATGTGCATTTATTTCCCCGACTACTGCATAACATAAGCTGCGATAGCGTAAGGTCACGTATTTCTATTGCATAACTCTCCATTAGCGACGCCCTTACGGAAGGTGTACAATACGAACTTTTCAGGTAAAAACAGAGACAAAACCGAGATGCAGTACTTCGCTCTTGGCTGACTCCAACTTTCCATCGAGAATCCATGTCAAGCCATACTTCGAGGAAGAAAAGAGAGAGAATCAAGACATTTTCACAAGTAACCTTTGCTTCGCGTTTCAATACAGCATGACCAGATGCTCTGGCGTTGGCCCCGCAGAGTGAGAAAGAGAGACATGAAAGAGACATGCGACGGTGAAAGGTAGGAGACAGAGAGAGAGAGAGAAAGCGAGAGAGAGCGCGAGAGAGAGAGTATCCACTAGTGATCCGTTTCGCAAGAGTCACGACAGCTGTCCAGTATAGAAGAAACAGGTAGGGTATGAGAAGAGGGAATGTTCCGGGCGCCAGCTTCGTGCGGGAGAGAGGACATGAACATGCGCACGCGACGCCAAAAGCACCTGTCAGTGACAGTCTGGCCACGCAAACCTTTTTTGTTTCTACGTTTAAAAATATCAGTGCATGAAGAACTGTTTCATTTGCCGAGCTTGAGGCATCATAGTCAACAGTCCCGGAAACTTATGAATGTGTGACGCCTGACATTCTGTTTAGTATGATGTATACTAGACCCTCGAACCAGTTTTCAATTTGGGTCAAGAGTAGGGAATCGCACCTCGGTTAATCATTTGGAGACGTAGCCCAAGACCACGAAATCTAATGGACGAAGGAGAGATTCTACGTAGATACAGTATATGTAAACAGACTGCTGTTTACAAGGTATCAGAAATAATATCGACGCTGGAAGTTGTGCGAAAAGGAAATGGAACGTCATAAACTGTAAATGAATAGCCTACATTTACACGGCCCCATACTTTCTCCAAACAGCAGGGATATGATGTAAACGTTCCATTACCCTAGTCCCTGGCGAAATGTAGAATAAAATAATAATTACTAAGTTGAGGATTTCATCCCAAATGCCTATTCTCATCGTCAATGAAACGCAACTTAGTTTTAAATAACTTTAAGTCACAATACTTACAACAGCTTAATCCAGACATAAAATCACGGTACTTTCGCTGCTTTTTAATGCTCTATATTAACGCATTTTATTTTTATTTTGGAGCCTCCGTGGATCAGGCGGCAGCGCACCGGCTTCTCACCGCTGGATTCCGTGGTTCAAATCCCGGTCACTCTATGTGAGATTTGTGCTGGACAAAGCGGAGGCGGGATAGGTTTTTCTCCGCGTACTCCGGTTTTCCCCCGTCATAATTCCAGCAACACTCTCCAATAGCATTTCATTTCATCTGTCATTCATTCAGCACTGCCCCAGAGGAGAGCGACAGGCTTCGGCAGCCGGCACAATTCCTATCCTCGCCGCTAATTGGGTCGAACGACTGGAAACAGGCTGTGGATTTTCATTAACGCATTTTATTTTTATTTCAACCAACTTTTCTGCCACTTCGAAATGTTGTATTTGTTTTCATAACGTACAGCGAGAAATAAAACCCAGAGGAGAGATGCCTTGTAACTACGCACAGTATCTAATCGGTTAAATTAGTGCAGCACCACTTAAAAATTTGATGAAATCGAAATAAATAATGCCGAGCATGGCCTAAAAGTCACCCTTGACCTAGCCAGAATGCCCAACTACACGAGTAATATTAAACTTCTCACAATTATGCGGGGCGTTTTTAGTAAGAACCGTTTCCGTATATTTCATGTACAGTGCTGCGGTTAGGATGTTAAACATATACAATGGCTCCCTTCATCTGGTGACACACCACATGCTACACTGGAAACATTCACACAGTGTGGCCATCTTGTAGTGTATGTTTAATATGTTCAGAACAATGGATCAATCCAACGACTGTGAGACACATTCCGCGATACCTTTCTTGAATACATGAAACATTAAACCAGCGGATATTCATCGCAAATTATGTGAGGCGTATGGTGAAAGTGAACAATGACGGAAGGAATGGTGAGAAAATGGATTCGAATGTTCGATGAAGGTCGCAAACATGTGCATGAAGTCACATAGAGCGGGGAACGTTTTGTCGTCAGAGATGATTTGGTGCGTGCGTACACGATACCGTCTCTCCCTACATTAAATGGCTCTCATCACAGGGTGGCGTCGTTCTACGACGAAGGCATGTAAAAATTGGTACCCCGCTATGACAAGAGCTTTAAAAACGGTAATGAGTGTGTGGAGTAGTAGTTCAATGTGTGTAGAATACAAATAAAATAAAATTGTTTCAAAACAATGTTGCGTTTCTTTGAAAAAATCGGTACTAACTTAAAAAGAACACCTCGTACAAGATCCCTAGCGGGGTACACCCGTCAAGTCATAGTCATGCCATACCATATTTGATGAGGAAATAATACTAAGATGATTAAGAGAGCCACCTCGTTGCATTTTCATTACGTTCGAACAACCATGCCCATGCTCCGAGGGACTAGTGTTGCAAAACTTAGGACGAGCCGAAAAATTACAGTAATCACAAGAAACCAATGAGCATGCAGCCCAGCTCCATGGCTCAACTGTTAAGCATGCCCTCTTCGGTTCCAGGCCGGGTCACGGATTTTAACTTTAATTGGTTAATTCGTCTGGCTCGGGGGCTGGATATTTGTGATGTCTTAACATAAGAAATCATCTTAGGTAGGGCCCCATCCTCACAAACATGCAGGTCGCCAATACGTCGTCTACTAGAGAAAGACCTGCACCAGGTTTCTCCGGGAGCCATACGTCATTATTATACTGAAGATACAGATACAATATGCACTACTAATGTACTTCTGCTACCATAATGAGTAGCAGCGTCGAATAATAATAATAATAATAATAATAATAATAATAATAATAATTTTATTAGAGATTTCTAAGAGACCCATGAGTGCTCGAATTCTGCGCCGAAATGATTCTTTTAAGCTTGATGATGGTGATTGCTTTTTGGAGGAAGTATAACAACATTTAACACAGAGAAAAAATTATAGATAGATAGATATATAGATAGATAGGTAATGCATTTATTGGTGGCGAAGTTAGGGCTCAAGGCCCTCTCTTACACTTAACCAATAGAAGAGTTTTTTTTTTTTTTTTTTTTGCTAGGGGCTTTACGTCGCACCGACACAGATAGGTCTTATGGCGACGATGGGATAGGAAAGGCCTAAGAGTTGGAAGGAAGCGGCCGTGGCCTTAATTAAGGTACAGCCCCAGCATTTGCCTGGTGTGAAAATGGGAAACCACGGAAAACCATCTTCAGGGCTGCCGATAGTGGGATTCGAACCTACTATCTCCCGGATGCAAGCTCACAGCCGCGCGCCTCTACACGCACGGCCAACTCCCCCGGTAATAGAAGAGTATACATGTACATAACTTATACAGTACTTACAAATACAAATAACACAAATAATATTAATAGCAAAAACAATAGTAAGAAGATTAAAAATGACAATAAAAGAATCCTTAGTTTTAAAATACACAAAGTAAAATACACTTAACTGCAATAATCCGTTCATTCATCCCATTCATTCTTTCATTCACGCAACAATTATGCAGCAAGTCAGCAGGATCTACTCAACAAATACTCGCCGCACGCCACTTTAAACTTGCGACGAGAGGGATTGTCCCTAATGTTCGCAGGTAGCAAATTCAATGCCCTGGATGCAGAGATAATGAAGGGGCGGTTGTAAGCAGCAGTGCGGTTTAGAGGTATGGTAAGAGAGGAGCCAGATCTCGTATTGTGGTCATATGACGAGAGGTAAGAAAAAGGTGAAGAAAGACAGTAGGGAGTATTAGTGGAAAGTATTTTGTGCAGAATGGTGATAACATGTGAAATTCACGGCGCTGGTGCGCTCGAAGCCACGACAATTCCTTATAATATGGTGATATATGAGCATCATATCGCAGATTAAATATATATCTTACGCAGCTATTCAGGCTCCGGTCCAGTTTCTTGTTACTGTCGCAGGTAATTTCAGTCAACACAGTGTCACAATAGAGATGCCCTCCCGTTTCAAAAAATCAGGGCATCGATGAAGGAAATGGAAGGGCCAGGAAATGAAAATTAAAAACAACCTATGTTTCGTAACTGTCAATAAGTCGGGGTCGGATGGGAACTAGAGTAGACCAAAAGATGTCAGATAGGAAAGTTAAAAGTGAGGAAGCTTGCACAAATAAGTGAAAGCAATGCCAAACTTAGGTACGAACCCCATGGTCGCCAACCCAAGAACCGCACACCTTTTAATCGTCTCTTACAGTCTGCGGATACTGTGGGTGAATTCTATCACCCCCATACTAGCATTTTCTTGTCGAAGCCTGTACAAAGGTTTATTACTGTAACACTGCAACGTCCCCATTTCAAAGTACCTTTTCGCATCCGGGAGATAGCGGGTTCGAACCCCACTGTCGGCAGCCCCAAATATGGTTTTCCGTGATTTCCCATTTTCACACCAGGCAAATCGTGGGGCTGTACCCTAACTAAGGCTACGACCGCTTCCTTCCCAGTCCTAGTCCTTTCCTATCCCATCGTCGCCGTAAAATCTATCTGTGTCGGTGCGACGTAAAGCAAGATAGCAAAGTACCAGACTGTTTCAGATTTTCCTTAAATATATCGTTCTCTTTTCAACAAACACTAAATTGCCTACCCCAGCACCAGATATGCAATCTAAAACAACGTTCCCACACGCATGTTTTAATGGTGGAACAAGATTTTTCTTTCTTGAGGCCTTCAGAATGTTTTCTCCATACTTTCTGCCTTCCATCAATCTGAAATGAAGGATAGAAGTAGGGCCTATTCATTGTCTGGGAGGACTCACAAGTGCTAGTATGAAAACAAGAAGGAAATTATGGAATAATGGGGTGTATGTAGACCTTTGTTTCCGACTGATGATGATGATGATGATGATGATGATGATGATGATGATAATGCTTGTTGTTTAAAGGGGCCTAACATTGAGGTCATCGGCCCCTAATGGTACGAAATGAAATGACAAAGTAAAAGTTCAAAATCATCCACTGACCAAAATAAAAAGTTGTCATGAAAAATGAATGGATGGACATGAATTTAAAACAATCAGTGGATCCGTGGTAGAGTGTCGGCCTCCGGATCCCAAGATAGCGGGTTCAAACCCGGAAGAGGTAGTCGGATTTTTGAAGGGCGGAAAAAAGTTCACTCGACACTCCATGTCGTACGATGTCGGCATGTAAAAGATCTCTGGTGATACATTTGGTATTTACCCGACAAAATTAATTAAATCTCAGCCGTAGACGCCCAAAAGAGATCCGGTTTACTCTGTCTGCCATCTAGTGGGCCTAGAGTAAAACGGAACGTCGAAATTGACGAGCAGACAGCCAGGTGGCGTCAAATCGAAATGTCTGCACACGGTAGCTGAGGCCATACGATTATTATTATTATTTATTATTAGTGGATCTGACTCAAAAAACTATCATAAATAATAGAATTGCTGACCAAGGGACCACTTCTAAAGCACAATCCTGAATCGAGGATGCTTGATGTCAAAAGGGGTCCAAAATCCAGGTTAAAGGCCCCTCAGAATGGTACTTATCGCTAGTAAAGTAGAACCATGGTATGTGTCATGTTGGGGTACTAATCAAAATGAGCGAAGACTCACGGTGTTTCCACACATGATGGTACTACTAACAAGTATTGTACGTTGTACAGGTAACGCTGACCTATGGTGTTTCTCACACAATGGCGCCACTCATAGCCAACGCAAACCGATGGGATTCCTCACCTAGGTGTACTAATCACGGGCACCGGTATTCCCGTTGTGTTCCTCACATAGTGAATACTAATCACAGACAACGCAGACTCACGGTGTCGCTCATATAGTGGTACTAATCACAGGCAACGCCCAGACCCGTGGTGTTGCTCACATGGTTATGACTCACGGGTACTGGAAACCCACAGTCCACACCCTCTGCTACTACTAAGCACAAACCTGTTTCGTACCTAATAGTGGTACTACTCCCAAGTAAAGGCGACCCATAGTGTTACCCGCGTGATGGTACTAATCAAAAGTAGTTTCATGGTTCTAAGACAATCATCCATTGGTCGCCCCTTTTAGTCGCCTCTCACGACAGGCAAAGGATACCGTGGATGTATTTTCCTTCTGCGTCCCCCACCCACAGGGGGTAGAGAGAGAGAGAGAGAGAGAAAAGAAGAAAAAGAAGGGATCCGTCACTTCGAAAAATGAAGTTTCGGACAAAGAAAGGCAAGGGCCACGAAGGGCGGGAAAATGAAAGACTCCCTAGGCCTCGAATGCTCTAACACCGTCGGGGTCGGAAAAGAACAAGAGTTGACCAAGGGAGGTCGGACAGGATAGACGAAAGTGAGGAGCCTGGCAGAAGTAAGTGGAAGCAATGCCAAGACTCAGTTAAGGACCCCGTGGTCGCCAATCCACACTCCCAAGTTGAGAGCCCCTTGGGCACCTTTTAGTCGCCTCTTACGACAGGCATGGGATACCGCGGGTGTATTCTACATGTGCGTCCCCCACCCGCAGGGGGGTAGTGTGTTTGGTCCGCGAGAGGTATTTTACTTCCCTCAAGTCCGCCGGCAAACCGGTTAGGACCCCCATATCCGCCACCTGCGACGCGCCACGTGATAGTATCACCTCTCCACCTGCTACGCCAGCGTAGTAGGTTCGTGGTGTTTCCGACTGTACGTATAATGGGTTCGTTTCAGAAACCAGTGGCATGTTACATCAAACAAACATTCTGTCCGTCTTTGGGAAGAGACGAGAAAGATTTCCGACGAAATGCACAGTTAAAAAAAAAGAGGGGAACATGTTTTTGAACGTATGCCATGCTTCACAAACCAATACCTCACACCCAGGTATATCACCAACTAAATCTTTATTCTTTACCGTTCAACTATACAAAAGAACATCGATGGATTCGTGTTCATTTTCAGAACACAAAAGGAAATGTCCAAATAGGGGCGAAAACAAAGTGATAACAGTCCTCCAGGGTAGATTTTTATCACAGAGAGCTTCAGTATGGTGTATGTCCTCCACGAGCATTTATCACAGCTTTGCACCAACGTGACATGTTCCGTATAAGTCAGCTGAGGTCACGTTGCGGTATTAGGTCCCATTCTTCAATGAGAGCCTGTTCGAGGTCTTGGAGAGTCTGTGGTGGGACAGGACGCCCACGAACACTTCTCTCAAGCCTATCCCACACATGCTCGATGGGATTAAGGTCAGGACTCACTGCTGACCATTCAATCCCTTGAATGTCCAGTTCTCGCAAGACAGCTCTGTTGATGCGCGCTACATGAGCCCTGACATTGTCGTGCACGAGTACGAATTCAGGGCCAGCACCGTTTGCAGCAACCAACACATGCTGTAGCAGTATCTGCTCGATGTACCCCGCAGCGGTAAGATTACCACGGACGACAAGATCCGTACGGCCATCAATACTGATGCCACCCCACATCATCACAGAACCTTGTCCGAATCGGTCGCCTTCCTGGACAATATTGGGCATGTACTGCTCACCATGGCGTCTCCATACACGATGACGCCCCTCACACTGTGTCAGTGAAAATCTGGACTCGTCTGTGAACAACACAGGTCTCCATTGGCGAAGATGCCAGTTGACGTGGGTACGGGCAAACAGAAGGCGAGCTCGTTAAACGGGGCACTCGAACAGGACGTCTGGGTCGTAAGGACAATTCTCTTAACCTGTTCCTTACTGTCTGGTCAGACACCGTGACTCCAGTGACCCTCCTGAGGTCTTCCTGCAGTTCTCTGGCAGTTGCCATGCGTCCACGACCTTGTCCAACCCTCCTTGTGAACTGGCCTGTCTCACTGTAGCAATTCCACAAGCGTTGAATAACTGACGGAGAGACATTGAGAACACAGCAACACGACGAAAAGCCCATCCTTCCTGGATCAAAGTGACGGCCTTTGTACCTTGAACCTCGTTAAGATGTCTCATGGGATGTGCTAGTTCACGTACAACGTGCTCACATGACCGCAGTAGTCTGTATACCTCACAACGACACACGGATGCACCGCTATTCACTTTGTTTTGGGGGGTCGCCTGACAGTCTAATGTATGGCTACGCCTACAGATGGAGTATAACTTCGATTTGACATACCCTGAGTAGCTAAGGTCTCAAGTTATCCCGTACGACCAATGGAACCCCATCTACGAAATTAACGTTCACATACCAGACGTTAAAAACATGTTCCCCTAACTTTTTTGAAATGTGTAGAAAGCACGGACTGCTGTAGCAGGGCATGAGAAGTAAATGTGCCACACGTTAGCGTTTCTGATAAAGCGAATACATAATCACCAATGACCAGGTGAAAAGCATACAGGTGACTCCAATCGAAAGTAACCCACGTAGGCCTAACAAAGAGTGAAATAAATTTTAGGCCTAGACTGATGCGAGAGACTTGGTTCGAGAAAACTGATTGGCTTGAAACAACTTAACACATTCAAAACTGATTCCTCGAGAAATCACGCCGGCCGCGGTATAGCAGTAAATCAGGCAAGCGAAGTGGACCTGTAGATTTGAGGTGGGCCTCTAAATATTCTGTGCTTAAAGGAAAATACTCCCTTTCATATGTAATCACACATTTATTTAACAAGGCAAATCAACGAGGAGAATGAATACATTTTTCGAATATATTCAAGGAATTAAGACTAGGAATTTCTTCCTGTGGGGTCTTAAATCATACGTGCAGACCTATGTAGGTTAATTATGCGATGAAGAGAGTATTTCTAAGCGTGAAACTCACATCGCAGCGGTGCAAAGTTTCAAGGACGTGACTTTTGCAATGTCTGAAAAGTTTCGCCAGCAATGCGAGTCGTGGGTGGCAATGTTAACAGGTCATGATTCAGGTTACCGTGTCGAACAGATATCCACAATGAAATTCGAGGGCTGGGGTGTTCAAAATACCACCACACTTCACGGCACGTTCAAGGATGGTTGGAAATCCAGGCATCCTGGAATGTGTTACTGGTACCGTTCAGAATAGTCTGCCACCCTCCTGCCTCCTCACTATACTACAAGCCCTGAGTCTCCGATACTGTTGCGTGTTCAGGTCAACGCATGCGTGTGAAAAACACTTTCTCTAATGGGCAGTGTGAAAATACTTATCAACACTCAGTGACCGGCACCTCGAAAATCTGCTGGTCCGTGCTGCTTTCCAAATAAATCCCACTGTTTCATAATTGAGGAATGGCCGGCTTCGCTGAACGGTCAGCATCGAGGTCTTCGATACAGAGGGTCCCGAATTCGAATACCGGATGAGTCGGGGATTTTAATCACACATGGTTAATTCCCCTGTTTGAGTTCGTTGACTGTTTGACACTCTTCTTCACACACATATTCACAATAGCGCGTATTCACATCCGGCCGTAAAACTGGGTCAAGTCCCTAGTTCCGACATAGTTCACACACATGACACCACCAGGGTTTATCGCATTAAACAGATAACCACAATGAAATTCGAGGGTGAGGGGGTTCAAAACACCACCACATTTGTAGTAGTATACTTCGGGACAAAACATGACGACCTCGCCTCACACAACTACTCTTCAGCGACAGCCCAGTAGGATGTCTACTATAGGCTGAGTTGTGAAATCGTCTCCTGCACTCCACATGAAGAATGGGTAACGATTGAAGACAGTGGGGAAGAAAGTGGTTTGGCAACCTCTCCACACCAAACAAGGATCACTTAGACCTCCTTAACTTTTTTTGCTATTTGCTTTACGTCGCGCCGACACAGGTACGTCTTATGGCGACGATGCGACAGGAAAGGCCTAGAAGTGGGATTGCGCGTGGCCTTAATTAAGGTACAGCCCCAGCATTTGCCTGGTGTGAAAATGGGAAACCACGGAAAACCCTCTTGAGGGCTGCCGACAGTGGGGTTCGAACCCACTATCTCCCGGATGAAAGCTCACTTCTGCGCGACCCTAACCGCACGGCCAACCCGCCCGTTCACTCCTTAACTTAGGAGGGTGCAGGGTAATTGCTGGCTTTCAAGAACTAAGGCCGTCATGTTTTGTCCCCAAGTATAGTAATAGTAGTAGTAGTTGTTTTTCACAATTTGAGGAACAGAAAGGGGATCACTAAGAAATTTTTGTACCCTTTCTCGTAACTGATGGCGGACGATTGTTTGAAGGTGGAGTGGGAAGTGGCGCGCTCCTGGTTATGCGTCCCAAGTCAAGCTATACCGTACATTACCTCCGTGAAGAATGGAATTATAAATATTTCGCTCTAACAGACAGAACGAAGACTTTATGCCTTTTTTACGCCGATCATTTTATCCTACAAAATTTTGTGACCCTCTTTATGTCAATGTTACAAAGTATAGGAGGAAAAACTTACCACCACAAAATCGTCACGCACATTCATATTAATGGTAGGGTAAACTTGGCAAATATGGGCACCATAAGATATATCTGAAGAAAATGAGCACTAAAACAACTTCCATTTTCCTGGTAAGAAATCCTTGAAAACTTACAATCATTTCCATTCTAATAAAGCTTTAACCAGCCTCTATCCCATAGTGACTTACGTACTGTGCAGCTTCACGGCAAACCTTGCAATTGCCCATATTTGCCCAACTCTTAAAGGAATATGGGCACGAGTATTTAAATCATAATCAGAGCCACTGACATAGTTACATTCATTTTGTATTACAACAAGGTGGTTGTATTGAACATACATATATGAAATAAGGGTAAATATATATTATAATTTAACACCGATCATGAACAAATGCTACCAAGGAAGTAGAACTAATGACATTATTAAGTTATCAACTAGGAAAAATTGTAGTGAATTAGAAAATGTAAGTAACATAAAACTGGTCAAAATTGTGTGTAATATGAAAAGTAAAAGGATTAATCTAACAGAAATAATCACAAGAGAGCACTCTGAGTCATAAATATTGACAAAAGTTGTTTTTAACTACACTCATCACAATAGAAAGAATCGCCTTCCAATTCTACGCACTCCTCATGGAACCACTCTGCACATGAACCACAACACTTAGCCCACTTCTGCCCTTCATTCTCATCATAATAATTCCCCTTACACAGAGGTCAAATACAGGAAACTGTCTTGCTCCTTATGGCTTTACGCTTTGCGGCTAAACCTCCTCTACTGGATCCTGCGATAGGCCTGGCTCTTTTCTGCACTGAAGCCAGATTTTTTTCATTTGTAAGTTACCTTGCAGAACACTTACGTCTTCCCCGGTTACTAGTCGTCATCTTCAGTCTTGAAACTGGACTAATTTCCTTAAAAATGACTGCTGCTCTCACTGGCGGCGAGGATGGGACAGATTTAGGAAGAGAGGATGGTCCAGGGTTAGAGTGGGAGGACGAGTCAAGCGTAGACCTATATTGTGAGGTTATTCTAGGTGGGGAACCAGAGGACGGTCCAGGTATAGAACGTGATAGTGGTACAGGATGAGATTTAGATGATGGGCCAGGCAGTGCTTCAGTAGGCATTTCATCGATGGTTTGCATCAAAGTTTCACCACTGTCGGACAGTGTGTCACCTATGTAAGCACTGTCTGGTATCTCAGCCATATTTAGAGGCCAAATTCCGGTTGCTTGGAAGCCATTTATAGCATTTCCAGCCGTAGCCGATTTCATCCAAGCCTTGCGCAGTATTGAACAGAATTCAGTTTTCGTAAATGAGCGACCATGGTGCCGCACAAACACAGACGCTTCTTAGTAGTAACATTTCTTCAGTGGTTTGAAGAATGACCTGTCTGTTGGCTGCAACCAATGAGTAGTATGAGGAGGCAGGCACAACAGCGATAGACCACTATCAACACAGTGCTGAAGCATTTCCAAATTTCTACTGTGAGAATCATGGCCGTCAACGACAAGTACTGCAGGAGCAGCAAGATTTATGATGAAGGAGATAAAATTCTTGATGAAATCATAGAATATATCAGTGTTTATGTAGCCACTAGCACTAGTGTATACAAAACTGCCGGGTGGAAGTTCTGCCTGATATTCTGCATACTGCCTTTTTCCTTTAAAAATGTCAGTGGGTGGCATGAAGCTACCAATGGCATTACAGCATGCAAGAACTGTCACCGTTTCTCCCTTTTCTTTAGGAGTGATTGAGTGGATATTCTTTTTTCCTTTTTCACATACAACATGGCCACCCCTCGTGTTCATTTGGAGTCCTGACTCGTCGGCATTAAATATTCTGGCCGATTTGTTTAGCAGATTCAAATCCTTCATCCTTTGCTCAAGAATTTTAAAAAAAATCCCTACACTAAGTCTATTCATTCCTAATGCCCGATTTATAGAGATATTCTCTTCTTTTCGAACAGTGAGTCTTGGATATCTCTTTAGAAATGAATACATCCATTCCCACCCTGCCATTTTGCTGGCTTTATTAAATCGGTGATTAAAACCAAGTCTTTCCATGAAGTAAAAAGCCAGACACCTTAGTTCCGTCCTAGTAAGCCCAAACACATATTTTTGACGCAAAATCAGGTTATATTCTAACTCGGTCTCTGCCTCAGTTCCCATTTCTGGTTTCCGGCCGTGTCTCGGCACCTTGAATTCATCTTTTGACAAATACCGCTGCAAAGTTTGTCTAGGCACATTGGAAGTTCTAGATGCTTGTAACTGATTACAATCGCCATTTCTTACAGCTATTACATCACGCGACATATCCTCTTTATCCCATTTCTGGCGGATACCCGCACGTTCATTCTCATTTTGCATCATCATCTGGAAGAAAATAAAATAAAAATTATTTAGTTTTTGCAAAATACGTTGTAGGTACATGCTATATTCATAGATCAACATTAACACGTAAAGATTACAGTAGAAATAAAAAATAATTCTATCCAAGAGCCCGTCACGTAAATACAATGTAATTTGATGATGCCTATATTACCTACAATTTCACTGCCCATTTTTGCCTTAGTGCCACATTTCAGAAGTTGGCATTACCGGGAAAGAACTAACTCCCAAGCGCGTGTCCTCTCGCTACAACATACCCTACACTAACCTTGAAAGCTACCTGTAATTACATTTCTAGAAATATAAACTTATTTTGCGTGTAGTGCCTTAAGTTAATTAACTGAGTTATCATAACAGCTAGATTTTGGAAGGGTAGGCTGGTCTACTTACCTCAAAACATGTTCTTTTCAGCTTCTGTTAGCACAGTAGAAGACAGCCTTTAACACACTGAGCAGCCATGACACTTCAGGATCACCAACCTAGCAGAGCGCATTCTTCCACTCGCTACCATTGGGTGAAATATGAACAATTTCTTAATTCTGCCCATATTACCTTAGTGCCCATATTTGCCAAGTTTACTCTAATTAGCAAATGTACGTCGTGTAACATTCGGCTCTCTTTCTGTAATAGGATATCGAAAACAATAGAATCCATTCGGAGATATAGTAAATATGGCACGATGATGCAGAATAATTAAAGATTTGTGACTAAATTGAAGTTTACCTCATCAACCCATCAAAAGGTTTGACCGAGAGTTTCAACCCTCTGGAGTACGAGGTTACAGGCTACAATTTAACCTTACAGAGCTCAAAGCTAAGACTTCCAGGTTCATATGTACTGCAACCGAAAAGTTGACTTTGCTTCGGTCGTTTGGAGAGTAGAAAATCTGACGATCGCAAAGGAGAAAACATTGCAAGGGTCTACAACTACGATTACAAAATATACGAACATCCGCAAACATTGATTCCATAGATAAGATTACTGCATAAAGTTTTCATTGTCAGACCAAAACGTCTTGAGAAAATGACACTGATATTAAAGGAAGGACTTCATTTTCAAAGATATATTCATGCATCCGACCAAATCATTGTAGGCCAAGTTAGAAGGGCTTACCTCATCAGTCGTTCGTGGCGATCACGATCCTGGGCGTAAGCTCTCTCACGTTCCAGTAACTCCTCAGCAGCAGGATGCGCCGGGTGTGCTGGAGCCAGCAAATGAGTACCAACGGGCAGTGGAGCATAGCGTTGCTTCCACAACATCTCCGGCAACTGCGGGTAGAGACCTGGGGGTGGGAGATGATGCGCCACAGCGGGGTGCGGATGATGATGCAGCGGATGGGGGCTGAGTAGCGGCGGTGGAGGCGGCGGGTAATGCGCCGCGGCGGCTGCGGCCGGAGAGGGTGCCGCACTGGCGGGCGCCGCGGGATGTGACATGAGCAAACTCTGATGCTGAACACTGTTTATATGTCGCACTTGAGGTTCGGACACGAGTAAGAGATTGGGGTCCCTCCAAACACGCACCGGTTCTTGAGGCGGAGCACTCAATTTACTGTCCAATGTTGTAATTCCTCCGCTGTTACTACCCGATGACGACGAAGACGAAGAAGACGATGAAGAAGAGGACGCTGGTATAAACAAGGGTGACCTATTAGTCGGTAACTGAGTCTGCTGAGTTTGAGGCTCGTCAGAACTACTTAGCGCACTGGATCGTGATCCCGACCGCTCATCGCCGCTCGCGCAACTTCCGGAGCGCAGCGAGCTCACTCCTGAATCAGAGCGGTCGTCCGGGAAGCGCAAAAGCGCGGTTGTTGAGGAGTCGCTAGTGAGCTCCATCCTACTGAAAGGCGAGGACGAGGACAGCGGTACGTCATCGTCGTCCTGGCTGGAGCACTCGGGCACTGGCGGCTCAATTTCGGCCTTGGTGGGGCTGTCACAGTCGGTCCGTCGGGCCCCGATAATCACACAATCGTCACTACTCAACGCTTGAACTTCCTCCTCCTCCAGGTCCTGAGTCCTGATCGTAACTTCACACACGTCACTATCACTACGGCGGTCTTCCTCTTCGACCGGCACAATCACCGACGGTTCAGACACTTCTTCTTGCACGGCCGTACTAATGTTGCACTTTTCTTCATTTTTATCGACGTCACAGGTCGATTTGTCCTCACTGGAAATTAATACCACACTACTACTGCTGTTCTCTTCAAGCAAAGAAGGCTCTTCGGGCGTTCTAAGCACGACCTCCTCACTAATAATTACTGATGCATTTACATCAACACACGGCGAGTGCTGAGGTGATGAGGCCACAACCTCTCCTTCAGCCTGTTCAGGCTCAGGTTCTTCAGATCGAGGTCCAGGATCAGGGTCAGGTTCAGGCTCAGATTTGGGGGGAGGCGGCGGTGGCTCCACAGGTCCTGCCTCCTTTTTGCACACGACACGCTGCAGGCAATCTTCAACTCGCACCTGTACCTGACGCCTTAACTTACCGCCACTACTGTTCGGTTCTTCAAGTACTTTCTTGCGGGACGCGCGACTCCCACAAGTGGTACGTTTCTTATTGCCTTTGTTTTCAACGTCTTCTTGACTTGGAGCTGTGCCACGAGGTTCGATTTTACGCCTCCGGGTCCTATACCCACGGTCTGAAACATAAGAAAAAACTATGTTAGGACTGCATCAAGTTTACGACTTCTATTGAATACTGTTCATCATCATGAAAATGTGTCACACAACTAAATTATTTAAAAATACTTAGTATGGAATCTACATAAATACATGACTATCCGTTTCCACTAGAGAGTGGAGGTGGTGATGGTTGTTATTTTAAAGGGATAACAACCAAAGTATTAGCCTCAGCTCTTGAAATAAGGCGGAAGAGGCAAGTTTCTGAGTGGATTATGAATGAGGGTTTCGGGTAAATTCAACAGGGCAAAGGTGTCGTCGGAGGGAATAAGAGTTGACCAGAGTTGAAAGATAAAAGAAAGGAGATTGAAAAAAGAAAAAGGAATGTATGCTGCTAGATTCAGCCGGAGTTCATGATTTCCTCTCAAGTTTAACAAAGAGAAGGTGGAAACAAGGGGTACGTAAAACTAAACACCATCAACTACCGCACTGACAGTCGACCACTACGGCTTGAAAATATGTATGACGAATTTCCGCTCAGCATCCAAACCGAGAAACAGTCACGGCAGAGCACCCAAAAAAAAGTTCACTCAAGACATGTAAACAACCAACACCACCGTCAAATCTCATCCCCTCGGCTTTTTATCAAAAGTAATTCCATCCAATAACATTTTCCTGAAAATAACTCCTGGTTATAGGCGTACGTTAACTGGCAAATTATAATACATCAACTAAAAATGCCCTTCCCAACAAATTAACTACAACCACAACGAAGCTCACTAAAGATATTCACCTATAATAATTCCAGAATCAACAAAATAATAATGAATTTTAATCCGTATACCTTACTACTACCATTCTTTTTAAAATAGCATCATGCTCTAGGGGGAATATATATTTTCAGTTATATTAAAATCTATTGGAACAGATCGTTCCAATGTCTAAAAGAATGGCTTTATGTACCGGACTATCGCATCTTTGATCACTCGAAGTATATTACCTTATTATGACTAAAATATTTATCTCAGCCTTATGGGTAGAGCCCTGCGCGGATATACAAAATACGTATTTAACTACAGTGTATTACATCCAAGGTGTAGGCCTGGCACCTGGCACCAGAACCGCTACAGCCACAGGTTTATGAGGAATATTCTCTTGCGACGACTAAGACGTATTGACCTTTGTTTCTTCATTCCATTAATTGTGGGCAGGAGCCAGTTAGGCTTCGGTCAGATTTACGGCTTTATGGTCTCAAAGCTCTTTATATATCACAATCCTCTCATACTACTGTCAAGGGTCGCCTAAACCACAAGCAAAAACAAGAGTATACCGGAGTGAAAATCAATAAACGTCATTATTTAGAAATGATCAGCAAAATTATCCTCACTGCCATACATTTTGTATCCACCAAGATATTAACTTCGCGGATAACCGCATCCGTGCAGGGCTCTACTTATGGGTTAACTGGAAAACATATTCTTCTCCGCTTGTAATGCCACTGTAACCCGTCACATGCCGTTAACGTGAAACTATAAACAAGGTTGGCCTCTTAGGACGCCACTTCCCACCAGCGTGCATAATCAGCTGATTATATGATTTTTGCAGGCTGGGGTGCAGAATATGGAGAATGTATAGATTACTTCAAACATAGTGTTATATTACTACCTGATGTTATAACAGAAACCGACAAATTACTTCAACCAAGAATCATTTGAGAGTGCAGAATTTTTATATCGCACTAGATGTTGATTTACCCAGTGATACTGGCTAGCATGGATACATTCCTTATTTATTATCACACAGGGAATGTAAACCATAGACAGCATGGACATAAAAAAAGAGGTACGAAAAGTGGAACAGCGGTACATGTCATTATTCTCCGCATTTCGAACTAATTTGCTTTTGCTTTAAGTGAAAATACAGACTATAATTTGCATTCGTAACCTACTACTGAAATTCGACTTTTGTAGGTAACGAACTTGTTACTTGCCCGAAGACCGGTTGGATCTTCAACAGCTCCGCCATCAGCTGTCATAGATGGCCTAGGCATCACTGAAGAGGCGTACTAGGGAAATGAGGAGTGAGGTAGTTTCCCACTGCTTTCCTCACCGAGCCAGAAGTTGCTATTACATATATCAGTCTGCCAAGCCCACTGAAATGCATGCACCAACCGACCCTATGAGCAATATTTTCACACCATTCATAGCAGGGACTGGCTGCAGAAGGAATGGCATTACTAGCATCACTCATACCTCAGTCACTTTCATTTTGTCAAAGCCAAGAATAAAGCTGAGACAGATCAATGAAAGTAACAAAATTGCTCTAGCCCATACCAGAAGACATAGTGCAATGTAAACAGTAGGTCCCGTTAGCAAAGGCAAGTAACGAACTTACACGTAAGCTATTTTAAATGTTAGTGGAGGTGGAAACATGTTAGCCATTTTAGTCCCTGGATCTTAAGGACTATTTTAACTGCATCGTTGATATTCGTAAATGTATCTACTTTTATTCGAAATCGACAGATCCCCAACTATTTTGAAATTTATCCATAAACATACCTGCTGACATATTCAAATTCAGTTGAATGATTATGTGTAGGCCTATAATTATATGGCTTTGCCTATACTACTATTACCCTAAGGGAGCCCACGTTCAATGTATAGTATCCCTCGCACAGGTTATGATCCCGTAGTCTTTCGTGGCTTGTTGTAGAGCACAAAGGAAAGCGTGAGACTGTTACTCACGTTGAAACTTCCAATGATGGTACTGTATTTCTTATTCATTACGGTACAGAAGTAGAAACAGTTTTACAATTGTTCAATCCTGATGAACTGAACCCTTGGTTAAACCTTTCTTTTCAATTTACTTTACTTCGCACCGACACAGATAGATCTTATGGCGACCAACGATGGGATATGAAAGGCCTAGGATGGAAGGAAACGAGCGTGGACTTAATTAAGGTACACCCCTGCATGTGTCTGGTGTGAAATGGGAAACCATAGAAAACCATCTTCAGGGCTGCCGACAGTGGGGTTCGAACCCACTATCTCTCAAATTCAAGCTCACAGCTATGTGACCCAAACCACACCGCCACTTGCTCGGTTTAAGCTATTTTGAAGAACTCAATAATCCGAGGGTAATCCAAATATTTCATTTAATCTGCGTAAGTAAAAACAGTGCTGTCGTATGTACTACTAGAGCAAGTAGCCAAACGTAATACCGTTTTAGACTAGAGTTGGCGGACCGAACGTCCCTTAAATTCCCTCGCAAGATGTCCCCTCGATGACTTATACTGCAATTAAGTTGCAAAAACCCATTGTTCCTATCTCTCTGTCTAAAACCAGAACTGACACCCAGCTGAACGACCACTGAGGCTCCCGCCTGATAATTTATGGTTGCAAGACTGTATTAAATTACGTTCAGTCAGTGGCTGTTAATGAATATTGCCAGTTAGAACGTTGGTTTATATTCTTCTTTTGTCTCGATTCTGTCTATCAAGACCTGTGATTATTGGACGGGATTTTCGTACTTTCGACATATATTTGTCAGATCAGAGTGGAATTAACCACGGGAACAGAGATGCTCGTTATACAAGAAGGAAAGAAATGAGTCATCTCCGTTAAGCGTAGACATATTCGTGTATTCCTGGAAATGCTTTTAGCAACGTTTATAAACTACACCGTGAAATATAACGGAATTATACCTTTCTAAAATATGTGTGGCGATTTACACTAAATTATTATATCACGGCAGTGATGTGGATAGGAAGTACATAATTAAACAAAAATTTGGGGTAGTACCGTAAATGTAGCCTATTCAAGTCATTACACAACTAGTATTTTACAAGAGCATAATCATACCAAACACCTAACAGCCCTACTCAAATCATCTCGAACGTAAGGGTTGTTAGTTTCACATCATTATGCTGATATTCCGAACTTCTGCTGATATGTGTAAATCATCATCAACATGACATCAGCGCAAGTAATAGGTTTATTTGAAAATTAGTTCATCCCAATTATTTGGCTCGAGTTCATGGTTCCTAATTTCGTGTACATAATTACAAACCAATACTTAACAAGTTCGTGGCTCTCGACAGTCAAAAGTTCTGAATCTTTAACAGCACAATCGTGTAAGCTCCTGAAAATAGCTGTTTTGCGCTATTACACAGTCACCATTTTCGCAATGAGAGCGCTTCGATGTCTACCTCAAGCACGGTCTATATACACAGTATAACGAAAGTTTGTGACTTCCAGTTCTTCAAGATCTTCCATGCCATTGTTAAATGCATGCTAAATGACGACGACTCGTGCTAGCTGCAATTGGCGCGAAACGAAAGCGAATCGATTTGCACACGGAGCAATGGCCGCAATTCATCCGCCAGGCTACTGTAATCATACAGCTGATTACTTTCAATTCGACAGACTACGTTGCCCAATGTGCTTGTTTCATTAGAGGCCAAACCGTGCACAGTGTCGTGATGCCTCATCTCAAAACTAAGTACAAACGTTCCCAATAAAAATAATGTGTATGTGAACGTACTTTTAGACGGCCATGCATTTTCAAGAGACGCCAGAATACGTAAGTTTTGTCTTGAGTCCGTAAATGTTCAGAAAAGTGAACTGAAGTGGATTTCTGAAATATAACGATTCTTAAAAACCTACTGATGCGCCGGGATTAGATCCTCGTACCTTCAGCATAAAAAATAAGTCTCCTTCGTTCAAAGTTCAAATGTCTATTACGATCGATAGAGCTTTACAATACTGTAGGAAGTATCTGTGTTTAAGTAAGAAAAGGGAAGTCGTTTAGTAATTCAACAAAACAGCTTGATATGTAAGCTTATGTTATTGCTAGTACCTACTCAAAAGACTGGATTTATTGTTAACGTGTGGACAAAATATGTTTCAAGATACATAGAATTAAAAAACACTGAAATATGACTTTAGGGTGCCCACGTTTATATTCACAGTTAAATATCTCCTGCGATTACTTCCAATTCGACAGACAACGTTGCCCAGCGTGCTTTTTCTTACGAGACATTTCACAGTTTTTCACCTTCTCTACCCAGAAACACCAAATATTATTCCCACGCATTAACGAGGCATTAGTATTTGATGTAACGCCCTTCAAAATTAATCACAACTAATCCGCTGATAGCGAAGGTTCACGGAGTAAATATATGAACTGACTGACGTTCTTTGTACACACGACGTTGTGATGATCAGGAATGAACCCTTCCGGAGGACAACACAGGTGCACTAGTATGAGCTGTTGAGCATAGCCATCAGTCGAGCGGAAGCTGCGACTTGATACAGAGCTGGTAAATCCGCGGGAAGTGGGACAATAAAACCACTACAACCGGTATAACTATAAATAAAAACACGCTCCGAGAAGCAACAAGACCTAAGTCTCGCTCAGTATCCCTTTCAATATTGGTTTAAGGGTCAATACCAGGTTATCAGCACAAAATGCCATTAATAGAAGGAAGAAGAGTAGAAAGTTTCGTCCCGTCGAAAAATTACGGTATCTAGTAATGCGAGGTAGGCCTACCGAGGGAGTTGGCCGTGCGGTTAAGGGTGCGAAACTGTGAGCTTAAATTCGGAAGATAGTGGGTTCGAACCTCACTATCGGCAGCCCTGACGATGGTTTTCCGTGGTTTACCATTTTCACACCAGGCTGTACCTTAAATAAGGCCACGGCCGTTTACTTCCAAGACCTATCTGTATCGGTGCGACGTAAAGCAGATTGTGAAAGAGAATGAAGCGAGGGAGAAAACTAAGGCGGGAAAAGAGATTTCTAGGCGTAACAAATGAAATACTGTAAATTTCGGAAATGAATAAGCATGATAGAGGGAGGTCAGAGAGGAAAGATGAAAGACAGAAGGACTTTGTCACAAGCGGAAGCAACATAGAACTCAACAAGAGAACAGTGTTCACGATGCATCATTTTTATTTCAAATTGCAAGTCATAAAGGCAATAGCCCATTTCTACCAGTCATTTCAACGTTCAGCAAAATACAGTACTGTACGTTCGCTGACAATATGAACGTTAGTTAGCCACACTTGCACATCCACCCGGTACGGTAAACTGCACAATGTCAGGAAATTACGAGTATCTGCGGTAGTTAATCGACGAGAACTTTTTACGCCGGATTAGTCCAATTTAAACATTCTGAAAAAAAGTCGGGATGAAAGGGAATCGAATCATTTTGAATACTGAAGTGTAGAACTTATCCAACTGAACAACTGAGGACCTAGAAATTGCAGTCTGTGTTATAATTACTGTAAAACAATATATTACACAACCACTGTCATTTCTGAACAAACTGCGCAATGAAGAGATTAGCTTTGTTCATGCAGCAAATCTGAGATAGTTTCTGATTTGTTTAGGGCCTGTAACCTTATATGTTAGGCCCCTTTAAACAACAAGCAACAAGTGATTTGTACAAGAGCGCCTGCGCGGATTAGGAACAGTTGGAAACTGTTTTCGATTATTTCCTGCGCGAACGACCAGGTAGTAATAAATATTGCCGTTAGATGTCAGCACAATTCCCAATTAATTTATATTTGATTTGATTGATTGATTGATTGATTGAGGTTGTGTTCTACTAAACGTAATATTTTATAGTAAATATATCACTCATTCGGACTGAATAGCAGGAATATTTGCACGCAACATGCGAGGTACGAATACATTAACTAATTTTGAAGTTTAAATTACAGTATGTCATTTCTACCAATTTTTACAGTATAGTATTAATAGCTCAATCGGTGTCATTAATACGATGCAAGGATGAATTAATATTTATTTATAATACAATACAATTATATTCATTCTTCCGCCTTGCTTCATTCAGATTAATATCATCAAATAAATCTAGATTGTCCTCATCAGTTGAAGATTCACTGGAGTCACTCAGAAAACTAATGTCTGGCATCTGAAAATATACACAGATCATTTAAATGTATCTAGTTCATCCACAATACCTAAACTTACTTATGTTGACTGTTCCCATGTGTTTTTTCGTGATTTTTTAAAATTAAGGAAACCGATATGTACTATAGGTACTGCACCGTTAAGAACCTCGACTCAGGTGCCCTTTATTCAGTAAATAAAATAAACGTTCATGTAGGTTACTTAAACAGAATGCGCGATTGCTACATTTAATTAAGAATGTATTTAAGAATACCGCCGTTAAGGAATCTTCTTTTCAAGTAAAATATGGAACAATTTTATTTATAAGGTCTTAGCTTTGTGAACTACGCGTGACGGGAGCTGATGCACATGCCTCAATTAGGAATCCGAAAACAATCCCCGAATTCTGTTGACTGTTCTCAAACTGTACGAAACTGGAACCCACGCTTGCAAGAACAGCCGACACTTTGTCCTTGTGGCAGCCTTCTCATGGGGGAAGTTGTATTAATAAAATATTAATAATAAATGAGCGGACAGAATACCAAATTCCGGCTGCACGAACGCTCCAAATAGAGGAAAGTACATGTGCGCATGCGCCTGACCGTTTGGGATAGTTTCGTACTGCTGCACGAACAAAGCTATTATCAAAGTACTTAGATTCCTGGCATCGCGGTGTGTATTTATACCATGTGCTTAGGAATGATGGTGGTGATGATTGATGATTTAAGGGAGTACGACTGGGGAACCATCTTCACTTAATACCAATTAGATGGAAAAAAGAAGAGTCCCAACACTTCGAAGAATGAAGATCGGAAAACGAACGGGAAGGGCGTGAATATGAGACACTCCCAAAGCCACACAAACCTGATACCATCGGCGTCGGAAGAAAACAAGAGTTGACTAAGTGAGGTCGGATAGATGAGGTGAATGTTAGGAGACTGGCACCAGTGAAAACAATGCCAGGTTCAGTTAGGGACCCCATGGTCACCAACCCACGTTCCAAAGCTAACAGCCCCGGGGTAGCCCTACGACAGGCAAGGGATGCTGTTGATATATTCTCCCACCCCCAAACAGGGAGGGTAACCTTACGAACTAATTCAGACGGCATGACTGAAATGTCCAGAAATTTAAAAAGTGATTGACCAGGAAAGGTTATAATAGAAATCACGATACTGTATCATAAATGTCAATGTCGAGCGATGGAAGTTTATTGTGCTCTAAAATCACCCTGAGGTATAATAAATACACTGAGAAAGGAAAAAAAAAACACCCAGGAAAAATATTTCATCAGCATAAAGTGTAATGCAAGTATTTCCTGATTGTTCCCAGGCATTTTTCTGGTGAAAGCATCTCCTGTGAGAACTTAGACATCCCACTCCACAATATCCCCTGTTGTCAGTGCCCTGATTATAGAATATTTGCAATAATGCCAATGGCTCCAGTATGTATGGTATAAGTACCAACATAGTTGGGGATGTGTGGGATCTGGTAAATGCAGCATGGGTGAAGTTTAAGGAAGCGGAGATTGTTAACAGTGGAATACTGTGTAGGAGGGATACTGACTGAAAGGTGATTGGGGATTTAAAAGAGACTATTGAGTGGAGGTGAGATTTCTAGATCCTAATCGATGGGTAGGACATAGGGATCTGCGCTCTGCTGGCCTTCACTTAAACCGCAATGGTACGTATAAATTAGGAAACTTGTTTAGAAGTGTTATAGGGAGGTACATTCAGGGAAATGGGGTGGTCTAGGGAGCGGTGATAACGGTAAAGGGATCTGGAAGTCAAGTAGGGATGACATAAAAATGTTAGTGTTGAACTCTATAAGTACTGTAAAGAAAGGAATATAATTAAGTAATTTAATAGACCCATACCTGCCAGATATTGTAATAGGAGTTGAATCATGGCTGAGAAATTACGGTACATAACGGTTACAGAAATTTTCTCACGGAACTGGAGTGTGTATCGAAGATATAGGATAGGAATGGTAGGAGGGGGAGTGTTCATTCTGGTGAAAGAAGAATTTGTAAGCTACGAAAACGTTAAATATGACAAACATAAAATTCTAGGTGTACAGCTCATGTCTAAAGCTAGGCAAATTGATGTCTTTGGAGTGTACAAAACGGGAAAAGGAAGCGCTGACGCTGATTCAGAATTATTTGATAAGATAATCAACTATGTGGGAAACGACATGGACAGGAATCTGACTGTAGCAGCAGATCTCAATTTACCAAATATCAATTGGGAAAGTAATGCGAACGATAGGGAGCATGACCAACAAAAGGCAAAAAAGTTAATATGGAAAGGACAGCTGATTCAGAAAGTGATGGGACCAACTAGGGGGAAGAATATACTGGACGTGGAGCTTTTAAAAACAGATAAGCTCTATAAAGAAACCGAAGTAATAGATTATAGAGGAAGAGTGCCAAATATGGAATATGCTCCTAATATGGAATACCCCAATATTCGCTAAGTTAAACGTGGCAGAGCTGCAAGGAGCAGGTAGAAAGATGCACAAGGAAGGGCTCTGTGGGGGTAAGTTGAGGGAAGTCACTTGAGCTGTATTCTCTGTCCGTGACAGTCGACCGAGTGATTTTCAGCATCTAAGAAGTTTTGGGAAGGTAAGAATTGCAGTCCTTTACAAACCAGATCTTACCTAAATTTTAAAACTCTTGTTAGCTGTGCATAGAGGGTGAATTAACTATACAAACCACGCAGTGGTCAAATCTATTTGATGAACTAACATACGTAATTTGTAAGATGGAAATTAAATGTGGCTGTGTGCCTAATATGGAATACTGTGGTGTTCCAATTATGGAATAGTATTCCATATTTCGGACCAGATTTTTGGACTATCTATAGGCAGTTTTTCTTTCCTTCAGAACCATGGCCAGTCAGAAGGACAATTCGGAGGGGAAAGTACGGAAGAAGTGGAAGGAAGTAGACATGCAGCAAGCTATCAATGCAGTAAGGACAGGAAAAATAGGGTACAAAACCAAGTTCACTGCCAGTTTTACGGACTACAGTGCCATGAAATTTCATTTAAATACGGTACCCACGTGTATTGATCGGGACCTAATCCAGGGTCACCGTGGTGGGAAGCCAATGACGACATCACTCATTCGTTACACTTCTCCGAAGAAAACATGGATCTTTGAAATGTAGTGCTGCAGGAAAGATTATGTGATCAAATGAGTAGATACCGTAGATGAAAATATACTGAGTCGAACTAGGTCCCACTCATTGGCCTCAAAGAAAGCTAGACCTAGAACTGCGGCAAGAATAGCTCAAGAACTCAGTCAACCTTCGTGCAGTGGTTTGAGCAGAGCTAAGCCTACGCGAAAGGGAAGTAAGAGAACAAGAGATGACAGTTCCTCTTCGGATGAAGAATTAATCAGTATAAGCGATGAATCATCTGTCCGACTCGTTGGCTGAATGGTCAGCGTACTGACCTTCGGTTCAGAGGGTCCCGGGTTCGATTCCCGGCCGGGTCGGGGATTTTAATCGCTTCTGATTAATTCTTCTGGCTTGGGGACTGGGTGTTTGTGTCCGTCCCAACACTCTCCTCCTCATATTCACACAACACACTACACTACCAACCACCACAGAAACACGCAATAGTGATTACATCCCTCCATATAGGGTTGGCGTCAGGAAGGGCATCCGGCCGTAAAACAGGGCCAAATCCACATGTGCGACACAGATCGCACCCGCGACCCCACAGGTGTGGGAAAAGCGGTAGGAAAAGAAGAAGAAGAAGAAGCGATGAATCATCTGATCTTGATATAGAGGAACATGGAAAAGTGGACCCGAGTGATGAAGATGCTACATGCTTCTACTGTAACGGCAAATATTCCCGAGATAGAAGCGGTGAGAAATGGATTCAGTGTTTGGAGTGCATACCGAGTGTTCAAGTGCAGAAGGTGACATATTCGTGTGTGAATATTGCAAATAATGATCTTGTATTTTAAATTCTGTTCATGAGTTTCTTATTTCAAACATGTAGTCCATAAACATTCATTAAAACAAGAGGCTTACAAGTAGAATTATAGTATTCCATATTAGGAACACTTTTTTTTAGAACAAGAAAAGTGCAGTTTCTATTCTATTTTGTAATTTGCAAATATATGAAGTGTTAAATCAGATTGAAAATAAGTTGCTCTAAAGTAGACATATCGTATCAATGTGACATGCATTTAGAATTTTAAAAAGTCAAAATTGAGTTCGTCATTTTTAATAAAATAAAAAGGTATTCCATATATGGCACTCTTCCTCTATTAGTGATCACGAAGCTATTTCTGTCGTAGTTAAAAATAAATGTGATAGGAAGGTCTTAAAAGTAGGACTATTAGGCAGAACCATATGGCTGACAAAGCAGGCATAAGGCAGTTTTTAAAAAGTAACTATGAGCGGTGGAAAACGGTAAATAAAAATGTAAACAGACTTTGGGATGGGTTTAAAGCAATTGTTGAGGAATGTGAAAACAGGTTTGTAGCTTTAAACGTGGTAGGGAATGGTAAAATCCAGTTTATTATAACAGAGAAATAGACTAAGAAAGAGGTGCAGACTGGAAAGAAATAGAGTTAGAAATGGCTGTGGAAGTAAGGAGAAATCGAAGGAACTTACTAGGAAATTCAATCTAGCAAAGAAGTCAGCTAAGGATAACACGATAGCAAATATAATTGGCAGTCATAGAAATTTTAGTGAAAAATGGAAGGGTATGTATAGGCACTTTAAGGCAGAAAGAGGTTCCAAGGGCATTCCAGGAATCATTAACGAACAAGGGGAGTGTGTAAGTGAGGATTTTCTAAACGCTGAAGAATTCAGTCAGGAGTATATAAAGATTGTTGGTTGCAAGGATAATGCCCAAATATAGGAGGTGACATCAATAAATCACAACTAAACAATCAATCATTACTGATCTGCATTTAGGACAGTCGCCCAGGTGACAGATTTCCTAGCCTTTTCTTAAATGATTTCGAAGAAATTGGACATTTATTGAACATCTCCCTTGGTAAGTTATTCCAATCCCTAACTCGTCTTCTTATAAATAAATATTTGCCCCAGTTTGTCCTCTTGAATTCCAACTTTATCTTCATGTTGTGATCTTTCCCGTAAAAGCTCGAAATCAATTGGAACAGGTGTCAGTGTGAGAAGAGATTAGAAGAAGCACATTTCACCTCTGGAAGACCAGCCACGGGTCCCTCGTTAACCCAGGAACATCGGCAAACACGCCTTTATTTCGCTCGTCAGCATATAAGTGGATTGGCGAGCAATGGGAAGCTGTTATCTTTACAGATGAGTCAAGACTCAGTCGAAGATCACCTGATGTCGGAGGACGGCTACGAAGGAGGATTGGAGAGGTATTCACCTTGCACCTTCTCTTCAAGGATGGTATTCCAGGATGGTTCCGTCATGGTATTGGCTGGCATCAGTCTCGACAGAGATGGTTTTCGTGGAGAACGCGACCATGAATGCACACCGGTACATTTTGGAAATTCTCTAGGATCATGATTTTGCTCCATTTATTGAGGAAAATATTGAACTCATACATGACTATTCTCGTCCCCACGTGGCACGGATTTTGACGCAGTACTTGCGCGATGTGGGGATTCAGGCACTAGATTGGCAAACACGCAGTTCCGATCTCAATCCAATTCAGCAAGATTGGGACATAATTGGTAAAAACGTTCGTCACCGTGTTTTGAGAACATCGATTAACTCTGAGAGATGTTACGTCAGCAATGGGTTCGTATCGCTTAAGAGAGACTGATGACCATAACCCGCAGCATGTCCACAAGGTTGTAGGATGTGTACAAGCCAGAGTGGGGCTAACGTCATCATCTGACAGAGCCACTGAGTGTCAATGCAGAAAACCCACATAAAAAATTAATTAAAATAATTCAAGAAAAGTGCTGGTCAAATTCATGTGTTATGATTAACTGGTATGGATTTACATATTCAAACCCTAGGGTAAGATGTGGATTCAAAATGACCTTTGAATACAAGGAGTGCCATAGCAAGTTGTTGGAAAATTAATAAATGTACCCAAAAATCCACATATCTAACACTTCAAGGTAAGCAACTCAATGGTGAAAACATCCTAGGGATATGAGCTACGTTATCTAAATAAGTATGAGAATATATTCTTTACTTATTCCTAAAAATTACAATCCTTTTCTTAATCATCGTCATCTGGTCGATTAGATTAGCAGTTTGCCTTTTTCTACCTACGAGCGCTAATGTGAATCAATGCAGAATTTCACTTAATCCCTTATAACTAGATTCGGTGTGGACATTTTTCAAAAAATCCAAAAACGCCTGAGGGTATTGAACCAAGGAACACATTACAGTAAGAATTATGAAAATAATTTAATGTGCCTAGGATTTGAATCAAAGAAGAGAACGAGTAAAGAAACAAGCGATTTTAGGCTGCTTTTCCGGAACTGCATTTAGGCCGAAGTGATTTTCGAATTATGTGTTTCTAGATTGATAGGGCTATTCAAGACTCGCAATTTGAAACCCTCCGGGGCCCTCTAGCCCTTCAACTTTCAGCTCAATTAAGAAAATTGCTTAATTTTACGTTTACCGTAGATTGGGGATCCCTACTGAGAAATGTTACAAATGGAATCATAATGAGCTAAATTTAAAATGCTCATTTTTTTTCTCAGTGTATTTAAACACAATACTTTCTCATACAAGGTGAAGAGCAGGATTATTAGTAGTAGGCTATAAATGGGAACACCATCTAACGGGTTCGGTCATTGACAGGCGTGAGGCATGCTCCATTATCAGCAGTAAGATATGGATAGTACAAGTGCCATTAGGCTATCGTGATTAAGAACCATTCAAGATGCATGTCACGCGTTACAAAATAAACACTAATCAACAACAAAACAAGTAACTTGGCAACGGCGCACGGACTGATGAAGAATGGACGGGGAGAGGGGAATCGGTCGGGCCAGGAAGTGTGAGTGCCCGCTCGCAAGGCTGTGTATCCGGGCGAGACAAGATAATGTCTGGGAACACAGTACACGGAGTGGGGCGAGCGGAGAAAGGAATGAAGGGGAAGACAGAGACAGAAGTAGAGAAAATTATACTGCTTCTCTCGGCCGCCGGCAGCGCTTCAGGAAGGACAAATGAAGGGCACGCTCAGCCGCCAAAGTCATAGCACCTTTTCACAAAACATTATTTATCAAGAAAAAATGTCCGTGCACATGGCAATGATGAAAGTAATGACATTTCCCAACAATACCATAATAGACGGACAGAGATACAGGCAGATTGATGGGAAGGGCGAAAAACCATCCAATTACGAGAACAACAACAAAAAACCAGAGTGGTTTAAAAGAAGAAGGGAGTTATTCCCAACTCAGATTAGTCAGAAGGGAGAGTGAAGCAAATTTCTCTTAAAACCTTTAAATCACCAGGCGAGTTGGTCGTGCGGTTAAGGGCGCGCGGCTGTGAGCTTGCATCAGGGAGACAGTGGGTTCGAATCCCCCTATCGGCAGCCCTGAAGGTGGTTTTCCGTGGTTTCCTATTTTCACACCAGGCAACTTTTATTATAGCCTACATAGTATTTAATATTTTCACTATGTAAGTGGAAAATCGCCGGCGCCGTGGTGTAGAGGTAGCGTGCCTGCCTCTTACCCGGAGGCCCCGGGTTCGATTCCCGGCCAGGTCAGCCTACGTGATTAGAATTGAGGAGCTATCTAACTGTGAGATGGCGGCCCCGGTCTCGAAAGCCAAGAATAACGGCCGAGAGGATTCGTCGTGCTGACCACACGACACCCCGTAATTTGCAGGCTTTCGGGCTGAGCAGCGGTCGCTTGGTAGGCCAAGGCCCTTCAAGGGCTGTAGTGCCATGAGGTTTGGTTTAAGTGGAAAATCCACCAAAAACCATTATACAAGTTATCACCGGGCGAGTTGGCCGTGCGGTTAGTAGCGCACAGCTGTGAGCTCACATCCGGGATATAGTGGGTTCGAACCCCACTGTCCGCAGCCCTGAAGATGGTTTTTCGTGGTTTCCCATTTTCACACCAGGCAAATGCTGGGGCTGTACCTTAATTAAGGCCACGGCCGCTTCCTTCCCATTCCTAAGCCTTTCCAGTCCCATCGTCGCCGTAAGACCTATCTGTGTCGGTGCGACGTAAAGCAACTAGTAAAAGTTATCAATTCAAAAAAGGAGTAAATAATTTATATGGTCTATCGGTCCCACATGTCATAAATATCATAATGTGCTCTGATATATTCCCTTAAAAAAAGAAGTAAAAACCAGCAAGACAAACGAAGAGTTTTAGGTTTCAATGATCAACATCAACTCAGGATCCAGGAAAAAGCAAGAGACGACAAGCCTTAAAAGGGGGAATCTCCCAAATACAACCCCATCTTCCAAGAAATATTACAGTATTTCGCCTGGTGAAATCACCTCCTGGAACTTGTTTCCCCTCCGAATCTCCTTTATCGATCAGGAAAGAAGGATAGGTATTCAAAACAGACGGCAATATGGTATGATTTCACGCTACGAGCACAAACAACAATGTCTACGCCAGATCCAGTGTTTTGATTCGTATGGCACAAATATTCAATACCCTGTATTAGTAGTTATCCACAATCCAAACTAGTTCCATTTATTTAGTTCGGAGGGAACTCCCACACCCTCCGATACCTACAGATAAAAAGCGCGCCGTCCGATGCAGAAAGAGAAGCGCCAGAACTGACGATGTTCACATACCAAGTCACTAAATAAAAGAAACACTTAGAATTGACGTTTATCCAATTATAACAGGGCTGGTAGAATCAGAAAGAAATTTAGGAGCCAGCAAAAAACTTTCTTACGAGGCAGGCATAAAAAAGTACTTGCTATATCTATCTATAGCAGCCTATGAACTAGTTCAACCGTACGACTTCCAGCCGTCATCACTTCCTTCTCATTAGCTTCTTCCTTTGTTAGAAAATACCTGCGCTCTGTTGATTTCGTCGGCACAGAATCTTCTAAGCCAGGGCCATTCGTATCGATCATTAGGTGATTCATACCATCTGTTTATAATAAAGATCATACCTTACTTTCCAGTAGATTTACTGAATCATCTTTCTAAGAAGCTATTGACGTTTACAGAATTGCAACAATACTACTTTCCTAAGGAAACGAAATGTTTTAATTCATTCATTCATATTATTCATTTATTTTCGTCGTCATGGCGAATGTGTACCTGGAATGTGTCCAGCCCTGGATTATACGATGCAATGAAGTGTTCAATTGAAGAGACATTAAACAACTGAGCAGGCATCACGAGCCACCTGACGCAATTCGCAATAAGTTCAGAGAGCAACTGGCCACAAAGTTCTAAATCCCTAAAACAGCATTAACACGGATCAAGCAATCATAACTTGGTGATACGAATAGAGAAAACACGACACGCTTTTATAGGATGTGTTATTCTGTGACACACACGTAAGTCATTAAGAGACCACGCAAGTGGAGTTACTACAATAGGCTTGACGTCATCTCCATTATCACTTGGCATTAATATGTTTGTAACTAACAGAGAAAGAACGCCGGCAGCTTACCCCAGTGCACTAGGTCATGCTCATTGCTGGCATTATCAGCAGTATTTGTCACTCATGCAGCGAACGAATGCCATCAACGTTCATTTCCTTCAGGCTGCGGGCTCCGTAACCTCGAATTATTAATACTACGTGATTACACCACAAGAGTGGAAAACTACTGCACAGCCATCATTAAATACGTCTTGGTAATTAAAAGTTGTACCTGTGTATAAGAAAATATTTTTAAAGCACTTCGAACGACAAAACAGTAAATTAAATTGCATTCCACTTAAGCTATTGTACAGGAAATGGAGATTAGCTGTTGCTGCTATTTAAAAGGGAGTTGGCTGCTGAGTTGCCAGATCTAAAAATAATTTATTAAGATCGAAGTCAAAATATCGGGAGATGTACAGTGTCCATGGTTTAGCTTCAAATAAGTAATATTTTAACTGACTCAGCGAAATAATTCATTGCATCACTTTCACTCGTTAAATTAATTTGTTTACTCTTTTCTTCCCGGTCTTTAAGATACCATTCCCATTCAGACGTGGGAACTCAACGCCTAGCAGGATGGTGGATTTTGTATTTCTCAACAGTCCTGAGGAATGACGTGATAACTCTCGTGCTGATATCTCAGCGTAGTCAACTGGTATTTTAAGAGAGTTGACATGTGAAAGCACATTGATTCATACTAAAGCACCCATTTTCAAGGCAATATGATCTTCGGGAATATCTTTAAAAAATCAGAATAACTTCTGAAATTTCCCAGGATCTACGCAGCTCGCTTCCATTGGAAGTGTCACCGAAAAGAGTTGTACCACCTCGGGAGGACACGACTTCTTTTCTTTACTGGAAATTAGCACCAGGCTAATGTCTAGGTGATAGGAAAGGCGACCAGACACAGAACTAACCACTCTATCTCATTCAGTGTCGATAGTAGAAGCTTTATTTCAAGCTTCCGCTGGTCTTCATGACGTACCGAAATGGCTTTCTTTAATTTCTTCCTTTTTTTTTTTAAGTACCTTACTTTAGAAACAATAAATGAGGTTAGCTTCAGAAGAATTAGTTTCAATAGATATTCGTTTAACGGTGCACTAACTCGTACATTTTCACGGTTTTCGGGCACGCCGAGGAGCCGGAATACTAGCCCGCAGGAATTATTTTACGCGCCAGTAAATCTTCTGACACGAGGCAGACGTATTTGAACTGAACCTGTCAAGCTGGACTCAGAAGGTTCTAACTCCTGAGCTACTCAGCCCAGCAATTCGTGTTTCAGAACCGTTAAAAAGAAAAGTGAAATCTCATTACCACATACCTACAGAGAAAGAACGAACCGGAACATTAGACACTTACTAAGCAGAAAATAATAAAAAGGGATTATTCTCAGTAATCGGGCAGAGCTTATTTGGCTGTCGCCTAGAGATGATGTACAGGAACTTATTTTGCCCAGGAAAGGGATACTCCGGATGTGTTCTCTTACCACTACCAACACAGCAGCAGGAACTTAAGACCTCGATGGTTAAAGATGGGCGGGGGACATAAAAGGCAGATGATGTTATAATCAGTCTAGTTTATTTATTGTGGGCCTTGATTTGATCAGGGGTGTCAATTCTGGGATACATTGACAATTAACTGGCTTCAGACTGAGAAGGAAGTAGCCGAGTCCTTTTAAAAATTCCATTCGAGCATTTTCCTACAATTGGAATGGGAGAAATATGGACAACCAGGACCACTGCCTTCGTGAAGTACAGGCCGTATTGTAGCAAGCACGGGAAAGTAATCAGCTGATCGTTAGGGGGGAAGTTTAGCACGTGAGTTAGTTGGGTTACATGTGAATTCTTCGCTGTTTTATTGAAATTTTTAACGTTGGCCTCATGTTTACTCAGATATACATCAGACTGAGTCGTTACCGACTGAATTAGTGAAGAAAACTTAGTGTTAGCGTGTATTCGTGTGAGGCTGTATGTTAAGAATATCGCTCTGCAGTGTTTTAATTTTGAAGTTTGTGTAATGTTATATCCATACTGTAATATGAGTTGAGTTAGTGCATTCAGCGTTTTTTTTTTTTTTTTTTTTTTGCTAGTTGCTTTACGTCGCACCAACACAGATAGGTCTTATGGCGACTCTGGGACAGGGAAGGGCTAGGAGTGGGAAGGAAGCGGCCGTGGCCTTAATTAAGGTACAGCCTGGTGTGAAAATGGGAAACCACGGAAAACCATTTTCAGGGCTGCCGACAGTGGGGTTCGAACCTACTATCTCCCGAATACTGGATACTGGCCGCACTTAAGCGACTGCAGCTATCGAGCTCGGTCAGCGTTTTATTATGAACTACGATGTGTGTATAATTGAATTAAGCTTGCCAGAGAGAGAAATCACCATGCTAAGAGTTGCTGTGTGCCTGGCTGCAAAGCCAAAATTAAATGAGGAGAGCACACTCCAGTATCTGTTTTTCCTTCTGATGAAGAAAGAGTTAGGTTAGGGAAGAAGGCTATTCCTAGGCAGAAATCAATAGTTAATCACCACACCACTTTCCTGAAGACTAAATTCTGAGGGAAATAAGTGTGTCTCGTCCAGATGGTGAGTTAAAATTTCGTATTATGTCAAAAAAATGCGGAACATTAGATTTATATTTATGGAATCAGATTTATGGCTTACTTGAATTCAGTGTATTCGGAAATTCAAGTCCAATTTATTCATTTTACCTTTTTAGGTAGAAATGTACTGTGAAATAACACTGCTGAGATTTTCCTATCAAATGTCATATAATAGGCAATGCAACAGGGTTATTCCATGAAAATAATTGTATAAGCATTATTTGCTATTTAAAAATCTATATTTTTAAAACAATAACTGAATTTCATGACAGTGACAGAAAATGTTTTGTTATTGTTGGAGGTTATACTCGTTATCTTTCTTGCATGTATTGAATTGGTGGTTCAGAAATAATTTACATTTGTAGTATATTGTACTGCTAATGGGTTGTTTGTTTTCTATCAGCGTGTATGATGTGAATGTTCCAGTTGACTAGAAAATGAACAGAAATCGCAAGAATATGTTTCAAAGTGTTAGCCTGTACTCAAGGAAACGAATGGATATACGCGAGAAATAGAACATTACGGGGAAGGAGATGCATTGTATGTCAGAACTAACAAATATTTATGAATAGTTTTTTGTTTTATAAGGTGTTAACAGTTTCTTAACTAATTTAAACGAGTGTGTTATTCAAGCGGACCGCATGCGTATGGCCTCCAATTCCCACCCAAAGCGTGACGTCATCAGAGCTACAGTACGGCCTGTATATCACGAAGGCCTTGCCAGGACTCGCACAACCGACGTTGAGAATCACACCTGTCTCCCGAGTCCATGGTCACCTACACATTAGGTAAAGCTTTAACAATCTGAGCAACTTTGATCATGGATAAAAATCATCCTATACAACGCAAAAGAACGAATTATGAGGGAAATGAGGCTAATGAATCTGAAACACCTGTCCTCAAGGAGACGTATGTATAACGGGAGTAGGTCCTACAAATTAACACACGTTAGTGTATTCAAGTACGTACAAACCTAATTCTTCTACACTGGAATCGAACATGTGATCATGAGCTTACAACACGCAATCGCCAGCACCACTCAGACTGCGTGTAAGTCAGTACCGTTTGACAGTTCACAATCGTCTGAAGGTCTAGGTACCAAACAACATATTTTAAAATCACAGTTTTCATTGTTATTTATTGTGTCTTGTCTAAGCAGAATACTGATGATTTTCCTATTATTTCTGAATAAACATACCAAACTTCAGAAAATGTGGCCATATTCCGTTCATCAAACACGGGTTACCAAATAACGCCAGGGGCCTTCCGCTAACGATGTATAACATTAAGTAGTTTTCAGATAGCTCCTCTGTTTATAGCTGTCATCATGATTTGCCAATCACGTCGATAGCCAAGAGGAAATTTCCCACAACTCGTCACATCACATTAAGATCAGCTCCGACTTCCTGTTACAGGAATGTACGGAACACTAAGATCCCAGTGCTTTCAGACTGAAATGTTCCACTAAAGAACCAATGGCATCACAAGCTGAATGAAAAGAAAAACTCCAAACCCCTTAAATTCAATACCCTTACTGACATAAATTGCTTAATAGTTTAATTGGTCGATTGATGACGAGTTCATCGCCACCATCGCAACTGAAGAAAGAACGAAAAAATGCGACCTCAAATCTTGTCATTCACCTCACGACCTATAGCTTTATGCGAAATCAAAGGAGAGGGCATATAAATTTCTGGTAAGACCCCAATTTGAGTATAGTCCCAGCTTACGGGACCCACGCCAGAACTACTTGATACGAGAAGTGGAAAAGATCCGAATTCTTGGCAATTTCCGGCGAAACAGCATGTAACAAAAATGTTGAAAACTTTGAGTTGGGAAGACTAGGGAGTTAAGGAGACGGAGATGCTCGACTAAGTGGTATGTCCCGAGCTGTTAGCAAAGAGATGGCGGGGAATGATATTAGTAGACGAATAAATATGAGTGGAGCTTTTGAAAATAGGCTAGTTGCTTTAGGTCGCACCGACACAGATAGGTATTATGGCGACGATGGGATAGGAAAGGCTTAGGAATGGGAAGGAAGCGGCCGTGGCCTTAATTAAGATACAGCCCCAGCATTTGCCTGGTGTGAAAATGGGAAACCACGGAAAAACATCTTCATTTGAAAGCAGGAGAGATCATAATATGAAGATAAAGTTGGAATTCAAGATGAAAAACTGGGCCAAATATTAATTTATAGGACGAGGAGTAAGGGTTGGAGTAACGTATCAAGGAGAATGTTCGATCAAGACCACCCAAATGGGCGGAAAGAGAGGTCCCTGAAACATAACTTCTGAGTCCGAAGCACTCTACAGTAAGGAATTTTATAGACATAATCCATGAGCAAATAAGTGGTCCGCTATACGTCTCACCAACGATCAGCCCCATAGAGAGGCACTACTACTAGTCCGGTAGTAGTAGTCGTAGTAATAGTACCACCAGTATTGCCGTTTTAATGGATTTTTTAACGATTATCTGTTATTAACTTCTGAAGAATACCAATCTTAGAAAGGTTGCAAGTCGAAAATGAAAAAAAACTATAAACAGCGAAACCCCAAACGAAACAACGCTGGACCAACAAAAGGACGCAGAAAAAGAGCTAGGTTCCTAGCTTTTCAAATCCATGTTACAACCATCAAGTCGCAGTAGGAGGAAAGAGAGTGGTACCGAAATTTGGTGAAACAGTGCTTTCAAAACGTGGCTAGGGAAGCACCCCTTATAATAGGTCTTAGAAGTGTGCTCCCGAAAGTTGGTGAGACAGTATTCTAAGTGCAAGTGGCGGCATTCTTCTTTCCTTATTCACTGATTCCCGCAAAAGGATTGTCTCATGAAAAGTTAAATCGCTGTGTACCGTAGAGGTCAGGTGATCAAATAGACAGGCAAGCAGGCCTGAATAAGGTTTCACTACCAATAAAGTACACAATTCATTCAAAAATTATAGTTACAAGGAAATAAATCTCAAATCATGTTCTGAAAGATCACTGGTATATAATAACCCCCACAGCAAGCAATGAGTGATAAAAATATTCTCCTCTGATTATCGTATTGCATAACCCGAGACAAAAAAGAAACACTGACTGCACTGTAAATCGAGGACAAAGAATCTGCCACTCCCTGAAAATGTTTCTGTTGTTTCATTTTAGTGTTGTACGACCCGTGTACTTACTCAATATGAGAAACTATTCGTGTTGTGCGGCGGTGATGCGTCAGCTGCGTTGCTGGTCTAGTCTACGTGGTTCTACTTATGACCTGTATGTCATAACACCTTAAGAGGCAGGACTACACGTGCAACACTCAAGATCTCCTCTTCTTTGTGTCAGTGATATAGCACGGAGAAAAGAAAGATGCACCCATGGCTTTTTGAAAACGAGACCATTCCAATATTTTCTGGGATTTAAATTGGAAACAATATCTATACAAAAATCCAACCACCTGAGAATTAATACACGATGGCCAAGCCGATTAGAGGTTAAACGAAAATTCACAATGGTGATGAACATATCCGCTGCTCGTTACTTCCATTGGGCACTAATTGACATATCCATGAAGTGACAATATTAAGCGTCCAGTTTGGAAATAAAAAAGGTACATGGGTTTATTCAACGGAATAGCATCGAATAAAACTGAACATAGCAATGAATAAATTATAAAATACATCAGGCCTACTATTGTCTCCGACTGGACTCCATTCCAAATGCCATACGAATATCTTCATGACATCCTCTCAGATCCGTTCCTTCTTCACGAGTTACAGTCAATTCTACTCGAATATACTCTCTGTGGCGTATCCTGAAGTTAACATTCCCTGCAATCGATTCTCTACGATGGATACATTTACAGCAATTTAACAACCCAGATCTTAATTACCAGTTAAGCAAATCAGTGATTTCTATAACGTCTCACGGGATTGCTGAACATCACATGACAGCTGAAGCACTGTTTTTGTGGAAAGTGCATTAAAATATCTGACTCAACGGAGAGTAAACAGGCTTACCATTTTGATGTTAATATCACGATCATAGCCACAGGACCACCTATTTTAAATGGAATCCGTTTTAAATATCCCACTTGTACGAGCCCGGATCCGAAATGTAAACGAACAATATATTGCTAATGTCCTTCATAGTAACATCCGGATGTTACGACTTCAGTTCGACCACTTCGGAGAGCTTGGTCGAGAGCTCCATAAATTCAAGGTATCTAATTTTCTGTTATTATAGCTCCAGAGCGTGCAACTGAAATTACTTGCAGCCTAGGACAGGAAAAGTTCAGTCATATGGCTACAATGAAAATTATTTCATCCTATATTTGCCAGGGGTGATAGCGAGATATACCAACTGTCAGAATGATTGGTTAAGCTACTAGCGCGATATTCCGTGCTCGAATAAACTACTTCGAATCCACTCACGCTAAAACTGTGAAACGCTCGGCGAAATATTTCAAAGTAACCGTATACAGCAGTAAAAGGCTTTTAATATAGTCTCGTACTGCGCCAGACTTTTTTTTTCTTCGACTCCGGCAACCTCCATAATCAATTCTTTTTCACTCTCAAAAATGTTCAAGGAATCAGAACATCTCAATCTGGTTTGCAATTTGAGGAGGGATGAATTACCTATTATCTATTAACTGCCTCCACAGCGTAACAGTTAGCTCTATTAGCTACCGTTCTTGATGGCCCGGGTTCGATTCTCGGTACCTACTGTCAGATTTAAAAACGGCAGGATGGCTGCTATATGGTTAAAAATGGTACGTGCAGCTCACCTCCATTGGGAGTGTGTCTGAAAAAAATACGTAGCATCTCGGGACGAGAACACGAGCTTACATTTTACCTACAAATTTTCTCCAAAGGAAAATTCCACCATATAAGTTCAACACCATGTGGTGAATTTCACTGATCGTGAGCCGAAATAACATAGGGAAATCGGAAACTCCAGAGAATTCTGTAGTTGCACATGTTCCGGAAGGTCTACTACTTGGAATCCTTGGAACAACAGTAAGCTATCAATGTGAGACAATAATTACCGTGAGAGTTGGCGTTCGGTTAGGGGCGCGGAGCTGTGAGCTTGCATCCGGGAAACAGTCGGTTCGAACCCCACTGTCGGCAGCCCTGAAGATGCTTTTCCGTGGTTTACCATTTTCACACCAGACAAATGCTGGGGCTGTACCTTAATTAAGGCCAGGGCCACTTCCTTCTCACTCCTAGCCCTTTCCTATCTCATCGTCGCCATAAGACCTACCTGTGTCGGTGCGACGTAAAGCCAATTGTAAAAAAAAAAAAGACAATTTATATTTACATACTATAACTGACCAAGGTGCCTGCTGTCATTTCTTGATGGATACAGTAAAGTGTAGCTTCCACCGAAGTCCCAGTCAACATCCATGGCTGTGACAATATGGAAGCTGCTGGGGTATGGGTAGTGCTGAGTAATGACATTCAGAGCACGACTAGTGCATCTGAGTGTTATGAACTGTGCTGCTCATAGGGTCATTCGTGCTGCCATAGTACTTTCTGACCCAGTGAGGAAAGCAATGGTAAACTACCTCACTCCTCTTCTTGCCTAGTACGCCTCATTTTGGTGCTGCCATTGGTTTTTGGGGTTTCCTTATAACCGCATAACCTTTGGTGGTGCTATTTGAGGATCCAACCAGCCTCTGGGCTAATGACCTAACAGACAACTGACCAAGAGAAGAACTTGTCAGTAAGATCAGTTTAACTCAGCGATGACAATTTGCCATTTATAAGAAGGTCCCTATGAAATTCTAAGCAGTTTTCCTTTTAAAAAATGCTATATCTTGAAGTACCTTTATCTCTTACGGCCGGAGTGCAAGTGATACATTATGCCTACAAAGAACAACATAGGGACAGAGATTGTTTCATGTCAATTATCTGCCTTTTATTTCTCCTGTTTTCCGTCATGGTAGTTGCATTTCGTTACGCTATGTACAGTCATTAAAAAAAAAAAACAAGAAATCCTGTTCTTTCATCAGAACGTGACAAAGTAGTAAGCGTTTATCTGACGTCAGCTCACGAGGCTCGTCAAACCTTGAAATCGCAATGAGTTGCACCGCGGGGCAGTGAAAGTCAGTCAGGTTGGTGCGACTGAACCCTGACACATTTATCTTACCGAGGTTCCGTTCTGGTCTCCCTGGAAAAAATCACACACACACACACACACACACACACACACACACACACATATATATATATATTTCGTTTACGCCTTTTCAATCCATTAGTTTTTAATTTAAAAGATCTACAATCTATGGACACTCTTAATTACTGTGTAGTTGACTCCGACACAGGCCTACAACTTAATTATTGTTTCCGTTTTTTCACTCAATCACAGTAGGCTATATTTGCATGATCATAATTTATTTCAAGATAATTTAATACGCATACATATCTTGTGCATAACGTGCTTTTCTCCTTCTAAAATGAAAATACATTGCCGTACCTGTCCTGAAATTTTGTATTGCAACGTTCGTAGTTCCCTCGTACCTAAGATGTCTGCTGGATTAACTCTGCTCATAGGTTTATATCTACTTTTTTTTCTATTTGCTTTACGTCGCACTGACACAGATAGGTCTTATGGCGACGATGGGATAGGAAAGGCCTACGAGTTGGAAGGAAGCGGCCGTGGCCTTTATTATGGTACAGCCCCGGCATTTGCCTGGTGTGAAAACGGGAAACCAGGAAAACCACCTTCAAGGCTGCCGATAGTGGGACTCGAACCAACTATCTCCCGATTACTGGATACTGGCCGCACTTAAGCGACTACAGCTATCGAGCTCGGTAGGTTTATATCAGCCAACTCTATATTTTATAGCCAGCGACGAGAAACGGGATAGAAAGAAGAGGGAAGTATCGATATTTCAAAATAGTTGAATGTCAGAGATACATTCGACATGCTATTTTCGATTTCTCTTTCCGTTATTCTGGGTGCAAGACACATATCTTGCTGTATGTGACTTAAAATTAATTATGCCCAAGTCAATACTGTTACGTTCCACCAGATATGGCAGCAAAAAAAGTAAGGTAAAATAACTGAGGAACTTCATAAACAAAATTACAAAAACGTGCCTTATTATTCAAGAATGATGGACGCATCAGTGCACCGAATCGTCCCCCATCTCATTATCAGCAACTATTGTTTTAAAAAACATTGTCTTAAAATGACGTCCTACAGACGTGAATAATAAACGGATACTGTCAAAAGTAACAGAATATAAGCAACACGAATCGAATAAAAACTAGTGTGTTATAATCTAGTGGTTATTTCATATTGTGGAAAATGCGTGTGTTGCAAGTACCACATTCTGCAGAAAATTGTAAGTCAACGAGAAGATTAATGACTGTAACTCCTTACCCTGCGAACCATGTGACCTTGCCGCGGTGGGGAGGCTTGCGTGTCCCAATGAAGCACATAGCCGAGCCGCAGGTGCAACCATATCGGATGGGTATCTGTTGAGAGACCAGAATAAGGAATGGTTCATCGAAAGGGGGGTAGCAGCCTTTCGGAAGTTGCAAGGGCGACAGTCTAGATGATTGACTGATATGGCCTTGTAATAATACTCAATATGGCTTAGCTGTGTTGATACTGCTACACGGCTGAAAGCAACGGGAAACTACAGACGTAACTAACTCCCGAGGACATGCAGCTCTCTCTGTATGAATGATGTACTGATGATGGCTTCCTCCCGGGTAAAATATTCCGGAGGTAAACTAGTCCCCCATTCGGATCTCCGGGTGGGGAGTACACCAGAGGGGGCGATCATCAGGAAGATGGATACTGACATTCTGCGAGTCGGAGCGTGGAATGTTAGAAGTTTGAATCGTTGTGGTAGGTTAGAGAATCTGAAAAGGGAGAAGGATAAACTAAAGTTAGATGTAGTTGGTATAAGTGAAGTACGTTGGAAGGAAGAACAGGATTTTTGGCAAGGCGACTAACCGAAATTTCAAGACAAAATCAAACAGGGGAAATGCAGGAGTTGGTTTAATAATGAATAAGAAAATAGGGCAGCGGGTAAGCTACTACGACCAGCATAGTGAAAGAATTATTGTCGTCAAAATAGACAACAAACCAATGCCCACCACAATAGTGCAGGTGACTAAAATCTAATTGGGATGGGAGACTGCAATGCAGTGGTAGGCCAAGGAAGAGAAGGTAATACAGTAGGAGAATTCGGATTGGGACAAAGGAACGAAAGAGGAAGTCGGCTGATTGAATTCTGCATTGATCATAATTTAGTCCTTGCCAATACTTGGTTCATACACCACAAACGACGGCAGTATACGTGAACGAGACCTGCAGGCACTGGAAGGTATCAAATAGACTTCATTATGATTAGGCAGAGATTCAGAAACCAGGTGTTGGATTGCGAAACTTTCCCAGGAGCAGACGTGGACTCTGACCACAACTTGTTGGTCATGAAATGCCATCTGAAGTTGAAGAAATTGAAGAAAGGAAAGATGGGATGTAGACAAGTTGAACGAAAAGAGTGTGAGGGATTGTTTCAGGGAACATGTTGCAAAAGGGCTAAATGAAAAGGCTGAAGGAAGCACAATAGGGGAAGAGTGGATAGTTATGAAAAATGAAGTCAGAAGGCTGCTGAAGAAATGTTAGGAAGGAAGGAAGGAAGGAAGGAAGGAAGGAAGGAAGAAAAGATCAACTAAGAATCTGTGGATAACTCAGGAAATACTAGACCTGATTGATGAACGACGAAAATACAAGAATTCTAGAAATGAAGAGGACTGAAAAGAATACAGGCGACTAAAGAATCAAGTGGATAGAAAGTGCAAGGTAGCTAAGGAAGAATGGCTGAAGGAGAAGTGCAAGGATGTCGAAGGTTGTACGGTCCTGGGAAAGGTAGATGCTGCATGCAGGAAAATCAAGGAGACCTTTAGAGAAAGGAAATCTAGGTGTATGAATATTAAGAGCTCAGATGGAAAGCCACTTCTGTGGAAATAAGACAAAGCAGAAAGATGGCAAGAACATATCCAACAGTTGTATCAAGGTAAAGATGTAGATAATTTGGATCTGGAACAAGAAGAGGCTGTTGATGCTGATGAAATGGGAGACCCAATTTTGAAGTCAGAGTTTGACAGAGCTATGAGCGACCTGAATAGGAACAAGGCGCCTGGAGTTGATGACATTCCCTCTGAATTATGACTGCCTTAGGAGAAACCAGCATGGCAAGGTGTGTAAGATGTATGAGACAGGAGAAGTCCCATCCGATTTTCGGCAGATTGTTGTTATACCTATTCCCAAGAAAGCCGGTGCTGACAGGTGTGAAAACTACCGCACCATTTCTCATGCCTGCAAAATTTTAACACGTATTATTTACAGAAGAATGGAAAAACAAGTTGAAGCTGAGTTGGGAGAATATCAATTTGGCTTCAGAAGAAATGTAGGAACACGTGATAGCAATACTGACTTTATGTCTGATCTTAGAGGATCGAATCAAGGACAAGCCCCCGCACATGGCATTCGTAGAGCTAGAAAAGGCATTCGATAATGTTGATTGGACCAAGTTATTTAAGATTCTGAAGGTGATTGGGATCAGATACCGAGAACGAAGAATTATCTACAATCTGTATAAAATCAGTCTGCAGTGATAAGAATCGAGGGCTTTGAAAAAGAAGCAGCAATCCAGAAAGGAGTGAGGCCTGGCTCCATTTTGTCCCCACTCCTTTTCAGTGTTTACATAGAACAGGCAGTAAAGGAAATCAAAGAGGTACTTGGAAAGGGAATCACAATCCAAGGAGAGGAAATCAAAACCTTGAGATTTGCCGATGATATTGTTATTTTATCTGAGACTGCAGAAGATCTCGAGAAGCTGCTGAATGGTATGGATGAAGTCTTGGGTGAGGAGTACAAGATGAAAATAAATAAGTCCAAAACAAAAGTAATGGAGTGTAGTCGAACGAAGGCAGGTGATGCAGGAAATATTAGATTAGGAAATGAAATCTTAAAGGAAGTAGATGAATACTGTTACTTGGGTAGTAAAATAACTAACGAAGGCAGAAGTAAGGAGGAAATAAAATGCAGACTAGCACAAGCAAGGAAGAGCTTTCTTAAGAAAAGAAATTTGCTCACTTCAGACATTGATATAGGAATTAGAAAGATATTTTTGAAGACTTTCGTGTGGAGCGTGGCATTGTATGGAAGTGAAATATGGACGATAACTAGCTCAGAAAGAAAGAGAATAGAAGCTTTTGAAATGTAGTGTTACAGAAGAATGCTGAAGGTGAGATGGATAGATCGAATCACGAATGACGAGATACTGAATCGAACTGGTGAGAGGAGATCAATTTGGCGCAATTTGACGAGAAGAAGCGATAGAATGATAGGACACATCTTAAGACACCCAGGACTTGTTCAGTCGGTTTTTGAAGGAAGTGTAGGTGGTAAGAACGGTAGGGGTAGACCAAGGTATGAATATGACAAGCAGATTAGAGTAATGTAGGATGCAAAAGTTACGTAGAAATGAAGAGGTTAGCACAGGATAGGATGGGATGGAGAGCTGCATGAAACCAGTATATGGACTGATGACTCAAACAACAACAATAACAACTCCTTATTGCCCAACTGACAATGAACAACAGAAAACAACTTGCGCCCGGTTTTTCCTTTTCATATTTCCTTCGTGTTAACATTAGTTACATAAAAACAAGCTTGTAGGGTATTTTAGTGTTTTTAGAATAGCCAGAGGACCGGCAGTTTTACAAGCAATCAAACCACAGGGATATGATATTTCAGTCCAAAATTCTCACATGAATAAGCCAGGACTGGAGCCGCGGTAGCCATGATAACAAACCACAGATATTTCATTTTTCGGCATTTTATGGTGGTTCTTTGGCCAATACCCCTCGTACTTCGAGGAGTCTAAACTCTTCGATTTTCTCTTATGATTTGCATTACGAAGAGCTGATAATACAACTGTTTTTCTCCCTTCCAAAAGCCATCTCTACGCTGGTCCTTGGAGGAGTGGAAGACAAAGTTTTCAATATCCGTAACCTGGGCAGTAATTGGTATAGGGTGGTTAGCTCGAAGACCGCCCGCTTTTGTCCCCCAGAAGTTGACCTGGTCATCATTTTTGGTGCGGGAGGAGAGAAGCTATGGGCCTCTACAGAAACGGATATCTCGTATACACATATAGGCCCTATATTATTTCATGACAGGAAATCGAACACATGTCCTTCCAGGTGAACACACTTATCACATCGGCGAGGCAGCTTCTATTGCACTTACATCTTCCAAATCATTCCTTTAGAACTTATTTTGGAAATTCTCTTTTCCAGATATATCAGTCTTGGAAATGACAGATGCAAGAATTCGAATGTTAACGGTACTAATCATGCGACATGTTACCTTCAAGTGCGATGTCCTCAATCCACGGATTACTCGACTTGGTGTCTTAGACAAAGAGAATACATTATCCGAGGGAATACTTGCAATCAATTGCACGAAGCTGTTTTCTTCATGCAACTACGCTCTCACGATCAAGTGTTTAAGTGGCAACTCCAGTTACGAAACAATGACAAACTCGAAATGATCAAGTTTAAGAAAATTGAATTCTCAGCAAGGCCTTATCTGACTACTGTGTAAGAACTGGATCACAATGATAGACATTTTACTAGAAAATACGTACCTTTTAATCTAGGGGCTACCGGTAACTTAAAAATTCAGGGAATATTAGAGTTTGAGGAACGTCAAAGGAAATAAGGCCGCCTCGTTAAAGCGTGAAGTCTACGTGATCTGACGCCGTGGTTAGCCTATTCGAGTCCCGTTGGTAAAAAAACGTCACCATCCGAATGTTGGCCGGCAAGGTAAGAGGAGCGATGGTAATACAATATATAATCACTATATTGCGTGCCAAAAGCATGGATTAAATTCCAAACATCTCCATGGCGCTCATATGGAGTGAGGACATATGACGCTACTGATGGTGATTCATCCGTCGGATGGCGACTTGAGCAGACCCCGTGGTGCTATTCGACAGGAGTAGGCTGTGTGCCGTCATTCAACTCCTCTGATGTGGATGACGACAGGGAGGGCATCCTATCATAATAACTTGCTACGAAGACTCCTTTCACTTCATACACGACTCCGTAGAGAAACGGGACATGGGTTGGATATTGTACATACATAGCATACATGAATGTTAAAGAAAATCCGTTCAAAGCACACCATTGTGTTCAACCTCTTTATTTAAAAAACACATGTTAGCAAATTCAGTTAAAAAAAGAACTAACGAACAGTTCTATTTTCCGAATGTTGAGAGAACTTCAGTTGCATTTACAATGGTAAATCTCAACACTATACAGATAACCGACATTGCTGACTTACAAGAGAAAACAAGCTGACCAAGAACAACTAAAACATGGAACTCTAAAGTAACAAACTACGCTCGAGGCTGATACAAATCCCACTGTCGAATATAGGCCGCAGGTATTATACTACAAAATAACAGATGCATAAAAAAAGGGTCAAGTCTCACTACTGAAACATGACAGACTTGAAGCCTAGCGGCAGCAGGAATGACCCGTTATATGGGACAGCGTGACAAGACTGCTCAACTTGCAGCAAAACAAGTTTCCTCTTCTGAGCTTATGGCACCGGCTTACCACGGACGATACCCTCACAATGGCGGCGATGAAAAAAAAATTGTTAAAACTACTGTACTTCACATTCGACTGCTCCAAGTAAACAGGGTCCGGACGAAACATTATAAAATCTGTAGGGGGCACCATCAAACACAGATAAAATTCTACGGCTTTTGTAATTACGAACATTTACTCTCGTGAGTGTCGTACAGCTATGTATGCAGGCTTACGTATAATGAATATTCAGCGCGAAGGCCGGTTTGGTCCTCAACATTTCCACCATCAGCTGTCATACAGCAGATGGCCTAGGCGTCACTGGAGAGACATACTATGACATGAGAAATGAGGTAGTTCCCCACTGTTTTTCTCACCGAATCATAAATTGCTATTACATATTAAGATTGCCAAGCCCTATGAGTGACATTTTCACACCATTTTTAACAAGGACTGAATGCATAAGGAATGGCATTCTTAGTACCACTCCTAACTCAAGTTACTTTCGTCAAAGCCAAGGATGAGACTGAGACAACTACTGGTTTCAATTTCACAGAAGATAAATTCCCGTACGCATGCTAAGTTTAAGATATGTTTGGTACCACTGTAACTCAAGATGTAAAAATACAGACCGGCTACCCCACCAAGTGAGCACTGTGAAAGTAGAATGTTCCACCAAGTGGTGGTGGTAGTGATCATTGTTTTAAGAGGATGTACAACCTGCCTCTCCTAAAACTAATTAGAAGAGAAGAAAGAGGTCAAATCCATGGAAGAATGAATGCGTCGGCAAAGGGAAGGGAAGTGACACAAAAGGCATGAAAAATGAAAAACTCCAAAGACCTCGCAAACCTAATACCATTCGAGTCGGAAGAGAATGAGAACTGACCAAGGGAGGTCAGGTAGGTAAGATGGAGACTTTCGCAAGGAAGTGAAAGCAAAGTGCCCCACGGGCGCCAACTGATACTCCCAATATCAAAGTCCCTGGAGTTCGTGTTTGTCCGACCCCTGTTTCGTTTCTCTACGGGGTCGGGTATGGGGCGAGATGAATCTATCGTGGCGTGTTTACTGACCGGATGCCCTTCCTGACGTCAACCTCATCAGAGGAGTTAATGAGATGAAATGAATGACGAGATATATTATAGTAGGAAGGGAGAGGATGGAACCCGGTGCCGGCACATAACCTACTTCTGTCGAATAAGTCTTGCTCAACGCTTTAACGTCACCATCCGACGGACGAATCATCAAGAGTCATATGCCCTCACTCCATATGAGCACTGTGGAGAGGTTTGGAATTGAGTCCAGGCTTTTGGCACGCAATCTTGTGATTTGGTATTGTATACCACTCCCTCCCCCTATCCTACCGGCCAACATTCTGATGGTGATTTTCTTTTTCGACCAACGGGAATCAGAGTCGCTGGAGATTACCTATTTTAGTTGCACTTTATGACAGTTGGGAGAAATAGTGGATGTACTCTATAATACCCACCCACAGGGGGAAACTTCCACCAATGAACATTTAAAAAGTTATAAAAGATGTAAACCTTCCTGCGATTCTTCTTCTGAATCACTCATCTAGCCATGTATTTATGCATCGCATGAAGTTAATGAATGGTACCACAGACGTTTCAATGAATTCAAACGTTATGTTCATTCAACAAAGCAAAAGAGAATATACGAAAAAGGAGTTTACCAAGGCGGCTAGACTGGTAGATCAGTTATGGCTGGAGGGAAAAACACGAAATGAAAATGACTTAAAGAAGGAGACCGAAACGTTGAAACTTGAGGAACAAGTCGTCCATTTCGCGAACAGGAGTTCCTGGAGAGTGAATATGAAGATTCTGCAATTTGTCTACATTGTGCGCCGTAATGCTGCGCTCAACGACATCCGGTGAATGTAATCCACGATCGCCACCACACGTATCACCTCAGGCGCCTTACCACGTACAACTACGGTCAAGTTAGTTGCTCTAGAAAGTTGTCGACATCTCGGTTAAAGCAAAGGTGCATTATTAATACTGAAATGGAAGTGAACAGGTACACTGTTATACCTTCCAGAGCTGCGTCTCCAAGTCTCTGTGATTAACTAAGCACTTTTAGCGTGCTGGCCTTTGGTTCAAGGGGCCCCGGGTTCGATTCCCGGACAGGTCGGGGATTTTAACTTCGCCCGTTTAATATCCCCGGCTCGGGGGCTGGGTGTTTGTGTCTGTCTTAAAATGTATAAGTTCATTTTATCAATGATTAATAAGAAACATACAACATTCAAAGAGTCGATTCATAATTAATAAGAAATAAACAAAATTGTAGCTGGCTAAATGGGCGATCGGACCGAAAGCCAATTTATTTAAAAAACTAAGCACTTCCACAACCCTGTATATGCAACTAGCTCAGTGGCCTCGTTTCAAGCTGTTTCCAAGGAGTCCATGTCCTAACAAATGGAAGCAGGATTCCTTCATTTCCACACGCCCGAGGCTTGCTTAAAGCATTCTGAGGTCGGTAAATTTCTGTGAAGTAGGACGGGATGTTACCATACTTGCACACAGTCCCACAGTCCGAGGGAGTGTCTCCACTCTAACCATTACTGGACCAACGGAGAGCACAAGGAGGGCCACGACTCGGAATACAGTATGTCCAAGATGCACCCAGTATTCCATAGCAACCGGTATTCCGACTCTCAGAACCACTACTAGGTCAGTCAACCGTGGCCCATGATGATTCACGAACTAGATGTGACCACGAACCTACACTATCTTTAAAAACGCGGTTGGCAAAAAGATTTCAGTGATCCAGAAACAGAAACAAATGCGTCGTCGCAGATATGGTAATTCGCATGATCACATTAACATTAGACAACGAGAGTACAATTTTAAATATCCCAGTTATGATTTAGGTCACAACCCGGCGATTATTAGCAGCGTCGGAAAGGGCACGGGTCGTACATTAACTCGCCCAAACACTCGGAAAGGAAAACAATTAAAAGCCACCATTGATTAACCTATCGTACTGGCTACACACCACGATAACTACACGAAACAATGACATATGCGAAACTCATAATAATAAACATCGCTATATTCTTGCTAGGCATGCGAGGGGACAAAGGAAAGGCTGGAAGAAAGAACCCGCCCAGTACACTTAAATATGGCCGTTTTAATAATTATCCGATAAAATGCGATTCCTTTACACGGAGTTGTGCAATGTCGTTCTCACTGCAGTTATCAACGGCCAGCTTCAAAGTTTCACGAAATTCAAGAGGAAATTTTAAAATAACGGAACTCAATGAATTTGTGGAATTATGTCCGTTAAATCAAAGTCCAATACGTCGGGAACCGCTGAATCTAGAGTTCATCATATTTGAGATAAGAAAAATTATACGAACTAGGTCGGATGTGATAACCGAATGTGTGATAGGAAGATCAGCATTAACAAGACGAAAGTGTTGTTGTGTCCTGCGTCAAATTAACTCAGGAACCATATCCCTGCACTTCCCCTATAGTTCAGTTCGACACCCCCGAGGGGGCCTTTACGGTGCCAGTACCGGTGTCGCTTATCTCGCTCCTCTGCTCGCCTGTTTGTGAAAATAAGTATATAGATGCTAATAATAATAATAATAAAAATGGTGAAATTTTCTTGTTTCGTGATTTACGGTTAAGTGCGAAAAGGGTGAAAAATGTTACGTTGCACGTTGTGTGCCATGGCTGTGTTAGTATTTCTAAAAAAAAATTAGGGACTAGCGGCAAGGGCCGAGCCTAGATGGTGACCCATCCAAACCCTGACCACGCCCGATATTGCTTAACTGTATCGGGCCCTGTCACTGGATTGTTCGCCGGAATGTGTGCATTTAAATCACACATTCTGGTGTGGAACGTCAAAATTGGTACCGTATGCAAGCCAAAATTGGCTTCATTTCAAGCCTGCAACGTGACCACTGATAACTTACTGCTACTCCTATTCCTCTGTAGTCGGTTTGACTGATGTCTGAGTGAATATCCTCTGTGGGCGGGGGCAGTAGAATACACGCACCCTATCTGTCATAAGCTGCGACTGAGAGGAGTTACTCTGGGACTGGCAATCAACTTGCTCGGTCCGACGGTACTTTACCTTCGTAAACCACTGCTGCGGATAATAAGGTACGTACTGAGCACTACAGAGCTGAGAGCAGTAATCCGATACCGCGTTAGCTTTCAGCCATGGGATGCTATTGTAACGATAACATGGAGGTACCCAGTGATATTTACTGGAAGAGATACTTGAGAAAGAACGGGAATATATTATTAATAAGGTTATTTCAGAACTGTATAAAAAAAGACTAAACGAGTAACTTCATTCCATGTCTGGGTAGTGTTTATACTGTTTTAGGGCCATTTTTCATTTGTAGGTTCTATACTATAGGTCATTTACTAGGTCATCAAAATTCGGGCCCCATTTATTACGAACATTTTCAGCAATTTCAATCAATAATTATCAAGGAACAGTATACAAGTGGAAAGTAACCGAAACGTGATTTTCTTTTTCACACCGAATCCACTGTAGAACGGTAGACCTACGTAAATAGAACTGTTCCTATTAAAGTGCATTAATACCACTGAAAAGCCTTTACTGTCAATACAATTCCTACGATTCGCGATTTTACGGACAATCAATAATTTACTGTACTACTACCGGATCTGTAAGAGAGACTGGATGAGCACATAATCGAATCTCTCAATTCCTTAATGAAAAGTCAAAAAACGTTCAAATTCCACGTCTTGATCAGCAAAACACCCTGAAGTTATCCCCAAAACAAGTATTATCTGTGTAGTTGAACAGATGACAACAGCAGCAAGCCACTTCCTCTCAACCATGTTGGTAAATAAGGGGAAAAATGCTGTCTTTGGTTGGGCACGAATAAAAATATAGGTTAAACAAGAGTTAAGACTCCTGAAAGATAAGCTTACAGCTGTACTTCACGTAAATTCACGTAGCCCGTCACCATGTTTTGTGTATGCTACACGTATTGAACAATTGACTCCACTATACATCTTTACAAAAATATTCAACGGAACACAGTCATGATAAGCAAAAAATGAACCTGTAGAGTTTAATTTGCTTACAAGTAGATGCTCACCTGATTCAAAGGAGATTCGATATTTAAGTCAGAAAAACGCTTTATATTAATTGTATTTCATATTACAGCAACGCATTCCTTAGCATATACCGTACGTGAGTTGAAGTCCGTGACTTGTGTCAATAAGATTGAGTTAGCACATGGCATGATCGTTGTTAGTAGTATTGTCACCATCAGTATTATTAAAATGGCCACAAATATTCCGAAGATTACCACACTTCAACACATACTATAAAAGAAGATCCCGCAGTCATCTGAGTATGGCTAATTTTTTTTAAAGAATTATTTTTATTTCACTCTCTGAATTCTAGGAAAGAAGAGCAATATAACCAATGTCGTTAAAGAATGCATGCAGAAATGTGGTTCCAGTGGCGCATTATATCTCCATAAACTCCTTTGGAATATATGGTACGGCGTTGCCAGTGTACCTTCTTTTTCAAAATATAAGTCCAAGAAAAAATTCCTGACCGGCTCTAGTGTGTTCTGTAGCCACAGAATAGGATAGGTATACCTGTATTTGTGAGGAGCAAGGGAGCGCAAGCCTGTTCAGAATAGCCTTCTTCAGTTACTGAAACCCGAATTCGAACCCAGAATGTACTGACCTCTTTTTTTGTTACATTACCATTTGAGCAATGTGTAAAGGATGAATTCAGTGGAACTATATTCAAGAGAGAGGGAAAGAAATTCACTTTTAGGCCATTTGGTTGTACCATAACTTTATTAGGCTATGTCTAACTTTGCAAGAGCTGGGAGAGGAGGTAAACTGCCAAGCAGATTCTCAGGTTCCCTTTCCTCTTTTGCTTATAATGCTGTTGATGCTGTAACACAGGTTATCTGGTAACTGGATTTTAGTTTAAACTTCAGAGACCGCTTTCTCATCAGCTGTTTACAGAGTCCCAAGCATTCAAAATGCCCCACCTAAGTTGCTCCACGAACTTGTTGTGACATAAATTTTTCAATCTGGTTTACTTTTGTCTAGTACAGTTCATGACCTTGTTCTCACTAACATTAATTTCCTCCCCTAAACTGGTAATGGAATGTCAAGAAGCATTTCGATTACAGCCTGTAGGACGTCTTTCACAAGCCACCGAGCGAGTCGGCCGTGCGGTTAGGGTCGCGTAGCTGTGAATTTGCATTCGGGAGATGGTGGGTTCGAATTCCGCAGTCGACAGCTCTGAAGATGGGGCGCCGAAAAACCTTCAATGTGTTAGTGCGACGTTAAACCACTAGAAATAAAACTGATCTGAGCAGCCTATTCCACTTCGAAATGTCTCTGCGAGATCCTAAACTTATGAATTCGAAATGTTTCAACATCTTTCCTTGCTGGACAAACACTTTACACAAAAAAAAGAGTGTTAGTTCCAGTAGATTCCTCTCAAAAAGATATGAATTAGATAAATAGCTGCAACAGTAGGGCTATTTTTGTGCGTCAAATTCACCTTCAAAAACATTTCAAACTGCCCTTCCCCGAAAAACTATAGAAATCTGATGAAACAAACATATTAATAGTTCTTTCAACATTAATTACGGTGTATTAAATAAATTAACTTCGAAGTTATTAAGTCACTTTAAAATTTATACCATAACATTTCATTCATCTTGGAAGAAGGCAGTCAATATTCCACATTATACACATCCACAGAGGCAGTTTGCTGGATAAAATAAATCGTGGTTTATTATGAGAGTTCAATCCCGGCACATGTATTCGAATTTTGAGCAGCGGGCAAAACTATGATAATGTGGTATATGATGGCATATTAAAGACCCCAAGGTGACTTGTACAGAGCCGATCACAAAAAACTGACACACAATCTGACTTAGAAACCAATCAGCACAGTTCTGCTTCCGTGCCGTAATCAGAACATTGAAATGTCATGGAGTCGCCTAAAAGCCAAATCCATCATCGTCGCCATAAGACCTACCTGTGTCGGTGCGACGTCAAGCAAATAGAAAAAAAAAAAAGCCAAATCGGTCGATTACGATGAGGAATAATTTTATTTATTGTCTCTGAAGTATTCTGCTTTGCCTTTCGCAATGCATGCCCATACCATCACCATACACAACATACTTCTTCCTTGATCAGGCTCCAAAGTGATGATAGCCGATTCTATTTTAGAACCATGTTCATAAATTTCCAGACAGGATTATATTGTTTCAGGATTAACGAGATCTTTGCATTTGTTTAGTAGAACTAGATAGCGAAGCACGCTATGAACTGAGAAATTATATCCTCCCAGCATTAACAGAGGCATTTTAACACCAGAAATAATACCAACGAAGTTTTAGAGACAATTCGGCTTCCATCTTACATTTATTTGTAAGACATACATGACATTACACTGCTGTAAACGGTTGCCCAACACAGCAACGAATAAAAACACTGCAGATATGATTCACAGAAGCAACTAGGTAACAAAGCATTAGTATCACTTACTGCCCTTCTCTTAGAATCTGGCCTAACTACCGTAATTCTTGTAGGCCTAGTAATGGTAGAACTTACCTTAGCTACTTGAATTGTGAAAGGTGGCGATGCTTTCAAGGACTGCAACTAATTTCGCGGGTGGGTGGAGACCCAGGTAGTAGTTATGACGTCATCCAGCCATTAGCATGTCGACTGCCAAGGCTGGTCCTGTGAGCTAGCAAAATCTTGGCCCAGGAATGTGAACAAGACCTATAACGACCCGGAAGAATCACGACCCGAAAACTGGAGCATGATAGTGCTCCACATGCAGGGGAGGATATTCTTAAAAGCCTCAACTAAATCAACCCTAAAACCTTACAACGCAAGAACGTAATCATAATTACTTTATTGTGATTCAAGCCTAATCAGTACAACAAAGCACATTTCATTTACATAATTTCCCTTAGCTGGAATAGGAATTCTATATTCACGGACTATCATTATAATAAGAAGATACAATATTTTAATAGTGGCTCTTTAAGAACTTTTGTGTTCAGTCTACAAGCCCCTGTGAATAAGCTATTGTAAGAGCGGAATCCCTTCTCATATGCCGATATCATTCATATCTACATCAAAGAAGATGTCGAAAGTTCTGACCTGGTGTATGCCAACTACGCCACGTGTGGGCCAATATGCCATTCCACTGACATGTTCCTAGCTCATATTTACTGTTACAGTATTTCCATCACTCCTCCCTTCGTCAATGTCAATTTTTTCCGATCTCGACGACGATTCTCTTTCTTACACAACTCTGGCCAAGCAGCACATCTACTATGTCTAAGACAGTGGGATCCAGGTGACTGGTGAGACTGAACGGGTTCTCTTCACTTTACAAGTGACAATACTAAAACTGCATATTAAAAACAACATCACCTTTCCTCGACGGATTTAGCATTTTCCTACAATAATTGGCCTGGGCATCAATTCAATTAAAACGTCGATCAATTCAAGGAGTGGAACTATCGTGACACTACAACTATGAAACAAAACAAAAATTGCTTCACAGGTTAACCGCTAACTTTACATAAGTGAAATTCTCTCTTTCTGTAGGCCTACTTATTGCGGTGATTTAGACAATGAAGCAGGAGAATTTAGGCTCAAATTTTTAAAAGTGTTGACGGAAATCTAAAACCTCAATCTTGTAATCACTAGCGGAAGTATTTTAGTGTCCAAATGAAAAATGAAGAGGCTGTCTCATGCGATACGCCAAGAAGTCGAAAGGAAAACAATAAATTAAGAAATAATCTTCCTATATCAACATTTTACTTGTCTTTTATTACAGTCCAAATAGCGAAAAACAAAGAAAGTATAATCATTTTCGAATTCCTTAGACCAAGTGATAAAACCAGTTGACCTTCGGATGGTACAGTAACACCTCTGCCAGTCGTGACCGGACGCTTACGCCCGCATACCTCCCTTCCATGGGTTCCCGTATGAGAGCTAGCTAAGCTCAAGGACATCGAACCAACTCCCCCATTCTAGTATAATTATCTATTCTTCTAGCAATCATCGAACATGCCACTGGAAGGGAATTACCGGAGGGGAGTAGGGACGAGAGTGATAGACTGAAGAAAGACAGGACAAGGAAGAAGAGAAAATAAACTTTTAAAAGACAGCCGGGTTAATCCCATGCGTAAAGGCGGAACCCACTTGAAGCTTCTGACGCATTGCTAGAAGTTGGCACGCAAAGGAATGTAATTCTGGCACGATATCAGCGAGCTGTTAAGGTCGACATCGCCAGCGAGAGAACACATTACTATCATGCCACAACACTCACTCCCTAGTAAATAAAGTGAATCCTAGAGATTATGTAACGCACAACAAATGAGTCACACGAACTACTTACTTACTGCATACACGATACCAGTTAGAGCTTTCTCTTCTTCTTCCTTCAGTAAACAGAAACGCTTCCCAACCAAAACCAATGATTAAATCCAAAGAACAATAACATACACGTAAACTGAAGATCAGTAAAAACAGAGTACGTTTTAAACAAGCATTACTGGTACATATAACTATTTATTTTTTAAATCGTATACACCCATTCTTACTTTTGAAAATCAGACGACGCTCTGGAGTACATCAGATACTGACATTATTCGGAACAAAGTTGGTGTATTAATCTGTAAGAAATCACAGGTGACCGCAAGGATCCAGAAAAGTACAGCAAGTTTATTAACAGCTACAGCGATTACGAAAACAGGTGAAATATAAATATTAAAGAGAAAGAGTAATGCCTTGCAGCGCGTTGTGAACACGAGGATGCATGTAGATGATGGCTCAGTATTTTGATTCCTTTAGCGCTGTGGGGGCGACGGTGTTGATAACATCGATGATCGTAAGTCTGTTGCAAAAGTCGAAAAAAGGAGAGCAATCCTGTCCCTGACTCCGACCGAAAGTCCCACAACTCGAAAGTATTCGAGTCGGTATTTATTTAGATATTACGGGATACACGGATTCTCCCTTTGCCGATTTCTATTGACTATGCTGCCTCTATTTCGAATCTGATGGTCGGGTCGATTATACACCCGTTTTTCTTTGTCTTTTCGTCGAAGGAGATAATGTCCACTCGACGAGTGCTGTCAATACTGGAGATGCCGTAAACTTTTTATGAACGACCATACAGGAATCTTCCCAACTTTTGGCCAGGACGGAAAAAAAATATACTATGGTGTCTGCCATTAGTCTTTTTTTTTTTAACAAGTTACTTCACGTCGCACCGACACAGATAGGTCTCACCGCAACGATGGGATAGGAAAGGGCTAGGAGTGGAAATGAAGAGGTCATGGCTTTAATTAAGGTACAGTCCCAGCCAGCACTTGCCTAGTGTGAAAATAGGAAACCACGTAAACCATATTCAAGGCAACCGACAGTGGGGTTCGAACCCACTATCCCTTCTATCTTTCTGGGGTGGGGGTGGGGAAGATGGCACCATCGGACATATTTGGCATCTCTGTGCATTTTTCTAGCGTCGACACAATGAAATTATTCGGTAACAGGTTAGGTTTATCGGGCGAAGAACTGCTTAACAATCAGTTACGTCCAGTGAACAGCCAAGACAAGGAAGGCATAATACAAGTTTCCAATTACAATCTACAGTCGAAACAGAAATCTCCCTCCATGGGTATAGCATTCCATTATATGTAAGAATTACATAATCCCGTCATTCCGAACACCCTAATATGTTCGAGCCCCTACATCTAGAATAAATATGATTTCAAAAGTTAAAATTCCAAGGTCCCAGAAAACTTACGCTCCAGCCGTCGCCGGGCTGAGTGGCTGGGGCCCCAACAGGTTCGATCCTGCTCGATCCGGTGGTCTTTCAAGGTGCTCAAATACGTCAGCCCCGTGTCGGTAGATTTATTGGCACATAAAAGAACTTCTTCGGGACAAAATTCCGGCACCTCGGTGTTTCCGAAAACTGTCAAAGTAGTTAGAGGGACGCATTGACAAATAGCATTGTTGTTATTATTATTATTATACTCTAGCCGTCGCAGTACATTCCCATCATAGAAGTTGTCAAATTATCGTACAAGAAAGACAAAACACCAGAGCTCAGTGTAAATATAGCACGAGCATGCGGGTGCTATTATTCGTAGCTACAATACCCCTTCTATTGTGATAATGCCGGTTGAATTTCGCCAAATTATTTTTGAGAGCAGTAAAGAGAACACGGTGCAATCTGTTTCTGAACAATTAAGAAAACCAGAGAAAATATTTTTGACATAGGTCTTTCGGCGACAATGGTGTGAAAATGGGAAAATACGGAAAACCACCTTCAAGGCTGCCGATAATGGGGTTCTAACACACCATCTGCCCAATAGAAGCTCACGGTTATGCCAATCAAACCGCGCAACCAACTCCCAAGGTTACAGAGAAAACTAACAACCTACAAACCAAGAATAATGAACATATGAAGGAACAGCATACTATAATTATAATTTGAGTCGTTCACAACTCTAGTGACTGTCATCTGCTATATTTACAATTAGCTACATTCTGGGAACCTCACTCCTTATTTCTGTTAATACGAAGCTAAATAATAATGTTATTCCAACAGCCCAGGTAAATGCTACCCAACTCTACGAACAATGTACTGTTCCGCACCCTGAGCAGGAACTTGCACGACAGAGAGTTGGCTATTGCACACTGCAACGCAGAATTAATGAAATGGACACACGACGTTTGTAAGAGCGTAGTTCATATTTTATAAAGCAACTGCCACTAGTACTGCTGGCAAATTTAACACAATACTTTGTTGGAATGTAGTAGGAGTGCATTAATATCCCAACCCTTATATAACTATATTAGCGAGGAGCCGCGATATACGCTGATCTTGTACAGGGACCGGCAATATAGGGAATATCAATGAGCAGACAACGCCCAGACATAACTCTCAAAGTTGCAATCGTGATATGGAGATAGTCTAGCAGACTTTTCAGTATGCAGGCTCGTTACAACTCCCTTGTGGAAACAAGGCAGCACGGCAGGCATATATCAGATGCACGTGCTAGTGCTAGGGAGGTTGTTCTGGCCAACTTGCCCACATACACTCACACAGTGCACGGAGCTCCAGTTTAATTACTCTACGAATAGCATGTCTCGAACGTACTGTAATTGCCGACTCCAAGACTGACTCAGTACCGTAGATTTTATCGGGCACGCGTCACGTGTTTCAAACAAATACAAACCGAAGAGTCTCAACAAGTGTGGACAGGATGTAGAATTCTGCACTCTTACAACAGGGACGCATTAGAAATATCCGGCTATTTACGGAGTATTTAGTTATTTTAAGCAATTTTAAACAATAGTTTCAACATCTGCCATGTAAGCTTCACTAAGGGTACAACCTCACTCTTTCTCCCCTGTTAAAACTTTTTTTTTTTTTTTTTTTTTTTGCTATTTGCTTTACGTCGCACCGACACAGATATGTCTTACGGCAACTATGGGAGAGGAAAGGCCTAGGAATGGGAAGGAATCGGCCGTGGCCTTAATTAAGGTACAGCCCCGGCATCTGCCTGGTGTGAAAATGGGAAACCACGGAAAACCATCTTCAGGGCTGCAGCCAGTGAGGCTCGAACCCACTATCTCCCGATTACTGGATACTGGCCGCACTTAAGCGACTGCAGCTATAGAGCTCGGTCCTGTTAAAACTGAAGGCAGTTATTTATACTTATTTTCTAACTGTTGGGTTCGATTCAGTATCGCTAACCATACAGTTTAGGGATCCTACTTGCCGATACGTCTTACAGTTACTGTTAATCTTGCACGTTGGCACTACATAGTCAAGGTCTTTTACGTGACTTGCGAGATTTATGCAGACGTGCCAACTTTCAAAAGTAAAAAGTTCGGAGGTTTTTTGCGGCATGTACCGATATGTTACGACACATCATTAATAACGTAACTCTGAAAATATTTAAGACAATATACTACTCAATTAGGTAATTACTCTTAATAATTAAGTCATTGATTTATAAATACTGAAATACTGTCTGCTTCTGAGTGTTAGAACACATGACTCTTCATTGTAACTGCCTTAGGCCTCTTCATAAATTTCTCGACTAGATTTATACTCAAAGCACAGGTTTCGTTGAACGATTTTTACGGTTTATTTTTTCAGAATTATTTTTACCGAGCTCGATAGATGCAGTCGCTTAAGTGCGGCCAGTACCCAGTAATCGGGAGATAGTGGTTTTTTTTTTTTTGCTAAGGGCTTTACGTCGCACCGACACAGATAGGTCTTATGGCGACGAGATAGTGGGTTTGAGCCCCACTGTAGGCAGCCCTGAAGATGGTTTTCCGTGGTTTCCCATTTTCACACCAGGCAAATGCCGGGGCTTAATTAAGGCCACGGCCGCTTCCTTCCCATTCCTAGGCCTTTCCTATCCCATCGTCGCCATAAAACCTATCTGTGTCGGTGCGACGTTAAGCAAAATAGCAAAAAAAATCTTTTTCGAGAAGCTTTGATCTGAATTGAGTTTTTGTCCTTGTAAATATGCTAAACATAGTGTCACGTTTGGCAATGTTACGTGGAAATGATAAAATAAAAAGCATTACGTTAGAGATTCTGTCATATTAAAGAACACCACCAGCTGATTACATCCGTCTTGCCAGTGCTCACTGAACATCAATTCTCACCAGGTACTTAAAGAAAGAGGAAAAACCTGGGATTTTCAAAAATATACAGGATTACTAAATCTGTTCTCTAAATCGGGAGATAAGTCTCTGCGATCAGGAAAGAGGGAGTAAGGATCAGAAATAGAGAGTCTACCATAAATCGGAAGAGTTGGCACGTCTGTTTATGTATTGCTACTGCTGTATTGAGAAAATCAATAGTGTTACATTCTAAGCGGGTATAAGTAAAGCATATTTTCTTTCTCTGTAGGACGGTAAATCTGTTTGGGGAATACCACGTAAGTACAATTGTGGCGTGTTCCAATTTAAATTAGGATGTGTAAGGAGCAAGAAAAATCTGCAAGAACTCCTCCGAAAAGGAAAGTAACATTACCTCAGTTCAGTTGAAATGGACGGAAGTTTTGTTATCAACCTCACCTTGTATTGTCACGACTTAGGAATGGTTTGCACAATTAGCATCCGTGTATTCTTATTGGCTTACAGCATGTGCACAATGTAATATATATGCTTGTGTGTATTATTACAGCGTGGTTTCACGTAAGTCCGACAAGTAATGGCAAATTTCAAGGAGAGAACTAAATTGTTTACACCAGGCAAACAACGAAGAATACGGTTATAGTAATGCGTATACCAAAATAAAGGCAGAAATATATAACATTAAATTGAGTGAGTGTGTGTATTTTATTAATTCCTCACTAAGCTTGAAAACCGACCAAATTACGAATATCCTGATTGATCACTTATTTGGGCAAGGGAATCTCCATTATTGATACTTACATTGAAGGTAGTTTGTTGATGGTTATGTCTCGTGATTTCAATATGTAACTAGTCAAGTTGACATCAGTGATGAACCTTTAAAAAAAGAAGAGAATAGGCCTGCGATATTTGTTTTTTTAGTGTACAATAATATTATCTATTTCTTTATAATGACCCCCTTCTATGTTAACAGATAACCTGTACCGACAGTAACCATTTCTCGATGGGTGCAGTATTTTTGCATCTATGTCCAGATACAGACCAGTGCAAAAGAAAGCTTCCACTGATGTCTGTGTCACTCAGGGCTGCGACAGTACGGAAGCTGCCGACGTACAGTAAGTAAATCAAAGATGCGTTTCACACGAATAATTGTCAAGTCTGAGAATAAAACAGTGCCTTGTCCCGTACACGATCAATGACTTATTGCAAGGATACTTGAAGTGTGTGGGCTGGTATGGCGTGGGAAAGAAATTACCCATTAAGTTGGCCGTGCGGTCAGGGTCGCGTAGCTCTGAGCTTGCATTCGGGATATAGTGGGTTCAAGCACCACTGTCGGAAGCCCTGAAGATGGTTTTCTGCGGTTTCCCATTTTCACACCAGGCAAATGCTGTGGCTATGCCTTAATTAAATCCACGGTCGCTTCCTAGCCCTTTCTTATTCCATCGTCGCCGTAAGACCTATCTGCGTCGGTGCAACGTAAATGACATTTGTAAATTAAAAAATGGAAATGAATTGCCTTTGTGAGAGGAAAGTAGGAATGAATCAATCTCCGCGCAATCTAACGGGGACATATGGAACTGTTTCTCGGTAGGAGACTTGCTAGTCTAGTGCAACTCCCGAGACCGATATTGGCGAGCATGCTATCTGATGCTATGCAGACTTAGGTTCGTCTCTGCTGAGGTACATTGCGCCGCGCTGTCGGCTAAGGAGTTGACGTAGGAAAGCCAACCCCCTGAGTTTGATTCGAAGCCAGCAGCGTTTGTTGGTCCGTTACGAAGTATTAGCACAGCGAACGACCGAAGATGGTTGATTTTAACATGTTTTCGAATACATGTTAGGTTTATTAAACTAAAACATTAGAAGACTACAAATGAAGTGCAAAATTCTTGGGAGTTGTGCAACCGTACAACAGTACCACGCACCGCCCCTACCAAGCAGATACCACTTACATAACTTCATTGCTCTTCTTGGAGCACTTCCATCTAGTAGTCATTAACCAGTCTCCTCGCTCACTTCAATCTAACTCTTTCCTATTCCTACGCACTCCTCCTCAATCGCCTTTTTCCAAGTCTTCATCGGACGGCCACGTTTTCGAATACCTGGAGGGAGAGTGGCCCTAATGGGATTCCTTACGAATGTGGCCTATCCAACGCCACTTGCTCTCCTTTATCTGGATTTCAGTTAGCTGCTAACCTGCTTCCTCCCATAGATCTTCATTTGAAAAGATGCTACTAATATATTGTAAATTCAAAGATCAGCGTCCCCATTTGCTTGACAATTTACGGTCCAGCAGTATCTGGTATTGTGACACTGTCCGATCTTCCTTGTATCAAACTCATTGAGTCGTCATTCGGACATGACGTGCCCAGTCGAACTCCTACCTACTTTCTACCTCGATGGTAATAGTTGTGAGAGGCCTAGGATTCTCATGCACCCATCTCCCTTCCCCCTGTGGGTGGGTGGGGGTAGAATAACACCACGGTATACCCTGCCTGTCGTAAGAGGCGACTAAAAGGGGCCTCACGGGTTCTGAACTTTGGAGCGTGGGTTGGCGACCACGGGGCCCTTAGCTGAGTCCTGGTATTGCTTCCACTTACATCTATCCTATCCGACCTCTCTTGGTCAACTCTTGTTCTTTTCCGACCCCTACGCTATTAGGTTTGCGAGGGCTAGGGAGTCTTTCATTTTCACGCCCTTCGTGGCCCTTGTCTTTTTTGGCCGATATCTTCATTTTTCGAAGTGTCGGATCCCTTCCATTTTTCTCTCTGATTAGTGTTATATAGAGGATGGTTGCCTAGTTGTACTTCCTCTTAAAACAATAATCACCACCACCCATCTCCCAAGAGTCTTCTTTTTTCTCTGCCCCAGTACATTCATTGAGGGAACTGGAACTACCCTTCAATTATTAATACGAAGGGTTGGCAAGGCAGGCATATGTATCATTCAATTGTTTAACTAGAAAATATACAAGAAACTTTGATGCTGTGTGTACAGTAGCCGCAATAAAGGTACCTTCGGTGTAGTCTCAGATCGTACTTTCACCAGAAATCCGAAATGAATAACACATCCCAACCATGAAGAAATTAATTTCGCAGTCAAAGACAAGATTTTTCAAAACGGGGGTAAGCTAGACATATTTTGCATGACAATTATGTGATTTAAAAAAACTCTCACCGAGCTCGATAGCTGCAGCCGCTTAAGTGCGGCCAGTATCCTGTAATCGGGAGATAGTGGGTTCGAACCCCACTGTCGGCAGCCCTGAAGATGGTTTTCCGTGGTTTTCCATTTTCACACCAGGCAAATGCTGGGGCTGTACCTTAATTAAGGCCACGGCCGCTTCCTTCCCAATCCTCGGCCTTTCCTATCCCGTCGTCGCCACAAGACCTCTCTGCGTCGGTGCGACGTAAAGCAAATAGCCTAGCCTAAAAAACTCTTACATGACTAACATGTATGAATAAGACAGTTTACGTGCATCAATACTAGAAGTAAGGAGGAAATGGAACTGGCACACACTGCGAATGTTCTTGTAAACCAGAATGACAATAGCCTATTGTCTAGCTATCATTAAAAAGCCGAGAAAGGAAACCAGTTTTATCTTATCAGACCCGTTTCTTAAAACTCAATGATAGGATTAGCCTAGTCAATGCGCAACATAACCGAGATAAAACAGTATGGAAATATACCCATCTCTTTTTCTTTAAAACTATAACATCCAACAGGGTGCCATAATTCATTCGTACAAATCCTTCATAAAGGAATATCCAGAATCAATACGAACAGGACGCAGTGTGGCGGTTATGCACGTCATAATCAACCATTCTATGTGAACTCGGATTGACACGAAAGAAACTAGCACAACTGGGATGAGTAGTTGGAGCGCTGGCCTTCTGAACTCAAATTGGCAGATTCGATTCTAGCACCTCGGCGTTAGTTAATTCCTATGGCTCAGGGCTGGGTGTCTGTGCCGTCTCCAGCATTACAATTCATCTAATGTAGGGCTCCATCCTCACAGACGCGCAGGTCGTTTATACGGCGGCACCAGACCTCTCCGGAGACCACATGCCATTATTATAGTAGGCCTATGATACTACAGATAGATACAAAATGTTCCAAAAATCGCATAGCAACGAAGCTCAGTAACCACAGTGAAGTTGGTTAATGCACAGTAATTAAGGTACAAAGAAGAAACTATTTCCCACCAATCTCCTCTCAACCCAGATCCTCCTTATACAGTATTGCTCAGTCGCTATAACAAACAATGGCTTTCTTTTTCTAGTAAACGCAAGTCGCTGTACAAAAAGAAATCACATCCAAGAGGCAAAAGCGGGCACGCTGTCAAAGTGCATTGGAAATTCTTCAATATTAAAAATGAATTTGAATTTCAAGGCGTCAGAAAACAATCAACAAATACACTGGGCATTACTAATACCGAAATGTCACTCACTCACAATGAAGTGAGCACTGCAACAGTAAATTAAAAAAATTAAAACTCCAGGAAAATTGGACGCACTGATGAATCGAGCAGGCCCGACGTGTTTCCAAAAAAAAACGTTAGAGTAGGATGGGAAAGCAACGAAAGAAACATTATTTCGAACGCCAGAAACGCTTTAAAATACAACAGCTTGTCGGTCCTCAGTGAAAAAAGTAAGAAAAGACGCAGCTAAATTAACTCTCAACTGGTGCATCTAAAATATTTTACACACAAGGTACGCCTAGATCCACTTTCCACTTGCCTTTCTTATGTGGTTTAGTATGAAAGGAAACCACCGAGTGAGATTTAAACACTGCACATTTAATAATAATCATCATCACAAGCCAATTTAATTGCTCCAATTCACTTTCCAGCAATACGAGGCCCGGCTAGGCAGGTAACCAATAACTTAACAATCAGTAACTGTCGCTTCCACTTTCGCAATCGATAGTACTGTCTATTGGTTCATTCTGAGCGTCGTTAATGCCTTCCTTTTTCCTACAAACTAGTGGAATAAAACGTAAGCAATAAATCCTATCCTGTCCCTCCAGTGTAGGGGTAGTGTGTCTGCACCTTACTCGAAAAACCAGGGTTTGATTCCTGACCAGGTTAGGGATGTTTAATTGGAAGAGAGAGCTGGTGAAGTCAACTCAACCTATATGATTACAATCGAATAGCTATCCAACTGTGATATAGTAGCCCCGGTCTAGAAAGCCAAGAATAACAGCGGAGAGCATTCGTCGTGGCGATCATGTGGGATACAACCTCCACTACAGTTAGCAAAACTAACACAGATGCAATCCCAAGAGTTTCACAGGCTGAAAGCATACTCAAAATTAGCAGAATACTCAGAAGGTGCAGCACAGAGCTACCACACGCATAATGGAACAGAAAATCTGGGGTTATAGGATGTGAACCACTTGAAACACAATTGACCTGCAGGCCTTCGGGGTTGTTGGGACACAGGTTTTCTTTTACGACGACATCCAACCATAGTCAAACAAGACATATAAACAAATAAAGACCATTGAGAAGAATAAAACCCAGATCTCAATTATGGTTATGCAAATTCTTTCAATTAATATGGAATACTAATGAAACAATAAAACAATACTGGGATCTAGGCTTCACATCAGTACGCCACTTACATAACGAACTGGTTGCCAGAACTTTCACCTCGACATTTGGCACCTGAGCGGCGAGCCTTAATACAAATGTTGCAACGGAAGTATGCGAACAAAGTCGTGCGTGCCAACAGTGTTGAAGAGAATAAGTCAGTCTAATCTAAGTGTCATAAATGGGGGAGTTCAAACACTGCGCCATGGCAAATTCCAGACATAACTACACGGGGAAGAGCATATTCACTGAAGCGTGAGGCCATTCGGTATCCAATGAAAAACTGTGAAAGGCAGGCTATAAAAGTGCGCTCTTAAATTAAGGAATAAGAACAAGAACACAGTGCGCTAACGAAAGACTTGGCCGTGCGGGAGGTGGTGGGTTCGAATCCCGCCGTCGGCAGCCCTGAAAATGGTTTCACATTTTCACACCAGAAAAAGGTCAAGGTTGAATACCTTAATTAAGAACTCGACCACTTGCTTCCCAATCCTAACTTTCCCCACCCTTGCATGGCCGAAATCCTTTAATGTGTTATTGCGACATTTCATCATTAGCAAAAAAACACTACGTTGAGAACAAAAACTGTTAGCAAGGAAGGGTACTATAAACTCAATACAGTCTCTGATAACAGATGATTGCGTAGTGTTCCAAATTAAAAAGAGAAACACCTGAAAGAAAAGTCACTAACCAGCGCAAACAGTAAATTGTACCTCTGACACCCGATAAAAAGGAATCTAAAAAGACCGTACAACCGTATGACAGAACTGAAATATTATTATACTGTCAGAAGACACAAAGAGCATAATGAAAGTAATAATCGAGGATCGAAGGCTCCAACTCGGACTCTACTGTCTAAGTCAATCTGTCCGGTCATAACAAAAGAGCACTTCCAGATCAGTAACACCACAGAACGGCATTATCCTTCGGATATATAAACAAGAAATAATACACTGCCATGATTACTATACTGCAGGGAAGGCATGAAGGTCCATTTCCTGACCTCTCACGTAAGACTTATCCGTGACCGAGTGAGAAGTCAACAACAACCTTCCCTCATAACCAATAAAAATATGTAGTGATAGCACTGTTCCAAACATCTCGGTGACCCTACATGTTTCCACTTAATAAAATGTGCACAACCTGCATATACGGGAAACAAGATCATCACGCGACATAGAATTCAAATGCAATAAAGGGGACATTTATAGTTAAGTACTGTATTCGCAACCAATGACACCCCAAAGGCCTATGTGCATAATGCACATGTTTAACAGGATCACATCAATCAAGGTCATCCACATTACTACTGTTGCAAGAAAAGAGACCAAATTGCTACACACACACACACACACACACACACACACAAACGAAGACGACAAGGTAACACTTACACATCCGCGCCATAGATTGAGTACCGATGAATACGAGTTATATTTCGATTCGATAAGTGTACGTCCGTAAACAAGCCAGCACACCAACACATCCAGCAATAAGAAAGCATATTCAGTTATCTGTCGTGGCCCTACCAACACCCCCATATCTGCCAAATCGAACACAATCGATCGCTCTTAGTTGCCAGGAAGTTAAAGTAGCAATCACATTCAACAGCCAAATTAAGTACTGTATATCCCCAACCGAAACAAAAGACTCGCCAACAGTTAGATTCAACCACTTTACCCGACCTTGGTGACGCAGTCTGTTAGTAGTTTTTCTATTCCTAAAATCGTGGGTTCGAAGCTGACGAAGGTCAGTGTCAACCCGAAGTTCGAATGCGCCCACTGTCTTCCAGAGCGTTAAAAGTACTACAACGTCTTTTAAAACTCTACAGCAAATGGAAGGAAAGAAAACAAACAGCGTTATTATTATTATTTCCAAACGATCGAAGGTGCATTGCTACTAGAAGTAACGGCCACTACTTAAGTAGTCTCAGAGGAGCGTGGACTAAAGAAGAGATCACAGCATGTCAACTTAATAATAACAATGGTGTATGGCTTCCCGAGAGGCCTGATGCAGGTCTTATAGGCGCGACCTAACAAAGATTAATTCTAATGCTGAAGATGGCACGAACACCCAGTCCCCGAGCTAGAGGAATTAAGGTTAAAATCCCTGATCCGACAAAGAATCGAACCCGGGACCCCTCGGACCAAAGGCCAACATGTTAACTATATCTGAATTGTTTACCCTACAGAGTACCCAATGAATTCACCACCATTCTGCAGGGGTGCAGAAAATTCTCTGAATTGAGGAGCCAACCCAAAAGTTTAGGAGCCAGTAAATATCCCACCAACCTGATATCTATAAATAATCGAGTTGCGCTACTTAGCGTCGACCACAATATTACTTTTTTTTTTATAGTTTTAGCATTTAAACAGTCCAGAAATATTAAACTAAAGAACTACAGTAAAACTATTAACTGTAAATGCTACTGTCAGCTTCGTTTTACAAAATTCAGAAGATACAGACCATAGACTTGAAATTTTACTGAATAGCCTAATGATCTACCTATCGCACGTTCGTTTGTGACCATGGATGTGCTTTGCGGTCTTGTTACTAAAAAAAAAAAAAAAAAAAAAAAAAAAAAAAAAAAACACTGGTCCACAGTCCTCGCAGAATCAATAATATTATACCGTACATAATCAAATCATACATAACGTCTGAATCTGCCTGCTCTAAGGTTCATCTGACTACACCCTCGCTCACAGATAGTAGCTGTCCTGGAATAGGAAATCTGTCACTGCTTGCCAACTCCAACAGTTCAAACAATTGTTTTTCTCTTCCAAAACCTTTGAACTCATACCACCACAGAGTCGCTGTACTTTCGACTACATGTGACTATGAAGCAATTAGTTCTCAATTCATCCACCAAAGGCTGTGCTGCTGTAACAGACGAGGGCCAACTGCGTCGTGCATATCGACTATCCACTATCATTAGTGCTAACTCTAAGTTCATCGCAATACATCGATGGTCTTGTGCAGAAAAAATATACATTCTCTTTGGTCTCGCATTTATGTATTTCGAGAAGATCGTAGTGTGGTTTTAAGCTTGTTAAATGACTTCATGCCATATGTTAAGGGAGACCTTTTATCCATTTGGGGGGGGAATGAAAACTTAGGCGCCAGGAGCAAAAACAGTCGCCGCAGCGACCTGGCGCTCGGGATTTCTGCATCCCTGCCATACTGTAATAATGGAATGGAAACATCAACTGGCTTTCTATACCGGGGCCGCTATCTCACCGTCAGAGAGCTTCTCAACTGTAATCACGTAGGCTGAGTGGACCTCGAAACAGTCCTCAGATCCAGGTAAAAATCCCTGGCCTGGCCGGGAATCGAACACGGGGCCTCCGGGTAAGAGGCAGGCACGCTACCCATGCGAAATAATTAACTCCACGGGTGCAAACATGAGCGTAAAAGTGCATCTGGGGGAACGTGAAGAAAAAAAGGTGGAATACCATTGCCGTATCTCAATGATTGTGTCGTTGCGCCCTGCCAATTATCAGAGGGTCAGGACGCTCCCGTAATAACATTACGACAGCTCTGTAATTAATATCGACCTCATTTCTAACAACACTGGCACCCAGTTACATATGAAACCTGCCTAGGTTCAACGATCGGAGAATAACATCATAGGGTCATTTTTCCGAGAAAATGTGACAATTGTCTTTACATCGCACAGACACAGATAATCTTATGGCGACGATGGGACAGGAAAGGACTACGAGTGGGGAAGGAAGCAGCCGTGGCCTTGACGTATAGCCCCAGCATTTGCCTGTTGTGAAAATGGGAAATTACGGAAAACCATCTTGAGGGTTGCCGACAGTGAGGTTCGAACCCACTATCTCCCGAATGCAAGGTCACAGCTGCGCGCCCCTAACCGCACGGCAAACTTGCTCGGTTTTCCAGAAAAACGCAGACTCCCCGGCTACATGTGACAACAAAATAAGATGAACAGTCTTACGAATTCCACTGAGTACATCCAGAACCATACTACAGCAAGGAAAGTTTAACATTACATAATGCACACTGTCGACCAACAGTCTTGGTAGCGAACACAACGGTAATATTCCATCTCTTGATTTTCGGTGGTAGACAGCAAGAGTATCTCATTACCAACTCGGAAAGACCCACAAACAATACAGCACACGAGAAGTTACTATATTTGGAAACGCCCATTATCCTCCTACAAACCAGACACACAGAATCGTAAATGTGCGATGATCACAAATCACTAGCAGTTAACAAAAAGGAAGTCTAATCAGCAGAGTAAAACCCACAAAAAAAAAAAAGGCAATATATGCGTGTTGATTATCAATGAGGAGATGCAGGAGCGGACGAATGAGGACATGAGATCTGAACCTTCGCTCTCCGTGCGTTAACCATGTAAGAAAAGAGTGTTTACTGCTTCAAGTAATAGGATATACGGAACAATGTTATCGTTTCGATTTCACAAGGAATAAGTCACTCAAACACAATTCGAAAAACTAGGATGAAGACCAAACCGAAGGTCAAACAGTACCCACTACCACCATTGTTTACGATGAGTATTAGGTAAGTAAATAAATATAAAGTCATCATTATCTTAAGGGCCAATAACTGATTATCGGCCTCTCAATAAAGGAGTCAACCCTTCGCACCTCATAAAAACACATTACTTTTTAAAAAAATGTGAAAAGGGACCCAAGTAAGTAAATCGATAGCATACAGTAATTTACACCATCCATCATCGATACAAAAACCATGGCACAATATATATATATATATATATAAATAAATCCCTTTTATTAGCCTCTAGCACAGTGTAAGTAGGATTGGACTGTTATTCCAGAGAAGTGTCTCTGTTTGAATGTAAGCCAAACTGGCGAAGTGCCAGAACAAGCCAGTGAATGATCCAACCTCCTCCTCCACATTAATCCAGAATATATTCAGCAGGGGAGGTAACAATTCTGACCGGACTAGATTTCCACTCACAATTATTCCGAACAGGTTTAACAAGTAGGGACTCTTAACACGACGAAAAAGAAGGACGGAGCTGAACAACAGATCTGATTTGGAGCCATGCGCAGCCCTAGAGTTGCCCACTCGCTGCTGATAAATTGTCGCAGCCATGACGGGATGCATGAATTATGCATGAGAGAGTGGGGGAGAGAGAATCTTGCAGAACCAGCTCTATGGTGAAACCGGTTCCCCGACCCAGACTAGTAAAACACGACCCGTTCCCATCCCACCGCATGCTCTTGACCTCTCAATCTCCAAGTAGACGCCATCTTGCCGTCAACTGTATTACCTCATCAGGCGACCTACATTTAAGAGTACGGACAATCTTACTAGACCTCTCCTAGTAAACTGCAATACAAAGACGATTTACAACCAACAAAATATAGATATTAGAAAACAATAGGGTCACAACTTGCCAGTTAAATTAACAGTCCGGTCATGGTTCTGGTCCGCCACCTCTCCAGTAAGGAATACGTGTCTTGGAACTTAAAGCAAGAGGCCTGGAACGTGAATCACATACTGTCCCAAGAAAATAGCACTGCAGCAAGATCTCGTGCAACATTAAGTATGAAAGTATACGATGACCTGAACCTGTACGAAGCTGTACTCCCATTGGCAGTAAATTAACTGGATATAAGTTTAGCTCCCCGCCACACTGCACCACCACTTAGTGAAATATGCCCGATAATCTTAGAACATCTCGTACTTCAAAATTTCCATTTACATCTCATACACGAAAGGGCAACAAGCAACGAAACTAAATGAGCAGCCGGAAGCAAGTCAGGTTTAGAACAGCTCTACGCGTACCCACTACTGTATATCATACCTACGTGAGTTCAAACTACTGAAATGTACGAAACAATATTGAGGTCAGCGGATGAGAGCAATGGGAAATTATGAGCGTAACCATTAGCATTTTGCGCTCAAGCTACAAAGAACTGAACAAAGACAGGAAAAGACGGGTCAATAATCCATGTATAGAGTAAATGAACCCAAACATCCGTAGCACACCTACTACTGTAGTGCTGCCAAGTAAAATCTAATCTAAAATATGAATCCCCGAGTCATGAACGAAATGTTATTATCGTGCATTGTACTGTATGTGATAAAAGGAGAGAAGTTCCATGCTCATAAACAATCAACGAATGCCCTGCCTGAAAAAAGTTATATAGCAAACAACACCTACAGATGCTCAACGTTACGTAATTATTGCGGTCATTGACGCAGTACTTTAAAAACTTTTCCTCTAAATGGTGTTCTTCAATAACTTCCGTAATAATATTGTTTTTACGCCCAACTAGGAGACGCCGGAATACTCTCCGCTGTAGTTCTTTTACGTGCTAGTAAATCACGAGGCTGACATATTTGAGCGCCTTAAATACGACCGAAATATGCAAGAATTGAACCTGCCAAGTTAGGCCCACAAGGCTAACGCTCAACCACCTGAGCTATTCACCGGCAACCTGACAATATAAACAGATCAGATCATTGGAGGGGGGAGTATCAATCACAAACAAATCTTCCTACTCTCATAAAAAAATGGCAGTGAAAGAACGTGTACAAAAGAAAGGGAACGGCGTGAAAATACAAGTCTCCTCACGTTTTACAAACCTAATATACTGCCAGCGTACGAAAGGAGCACGAGTTGCCCAAGAGAAAAGTGAGGAAAGTAAATTTTGATACGAGTCTACGCGGCAACTAAGAATTTGAGGCCAGGGTTCACAGTAACACATGGCAATAATGTTTAACTCATCCCATTCGTGCTGTGTCCCTAGGTCGTCAGAATATAGTTCCACTGACCAAGAGATCTGGTTTTTCTTACGAACTTCCGTACATTAACAAAAACCAATTAACTGACCGCATCATGAATCATCGAAAATTCTTACTGTACGAGACCTACCGTATGTCAAAATCGTTCAGACCCAGTGAAGTGAGTCATATCATAGAAGTTAAGCAGCACTAGGCATGGTTAGCCCTTGCAAGAGTTAAGTTTCGTATCTTTGTCTGCTGGAACATGTCAAACAAATATGCCAACTACTGTATTTGTCAAGTATACTCAGCCTCAGGATTCCCCTTTGGTGAAGTGCCGTCAACCTGGTGGCATGCTATGAATGTAGTACAACGAAATCCCTTTCTGTTTCATAATGTTACATGTCTTACGTCCCAATAACTACTTTTACGGTTCTCAGAGACGCCGAGGCGATGCGATTCTGTCTCATAAGAATTATTTTAAGTGACGGTAACGGTAATCCATCGACACGAGACTGATACATTTAATCACTTTCATATGCCTACCACCGAACTGAGCCAATACCGAACCTGTTAATGTGTAGTCAGGCCAGCGTTCTCCGTCGGAGCTACTCGGCACAGCCCGCGCTATTTCAGATGCAGGATACCACGGTCGGAAGAAACGATCAGGCAAAAAAAAAAAAAAAAATCTCCGTGACCTCAATTCAATGTCAAATTCATCGATAAGAGCATATCAATGGAGAATTTTTTTTTTTTTTTTAGAACACGTATCATAGATAAACAGCCCATCCAAGTAGAACTTTTGATCTGTAGAACAGAGAGCATTAAGAAAAGAGAAATAGCAGGAAACTTACACAAAGCTGTTTCCGGTATGCAATGAGCTGGCTTTCGGGCGAGTATACAATTCAGTTTAGTCCTCGTCCAGAAACTATACGTAACTGAAGAGGCCTGGCTAAAATAAATTAATGCAAAACTCAAGTTAACATACATCAGAAGAAAACTGCAACCAGATTTCGAAACACCGAGCTAGTTGGTCTGGCGGTTAGGGGCGCGCAGCTGTGAGCTTGCATTCGGGATACAGTGGGTTCGAATCCCTGAAGATGGTTTCCTATTTTCACACCAGGCAAATGTTGGGGCTGCACCTTAATTAAGGCCACGGCCGCTTCCTTCCCACTCCTAGTCCTTTCCTGTACCATCGTCGCCATAAGACCTATCCAAGTCGGTGCAACGTACAGCAGATAGTTAATAATAATAATAATAATAATAATAATAATAATAATAATAATCTGCAAAATGGGACGCGATATTAACAACTGCGATTAAGCAAAAAGTAAAATATCGAGAAAGGCATCCAGAAACCACACTTTCCAATGCTCCGACAGGAAAATATCAAAACCAGAAACCATGTCTGAATAACAATGATAAAACTCAACCATCAAGAATTCCCTGGCTGAGTGAATTTAGAACAGAATGTAAAGACTAACGAAATTTTAAAAAAGCATAAGTTAAGAGTATCCGAAAGAATATCGTAAAGCTGTAGTATCCCGAAATTATTTCCATATATTGTAACCCCACTCCCTGAACTGTACGCACGCCAGTGTCGCAATAAGTGAAGTCATCTCGATATGGACGTGAATAATAGCCTCCGGTCATAGTTCGCTGACAGAGACAATAAGAAGAACAAAAAGTATCAAAGCATAACTAGAGTCAATGACGTAGTCGCTTTCACGCTCGTAAAAAGTTAATGCAATTCAGTGGATGTATGCGCGAAACTCTGAACTGCACGGAAAAAGGGTTTACTCGCCATAAACCTGTAACGGGTATCTTCCAAGGTCATTAATGACAACAATGACAGGTCAAGATAGTTTTGCTGAATATCGTAGTGAAGGAAAAAATATCCCGAATATCTCGTATAAATTACGAAATGGATCACTGACATTTTCAAACAAGTCCCAAATAGCTTTAATCAATCAACAGACGCTCCTCCGCATAGCAGAATGTAAGATCGGCGACCCAGATTCGGGTTATAGAAACGACAAACAAAAAAGATACAGCAGGGTTTGAAGCAGGGAGGGGAAGGGGAGGGAAAAAGAGATAGCGCAGCCAAATGCCACGGCGAGGCGAACTGCTGCCTGCTGCGCCAGGCGGGTCGTAAATCAGGAAGACAAGGGCAGCGGGAGGGCAGCATCTCCCCTCCGGACCCAGCTAATAATAGCCGCCCCAGGCTACAGTCTGCCAAGCGGGGTGAGGGAGGAAACAAGACTACATTCCTCTCTCTGGATTACTCCCCCACAGAATTATCACTTCGTCCCTTCTCCCACCTGCGGCCAATTGGCATGTACAATGAATGACGACGGAATTTTACACAAACACACAATAATTGTCAAGCATCTCCAGAATACTTTCGCGAGTCGCACAGCCGACTAAAAAAGTAATCATGATTCTTTTCTTACACTGAAGGAAGATCGTGGTCATAATTTACGATAGAGCAAATACAACACTAACGAAAGATGTGCAATATTTAAACTCCGCAAAACGCAAACGACAAAATTTTCCTCTTCCTAAGTCTTATCACAGCCAGCAATGAAGAACACAATATAAATTGTCAACGTCACGCAAAATAACTCCCAAGGTTAGGTGAAGTAAACCAAAGAAAAATATACGCACAGAAAACAATGTCATTAATAATGGTAAGACTATATCAAGGCAGTGCTCTAAAAAATAATTCTGAGACATAGTTACACTCCCGAGCTGAAGTGTGGCCACATCCAGAGAGGAATCACAGAAAAAAACACGTCACTTAACACACTATATATCCAAATCCTGTAAGGAAATAACACTCACTTTTACGCCAAAGACGGAACTATTCGTTCACCTTATAGTCCCATGAACTACATTGGGACCAGAAGTAGTAGTACTTCACTTTCACAACCACAAATCTATCTTCATTCATCGATAAACGGAAGATACACACAACACAACACTTGCTTGAGGGAGGATGTTTTCCTTACCAGATGCTGCGGTGGATTGAAAAATACACAAAATACGACCTTGAACAAGTTACACCAACACGCACAGTCAGAATACGGCTCTCACTACACATACACCACAGCTCGCGTCACACAAAGGACTGAACGAGGCGCTGCCAGCGAGCGCAGCAACAAGTGAAGCGACCGCAGCGCCAAGGTGGCGACGGCCGAATACACTCTCCAGTTCCACACATCAAGTCATTTCCATGGTAAACATGAATTATTCCTTTTCTGTTTTAAGTGCCAAGACATTCGATGCATGAAACTCCCATGTATGAAATAAAGTTCTGAATTACTGATCCACTGCAATAATAAGCTTTGTGATTTCTGACGGGATTTAAAATGCTTCCGAGTTCTCCTATCCCGAGTAAATATTTTTACAAGCAGTTCGCAGACGACTCTTTAAACACTGCACGCTGTAACCACAAGAAAGCATGTAAACATTTTTTTAACCCTACGCAGTTTTAAAACAATTAGTACTACAGAATAATACCCTGGCTTCCCTCGAACACATACCTCAGTTCAAATCCAATGCTTGAACTGTCTCACTAGTAGGGCCAGACGTATATGCTCACTGTTTCGTCCTGTAATGTTCCACAGTTTCATCTTGCAGTTGTATTACTCAGGAGGAAAACTTCAGAAAGAAAACAATACGCCTGGAATCAAATGTTTCAGAATGTCGTGCTGAGTAGGCCAAAACAGATGAATCTGTGAAACCGAACCTCTTTCATCAATCACACATAAATTCAGACCATGACAATCTTTCCCGTGCATTCACAGTATGGTGAGCACCGCACCAAAACGTAAACATACGGTTTTGGCCTACATAGTGCGCTGACCATTCAGCCAAGTAGATAGCGGTATATGGGTTTATCAGTGACAATCTGTACTGCACCAAGCGTTACCGGACAAATTTATAATTCAGGCTATTCTGATAATGAAATAAATCATATGGCCGAGCTCTTATATTTACAAAACTATTATCAACAAATGCTATACTATCCATGTAATGCCGAGAGCAGAAAGCAAGTTAACGGAAGGATGAGAAATGATCTCTGTAAATGTTGACTACTTAAAGCTAAACGCCGTGATTTAAAAAAAAAAAAAAAAAAAACCTCCCAAACACTGCCCTTTAACAATCACATCATAAAACTATTGGAATCTGATCGCGGATACAACCAAGTATCTTAATGTTCAGTGAACATGAAATGAAAACCTGCCAAACCAGCTTTCACCAACAGTAAATGATGGGGAGAGGAAATATGCATATGCGGCGTTCCGTATGAATACGCCTACGAAGTTACTCGCTTAACAAGAGTGGCTCCCTTACGAAGGCTGAACAAAGTATTCGGGATGCGAATGATTTCGAAGTACTGCACTTTATCTCCTGAACGCAAACTGACAGTTACACGGACCGAACCGCATAGCCAACTCGCATAATCTGTTGCTTGTCTTCAACATGATTAAGTAAACTTACTGTATAACTGAATACGCCCGCCTGGTGACCATGATCGTTAAAGCGTGAAGTCTATATAGTCTGATACAGTCGTTAGCCGGTTCGAGTCCCGAGGGTTAAAAAAAATCACCATCAAAATGCTGGCCAGCATGGTAGGAGAGGTGGTGGTATGCCATTTCTAATCACTAGATTGCGTGCCAAGAGCCCGGTTTCAATTTCGAACCTCTCCGCAGTGTTCATATGGATTGAGAGCATATAACGCTGTTTATGGTGATTCACCCGTCGGATGAAGACGTCGAAGTTTTGAACAGACCCCTTGGCGATATTCGACTAGAGTAGGTTATATGCCGGTTTCATCCTCTCCCTTCCTACTACTATATAACACGTAATTCATTTCATCTCATTAACTCCTCTGATGATACTGACGTCAAGAAGGGCATCCGGTCGTAAAAACTCATTACGAAGATTCATCCCATTTCATATCCGACCTCGCAAAGAAACGGAACAAGGGTTGTATACACACACTATAACTGAATACCAGTGAATACAGGGTAGGCGACCACAAAGTCTCTCATGGTTCTCCCTTCCAATGCGTTCGAAGACCATTCAGAGAAACCAAACTCGTTTGACTATTTATTTATTATTTATTTATTTATTCCTGACTTACATTTGTGGCGAAGTTAGGGCTCACGGCCCTCTCTTACACTTAACCACTATAAACAATAAAACTTAAAAATGTAAACATAAACGTAAGACACAGAAATTCTAAAACGAAATAATACTACGGACAGATAATTCTAAGTTAAGCCTACATATCAGTACATAAATTAGTGTGACAATAATAATAATAATAATAATAATAATAATAATAATAATAATAAATGAAGAAAACCCATTCACACAACATGCACACAATGACTCACACAACTCAGTTTTATGTTCCCAGGAAAAACTTCCGGCAGGCAGATTTGAATTTATGAGACGAAGTAAGGTGCCAAATGTCCATTGGGACTGTATTCCAGAGTCTCGATGCAGAAACTAAAAAGGAATGATTGTAGGAATTCGTTCGACTTAGTGGAATTTCAAGTAGGGAACCAGAACGGGTACTAATTTCATGGAATGAGGAAAGGAAACGAAAATTAGAAGAGAGGTAAGTAGGAGTGTTCGTCGAGAGCACTTGGTAAACAAGTGTCATTAGGTGAAAATTCCTTCGTTTATTTATGCGTAGCCATCCCAATGTTTTGAAATATGGTAATGCTAAGTAACTTAATGCTTTTCGGATGCCTCAAATATTCGTAGGGACTGGACGATCTTCCTTCGTGGATAGTGCGTGTTGTTTTAAGGCTAAACACATACCATCAATGAACCACCACATCACTGGTATTCGTAGGAGAAGAGTCCTAGTTTCAAACAATGGAAAGACGAGTGACTACGTATAAGGGGGTGATGCCCGCTGCTACTGAATCCTCTCTCACGCTAGTCATGCTGCTTCCTGTCCATAAGAGCAGAGCTGACACGACCAGAAATATAAGAAGCGACGTGCTTTATGCAGCTTTATCTTTGTTATTGACACAGATGGAAGCTGGAAAGAAATACAAAGAGCATCCACGTCAATTGCATACGTTACATTTTTTAAACATATACCGAAGGAGCGAAACACCATTAAAAAGTTATAACTCTACTAGCGAAGGAAAACCGTCCTTGTCGGCTTTAAGATATATTGTCTAAAGGTGCGTCCACACCAAGACGTTTTCGTCAACTTTGTTAATAAACACCGTTAATGAACAATGTGCATGAACATTTTTGTATGTTAAACAAATAGCGTGTTCATTTTGTGAATGAAACTTTTCATTAACATTTCGTATTTTCGTTAACATTTCGGTTCGCACATGCGCAAGGACGCAATTATGGCACTCAAGAGTCGTAGCGCGGAATACGATGATTTTTATTTCTTCTAAGAACTGACTATCAAATCACAAGCGAAAGTTCTAATATACAGTACCTTTAATTTTGTATGATATTCTTTTTGCTGTGTTATAAGTAGTTTCATTTCCAGCTTCGCTCCTCGCTGAATAACCCAACCTCCCATAACTAGATAGGTTAAATTAAGATTGTTTTATTTCGTACCTTTACTAATTCCTTGATACTGTTGTATAAACACCTCAGAAACAATAACTGAAACTGCTTGTTGTTATACTCTTGATACGGCTTCATCTTTAAGATTTGACTTTGCACCTAACTTAGAACAGCTAGACTTCGAAATAGCGAAGCATATTTCAGTACAAAAAGTGTACTCCGGTGCAGTGATAAATAAAAGCTCGTCGATTTCATTTAGAGAAAAATTGGTACAAAAAGAATTGTAAAAATGGTTTTAAGGTATATAGGTATATAAGTGAAATTTCACCAGTTGCTAGGAATCTTTAAAGTTATAGCCTATCTATATTTTTTTTTAAAAAGCCTGTCATTAGTGGAGCCGGCTTTCCGATAACCTGTAGCATTACTTGCAATTTCAGATCCAATTACTGTCAACAAGAACTGAAAGTCGCGTGGGGGCATTCTCAAGAGAATTTTGAAAACCTGCTGCACCATGAATTAAAAGTTCTGACCTAAGTGTTCTTTCCAAACTTAATTCTACTCGCCTTTCCAGTATTTTTTCTTTGCCACACTTCGCGCCTGCGCTTTTCTCTAATTGTACTCACTAAAATAATGAAAGCTGTAGCTGTAAGTATTTTACTTCTTCCTGTACCTATCAATTGTAACCTCACAAACAGCTATTGTGGTGTTGTCACAATGTTGAAGTAGTTTGTTAACAAAAGTTTATTAACATGTGGAGAAATGTTTTCATTAACATTGTTTATTAACTGTCTTTCGTTAACATTGTTTACTAACTTTGGTGTGGACTAACAATTAAGCGACGACTTCCGTGAGTAATAAATTAAGGCAGAAAGGTGGCAACATAGGGTGTTTTGCTTCATCTTTAAGATTTGACTTTGCACCTAACTTAGTACAGCTAGACTTCGAAACAGCGACGCATATTTCAGTACAAAAACTGTTCTCCGGTGCAGTGATAAATAACAGGTCGTCGACTTCGTTTAGGGCAATATTGGTACAAAAACATTTGTAAATCAATGTAATTATCCTTTACGTATAATTATGAATGTCGCGATATGACTTTCTAATTTTAAGCGACAATCAATAAGTTTTTTAAAAAATTTGTAAAACTGGTTTTAAACATGTTTATGATGATCATGATTCTGCAATGGCTGCCAATTTTGTCACCGGCTAAAGTACTATCTGCGCACTTTTTAGCGATAGATTTACACTCTAGTGCTGAAGCGGTCGACCTCGGCAATCTTCGAGATTCGTACTGGCAATCTTTGAAACACAAACTATTAATCGCTTATTCATCGCTCTGCGACGTCTGGCGTACACTTTACGTACTAGTACTGTTGTTATTTACACAGCAAAGCCAAACTATAGAATTCACTCTAGGAATAAGATTCTCATCGAGAAATGTTTTATAATGTGTGTGTGACACAGTTGCTGGCTTAAAATAACAAATATTAAGAAAATTCATGTCGATCGATCATATTATCGATTCATTCGAGATTTCATTTCCGTTCTGTTGGCAGTACTAACGGAACCGGAAGTGTTCCCTCCTTACTCCTCACCCGTACACAAATCTATCACCAAAAAGGGCGCAGATAGTAGAAGATGCGTTCTGAGAATTCTTCAGTGTTCCACCTACCCATGACACATTGTCTGCATTTGCTGACCACGCACTAAATAATAATAATAATAATAATAATAATAATAATAATAATAATAATAATAATAATAATAATAATAATAATAATAATAATAATAATAATAATAATAATAGCAGCAACAATTTCGCCCACTGCATTGTGATTCCCCGTGTTTGGTGACGGAAGTATATAGAGCAAACCAAACCAAACCCCATGATACTACAGCCCTTGAAGGGCCTTGGCCTACCAAGCGACCGCTGCTCAGCCCGAAGGCCTGCAGATTACGAGGTGTCGTGTGGTCAACACGACGAATCCTCTCGGCCGTTATTCTTGGTTTCCAAGACCGGGGCCGCTATCTCACCGTCAGATAGCTCCTCAGTTCTAATCACGTAGGCTGAGTGGACCTCGAACCAGCCCTCATGTTCAGGTAAAAATCCCTGACATGACTGGGAATCGAACCCGGTGCCTCCGGGTAAGAGGCAGGCACGCTACCCCTACATCACGGGGCCGGCGGAAGTATATACGCCTACCTCAATTTCACCAAGTACCTGAACTTGTTATAAACAACTATATTCAGCACAATAATAGGCTAAAGTGGAATGGAGCAATATATATGAAATCTTCATAGAGTGTGAATTCAACACCATGTTGTCTTCATCTTTGTGAGTTTCATTCAGCCAAACAGTTTATTTCAAATATATTAATCGGTGTATTTCAGACCTAGGAGTGGAAGGAAACAATTACAATAGGTACTGGTAAATTGCATATAAACGACTAGTCCTGAAAAATGACGTACACACACACACACTTGACTAGACTGTACGTACGCCACTGAGTGGAAATGTCACTTTTCACAACAGGGCGAATACCATGTTTTGTTATAACTTATTTTTTTCGCCCTTTTCGCGCTTTATGGGTTATACTTCTATTAAAAGGAGCGAAAAAGTTGTAGAATGCAGTCAAGATTATACAACATGGCATACGAACCCATGTCCACATCAATTAGGATGCGAGCTCGTTGACTGAAGGTCATGGTGACTGTTCAAATGTCTTACAGGGCCGAGCTGCTGGTAAATATGCGCGCCTGGTTTCAACACATCCTACTTCCTCTCCTCGATGTTTGCCATCATGCTTACTAAATAATTTGAAGATGTGAATTAGATATGCATTTCTGCCGCACCCAGCTAGTTTTCGTGACTACAGCCTGGGCATAAATGGTCTCCGTGACAAACTTGCTAGCCACGCAATACTGTACAATTCCAGGCTAAGCTATATCATTCATTCATCCTTATTCTCTCTTTCCGACAGCATTCTTCTCCAGTCCAGCATCTTCGGTGTTTCTATGTTTTAAAAAAAGTAGCTGTACGTGGCACGGGAAAAGCATTGTGCTGCAGGCTCAAGGGCACGGCAGGTGGGAAGAAGGGATCTTGGGGCTATCGAGAGAAAAAAGGAATGTCGAAGACCCTCTTCTTGAGATCACGGTCGGCTACACCAGCGAGACAGGTTAGAAGTTTCTCTTTCATACGCCTACAAAAAGAGATAGAAACCTTAACAGATAACGGAATTCGATAGGCACTCATTCTCAGACATAAACCGGGCTACGATTTCAAAACATGAATGCAGGAACAAGGCGATATTTTTAACACAGCCTGAGAAGCTTCCGTTGATAGTAAAGTGCGTGGAGGCACGAAACATGAGAAATAGTGTTGGTGCCAGGAAGGACATTCGGTCGTAAAACTGGGCTTAATCCAAATTATTGAGAAAAGGCCAGGAAAGCCCAAGTTATCATCATAAATTCTGCTAAATAGAATTTGTTTAATTTTAAAGTAAAATAAATAGGCTATTGAGAATTATGCTAATGTAGCTCGCACACTAGGCCAAATGAATACGTATTACCAAATGTAGTTGAATTTTACTGAAAATAATACATAATGCAGAGTGCCTTTTTAACATGGACATGTTTTTGGTCTGGGGTCTGTCTGGAAATAGCATCATCAATCTAGCGTAGATAATTTTACGTGGACAGAAATTCGAGACCGTGGTAAGCAGACAACCAGGGTTCGTTATCATCTATAGTAAGACTTCGTCACCTTCCTCACGTTATTACCGCGTGCCAGAACTCAGCCTTCTGTATACAGTAGGTATGAATACAGTTTCCTCTGTCTGGCTGGCGTTTCGTCTTACGTACGGTAACGTCACCGAATTTTTATCATCTTGCGGATATTTATGGCCATAAAATTGTGGGCTAAATCAGCGACTTGTTTTGACAGACGTAGATCTTGATAAGTGAGGCTATCTTGTGACATGACATGGGAGTATTGTGTGCTCGATTAGCTGCCATATTGTTGGACGTAGATCATGATGCTACATATCTATTTCGATTTATCGGAACTCCTTATCTTCCCTGTGTGTGGAATGTACCCCCTAAAAGGCTACTAATGATGGAACAACCAAAGAATCGTACCCGCTCTCTCGTTTTCTAAGCCCGAAAACATAACCATGATTCTATGTTTAGCCGGCCCCACGGTGTAGTAGGGTTAGCGTGCCTGCCCCTTAGCCGGAGGCCCCGGATTCGATTCCCGGCCAGGTCAGCGATTTTTACCTGGATCTGAGGGCTGGTTCGAGGTCCACTCAGCCTACGTGATTACAATTGAGGAGCTATCTGACAGTGAGATGGCGGCCCTGGTCTAGAGAGCCAAGAATAACGGCCGAGAAGATTCCTCGTGCTGACCACATGACACCTCATAATCTGCAGGCCTTCGGGCTGAGCAGCGGTCGCCTGGTAGGCCATGGCCCTTCTGGCCTGTTGCGCCATGGGGTTTGGTTTGGATTCTATGTTTTCCGTGTAGCTGAGAAAGTTACATTTATCTTTTTTTTATTATTGCTGCCGTGTAACTGAGAAACGAACACTTTCAAATTTCTTTAATCACCAGTAGTTAGCCGTCTTGGTCATTAAATGCTCCGTCCAAACTGTTAGAAATCACCTCTATAGTACTGCATACGAGAAGGAATAACTTCAGAAAACTCTTCATGTTTAAACAAACATTCAATATTTAAGTGCTATGATACGGTATACTTCGTCAGATTTAGGCAGCCTCTCATTATAGGAAGTACAAATAAATAACCGTGTGATAATAAAACGAACCGTTGCTTCATGTTAAGAAGCTAGAACATCGTGGTCAAAAGATCTGTGACCTTAAATGTGGCAGTGATTTCTGCCGGATAGTTACATTTATATATTACCGATTCCCGTATTCGTGCAAGGAACTGCAACTAGCTTGCGCTAGCATTGGAAAGGAAGTGGATGAGGCGTTCAGAAAGTTAGCATGGGAGCCATTTCTTGGAATAAAGTACAGGAAAGGACGGGGAAAAAAATCGGGGATGGCTGACATTGAGATTCGAACTCGTCCATATCCCGAGTCCAGGATTCTACAATTCTACAAATTTTGTAAATACCCACGAATTCTACAAATTTTGTAAATAATCACGTTGGTAAATCAGCGTAGTATTTTCCGCCGGTTTTTTTTTCTCCAACAAGTTCTACGATCATCAATCCTGAGACAAACCAAATCGACTATCCTGACTGACTGATTCATCATAACTACTAGACATAAAGAAATTAAATTTTGGAAATAGATTTATATTACAGTGTACGTGCTCACTAAGAAAGGATTTTTGTATATTCCATCACTTTTTTTTTTCGCTAGTTGTTTTACGTCGCACCGACACAGATAGGTCTTATGGCGACGATGGGACAGGAAAGGGCTAGGAGTGGGAAGGAAGCGGCCGTGGCCTTATTTAAGGTACAGCCCCAGCATTTGCCTGGTGTGAAAATGGGAAACCACGGAAAACCATTTTCAGGGCTGCCGACAGTGGGGTTCAAACCTACTATCTCCCGAATACTGGATACTGGCCGCACTTAGGCGACTGCAGCTATCGAGCTCGGTATATTCCATCACTAAGGAGGTAAAATACCTTTCTGGCAAGATGTAGAGTTTACGGTGCACTATGTCTTCTGGTATGGGCTAGAATAAATTTGTTACTTTCATTGACGTGTCTCAATCTCTCATCCATGTCTGACAATATGAAAGTGACTGAGGTATGAGCGATGCTAGTAATACCATTCCTTACGCAGCCTGTCCCTGTTATGAATAGTGTGAAAATATCGATCATAGGGTCGGTTGGTGCATGCATTTCAATGGGCTTGGCAGACTGATATGTAACAGCGACTTCTGGTCCGGTGAGGAAAGCAAAGGGGAAACTACTTCACTCTTCATTTCTCTAGTACGCCTCTTCAGTGACACCTAAGCTATCTATGACAGCTGTTGGCGGAGCTGTGGAAGATAAAACCAGCCTTCGGGCTGAATACCCAACATACACAAGGAGGTGAAGAGGGGCGAATTTTTAAAATGAGTATACCTAGGCTATATCTCAAAAACGTAACAGTTTAAAGAGGTGAATTTTGGTATTTAGAATCTCATTTAAAAATAAAGAAACATGTATTTTTTTGTTTTCGGAAAATCCACTTTAAGGGGGGTGAAATAAACCGAAAAATAGGTTATGAGGATACTTATACATATCTCAAAAACTGAAGATATTACAGTCGTGAAATTTGGTACTTAGAATCTTCTTTAAAAATAAAGGAAATAAACGTAATGCCACAAACGTGGTTTACAAAGAGCTTCAGGAGTAAATTAAACTCGATTTTTCGGCAAATTTTTATACATTAAGGGTTTTCTGATAAAGTCTTAGAACAACACCGAGGAACGATTACTTTTATCAAATTACGAAATTCAAGCGAGCGAAGCTGCGGGTAACAGCTAGTAATTATTAAACATTATACGTTTATTGAATTTAAAGAGATCACTGAAACATCACAGTATTGTGATACTGACTTGAGGTTCTTTTACAAATGTACATAACAGCACTGTCGTTTTATTCCTTGAATTCGTCGCCATAAGACCTATCTGTGTCGGTGCGACGTAAAGCAACTAGCAAAAAAAAAAAAAAAAAAAAAAAAAAAAAAAAAAAAAAAAAAAAAAAAAAAAAAAAAAATCCTTGAATATTGTTTGTTGGTATTCTCTCTTCCCTCACAATTTACTTCGACGGCTTGTATATCGCCAATTGGTCGCATATGGACTAAACCTGAAAGTTAATTTCACTGTAATGTTATACTAACAACGAAGACACTGGTGACACTGCCAGCTGCACATATCTCCGTCTCATGTCTACAAACACATCATATCTAATTCCATTGAGGCTGTGTTGACTCGTGTTGTTTATTTTTTAACACGCATGTTGGTTGAGCAAGACAAAGAGTTACCTTTCAGGTTTCCAATCCTTGTTCAAACCAGAACAAATATTAGTCTAGACGAACAGACAGCGTGATCTTCAAGTTCTCCTGTGAGCAGCACGGAAGCTTGGGGAACCTTGCAAATGTCAGTCCGCGCATAGTAATATGCTATTAGTTTAATGTAAGGAATATGTGAAGAATATTTAACGATTTTGTAAGCCCGTCATCTTACAGAAATCGTTTTATAGTAAAATGTCTCTCACCAGATGACTTGTAACATCTGTGGTCAGAATGAGACTAAGACATACTGTAGTTCTTACCCGAGTCACCAACCTGCATGGCTGACCCAGGTGAGGTAGGAGAGTAAAATCACCTAATAATTACAGAATCTATACTCGGCATCATTCGATGCTTTATGAAACACTCCTCTGGCAAAATACCAGTTTTCTTATTCTTGTTATGGGTTTTACGTCACATCGACTAAGACAAGGCTTACGTGGACTATGGGAAAGGAGAGGACTAATACTGGGAAGAAAGTAACCGTGCCCTGAATTACGGTGACCTTTTCTGGCGTAAAAATCGGAAACTACAGAAAACCTTTTCCAGGGCGCTGACAGTGGGATTCGAACCCACTATCTCCGGAATACAAGCTAACAATTTCACGGCCGAACCGTTCAGCCAGCCAGACAGCTCGCTCAGTGAACATCCCTCTACCAACCAGCATAACGTTATTAGCTTACCGTGATACCCGAATACATCTAGCCAGAATTCATTCTTCATTCTGAATATACATAATTATATAATAAACACATGCACGAGATGTTTGTAATCACTGTGGCTCGAAAATGCATTCTGAAGCATTAGTGAAGTATTAGTGATATTCCGCTTCTTTCTCATTTTACCCCCTCCACTGTTTCTGGATATTTCGTACCACAATTTCCATTCTCACAGAATTTGTCTTACGTGTTGGCAAAACTTGAGAATTTGTAGGAACGTGTTCAGGTTCGTTTTCTAGATATACCCCCCCCCCATGGCACTACAGCCCTTGAAGGGCCTTGGTCTACCAAGCGACCGCTGTTCAGCCCAAAGGCCTGCAGATTACGAGGTGTCGTGTGATCAGCACGACGAATTCTCTCGGCCATTATTCTTGGCTTTCTAGACCGGGTCCGTTATCTCACCGTCAGATAGCTCCTCAATTCTAATAACGTAGGCTGAGTGGACTTCGAACCAGCCCTCAGGTCCAGGTAAAAATACCTGACTTGGCCGGGAATCGAACCCGGGGCCTCCGGGTAAGAGGCAAGCACGCTACCCCTACACTACGGAGTATAACTATCCGAAAATTTTATCTGCTAATAACTTGGAACGAACGTCAGGAAATGAGTAACAGTAGATTGGCAAAGAAGGTATTTCTGATCTGTTAAGTAGGTCGGTTAGAGCCGGTTGTACGTACGGAAGACGTGATACGATCCGATACAACTTGCCTTTTTGATGTAACTGATTATAAGTCAGACATTAACTGTCAAATTATAATATCCAGCAACCGATTTCATCATTATTGAGAAGATGTATCATAACGGGAAAACGTTAACCACTGACCGGAAATATCAAATGAGGGTTTAAGTCCTCCGTTGGGATTACCATCATTACCATCATAGATCAAAGTTTTTTAAGTTGTTTTACGTCGCACCGACACAGATAGGTCTTATGGCGACGATGGGACAGGAAAAGACTAGGAGTGGGAAGGAAGCAGTCGTTGCCTTAATACGGTACAGCCCCAGCATTTGCCTGGTGTGAAAATGGGTAACCACAGTAAACCATCTTCAGAGCTGCCGACAGCGGGGTTCAAACCCACTATCTCCCGAATACTGGACACTGGCCACATTTATGCAACTCCAGCTATCGAGCTCGGTGGATCAAAGCTAAAGTTGTATGCATTATTGTGGTTTTTATAATGACGGGTTGATTTGTACTTAACGCCCTTCTGAATTGTAACAGAACTGACAGACGCCAGACGCTGGAATGCCGGAATATAATTCTGAAAGGGATTCTTTAAAGCACCAATAATAAATTTACTGACTTTTATTTTTCTAGGTTTTAAAATCTACAACATTTGTAACACATTTTTAAAACTGTTAAACAATGAACACCGGCTCCCTCTGTGGATCAGTAATGGTGTATCGGACTCTGGATCCTAAGTTGCCTGCGATTATTATTATTATTATTATTATTATTATTATTATTATTATTATTATTAACGAACACTTCAAGATTTGGCTTTGTTGTTAATGGTTACTAAGACTAAATGAATATATTAACAATAAATGTAGACACTAGGGTTCTGTTACAAGATCTTCAGTCTGGAAGTTTTTGGAATGTAAATGAAGTCAATGGCAAGCAGTCTAAGAGGGATTTAAAACTCGTTACGTCAGAAATCGAGAGGGTTACGAAGGACCATCACAACGAGCATAATCCCACGAATCAGGCCAGGAAATACACCGAGTTTGTAGAACTCGTCTCAACGAAATATGTAGGTCGTAAGGCGAAGCTGTTTATAACATTCAGGGTAGAGGAGAACCAGATGTTAATGGGGTCACTAAAATGCAAAGATAATTTGTTTCGCTGCATTGCAGGGAAGATTTCCCAAGGACATTACAAAAGAGTCAACATAAAATATTCTAAATAACAGACATTGAAACTTCAGCTGAAGGAAACTGGTTTAGAAGCGCTACGCAACAACGTTTTCTTTATATATGTATGTATGTATATTTTTTAGTGTATGTCTTTTAGTGCCGGGAGTGGCCGAGGACATGTTCGGCTCGCCAGTTCTGTAGCTGCGTTTCCCGGTGAACTACATGTAGTCTACTACTGCATGAGTGTAGGTGTAATTGTTCGGGCTAGGAATGGGAAGGAAGCGGCCGTGGCCTTGAGAAATGTACCATCCCAGCATTTACCGGAGTTGAAAATTGAAAACCATGGGAAAACATTTCGAAGATGGTCCGAGAACAGAGCTACCAACCATAACTGGTCGTACCACAACGCACTGAGAAACCTCCTCGGTAGATTGTCAGATTATCTGTAGTAATATAACGTGAGCCTCAGAATTTTATCTCGAGAGAATCTGGAGCTCGAATTGTATTTATTTCTCATATATAATGAATAACTTTTTTTTTTGCTAGGGGCTTTACGTCGCACCGACACAGATAGGTCTTATGGCGACGATGGGATAGGAAAGGCCTAGGAGTTGGAAGGAAGCGGCCGTGGCCTTAATTAAGGTACAGCCCCAGCATTTGCCTGGTGTGAAAATGGGAAACCACGGAAAACCATCTTCAGGGCTGCCGATAGTGGGATTCGAACCTACTATCTCCCGGATGCAAGCTCACAGCCGCGCGCCTCTACGCGCACGGCCAATAATGAATAACTACAGAAGTATTTAAGTACATACATACATACATACATACATACATACATACATACATACATACATACATACATACATACATACATACGTCTTCATTATAGATTGTTTTCAGCATTCAGTCTGCAAGCCTTTGTGATTTCCTAATCGCCGCCATAATCTTCTATTTGTAACTAGTACTGTGGCTTCGTTTATAGTTCTATATCGCTTATCTTTAAATCATTGGAAACTGAGTCTCCCTCTACCCCTCTTACCCTCCATAAGAGACAATTATTTTCCAAGGTAACCTAGCCTCCTCCATTCGTCTCACATGACCCCACCAACGAAACCGGTTTATGCGTACAGCTTCGTCCATCGAGTTCATTCCTAACAGCCTTTATTTCCTCATTCCGAGTATCCTCCTGTCATTGTTCCCATCTGTTTCTACCAGCATTAAATAATGATAATAAAAGTGCATAAATATAAAATAAATCATAACTTATACAGTGAAATAAATCCGCACGGAAAAATGTTTAATTTTGGATATAAACTCTTGCGGCTGCAGTCTACAAATATGTAGGTTGTCGGATTCATGAGAATAACATAGTTACCTAAATGTAATACTGAAGAAAATTGAAGCACGATATCACAGCAAATAAGCAATGATGAGCAATGAAACTAGAGATACAGCAGATGCCATTTCGCCTAAATGGGGCTGTAGTAGTTGGCCCAATAAATGTAATACTACGGCCTAGCACGTAACTGTGAAATCGTCAGACCTCTTAGTGGTCGTGTAACAGCCGACCACAGGTTGGGCATGACAGGAGATCTCTACGCATTTGATTGCGGTCAGATTATCGGTGACAGACTTATGGGTCATTCCATCTCCGAAGTTGTGCAGGTGCTGGGCTTTCTACGAAATACCGCCACAATTACCACCATCACTACCAGAGTCAACTGCCGTGATGACGAAGGTCACCGTCGGCAAGCTCGGATGGAAAGACGTGACAGACGGGCCTAGAGTGGAGTCGATCACTAGCGAATTCAATGGTGGACAACAAGGAAGTGTGAGCACCTCGTATTCAGCTTGTTTAAGTTGTAACATCTGCCAATGAACTCATCTGCAGAGCAAGGACAGGATGGTTACGTATCATTTGCCAGAGCCCATTGCGAACCACGTCAGAAATGTTTTATTTTACAAAGTTAGCGAAGTAAGCTATGGTTCTAAAATCACAGAAATGTTTGGAATTGTATTATGCTGGAAAATTCCAAGTGTTGCACAGTTTACACGTCATTCTAAGGATCAAACGTGATAGGTGAGGAAATAAAGATAGGCCTACAACTGATAATTACAGACACAATAATACAAGATGATATTCAGTATAGGAATTGCAAATCCATTTTCTTCCACTGTTTTTTTCTTTTGCCTTACGTCGCACCGACACAGATAGGTCTTATGGCGACGATGGGGCAGGAACGGCCTAGGAATGGGAATGAAGCGGCCGTAACCTTAAGTAAGGTACAGTTCCAGTACTTATCCAATATTGTACAAAAACGCATGATTCCTAGAAATATACGAAGGTTATGCCCAAAGTTTTTAGCAGCGCGTAAACCGTAATTCTGAGGACAATGGGATTATTTTCATATGAAAGAGCGATGTTTTTCGACCTTGGAACATGCGCGCGCAACCCCTCCTAGCAGTAGCTCCTCCACAGCGAGGGAAGAAAGCACAGGCAGTGCCGAGTCAGACACGGTGCAAGATGGATCTGTCGTGCCGCGATTTGCGAGCAATGATTTTTATGATTATAAAAATAAATTAAGTGTCGAAGAATGCCATTCTTCTTTGCTGTGCATTTTTTGGTGAGGCTGCCCCTTCTAGAGCCAAATGGTTTCGCGAGTTTTCAAGGGGTCGGCAATCAATTGAAGATGAACCTCGTCCCGGTCGCCCAGCAACAGCTGTGACTCAAGAAAACATTGATGCTGTAAGGGAAATGATCAAAGCAGATCCACATCTTACATTTTGTGACATTGAAGGTACCTTAAATATTGGGTCAAGAGTAGCGCAGACCATCGTTCACGATTATTTAGGCCTTACCAAGAGATGTGCCCGTTGGGTGCCACATTCCCTGACAGAAAGCCAAAAGGAGGAGAGAGTGGACTGGTGTCATTTCATGCTAGAAAAATTCAATGGAGGGCAGTCTGAAGACACCTACAATATCGTCACGGGTGATGAAACATGGGTCTACCATTATGACCCTGAAACGAAGAGATAGTCTTCTGTGTAGTGCTTTCCAGGGGAGGAACCACCCACAAAAGTTCGACGAAGTCGGAGCTCCGGAAAGAAGATGGTGGCGACTTTTTTTTTACGAAAATAAGGCGTCTCACCTCTGTGACCTTGGACACACGTCGTACAGTCAATGCTGAATGGTATGTGAATGACTGTCTTCCCAAAGTCCTCTCCACTTGGAGGTCACAGCACCCAAAGTCCAAGAGTAGGCACCTTCTGCTGCATCGCGACAATGCATCTGCACACAGGGCTGCCAGAACAATGGACTAAGACCAAGGAAAAAATACGTGGGCAGCGGTTTTCGTCAGATGAAGAGGCTATTGCACTGTACGAGAGTGCACTAAGTGACATCCCGAAAGAAGCTTGGACTGAAACGTTTTCTAAGTGGTTTCAGAGAATGGCAAAATATATACATGCTAATGGAGAGTATTTTGAAAAGTTGTAATTGTTGTTCCGCAAATAATTTTTTTTTCTCACACTCTGCTAAAAACTTTCGGCATAGCCCTCGTAATTTGAGCACTGTTTTAACTGTTAGCTTTGCCAGGTACTGCATCAATAGCCAGAATGAATTAGACCCATTCCGAGATAATAAACACTGCTAAGTCCCTATTAGCATAGATGAACTGATTAAATTCACTCAAATGACAGTTGGGTTTCAAAACAAGGTTATGTAAGCTGAAGGTCAATAAAAGAACTAGGAACGTCAACGGAATTAGCTTTCATTAAGGTTCCACGTATGCATGACCAATTAGCAAAGCGCCTCAACTCCTTCCTTCTCTCTCTCTCTCTCTCTCTCTCTCTCTCTCTCTCTCTCTCTCTCTCTCTCTGCCTGCCTGCCTGCCTTCTTCCCAAGAGAGATGTTCCTGAGAGCGAAGTGTAAACAGTGTAGTCTGGCAACATCGCAGTGCAACGGTTCACTTTTAGCTTTTAGAGAGAAACAAATCGCTTGAGCCACACACAGACATACAGTTGGGAGTCATTATGACAAATTTGTTTTTTGTTTTGCTTTTAAGTTATCACTAGAGCCCGGATTTCCATGCAAATGCATGTTTTTAAATAAGCTGGTAACACTTCTCAAACTTTGCAGATATTCATTTTATGGCTTAACGATTCCAAATGACCGCTCTTTATGCAAGTTTTGACCTTTTTAGGAGAAATTTCATGCATAATGCATATTTTGAAGATTTTGCACTTAATGGCGAGTATTTGGACGTTTAATATTGCATAATATGACTTTTCTTCTGACTTAGGCGCATATATAATATTAACTTGCATGATAATGCCTTTTATGAATGTTGGTGTACAGAATTTGGGGCTATTTTTCCACGTTATACAGTATGTCTGTTTCTGAACGTCCTTAGGTAACGTGGCCGATCGAGTTGTAGCTTAGTCCGATGAACTTTAACGAATACCTTTTCTAGATCTACGAATGCCACGTGCGTGGGCTTGTCTTCCTTAATTCGATCCTCTTATATCAGAGAAAACTCAGGATTGCTTCACGTGTACCGGTATTTCTTCTAAAGTCAAACTGATCTTCTCCCAACACAGTTTCAATGTGTCTTTCCATTCTTCTTTAAATAACATTGTATTAAAATTTTGCACGCATGAGATACTAAACTAATGGCGCGGTAGTTTTTGCACTTGTCAGCGACTATTTTCTTGGGAATTCTATCTAAAATCGGATGGCACTTCTCCTGTATCATAAATGGAACAACCTCACCATGCTGGTTTCTCCTAAGGCAGTCAGTAATTCTGAGGGCATACCATCAAATCCAGGTGTTTTTCCTATTAAGGACTCTCAAAGTTCTGTCGAATTCTGACGTAAAATTGGATCTCCCCTTTCAACACTAACAGCCTCTTCTTGTTCCATAATTTTACCTACTCCTTTCCCTTGATACAGCTGTTGAATATGTTCCTGCCATCTTTCTGCCTTGTTTTCTTTCCCTAGAAGTGGTTTTCCACCAGAGCTCTTAATATGCATACACCTAGTTTTCCTTTCTCCAGATGTTTTCTTAATTTTCCTGTACGCAGCATCTGCCTTTTCTACAACCATATAAAGTTTTAACTTCAACTTTAACTTCACGTTCAGCCATTCTACCTTAGTTGCCTTGCACTTTCTATCAACGAAATTCTTCAATCGCCGGTATTCTTTTCTGCCCTCCTCTTTTTTTTTTCTTTCTTTTTTTTTTTTTTTTTTTGCATTCTTGTACTCACCACAAACCGTCAATCAGGTCTAGTATCTCCCGAGTTATCCACTGATACTTACTTGTTCTTGCCTAACTTTTCTTCAGCAGCCCCACAGATCTAATTCTTCATGACTGTCCACTCTTTACCTATTGTGTTTCCTTCAGCCTTTTCATTTAATTCTGCAACATGTTCCTTGAACCAATCCCTCACTCTACTTCCCTCCAACTTGTCTAGATCCCACCACCTTCCATTCCTTCCTTTCTTGAACTTTACACGGCATGACATGACCACTAAGTTGTGGTCAGAGTCCGTGTCTGCTCCTGGGAAGTTCTTGCAATCCAACACCTGGTTTCTGAATCTTTGCCTAATTATAATTAAGTCTATTTGATACATTTTAGTGTCTCCAGGTCTTGTCCACGTATACAGCTGCTGTTTATAGTGTTTGAACAAAATATTAGCAAGCGCTAAATTATGATCGGTGCAGATATCTACCATCCGTCTGACTTACTCCTTCGTTCATTTATCCCAGTCCATATGCTCCAATTGTTTCACCTTTTCTTGGCCTACCACTGCATTCCAGTCTCCCATCAAAATTCGACTCTGATTCTCTTCTCTTTTTACATATTGTATTAAATGTTCTTTTTCCAGTTCATCATCAACTACTGAACTAGTAAGCACATAGGTCTGCAATTTTTGTTATGGGCATTGGCAAGTGTCTCTTGACAACAATAATCAGTTCACTATGTTGGTCTTAGAAGCTTACCCGCTGCCCTATTTTCTTTTTCATTATTAAACCAACTCCTGCATTTCCAATGTTTGAGTTTGCGCTGATAAGTCTGTACTCGCCTAACCAAAAATCCTGCTCTTCTACCAACGTAGTTCACTTATATCAACTACATCTAACTTTAGTCTATCCATTTCCTTTTCCAGATTCTCTAACCTATCACAACGATTCAAACTACCAACATTTCACGCTCCGACCACCAAAATGTTGGAATGGGGGACTCCGGAATATTTTACCCGGGAGAAAGCCATCATTAGTACATCATTTATTCATAAGGAGAGAGTTGTACGGCCTCGCGAGGTAGTTATGGCTGTAGTTTCCCGCTGCTTTCAGTCGTGTTACACTACCAACACAGTTAAGTCATGTTAAATATTATTACAAGGTTATATGTATATCAGGGGCTGCCTGGCTGAGGCGGTAAAGGCATGCTCGGTTCACCCGGAAGGACGTGGGTTCGAATCCCCGTCAGGAAGTCGTAAACAATTTAAGAAACGAAATTTCCACTTCCGGAGGTGCACATGGCCCTGAGGTTCACTCAGCCTACAGTACCAGGTTAATTCCTGGGGGCAAAGGCGGCCGGGCGTAGAGCTAACCACTCTACCCCATCAAGTGCCGAGGTTACGAATAGTGGAAGCCTTTACCTTCCACCAATCGAAGGGCCTTCATGGCCTGTACGGAGATGACTTTGGCTTTTTTAAATGTATGTATATCATGTAATCATCCAGACTGCTGCCCTTGCAACTTTCCCTTTCGATTAACCATCCGTTAGTCAGATCTCTCGACAAATCGACAGATACCAATCAAATATGGTTGCACGTACGACTCGACTACCTGCTTCATTGGAACGCACAAGCCTCCCCAACGCGGCAAGTTCACATGGTTCACAGGGGAGGAAATTAATACTGACGTAAAATCAGAATAACAAAAATAATAAAAAGTTCATTAATTGCCGATAAATGGTATCCTATTTCAATTCCCAACATAGCATTCGAATAATTATACTTGTACGGACATTATTTACATGCATCAGGTAGTCTACGCTAATGATAGCATTGTCACCCGTTCTTAGGGCAATAACCACCACCAAATAGCTAGTGAGCTAAATTCGTTCAAACAGGAAAATAACACAATTGAAGATCTGTTGCATCATAGTGTAAACAGAATTACAAGATAATCCGAGAAATTAGACTAGGGAGATTCACAGAAGCCGTGCAATAAAATGTTGAAGACCTACTAGCAGCGTATACATCTGAGAATTAAAAAAATAATCAGCAAAAGTGCTCACCGTAGAAACTACCGGACCGTGTTGTGAGCATTAAAATGTAAACAATACCGCTCCTATGGAAAGAAAAAACTACCCAATAAATGAGCGGAACACTTGCTACATTACAGTCACGGGCGATGTTTGCACTGAAGAGTCCGAACAACTACAGTAGGTCTTCCACATGAACGACGTGATCGAAGTAAGTCACCAGGAATTCCTCTGGCAATATGACAACAAAAGAAAAGCGAGCGGGCCAATGTCCTAGACTTGAAGTGCGACCTGCTTTCAGCTAACTGTAACATGAAAAGTAACAGTTATAAGACGTCAGAAAGCATTTGTCATGTCACATGTTGCAGCCAGTTTAGTGATAATTGACTCTAACGACGGAAAGATCTCCGCAGTATGTGTTCTCGTAGTAATGGTGATGACCAAATGAAATTGTCGTATTTTTTTTATCCATCCTGAGTAAACTAAGAGCTTTGGGTTAGAAGACTCGTTCATGTACAGGCTACGTTTTAGTAGCGTACGCAATAAGATGTGAGGTTGCGTTACGGGTTTGATTGACACACAAATCAATCTCTTTATATGCAAATTAAATTACGTCTGTCATCTGAAACGACGTCACGTCTAAACCGTTTATCAATATGTTACGAAATTTTGCACAATCATTCTCACAGGGAATAGGGTCTGAAAATATATTTGCGAAAAATCACGAAATAGATTACACTCAGGCCAGGTGCCATGATTACGTGAACATTGATCAATGACATAGTCTGTGGTCTGTTGTGCGGAGTGAAAGTGCGTCGGCCTGTGTAGTGGTTTTCTTACACCAAAAATTGTCCTTGTTAAATTTTCATAATTGTCCTCGAATTTCTAAAAGGGCAACTTCAAGGGCGCTAAAGGGCCCAAAGCTACTGAAAAGTCAGGGGAAACTAGAAGTAAAATTTACGATCGTTAAATTGTTAGTACATCATTTTAAAACGCAATAAAACTTCGAAATTCGAACAGTAGTAGTAGTAGGAGAAGGATGAGGAGGAGGAGGAAACATAATTAAAATATCAGTAAATAGTATTTGAATAACCAGTCTTAAAATGCCTCCTCCCCTTAAGACGAAATTTTGCGTACGCCACTGGTATATTTAGAATGAGCCACGTTCGTAGTAGTATAAGATCCGTCCGAAGAGTACCGGAGCAGGGGACTGAAAACTGGCTGAATGTGTTTGGTCGGATAATACTGTATATTGTTCCGGTACGATACAACTGAGTTAACTTGGACAGTTAATAATCACTCGTTCAGGCTTACCACAATCCGTGCAAAATGATCATCACGAAAGTTTCATAATTAAAAAAAAAAAAGTAATATCACTCTATTAAAATTACAAGCCGTGACTAGCTGCCTCGGGCTTGCCTCTCTCTGGGCTTGTAAATAAATTCGCACGTCACGTTCCACATCTGCTCTGGTTGCGTCATTCTTCTGCTAAACGCTTCGAAGATATTAGCCAATACAATGAGATGATTGTAGGGCTGGGAATATTGAATTCGACCTTCAGTAAAAATTCCGTTATCTTTCATAATAGGCACCGACGGGCACCCATAATTGTGGCTAAGAATGGGAAAGATACCGAGTGTTCTGAAATAAAGTACTATTCCAGCATTTTTCTGCTGCGAGCGTAGAGAATACAGAGAAACAGCACACTTTTTTAGTTTAGTTAAGCTTAGGGGTTTAGGCAACTTTAGCTTACATCGAGCCTTCAGATGACACAGCCAATCTTTCATGCATGTTGATGTCATCGTTGTTACTGCGACAATACGCGGGATGAGAGCATTTTTATCACCATCACCCTGAGCTTCGAAGGACCACATAATATGCGATAGTAAAAAGTACAACTTTTTAGGAAATGTGCTGTGTTTATGTGTTTATAGCAGAGCTTCCTAAACTGAGGGGGGTGGGGAGCAGAAACACGTGACCTGATAAATAGACAAATTAATAGATATGTATGGCATTACAACTTGTGATCCATACCACTGATGACCTGTGTTCTTGTGAAATTAAAAACAAACAAAAAATGGCTGCTAAGAATAAGAGTTGTTTCTATGTATAAGAATTCATTATATCAGACCATATGGTCCGTTACGGTCTCGGTCCATCTTTTCATCGGACGTCCAATATATCTTTTTTTTGTGGTCACATAATGTACACTTTGTTTCGTTATCCCCTTCCAACCCATTCTCCCAACAGGCCTCTTAGTTGATTTACATATTTATTTATATTTATCTCCAGACCAACACTTTGGATTGAAAGTAGCAGCTTGATATTTATATTTTGTTGACGTACGATTATTTTTATATTTCAATGTATATTTTTATTTTAACCACATATCCGAGTTTTTGTTAAAATTAGTTGCTGTATTACTGTGAATTTGGAAAACATCTCACTTATTCTATATTTTTTTTCAAATAGCCTATAGGCCCTACGTTCTGAGAAAAAAGGTTTGTAATAATGTAAGCTGGAAAATTTTGGAATCTATTGTTTAGACAATTAAACGTCAAACTCGCTCCGCTGCATTCCACTTCAAAACTTTCAGTGGAAGCCAAAGCAGAGGCTTCATCCCGGATCTCCCATTCATTAATTTCATACCAATTTCAGTTCATGATTATTAGACGTGTGCGACAGCTCTCACCTGCTGACATCATCTTAAAACTGGAAGGTGGCTGAGGCTTCAACTGAATTAGTTCGATTTTGATGGAGCGATAAAAAAATCTCGTACTGCGTACCAAACTGCTTCTAGCTGCAGCTTTTTGCACATTTTATCCCTGTTTGGGAATCTGGAGCAGAGTTTCCTTAGCCTCGTGAGGAAAATCGGTAACAATATGATCCGGAAGGAAGTGGTCCCCGTCAAGTAAACTAAACTGACAGTGACAGAGTCACTGACATGCTGACCACACACCACCTCAACATTTCCAAATGTGAAGAAGTGCAAGATTTGTATAGCCACCGAGAGATAACCACTTTTTTTCTTTTTAACGAGTGTTGGGCTTCTTGGTTCTTACAACCCGTTTTAAGAGTAGGATGCCAGAGTCAGTTGACTGACTTAGGAGGATTGTAGCTTTGGTCATCCTGACTATTTTGTTAATCTGAGATCTAACAGTCGGAATACGTTCATTTCGTATCTTCCTTATTGGTGCTTTGGTCATCATTATAAGAGTCTTTTTTTGAAAAAAATGTAATTTTGAAAGAGGAGTTTTAGCAATATAGCCCCAGGCCTCACAACCATACAGCAGAATTGGTCTGATGCATGCTAGATAAATATTTATCTTGATACTTGAAACCGAACCTCTCTTTAGTCATCCTGGTATTCTTATGACACGCATGTTTGGGGAAGAGGAGGTTGACTATTCATCTGAACTTGTGAATTTAAAAACGTCCCACGTTACTTTTTCTTAAATCAGTTTTATGGCACATACGAATAGCAACGCTTAGATCACGTGTATTTACACATACAAAAACATCCTAACGCATACAGCTGTTTAAAATTGTTCATAATTTTGTGTACATTTCAAGAACCTGCGAACCAGGAACCTAAACGCGGCCATGGACGTAGTTAACAAGTAGACGATTGTGGAGGCGCACAGTTAATGCACAGAGGCTTGCCGAGTAAACGCTGAAAGGCATAATATTCCATATCTATAATGAAGAGATGCTGATATGGCATCCCAATGTAAGGAATTGGGACAATTTTGAAATAACTAGAGCTTCGCATCATATGCGCAAGTCCTGCGTTCTTCTTTCTTGAATGATGAAAGAAGGCCGCCAGTGATGATATGAATAATAGTGAAGCTTGTTCTGTAATTCATGGCATTGTTGAAAAAATGAAGCGAAAAGTAGTCAGAATGGTGAGGTATCATGGTTGGATGGTGCTTGTTGAAACCAAATTTGATGTTACTAGAGTGACAGGGAACGTAGTGTATTCAATTTTAGAAGAACATTTGCTAGATGTTCTATAAAAACTCGTAATCAAGGATAAAGAGGTGTCCATGGCCCGAGAATAAAAAAAACATTCACATTTCAACACTTGCACAAGTAATGTTGACAGTTTACTACTCACTGGTATGAATAAATTTTAATGTTATTCCTATGGACGGTTTTCTGTTATGTACGTTTACTTCTCTTTTGAAAATAAAATAATTTAGTATCGTGGTGTTGGGACAGTTATTGAATTCACGAGTTCTATTTATTTCTTTGTTATAGCGCCAAAATGTGTCCTCTCCGGCTCCAAGCTGAATGGTCAGCGTACTGGCTTTCGGTCAAAGGGTCTCGGGTTCGACTCCCAGCGGACCGGAGATTTTTAACTGCGTATGTATGGTTAATTCCTCTGACTAGGGAACTGGATATTTGTGTTCGCCTTAATACACTTCTCTTCATCTATATACGTACACACCACACAACTATCAGAGAAATACAAAATACTAATACATAGCTTCTCGTAGGGGTAACATCTGGAGAGGGGTCAGGCCGTAAAACTGGGCCCAATCCACATCATGCCCCGACCGTAATAAACTGGGAAAAGGTCAGGAAGAAGAAGAAGTGGTATCAATAATGTTAGGATATATTGGCTTTACGTCTCACTAACTACTTTGACGGTTTTCGGAGACGTCAAGGTACTGGAATTTTGTCCCGCAGGAATTATTTACGTACTGGTAAATATACCGACACGCGGCGGACGTATCTGAGCACCTTCAAATACCACCGGACTGAGTCAGGATCGAACCTGCCAAGTTGAGGGCAGAAGGCCAGCGCCTCAACCGCCTGAGCCACTCAGCCCGGCAGAAGGAGTATCGAGCTGTGTTCTCTCTGACGAGATGAATAAGGGATTGTGAGCGACAACCTGGGGTGCTTTTGTTGAAAGCTCCCTGAAACTCATAAAAACTTACCCAAGTATTAGAAGCGGGCGGCGCATGCTCTTTGTCCGACGAACGCCTCTGCAGTGTATTGTTTTCACCTGCGAGTTCCTCGGCTCTACATAAATTGCACATTACATAATAAGTAAGCACCATATAATCAGTTTAATGTCCCTGTCTGAAGAATGCGAGCCGCTGATAGAGAGAACAATGCCCCATTCTTCGCTACCATACAAACACGGCAATAAAACAAGTACACGGAGAGGCCACATTCGGAAGAAGAGATTTAAGTTGAAATTACACAGAAAGTAGGTCATCCATATTATCAGCTACACTGTGGAGAGGATTCCTAAGCCATTCCATGTGGTCTTCCCTACGCTCAGTGTTCAGTCGCCGCCTAATGAATAGCTGGGGAAGTGAAAGAGCTTTCAGTCCGAGATACAAACACATTTAATGACGGCCATAAAAAGACCTTCATTATGTAAACGGATAGGTCAAGACACCCGCTCGCCGTGCAGGCACTGGAAGGGAGCTGGGGAAGGAACAGCTATTTATTATACAGTCTCCAAATACCTCCAGGTCCTAGCCTCGTGGGGGAACACGGCAAATTATAGCTCTCCCCGTTACTGCAGAGCTACATAACGCAGATAACCTTCCATCGTGATCACGCGATACTTCTTATGAATATTCATACACCTGTCTGATTTTCTACAGACGATATGGCCAGTCTGCCAACAGCTATAATGTGGTCGCTTCCAATCTCCCAGGTGTAAAAACGACATACGGTACTGTAAATCTAGATACAGTGTTACACTTCGGTTTTGAATTAAATGTGTTTTGAAAACTCATAATTTTCGACAGATCTGCAAGATTTATGAAATGCAAACCACGAGTCACAAATATAGGACGGAACAGAATATAACGCTCAACAGAGCCCGGCTCCTTGGCCAGCAGGTTCAGAGGGTCTTGAGTTCGATTCCCAGCCGAGTCTGCAATTTTAGCCATGTCTGGTTAATTCCTCTAAATCTGAGACTGGATATTAATTTTTTTTTTTTTTTTGCTATTTTGCTTTACGTCGTACTGACACAGATATGTCTTATGGTGACGATGGGAGAGAACAGGCCTAGGAAGTGGAAGGAAGCGGCCGTGGCCTTAATTAAGGTACAGCCCCGGCATTTGCCTGGTGTGAAAATAGGAAACCGCGGAAAATATTTTCTTTAATACATATATCTTCATATACACATTACACAAGCAACACCATATAAACACGTAATAGTGAATACATCGCTCCATTCTGCCCATGAAACATGTGCAACACAATCCGCGAGCACGATCAACCAGGGTATGGGAAAAGAAGTGGAAACAGGAAGAGAAGAAGAAATACAACGTTCAACAGAGAAGTCTCGCGCACGATGTTACACGTTTTGCAATTCAATTTTTTCCCGTAACGCAGGCGACTTTAGGGAATTAGCCTACTCTAGATGACCGGTCAAATACACCGAGGTCGAGGTTCGTAACTCGTATCTCGGGCTCAACCCTAACATCTCATTCAAACCAGCGATGTACTATCACAGAGAGGTAAAAATAACACGCAGCTCAACAAACACAGAGAACGTAACTAGTCACAGAACATCAATGAGGCAGACAAACAGGGAACGGCGATATACACGAATTCAATAATTGGTGATTTTAATGTACTACTACTAATACTACTACTACTACTACTACTACTACTACTACCGTTTTCCCCACATCTGTGGGGTCACGGGTGCGAACTGTGTCGCACATGTGATTTGGCCCTGTTTTACGGCCGGATGCCCTTCCTGACACCAACCCTATATTGAGGGTTGTAGTCACTATAGCGTGTTTCTGTGGTGGTTGGTAGTGTACAGCGTTATCTGAATATGAAGATGAGTGTGTTAGGACAAACACAAATACCCAGTCTCCGAGCCAGAAAAATTAATCACACCCGACCCGGTTGGGAATCGAACCCTGGACCCTCTGAACCGAAGGCCTCATTGCTGACCATTAAGCCAATGATTCGGAAGATTTTGATGTACATATAAAACTGTTGTTTTGCGTCCCACTAACTACCGATAAGAAGCTGACGTATTTGAGTACCTTTAAATGTCACCGGAGTGAGCCTACTTGGGCTCAGAAGCCATGGCACACTACTGTTTGAAACACTCAGCTCGGCCCCCAAGATTGAAATCGTAAAGATCTTTACGGAGAAGTTAGCTAAATATTAGTGATTATTAAACAAATATATTTATCAATCAATACGAGGGGTTCTTGATGACTAGGATTGTTATTTTAAGGGATCTTCACATCGGCTATTGTCCGCAGGATTTACGGTTATAACCTATCTAAAGAAGAAACAGGGAGAAGAAAAAATATTGCCTTCGGGTATCAGAAAGTTACAAGACAGGACTCCGAAAAAAAGAAAAGGCCAAGAGAATCAACAGACACAACAAACACCGTTTAGAATTCCCTCAAGATCGTCAAACCTTGAGCTAATCAGGCATGAGCTCCTGCAGGTATATTCTTTCTACACTAACATAGGATATACTCTGAAGATGTGGAATTCCGATACTCAACCCGTAAGTCACGTCTATCGAACAAAACACAGGAGTAGGAAATAGGAGGATTTTACCCCCCACCCCCCAAAGTTGTAAGTTTACAAAAAGGGAATAGTCATGGAATTTCGGGCAATGAAAGAATCCTCGGATATCCGAAGCTGAAGAAAACCAAGAGTTGACCAAATAAAATCAGGCTGGAAGGGTTAACAAGAGAAAGAAAAGAGAAGCACGGCATAAGCAACTGAAAACAATACCAAACACTCCTAGGACCATGATACGCGCCGTTACGTCTCACATTTCTATATTCCTTGGATAGGAACGGAACAAAAATATGATACACGGAACGAATTAATATTTTTTGAAAAGAGGATTACTTTTTCAACGTCTATACTTGCTGAGGCTTGGAACAAAGTGGTCAACAGTCCTGTGTCCCTTGCGTTAATCTATCGGTAATAGTGTGCATATTTGTAACAGATTGTGACAAGGATTGCAAGAAGTCGACCGTCAACTATAGTGTGTTAGGCACCAATTCCCGAATATTCGTCCAGATTTGAAGAGGGACACCACGAAAAATCACTTCTACGATAGTCGAGAGGGGGATTTTAACATATTATATTTTTCTTACTTGTGGCCGAATGCGTCCCGTTTTGGTCTCTGAAACTCGTAAGGCCAGGAAGCTACAGTGTCAACCCCTTCCCCACAGTGAGGGACGTTCTATGAATGAAGTCTTGACACTCAGATGGAGCTGAATTCCTCACATAATGCGCAGACGACAAAACTAAAAACAAAGGGCCGGCATGTTGGTATTTCTACCGTACCGATGTATAGGACATCACCTGGAGCATGGAAAAAGCAGAACTAGTAAAGGTCTAGGTCAAACACGGCAACGGATTAATCTTTTAGACATGTCGTTGTAATAAATTTAATGAGCACATGTTAACGGCGGCTTCGACGTTTGCTATACTATAAATATGCCACTGACACGCCAACCTATCAACCAAATGTTCTCAATTATACAAAACGGTCTGTAGAGGAATGGAAGTGCTACCAGTTTGTCAAGGTTTGTGGTGTGTGAATTGCAGGGATGTTGGGGACAGCACAAACACCCAGGCCCCGGGCCACTAGAATTAACCAATGAAGGTTAAAATCCCCGACAGGCCGGGAATCGAACCCGAGAGCCTCTGAACCGAAGGCCAGTACGCTGACCATTCAGACGAGTCGGACACAGAAATACTAAAAAAATCACGAAATGAACCGTCAGGATACGACCATTTGTTTTCACTAATGTCAGCCTGACAAGCTCAGACAAGTCAGAGATACAGGACCGAGATGTTGCTATTTCCATCGTGCTGGTGTAAAGTACATCACATGGAGCACAGAATTTGGATTGTGTATGGAGATAGTAGTGTCGTAAGAAAGTGTCTGGATATATGGAAAGTAACAGTTCAGTAAGAACATACCAAATAAATTATGCTGTCGATGATCAGATCAAGTGTTATTTCGCAAAGTATAAAATTAAAACAAATACATATATTAGGAAGTAGGGTTGCAATTTGTTATAGGGCCAATTTTAAATCAGAATCGATTATTACTGTCAGTACATTCATAAATAAGATGCCAGTAGTACTACCAATGAACTTGGAGAAAAAAAAAAAAGCGATATAAGCTGCCTGTTTAGGATATCCACATGGTGATTGTTTAAAGGGGTAAAATTAGAAGATTATCAACATATGACATACAAATAAAGTATCACACGAAAAATCTTAGAAAATAAATTCAATTAATGAATTCATTTACTTAATTCATTTATACAGATAGATAGCGAAGCGTTTCCTCAGCTAAACTTCCGACTAAGCTGACATAATATTTGGGACTTATTTACACACACACGGTATCAAGGCTAAAACGCTCGGGGGACTTCCATGACATTTTGCACAAACCTATACTAATAATGGAGCAATTCGCTATTAGCTTTCTCGAAAACGGTTCTAACGATTTCGATTGAAATCATAGACAAGGGACTAGGTCTAGAAATCGATCTGTCAGGGTCTCATTTTCGGGAAAATTAATTTTCAGGCATTCACATGAGTTTTTTTTTTTTTTTTTTTTTTTTTTTTTTACAGCGTGACAGCGACATGTATCATTTTATTATGAAGTCAACTAGACTGTAGCGATTTAGGAAGTTAATACTACCGAACAGCAGGTGGCGATTTTGTAACGAATCTTGGCCAACTTAGCGACAACATAATAAATGTACTAGAATTCTCGCAAACGGCTCAAACGATTCCGATTATTTCAAGAAATGTAAATGCCGAGCAACAGATGCCGGTTTTCTGATGTAAACTATTATCAGGATGTCAGTGCTAGACAGTAGCGTTTTACTGTCTACCTTCTTTCATTGTAACACATGGGAGTTTTCTAATGGAAACAAAATGTGATTTAGGTCGGCGGATGCAAAGTGGGTCTAGGCCCACAAGTGACCATGGCTGGTTGGTGGTCCGACAACTCTGCATTCCGACCGGCCAACCGAGCAGAAGAGGGCTGGCCACGGCTCTACCGTGGCTCTACACCACCGTATTCGGAAGACGGAGAGGGTTTGGTCCCCACCATCGGCTGTCCTGAGAATGGTTTTCAGTGGTTTTCCATTTTCCTGCACTAAGGCGAATGCCAGGACAGTTCCTGGTATACAAAACGGCCACCTTCTCTGCACATCTCCTTCACCGATATAAATCTTCTGCCTGGCCTGAGAGACGGCGTCAGTCTAGGAGGCCCGCCTCCCACTTCAGGGGAGGAAAGAAAACGTTTAGTAGTAGTAGTAGTAAGTGATTTATATGAATTACTGTATTTTGTTTTCATGATCCTTTATCACTGTTCATCAATTATAAATAAAAGTTCACAAAGATCCCGAGCGAAGCTCGGTAAACCAGGTACCGTACTAAAATTAAAATAGATTAAATGAATTTACACTTAATTTTAATACAAATGCTCCAACGACCAAAAAAACAGTTCAAAGGACGTTAAGACATGTTTTTTTTGTACCATTATGTTGCCCGCATATCTACAACCATCGATCTGAACAAGCAGTTAGTGACAAATAACAGGGCGAGCAGTGTTTTGTCTGTAGAGTACTCACCACAAAGAGAGTGCTTTTTCTTCTCGTACAGCGGTACGCAATATAAGTTATCTTTAGCACGTACTAGCTGATGTACCCGTGCTTCGCTACGGAATTCTACATTGTATACAGTATTCTAGGTTAGGTAGTGTACACGTTGTGAGCAAGATTATATTAAATTGCGTAGCACTTAACGTTACCCTAGAAACACGACGGGGAAGTCACCAAACGTTTTTTCTCATATGAAGACTGGGTTAGGGAATTTTCATTGTAAGGGTAGGCCACCTTGCCTACCATCAGTCACAATCAGGTTGAGGAGTTTTCATTTTAATGACAGACACTCACTCTCCACCTGCCTTTTTACATCCTCAGAAAGACTGTCTGAGTAGTTTCCCCAACTGAAATGAACATAGGTCATTACAATGACGTCAGTATGAATGGCGCGATTAAAAGCAATGCTTTTATATGAAATACTCGATCAAATGAAAAACCACACATTTTCTCTGCCGATCTAACAGCTCAAAGTTCCAGAGCTGGAATGGCCAAGCCGCAGAGAGCCGTGATCCGTGAACACACTTCGTCTTATCTTCGGCCGAGTGGGGGTGTCGAATAGTGGAGACTCCCAGGGCAAAAACTATGCCCTCTTACTAATCTGTTTAATAGGAGTACCCGTTGAGTCGGAAAATCTCAGTTCACTACGCAGGCGGCGGAAAATCTATCTGACTTGGAGACAAATTTTTCCTTCAAGCCAGAGGAGAAACCCCACCTCACTGCTAATTTGGAATGAAATGCATGTAGAATTTAATAAAAGTGAAGAGGAAGAAGCTTTCCTTAAGAAACGGCTCTTGTCAGGGTTGAATTTTGAGTTATTTCGTGAATTGTGGTGCTATAATTTGGATTAGTTCTAAATTGTAATCCTAGACCAGGTCATACTAATACTACTAAGTGAGCGTTTGCCTTAAGTGTAGGGATCGAATAGCTGGAATACTCTGATGAACCAGTCTGTAACGTACGCAGCAGTAATCCCATCTATTTGAGTTGAGCAGCAGCATAAGAGACAAAGAACATCACAACAAACAATGGTCAATGTAATGTTATTGTTGATCATTGTTATGCACTTTCAATATTGTAGACCTCCACATTTAGTTTTCCTCCGACTCTGAAAACACCACTCTTATCATAGTGGGTACGGTAAAACTGAATAAAACATAGATGATCGGAAATTGTATTCTCTATAACTTATGAAGTACTTTTCGGTAGGACCAATAACATGGGTATTTAAAAATGAAATTTTAAGCACCTTCCCCTAAACTACAATTTCTTCCAGGGTGAATGAAATTGTTTACAACTTAGACTGTAGTTTCTTATTCCCCGACTCCATATACCGATTTTCATTAAATTCTGTTAACCCATTTTCTCGTGGCTCGGCGTTGATGTGGACTTGGCAACAAAAATACAAATTGATGAATATCTGTATTATCGAAGCCGTTACGGTAACAATGTATGACATAAATGATCAGAAATTGAATTATATATAACTTTCGTTATGTAGTATTTACCGACAGGACCACTAATAAAATAAATATTTGAGAATTAAATTTTAGGCCTTCCCCTAAACTACCATTTCACTCAGAGTGAGTAAAATGATTTATAGCCTAGATTGTAGCGGCTCATCCCCCGACTTTACATACCAATTTTCATTAAATTCTCTTCAGCCGTTTTCTAGTGATGCGTGTACAGACAGACAGACAGACAGACAGACAGACAGACAGACAGACAGACAGACAGACAGACAGACAGACAGACAGACAGACAGACAGACAGACAGAAATTACGGAAAAGTAAAAAGTGCAGTTTCTTGTTACTATGGACATGACCGATACAGAAATACCATTATTTTCAAATTCTGAGCAATGTACAGACAAAACTCTTATTTTATATATATAGATTATAGATTATATATGACCAAGATATTTATGCGACACCTTCATGTTGAATTTTATAATAATTAGAAATCCTCCAGGTCCACTCCCCTGAATTATAAAACATACTGTAAAGACCCCTCTATTTTACCGACAGCAAAGGCTCCTTGATGTACATACTTGACTTGTATGTACCTGTTCAACTGGTTCCTGCTTTTTAAGGGTTCCGCACTCCAAACTGGTCTCTCTAATACTCTTGTCCTAGCAACGATGTATAGCTCTGCACAATCGAACAGAAGCATCGTACCGTCGCCGTCAACTTGATACTAAGAACATTCCTTTATTTATGGATGTTCAAATAGTTCAAGTATCAGTACTGTGCTGTTGTTTTTCTTTTTTCTTTTCTTTTTCACAAGTTGCTTTACATTGCACCAATACAGATAAGTCTTATGGCGACGTAGGGACAGGTAAGGGATAGGAGGGAGAAGGAAGCAGCCGTGACCTTAATTAAGTTACAGCCCCAGCATTTTCCTGGTGTGAAAATGGGAAACCAAGGAAAACCATATTCCGGGCTGCCGACAGTGGAGTTCGAACCCACTATCTCTCGAATACTGGATACTGGCCGCACTTTAGTAGCAGTGCATATAGTACAATAGTAATCATTGCATTACTAATTATACTTGTTTATATATCGTTGTTAAGCAATGAAAACCTCGTAATTCCACTTACGAGAAAACCACGTTTCTCCATTTGCCTTGTGAAGGCTTGCCGTGTTCCTTGAGAATTGAATGGAAGACTCCAATAGTCGAATGATTGGGCTATCATTAAGCACTGAAAATGGCAGGAACAATTCTTTGGCCATTGCTCGCCGCTCAGTTTCGGGCTTCTTCTGTAAACTTTACTCCTATGGACAACATATATACAATACATTATTGTTGTTATCGGGGAACAGAATGGTGTAGCGGCTTAGCTGCTGCTTGCCTGTCATCCTGGCGACCTTGGTTTGATTCCGGGTGTTGCTCCGTGGTGTCAGGAAGGGTATGCGACCTTACATCCCAAGCCACAACTCTTTCATGCCTCACTGCATGCCGGCAACCTGAGCAAACGGGATAAGCTATGGAAAATGATCATGATGATTATAGTTAATATTAGGTATTTGGCATCCAGCAACAATCATTTTGTTATTTCTGGTATAATCGCAATATACTCGTACTTCAGGGAGTACGAGGCTAAAACAATTGTATTTTGGGGGTACGCCAACCAAAAAGTTTGAATACCACTGATGCAGACAGCTTTCCTCCAAACATGCGACAGGTATGACGCGTTTGTCTTGTGAACAGTCTCATACAATCGATTTCAACTTTTTGTTTTGATAAATGTTTACCGTTTAACAACAGTTTCTCAGATGCCATTCTGCTGGTCACGTTAACATTTTATTTAACGTCCTCACGGACCCATGAAGCTCATCCACGAATCCCTAAAATGCCCATGGGCTCGAGGTTAAGACACCCTGCCCAAGTTAAAAGTTGCATATCGGCAGGCAATGCCTCTGCTGGCCAGTAGTATTTACCTGATGTTATCTAGATCGATAGACATCGAATTTACCAATGTCTCCATCAATTGATAAGACGTCTGAAGTGAAATGAATTATTCATTTCTACTAGATAAGGTAGGAATTCGATGATAACGTGCCACACCTTGATTACAGCACTTCAAAAATGTCAATGAGAATCAAACGAGTCAATCATTAACTGTAAGTAAATCAGTATATTGCCTGAAGCGCTGTTTAAGACTTGCCATGACATAAATATTGAGATATATGCTGGTAACAAGATGACACAACTAAAGCAGTAAGGAAAATAGAGATTTCTAAGTTTTCAGTCCTGACGTTACACTGCTTTAATGCAGCCATCACAGACATGTGTTTTCTTATTTGTACAGTAGTATGTTCCTGTCTTAGATGTAGGTACATCTGCTATCTGAGTGTCTCATTTTACAGGAGCTTAAAAGACGTGAACATGCAGATTTCACTTCAACACTTTTGCCATCGACTGTGCCGAATATCAAACGAAAACAGCCCGAGGGAGAAATAATAATAATGGTGCTTAATGTTTAATTTCAAAGAGACCCATGAGTGCTCGAATTCTTCGCCGAAATGTTTTTTTTTAAAGATTGATGATGGAGATTGTTTTTATAGGAAGTACAACTTAACACTAAACACAGAGCAAAAATGGAAGATGTCCTCCCCTTTCAAAAAATCAGGGCATCGATGAAGGAAATGGAAGGGTCAGGACAGTAATGCAAAGATGAAAAGTTAGCAAAGGACAGGATCAACTAGTCTATCGAATAATGATTCAAACAAAAGGAAGAGACAGCGATGTGGAAAGTAACAAGTCTCTGCTTCTTGGCTAAGATCGAAGTGTAGAAAGCGCCAATGCGCAACCGTTTGATTTTGATTGTATCCTGGCAACGAATGTGAATGAATGTATGTGTTATTTCGTACGTTCTAAATTGTAAGACCCTATTCTTATTGTGATTTATACGTATGCATGGTCGAATGCAAAGAATGCAGCTGCTGCGTCGCGCTCAAATATTTAAGTTTAATTTTGGCCTAGTGCTCTGGAAGGGTCCAACTAAATATCTTGGTTAGCTAAAATTGTGGGTGGTTTCCCCTCCTTACCCTAATCCCACTCAGGCCTTTAAGGGGTCACGGGGTCCAGTGGGAGCCAGTAGCCTTCCGTAAGACTAACAAGGAAAAACTGCGCCACTCAGCTTCTGCGGTGAATGAATCTCCGTACACATGACGAAGGATGGATGACGATGAACGCTAGAGGATGCGTGCCTAGTTCCAGGCCTGTGCCTAATTATCAACCTTAGTTTAATTTCACTAGGCTACGAATGCCAAAAACGAATATTTCTTTTATAATACAATTGAATTGTGTGAGTCATACGGACTTCTTAGAAACTCTCATCTTGAATAGCAATCAGCTTTACTTGTATATATATATATATTGGATAAGCACGTTTGAAATGTAAAAGAATATTACTGGAATAACAGAATCATATCGTGAAAACGGAACATTCTGCTACAATAATTTGCACTGAAGTCTCATGCATATGTGTCACTGCATACTGAGATATAGACCAGGGACACAAGATGTATACTATTTCATACAAAGAAAGAGCTTTGTTTTTCTTTCAGACACGCCGTGAGTTATGCATTCTGGACTTCTGAAAAGAACTATTAAGTCATCCTCACCAATCAAAAGATACACGAAAAGTGTTGTTTCCAAGCGCTGGCTCAGTTTCAACTCGCTGGCGTATATTGGGATATTAAATAATAACCCTACGATGTGAGAGGAGAGACGTAATTAATCAAATAGAAACCAGAGTTGACAAAGAGTCGTCTATTATTATTATTATTATTATTATTATTATTATTATTATTATTATTATTATTATTATGTTATTAGTTTTACGTCCCAGTAACCACTTCCACGGTTTTCGGAGATGCCGGTGCGCTGGATTTTTTCCGCGGTTCATTTACGTGCCGGTAAATCCACAAGCATGAGGCTGACGTATCTGAGCATTTTCACGTACTACCGGACTGAACCAGGATCGAACCTGACAACTTGGGCTCAGAAAGCCAGCGTTGTAACCGTTCAAGCCATTCAGCTTGGCATTATTATTATTATTATTATTATTATTATTATTATTATTATTATTATTAACTTAATGATTTTCAGAGATGCCACGATGCCGGAGTTTTGTCCGGAATGAGTTATTTTATGTATCAGTAAATCTGTCAACACGAGGCTGGCGTACTTCAGCACCTTCAAATACAGCCGGTCTGAACTGGGATCAACCCCGCCACTTTACGCTCAGGAGACCAGCACTCAACTGCCTGAGTCACTCAGCCCAGCTGACAAAGAGACTCGAAGTGGGGCGATAATTATTACTACTGTTATAATGGAACTTCAAACGGGAAACGGAAGTCTCCAAGGTGCAGGTGATGGACCTAAACTTTCACCTGTTCGGTAGTGATCAAAAATAGGCTGTTGTAAAACCAGTAATACCCCAGTACAAAATCAATACGGGAAGTTGCTTCGCCGCACTACCCACCTGACCACTCTGTCTACATTTTCATTCGGACAGGTTTTCTTTCTCTTTTAAAAGCAAAGTTGTTGTAATCCCTATGATGACCTCACATCATCTCTTAACATTAATAACCGGCCAAAATAGAGGCTAAAAGGAAATGTCCACATCAAAAAGAGTTTAATAATGCTATTTGTTTTACGTCCCACTGACTACTCTTTTTACGGTTTTCGGAAACGCCGAGGTGCCGGAATTTAGTCCCGCAGGAGTTCTTTTACGTGCCAGCAAATCTACCGACACGAGGCTGACGTATTTGAGCACCTTCAAATGCCACCGGACTGAGCCAGGATCGAACCTGCCAAGTTGGGGTCAGAAGGCCAGCGCCTTAACAGTCTGAGCCACTCAGCCCGGCTCAAAAAGAGTTTAACATCGCCATCACTTCCACTTCCTATCACTACTCAACTAAGTACCGCAGTTCAAGGTTAGAGGACTGAATCTTGTGTATTCTCTATGAAAGATATCAGTTATCGGACGAAACGAACTTTGCATTGTTCTGTTTTCAGACTGCGGCCTTGCTGTACGGGAGTGAAAGCTGGCTGCACTCAGGATATCTTATTTGTAAGTTAGAAGCAACTCACATGAAAGCGAGAATAATTGTTGGTACTAACAGGTGAGAAGAAAGGTAGAAGGGCGGACACGAGTTTGCATTTTTGCAATGAGGAGATAAAGGCTATATTAGGAACAAACTCGATGGATGAAACCGCAAGTATTAACCAGCTTCCGTGGTGGCGTCGTGTGAGGCAAAAGGAGGATAAGTAACCTACGAAATGAAGGGTAAAAGAAGTAGAGCGAGACCAAGCCGAAGACAGTTAGACACTTTTTAATGACTTAATGATAAAAGGTGTCGAATTAAACGAGACCATAAAGCTTGGTGCAAATACAGGTTTGACGAGGAACTTAGTAAATCACTGAAACTTGCAGTCTGAGCGCTGAAAGTCATTACAGTCTATAATGAAGATGTAGGTAATCTTGAGCAGAGAGTTGACAATCGAAGAGTGCAAAATGTGGAGGTAGTAGCTAAAAAAGACATTTAAATTATTATTATTATTATTATTATTATTATAATTATTATTATTATTATTATTATTATTATTGGGGTGGAGCCTGTTTTATCGAGGCAGGTATACATCTGTGATTATCACCGAAAAGTTCTGAACAATGACCATTAAGTAAACCTGTTCTCCTGGAAGGAAGTTGATTCAATTTCCCGCTAAGAAGAGGAAAAATTTAGAATTTAAAACTCTACTTCCAGAGATGTACTGTACATGATCTTCGGGTTCACTGAGAAATGAGTACCAGATGAACTCCTGGTGACAAAGGCGGCCGGACACTGGACTAAACACACACTACCACCTTCAGCCGAGGCTATGAACAGTAGAACCCTTTCACTTCCAATCATTCCAGAGGCGTGATCAATGAGCTCGCGGTCATTCAGCTTAAAACAACAATAATGACTACTGCTAGTTGTTCTTGACGTGACGAACGATAGTTCCTCGTCAGCGATGCTCGCCGTTGATAGAATTCGTAATAAAAATCTCAACGATTCATGAATATTTCCATTATTATATCTTGTAAAATAAAAACATTCCTGATATAAAATACTGGAACTTAGATGTATCATAATATTATTACAACTTCTTATGAAAATGAAAACCTATAACCTGTTTTCCAGTCAATGACCGGGTCAGGGATGGGATGAATGAGGATAGGAGTTGTGCCGGCTGCCGAGGCCTGTCGCACTCCTCTGGGGCAATGATTAATGACTGACAGATGAAATGAAATGATAGTGGAGAGTGTTGCTGGAATGAAAGATGACAGAGAAAACCAGAGTACCCGGAAAAAAACCTGTCCCGCCTCCACTTTGTCCAGCACAAATCTCATATGGAGTGACCGGGATTTGAACCACGGTATCCAGCGGTGAGAGGTCGGCGCGCTGCCGCCTGAGCTACGAAGGCTATTACAATTTCTTATATTCTTCTTAATTATTCAATCCATCGATTGGTCTACGGCAGTTCTCCAGACGGCTCTATTCATAATATTACAACTTTTTATATAGAACCATTATTTCCGAATGCAGCGGTAATTGAAAATTTGTGGAAAATAGAATAATTACGAATATTTCAGCTAGTATTCCCAAAACGGTAAAAGCGCTTTCAAAAATCATTTTAAATTAAATTTGTACAACTTATAGTATGTGCAGGTTTTCGACGCAGCCAATAATGACGGAAAAATTGGTTATTTACTATTATGATCATCTTAATATTGCAACTGTATATTGGTGTAAAATATTTTGGGGCTATATTCCTTATAACAAAACATAAAACAACCATCATGTGAAGACTGCTTAGTTTAATGATTACGCTACTTTATTGCTAACAAAAAAAAGCTAGAAAAGTCAAATGGTGCTCTCCTACTAAGTACGTTAATTTAAGAAAACATATTACAAGTGGCCTTCACCAAGATGCATTCCATGCCCGGAGAGTTGCGTATTTGTTTAAGTCCGTTGAGGATACGCTCTCTCAGAAAGTAAAAAGTAAACTCGAGTCCTCATACCGAGGTGGTGCAGCTCTTTTCAGGCACACCCCCAATGGAGGTAAGCTGCATGTACCAATTCACCATATACCAGCCCTCCTGCAAATTCTCAAATTTCTGGCAGTACCGGGAATCGAACCCGGGCCCCCAAAGACGGCCCTGGTCATCCGTATGAGTCACGTATCTCCGAAGAGATAGGTCGTTTGGGAGCTACCGATACCGGTGCGCTTAAGCGCTCCTCTCTCGGTCATTATTTTTTAATAGTAATTATGCGGTGTTTTAGGTAATGAGTGTTTGTTAGTTTATGATTTTAAGTAATAATTTGGGTTGAAAGATGTGAATTAGTTGTTACGTATTAATGTTTGATATATTTGACTGGGGGCTTGATTGTCTTCTTCCGTGGCAGGGCTGACGCAGCGATTTTATACAATATACAGCATATGGCTTTATTTAGCCTTGCCAGATATTGCTTTTGAGTGTGCAATAGGCTATGCCGTATGTATGGCGCTAATTTATCTGTGATAAATTTTATAGCAGGTGTTAGGTTTGCATTGCGCAGCTAATAACACTAACCTTTTCGCTACGGAGGCGGGCCTCTCAGAAAGTCAACACAGCGTACAAGAGTTACATTAGCAATGGACTTCAAATATCTCCAGAAATAAAAATCCATTGTATTTAAATCTGGCGATCGGACGGGTCATTCAATGAATCCCCCTCGACCAATCCAGCGATTCAAATTACGAACGCTCAGATTAGTTAGAGAGCCATCGTGCAGTTACCATATTTGGTGGATAAATGGTGCAATTCCTTTCGGAGAAACCGCCGATATCTGGCTCCTGCCAGGCGTTTATGTAAGAAATAGGGACCGATAAGACGATCCAGACGTTTCGACTGATCCTGTCTTGCTGCTTGTCCTGGAGTATTGTTTAGGGGTTTCAGAATCTCAGATGTGATTGTTATGATAGTTAAGACATTGTCGCGGGTAAAACAAGCCTGCAGCAGTATGCGTTTGCAGAATGTTCATCGCGGTCGAAAATCTGTTGCGATATATCCTTGCACCCACTGAAGGTTAGAAAGGTACAGAAGCTTTTTATGGAGAATATCGTGAACAGAAATGTGACCAACTCCTACCCTTAATGTAATTCTCCTTGTACTATCTGATGTATTTTCGTCCACTTTACGAAGAATGCGTTCCTCAAACACACAGTTTCGTACCTCTCTCCGTCTTCCAAAATAATTCGTCTCAAATATATGTGCGTCTCTCCCAAACGCTGGTGAACGCGTGAAAATGTTCTTGCACAAGGTAGCCTAACTACCAACTGGGATACATAATATTTCAGCATAATGTCCATGTCCTCGTGATGCATTCCCATCTGAGAGTCCATAAATGAAGCGGATATCTGTCATTTTACTATCTGAATATATTTTTGTCACTGCAAATCATCTGTAAACCACCAACCAAACAAATGACAATCTGAGGAAAACATATCTCATATACAACATGAAAGCCATGTTATTTGAATGGTCATCAAGAATCAATGCAAGAATAAACTTCTGAACTGCTCAAAAATTAGGCATTTTAAGGATCATGTTTTTATGAAAATGTTTTAATGTGTGTTGTTATATGTCTCGAAATTATTTCACACAAATTCACTTTCACCTTGTATATCCTACTGCATCATTCGGCTATCACTGACTTATACATCGAGATTCCAGAAAATTATATTAAGCACTTTTCCCACGATGTCGTTACAAAAAGAAACAGGTCGTGAGTTCTCTCTCTTATGAGAGATAAGAGCGAAGTATGAGGCCAACTGAAGTGCGCAGACAAAATTAGAATTTTATGTATATAGGTGTGAACAATATATTCAAGACCATTCATTACCCATATGAGTGATGGTATGCCTTATTCTTATTTTTGCTCACACTTTATAGTGCCTACGAATGGGCATACTTGGCCGTGACGAACTTTGCACCGTTTTATCAAAGAACGTGGGTCACAGAGTATCAGCGTACGGTCATCAGACCACAACAGCAAATGCCTCCCGCTATCGCAGACAAACACGTCACATCACGAAGGAAGAGATAACACGGTTAGTTAAGTCAAAGAGATTATCAGCTTGCTCACGTCCATTGCTCAATATTTATAGGGCTGGCCAGGACCTGTTCCGAGTCACGTTAAATCTTCCTAATAAGGAAAAAAAAAAAAAACAAAAAAAAAAAACCAAACGAAATACCGCACAAGTTCATTACGGTCAAACGAAAAGTAAACAACATGCACTGGATGTACCAACTTGCATCATCTGCGTGACGGGCAGAGAGAGAGAGAGAGAGAGAGAGAGAGAGGTTGGGGGGCGGGGGCGACAAATTACACCAGCCTTTTAATATCATCCTCCAACCTGAAGTATACAGAGTGTCGCGCGGCAGAACTATGGACTATTTCATACCAACATGTGTCCAATGTGTGTGGACGTAAGTTTGTGAACAATAAAAGCATCGATAAGTCATTTGTGTTGAACCGTTACATATTATTTAAGGTTTTTACATAAATAAGTCATTGCAATTTATATAGGGTTCTTGCATCGATAAATACATCAATAAGCCTTTGCGTGTCTTTAATAATTTTTGCAGGCAGTTTCATACAAACAGCTGTAATTCCACATCGGACACGTGTTTCTTTTGTAATTGAAGTAGTCCATACTACCATCTGCCGAAATATTTACTATTCCTCCTGAAACATTCTACGACCAGTACACCTGGAGACGTTGATCCCTATCAATAAAATATCACACCTCTAGTATTACCTTTTTTCAATAGCAGATTTTCATATTCTATTTACCCTTTCACTTAACACTGGGGTTCCAAAGATTGCCCATAAATGTAATTATTTATGACCGAATAGCGTTCATCTGAAGCACGCACTCCTCCGGGACGCTTGCCTAAGTACTTTAAGGTCACTCAGCAGTGAACAAATGGCTGCCTGTGAGTTGTCCCGTATTTATTTGCTGACAACACGAGTAACACCCTGACTCACAAGATACATTTTAGTCTGACCTGTGTCAATAAATAGCAACAATCACGCGGTTTTCCCTCAAGAATAGGGCCCATAGGATAATAGGAAAAACAAAGGGAACATCATCAAGTTAAAAATCCAGTCAGGACTTGTTCCAGTTTATAAAATAATCGATGTTTTTGAAAACTATGAACAACTACAGACAATAATAATAATAATAATAATAATAATAATAATAATAATAATAATAATAATAATAATAATAATAATAATAATAATATCGAGCAAGTTGGCAGTGTGGCGAGAGTCGTGTAACTGTGAGCTTGGATTCGGGAGATGGTGGGTTCGAGTCCCATTGTCGGCAGTCCTAAAGATGGTTTTCCGTGATTTCCCACTTTCACACCAGGCACAGCTTAAGGCTACAGCCGCTACCTTCCCAATCCTATCACTTCCGCATTCTTGCGTCGTCGAGAACCTTCGATGTGTTAGTGCGACGTTAAACTACTAGCAAATAATAATAATAATAATAATAATAATAATAATAATAATAATAATAATATGCGCTTAACGTAATTTCAACTAGAAATAGTTTGTATCGGAATCCCAGACTACTGGCCTGAAAAGAGACCCTTTCTAAGCTCCGTACGACTCTACTTCTAAATTGATGTTTTAGCAGATTTTGGCTCTGTCTGATGGTTATGCGCTGAAGCATAGACATCCAACCAATCCCAAGCTGTCATTCATATCGATTTATATCGGCAGAGCACGATCTTGAAACCTAGTAGCCAACTCTAATATTTACATTCGCCACGTGGTTAACCTATCTCGTTCAGCGTGTATGCTGTTCGGTACGGTTCGCGATCTTTTGCATTTTCCTTCAATGTTTAGCGTGTTTTTCATATTGTTGGAGGGTTCCAGTGACTCTGAGATCAATGGAGTGTTCACTTTGTAGGCCATAACCTCCTTTCTGTGCCAGCCATTAGCCGTTAGTGATGTGTTATTTCCTCATTCTTTTTTATTGTTATTCTTTTTTATTTTAGTGCCAGATATTGTTAGAAAGTGTAGTTCTTGTGAATTTGTTTTCAATCCATATTCATTCGTATTACTGAGTACTGTATTACAATTTAAAAGGGCTGTTTACCGCGGTCATATTGCATCAGCTCTTCTCGCAGGCGTAGCGCGCTGGCAACAGAGGGAAGGCGATGCTCATTTGTTTTGCGAAACTTCAATTTAGAAGTAAGGCCGTGCGGAATATAGAGCCAGTAATTTTGTTGACACGAGTCTAACATTCAAGCAATCTTAAGTGTTCAATGACTATCAGGATTCGATTCCACAACCTTTAGCACAGAAGACGAACGCCTAACAAACTACGCTATGCAGCCAGGCCGACAGTATAACATAATGTTGACTAACAAAGTTAGTTTCCACCACCATTTCCAACAGACTTCTATTTTAATGTATCACATCCTTGTACTCGAGAAAGTCAATTTAGTTCCCTGACTAACGTAGGTCAAGGCGGTCTATTATTGGGATCATGTCGTGGGCCATCACAAATGGGAGTAACGCTATCAATGTGCTGCCTGGTGTACAATAACCTTGACGAGTCCTGTGTAACAAGCAAGCGCATAAGCACAATGCCTACATTACGAATACAAGGCACGCAAACAAGCAGCAAATGACTAGAGAAGTGTGATGTGTTCCGCATGGTAATGCCTACCACATTATACCATTCAAGGACAAAGTAAAATGCAGGGGTCGGGAAGATACATACTGTAAACCATTCTTACTAAAATGTGATCTTCGACTTAAGTAGCCTAAGACACGCAAAGAGAACAGAAACATGAAATATAAATTACAATTAGTATTAAAAGCCTTAAGTTGATCGATTGTGACAGAATATCAACTCGGTCAATCCTTCTCACATAAAAACAATTGCCGGCTAGTTCTAGGTGGATTAAAATGGAAGTCATATTCGTGAATGCCTTTGCTGGCAAGATGTAGTGTTTACCGTGCACTATGTCTTCTTGTATGGGCTAGAATAAATGTTACTTTCATTGACCAGTCTCAGTCTCATCCTTGGCTTTGGCAACATGAAAGTAACCGAGGTATGAGCGATGCTAGTAATACCATTCCTTATGCAGCCAGTCCCTGCTATGAATGGTGTGAAAATATTGCTCATAGGGTCGGTTGGTGCATGCATTTCAGTGGGCTTGGCACATTGATGTGTAATAGCAACTTCTGGCTCAGTGAGGAAAGCAACGGGAAACTGCCTCACTCATTTTCCTAGTATGTCTTTTTAGTGACACCTCGGCTATCTATGGCAGCTGTTGGCGTAGCTGTGGAGGATCAAACCAGCCTTCGGGCTGAATACACAATACATACATATTTCGTGAAAAGAGTAACCAACTATTTTTTAATTCGTGTTAGTGACTTATCAGTAACGCTTGATGCCATTATAAGACATATGTATGCGTGGGGATTCGTGTATCATATGCAGGAAGTAAAGAATACAGAGAGATCCGAGAGTGAAGTCCAATGACAGTGAAGTACATAGGGGGCGTGGCCATAGGACGGCGCGAGAAGACGAGTTGTAGGCCTATTTGACAGTCAAAACCATCCTAGTTCATTGAAGTGAATCAAGTTAACGTAGACTGTAATGGCGAGAATTTTCAGACGTCGCCACAGTACGAAACTGGAACTTAAAAGGGATACAGGACATCATTTTATCTATGCGGGGGATTCTCACTCGCCCGGTCGCCTGCGCTGCGAGCCTGCCTCCCGCCAAGCAATTTGCCGTTAAGCGCTTCTCGGCACCACAAACTCCCCTCCTATGCAGTCTGCTGAGAGCTTTATCACTGATTCAGTTTAGTCAAGTGTTCACGTATTTAGAGCTCAGTGTGTTGTTACAATGCCATTTTCATTGCGTGAGCGTGTGTATACACATAATGCCTTCATAAAGTACAGGAAATCTTGTGCGAAAACACGCGTTGGCAGCATTACGATAAAGTGCTTGGTGGGAGACAGGCTCGCAGCGCAGGCGATCGGGCGAGTGAGAATCCCCCGCATAGATAAAATAGTGTCTCCGTATTAAGTTTATGGTATAGCTACTATAATGTCGTCGTGTTGTGCGTACGGTTGCATGCATCGGAAAAACAATTCCTGAAATAACACTTCACAAGTAAGACAATTAAGGCATATAATATGTAGTATATTATATTACCTCCGGCAGTATTCGTATTTCAGAGTACGAGAAGCACAGTCCAAATTACGTACGGATTTTTAGGTTAGACTTAAGTTATTTATTGTCAATTTTCACAACACGTAAATGATGGGGCTGTACCGTAATTCTTGTAAGATTAGTCTGACTCGGTGCAACGTGAAACCAATAGGACTCTACAGATATGAAGTATACAGACAAAATTATAATTGTATTTATTTAGATAGATGATGTTGGCAAGATAAGACTAGAGCTCTGGTCGCATTCATGTTTCTAATTACGTAATATTTAAACTGACAATTCAAATATCACGATTTTGAATGACAAAGAAGTCATGACCTATGTACAAGATAGTCGCTGAACGACTCGACTCGTGCGATAAGCGAGGCATCGCTAAAAATCAGCATCACAAAAAAACGACTGATGTTGCTTTATGTGAGGCCCCATATTCTCTGTGTTTCGACCGGTTTTTTTTATTCCTAGTAGTTTAACGTTGCATAATGCATTGAAGGTTATCAGCGACGCAAGGATGGAAAAGGGCTAGGATTGGGAAAGAAGCGGTTGTGGCTTTATTATTAAGGTGCAACCCCAGCATTTGCCTGGTGTGAAAACGGGAAACTACGGAAAAACCATCTTCAGGGTTAGCGACGGGAGGATTCGAAGACACCGTCTCCCGAGTGCAAGCTCACAGCTACGGCCAACTTCCTCGGTACCAAAATGTTAGATACCATCTTTCACCTATAACTGAAATGGGATAACACTCGTCTCTCAAACCATCCAGGAATCGAAACTGGTCCAATTAAGTGGTAAATTACAGTGCTTACTCTAGATCATGGCGGATAAGAAAATAAAAATGGTCAAATACCGTGTACACGTACTGAAGGAAACTTGTAGAAATATGGCCAATATACACGAGTTTCAAAAAGGAGAAACAAGGGCAGCAAGGAACTTCTGGCTAATATTTCAGTGCTAATCATAATACTGTAGATGTTAGAGATGTAAGGGACGATCAAAATGTTTCCGTTCAATGGCCGTACAGTCCTAAATCGGGATGTCAATCAGGCAAAATCGTCGTAGACACTGAGGCACTCATCCCATCGACGCACCAGGTTGAAGATCCCCGTGTGGTAAAACACCTTGTCCTGCCGTGTGAAGATGTCCGTAATCGCCTGCTGCAAATCCTCGTATGACAGGAAGGGTTGACGCTTCAAGAACTTTTTTAGTGGACCGATGGCATGATAATCGCATGGGGAGAAGTCAGGACTATAGGGCGGGTGTTCGAATGTTTCCAACTTGAGTTGTTGTTATCCGTAATGGATGAGCCTGGGCTCCCAGATCGATCGGCGTCCCGTGTCGAAACCCGATCCGCACGGAACTTGGTGCACCATTCCGCAACGGTGGTTTTCGACAGACGTGCTGCCCCCCATACACAGTCTTCATTCTCCGATGGATTTCCACCGGTGTTTGTCCTTCGACAGCCAAGAAAAGAATAATAGCAGGTTGATCCTGTTTGGACACATTTGTTAATAACGTCGTTACAGCTCACGTGACCGCATTTAATGCACGCACCTCGGCACGACGCTATTGCCACACTAATCCCTTTGAGAGACCACTATACTCAGAGGTCCCTAGGGACCAGTGAGGGATTATAGCCCGTCGACCGTTTAGGCCTTGAGTGCTATTTCATAAATCTAAGTTGTTGGTAACATAACGGATGTGGTGAAGAGTGGAATCTTGTAGGGGATCGAACTGACCAGTATATGGCCTGCGCCCCTTGCGGGGCGGATGGTGCCCTTAGTAGGGCGAATGTTGGGGGGGGGGGGGGGCGTTGGTTCTCTGTTATCAGAGGCCAACGGAGAGGGGGAGAAGCGATATCAGGTAGAGGGTCACCCTCAAACAGCACCACCGCAAATTGTGTTATACACAAACCGTAGAAAAACAATGGCTGTGCGGTGCCATAATGAGATGTACTGCGCATGATGATGACTGATGTAGTTTGCCATTGCTTTCCTGGCTGGGCCAGAAAATACTTCTGCAGCATGACCAGAATTATAAGTAGGGCTCGGAAGTGGAGGAAAACCCCTTTCTTTCTCCAGTGTCCGAAGACGAGGCCCAACATAATATATGTTCATTCTGGGTCATTGTAGACCAGAAAATAGTGGGTTTTATTTGTCCTTTTTTTTCCTTTTCGGCGTTTTTTGCCTCATTGGTCCTATTTAGCCTTTTTTTAGATGTTAACGGATTTGTTTTGCCTCTTCATCTTCTTTCGACTACATTTTCCTGGCCATTCTCAATTCAAATCATCATTAGTTCATTCATCGCCTCTTAAACATCTTTTCTCTATTAAATACATAATTACTGTATATATTTTAACCATATCTGAAAAGAGAGGAAATGAAATGAACAAATAAACTAGCGCTTGAAAAGAACCACTGGTATCAAATTATATGCAACATAAGTGAAATAATGAAAGGAGAAAATTTTGATGCGAGTGTTTTTGAAGAGGAAGATCTCACTTGATTCAAGTTGATGTGGTAATACGTTTCTCCATGTTTCGCAACGTGCTGTCTGAACACCAACGACACTTTACACGTAAGAACCTGGAGATGACTATTGTGATATACTGCAAAGACAACTGAGGTAAGGTTTTCGAATTCCATTTTCTGTAAACCTAATGTGATTAAGCTAAATATTACGCCAGTTATATTAATTTGAATTTCTTTCTCCAGGGTGTCCATTGCGGGTTGGCTGAATTAATTGTAGGTGGAAAATATATTCTATTCTAAATTTTGCAAATACTTTTTTTAAACAAACATGGAATTCCTTTTCTAAAATTATCGAAACACACACATATATATATACTATCTGAAGGAAGAAGTATTTCACTCATATATTTCTGCACTGTATGTTGCATACCACAATAATTTGGCAAACATTATATTCCTTCATTTAATATGCAATTAAAACAAAAATTATTAATGGATTTGGATAGCATTTTTAGGTCCTTGCCAGTTTTTAGGTATTTTCTCCGATATTTTAGGTCTTTTTTATAGGTTCCTTTCGGCCAACCTTATAAGTAACAACCTTCGCAACATAAAACTCTCTAGTCGTGCTCTGAAAGTCATTACTCCGCACCGTCCATATCTGAAACATAACATTCTACATGGCATGTGCTAAAATGTGCAGTCCGACTCATTGCCTGAATGGTCAGCGTTGAGGCCTTCGGTTCAGAGGGTCCCGGGGTAAATTCCCTGCCGGGTGGGGGATTTTAATCGCCTCCTATTGATTCTTCTGGCCCGGGGACTGGGTGACTGTGTTTGTCCCAACACTTTCCTCTTCATATTCATACATCACACTACACTGCCAACCACCACAGAAACACGCAATAGTGATTGCATCCCTCCATATAGGGTTGGCGTCAGGATGAGCATCCGGCCGTAAAACAGGGCCAAATCCACATGTGCTACACAGCTCGCACCCGCGACCCCACAGGTGTGGGAGAAGTGGTAGAAAAAGAAGAAGATGTACTATAATGTGCACGACCAGCAGATGTCATGACGTCTCCACACCCCTTATTCATTTCACTGTTCAGTTTGCAAACATCTGTGAAAGAACTAATCACCTAAATAATCTTATAATCAAAGCTCTGCGGTCTCCTCTAATTTCACACCTCTTGTCCTGAAATTATTTAACTAACCCCCTCCATTAAGTGCTCCTAGAAGCATTTCCCAGTGCCTAACACGACCTAATACCAAGCAAGTGAGCTGCACGGTTACACGGTACAAACATTTTGTAGATTAGCAAATACACTGAAACAGCATATGATCGGGCTATATAATTAGCTACCCGTGTCTTTACGTGACTTTATTTATTTATTTATTTATTTATTTATTTATTTTTCTGCTTTTACGGCCTCAATCGACCACTTCCGTAAACCATTTTCTGGTCATCTTCTTTGATAGGTTTTCTTTCCGAATTGCCTAGTAGCTTCTCATTCGTTCTGATCGTTTCTGTCGCTCCTCTACTATAAATACTCTTTTCACTGTGTTTCGTTTTCCTATTTGTGGTTTAAATCTTATGTTTATGTTTTTCAGTTTCTTCAAATTTTCTGTTTTTGTTTTGCAAATCATCCAGAGTTATTTCTAGTTCTTCGATATGCTCTCTAATTTCCTTAATCCATGCTACTTCTTGTTTCAGATTCCGGAGTTTCTCTCTAATCTTTCTCGGTAATCTGGTTTCTGGTGTCCTCATAATGTGACCAAAAAAGAAAAAGAGATTCTCTTCTTCCATAATCTGTGATGGGCTCCAGTTTTCTGTTCACCATTTATTTATTTATTTATTTATTTATTTATTTATTTATTTATTTATTTATTTATTAATTTATTTATTGGCGTGCTAACTGCCCACTACGACATTCGTCTCTCTCCATTGTTATCATTGGCCAATTGTAAATACCACTGACTGAATTGACTATCTAATGTGTCTTTCATTTCACCTTAAGTCAGACTTGAGCCGAGTATCGTCGTCACGACGAAAACTCGGCAGGACAATCTCTCCCCCGTCCGTACCAGTTTTGTTTTATTTTGCTTTTCAGGGAATCCTAGAAATATGATTAATTAAATTGCAATTCGCGTATTTTCAATATAATTTTAGAACATTTCTCTTTAATACTCTTCAGAGAAAGACATACACTTTAATTTTACTGCTTGCGAAACTGTTATTCAGAAAAGCAGCATTTTTATATTTAATACGAAAGCATTCCTGATAAAGAGATGCAAAGTATTTTTTAAGTTTCACTTTCAGTTAAAAAAGTAAAAAGTTAATTTGCGTAATTCTGTTAACATAAACAGTTCAGTGTGATATTTGGACTTGTCTCTATTGTTACCATTGGCCACTGACCATCTATAGCAGCTTGTCTCTTCTTGGCTGCAACTTTAATAGGATAACACGTAATAGTTCTTTTACGGACAAAATACAATTTCGTTGTTTAATTTTAACCATCCATCAAGCACATAAATAAATAAGATAAAATTCGCATAAATAAGACGTAGAGAATTGGACTAGTAAGTTCTAAAACTTTATCTGCAAGATCGTAGGAAATGCATTTCTTTACCGACAGCAGCAAATCCGTCACAGAAAGACATCGGTTGCATTTCATGACTGTTCTTAAAATATTTTATGTAACTTCGGGGAACTCCTAACACGGCGTCGCGGAGCCCGGTCGGGAATCGCTGCGTTTTGCATATATTAGGAGGCCAGCGGAAGTTTGTGGATATTAGTGTTGCGCCAGAAGCTCACATTACGTCATCAGTCAAATGTGCATTAAATAAAACACGTAAATCCTAACGAGCTGATTAATATTCATGAAAATGTTTTATCAATTAATCAGATAATTGCATGACACTCATACGTGATTATTTATGCTTGCATTTAATTGCATATGGTATGTACGTTTATGGACAATTTTAGTCACTCTGCTAGCCGACTCGCCCCCTCATTATTTTATAGACTCTGGCAAGGCAGTATTGAGAATAATACGGTCTTTAAAATACTCCATACTATTACGGAAACCACTCACTATAGAGTAAGCTACACCCGGCCAAGCTAAGAAGTTGGAAATACTGAGCATAACTTCCATGGGATTGTAACATACAATTCTGGCTACCCTCTTTTGATAAGATAATGGCAGCGTTTCCGAGAACTAATGGCTGAGTTACTGCCACTGTTACAAAAGGAGAAACTGTCAGCTGCTTAATATTTTAGGAACGATTCTTTTTTTATTTCCTCCTTATCCGTACTCTTCGTCCTTTAGGAAATTTTAAATTAGTTAAATTACTGTCTATCACAGATTTCCTATAGAGCCCAGAAAATCAAAGAAATGTTTGTCTGATGTCTGTTTCAACATAACGATAATGATCAAGAAGGTTACTACTGCTTGTACATTACAAGTCATACTCACACTCGTCTGTGATCTGCTACTTGGTACTAACATCTAGTTCACAATTAAATGAATAGTCTACAATATACTTACGAGCACTGTCTAACCGAGGCGGAAAAGGCAGCTTGGTTCACCAGGAAGAACTTGGGATCGATTCCCAGCCAGAAAGTCGAATTAATTTTTTAAAGAAAATAAAATGATATATAAACAGCAGCTTGCGAATGTGGCGTGTCTGACATTGCAATAGGCTTTTATAGATAAATAAATGCCATAATATTATTATATAACATAATTAGGACATACTGTATATTACAACAGAATGGATGTTTTTCTTCGTTTACAAGGAACAGTTTTATTAATATTTATCCATTTATTTTTAATGAATGATCGTGGATGATCACCAACATAATTAATACTTGCAGTTAGATTTTTATAATATACAATATTAAAGATAATCCCACCAAAGAATGTCACAAAATTATTTATAATTTACGAATATACTGTATATCCCATAAATACTTCTTTGAGCCGGGCTGAGTGGCTCAGACGATTAAGGCGCTGGCCTTCTAACCCCAACTTGGCAGGTTCGATCCTGGCTCAGTCCGGTGGTATTTGAAGGTGCTCAAATACGACAGCCTCGTGTCGGTAGATTTACTGGCACGTAAAAGAACTCCTGCGGGACTAAATTCCGGCACCTCGGCGTCTCCGAAGACCGAAAAAGTAGTTAGTGGGACGTAAAGCAAATAACATTATTATTATTATTATTATTATTATTATTATTATTATTATTATTATTACACTTCTTTGACGTAGGTCCGTTAATTAATGATTAGATAAACTTAGATAAACTACACTTGATCTATATTTACTTTAATGACTTGTTGGTGTTCAAGTCCAAGTTGCACTGAAATAAATAAATAAATAAATAAATAAATAAATAAATAAATAAATAAATAAATAAATAAATAAAAATTCGTAAAAAGGAAGGAAAGTATTTTGTGTTCTTTCAGGAGGCAAAATTAAATAATTTGTTTAATGTGGGGGAAAAATTAAGGCTAAACGGTAGAAATTTTACATTGTAATAATAAATATACCCTGAACAGCAATTTCCTCCAATCTGATGCTATCCAAGAAAGGTTTGGTCATTGATTCAAATTTGAATTAGTGGAGTCAATTTCCAGCAATTTCTAAGAACAAGCCTGTAAGGGTTCTAACTCACTGAAGATGTCAAGATAAGAAGAAACAGCCTTGAGGTAAAGCTAAATATGAGGAAAGAAGTACTATTCGCGTAGTCAAAGCTTCAGGGTCAGAAGAGAAATCTTAAAGGAGAGAGTGAATGTAATAATAACGTAACTTGTTTAACGTCCGATCTTACTGCTAGCGGGTCTTAACAGTCGTCGGAGTGTTGGAAGTTTGCCTGGCAAGAGTTATTTCAGGTGCCAGAAACCAATGACTTGAGTTCTCGCATTCAAACATTATAAAATGCCAGTTAACGTCAGTGGCAACTTTCTTTTTGACAGAAACTAATCGACTGCGCCACTAAGGTCAGCTCCAGCAACCCAAATGAGGATACTCTACTACAACATATGGCCAAAATAGGACTATGAGACACACTCAATTGACGTCCGAAACGGGGGAGGAGCTTACGGTCATCTGTTTCCAATATGGCGGCGAGATAGTGACGGGAAGTAAACATGACAGTGATCGGGTGTGCGTCTGTAGGATTTATTAAGTGTTCAAAATGTCTTTGGTGTCGTATGCGCGACTGTTGAGAGTTGTCGGAGATTTCACGCGTCCGTTAGTAGAAGGGGAAGAAATATTCAAGCGTAATTACTCGATATGTGTAGGTAAAAAGTTTGAAACAGAAGATGAAACTGGTGTTGTAGCGTTGTCTTTACAATCATCCCACATCGATTCAAAACCGCACAAAGTTAATGTTGTCTTGAACAAGGAGGTGAAAATGTGAAGTGCAACTGTATATATAAAGCGGGTTTGTCAGAGAAATGTTACCGTTGACACGCTGATTCACCTTAACAGTTAAGCTACTGTAATTTTCCACTATTAGAGGTTATGGAGTAATTTCTTGTTGATTTGGTCCATGCCAAAGCCTTAGCCACGTGACGGGGGAGTTAATCTTGGGGAAGAAAGAAAATAATAATTCTACTAAGTAAATGTTGTAAAGCAAATAAATCCTAGGCTTTATACAGGCTTGTGTTGGAACAGCCCACATTAACTTAATGTTCTTCCATTTTTACCATCAGCACAAAATTTAGAACTTAGAACCGACAATAATAAGTATAAAAATTATAACTACCTACAGAATATGCAGACCAAAGTTGGAAAATTATAATTTAAGAGTACTATAACCTCTACAGTCACAGCTGTTTGGGGTTGAAGAATACTTGGTTTGTCCAATTCTACAAAATAATTAGGTTATGGCTTCTAATTTAAGATGACCGGGCGAGTTGGCCGTGCGGTTAGGATCGTAAAGCTGCGAGCTCGCATCCGGGAGATAGTGGGTTCGAACCCCACTGTCGGCAGCCCTGAAGGTGGTTTTCCGTGGTTTCCCATTTTCACACCAGGCAAATGCTGGGGCTGTACCTTAATTAAGGCCACGGCCGCTTCCTTCCCATTCCTAGACCTTTCCTTTCCCATCGTCGCCATAAGACCTATCTGAGTCGGTGTGACGTCAAACAAATAGCAAAAAAAAGTTAATTTATGATGGAAAAATACTACATATTTCCTTTCATTGTTAGGCAATTTAAATGCAGCGCTTAATTACTACCAGTTAAAGATATTACTCACATGTAGATAGTTAATTTACTGTCTGCTGTTACACATATGAAGAAGTTTACAAAGAGCGGATTACATTCTATGTGCGGCACAGAAGTATTAGGCTACAAGTTTATCAGTATTTTTGATGTAGCTAAATCTTTGTGAATACAAATTAGAGACAATAAGTATCAATGAGTACAATAAACAGTACCGATACCTACGCTGTGGAAAGAAGTCGTCTTCACAAGAATGCAGACTGCACACTGTCATATATCGCGTAACGCGTTTTCCAATTGACAGCGCGGAAACCCATCTTTCTCTCTGAACTTTTTGTACAGGAAAGTAGTGAACAGATTTCGCATCCGTTTTATACGATTTGCAACCGTATACAGAGCAGTACCTCCTCAAATTTGACAATTTTCTTTCTGTTTCCATCACGACGTCAATGCTTCGCCATGTAAATAAATCTCACCAGTCACTATGTTGCAGCTTCAAAATTCTACCGCGTGGCTGCGCCATCCAACTTTTCTGACGTCAATAGCAGTCTGGCTGCATGGCTACATGGTCAGAGTGCTGGCCTTTGGTCCAGAGGGTCCCGGGTTCGATTCCAGGCCGGGTTGGGTATTTTAACCTTCATTGGTTAATTACGATTACGTCGTCATCACTAGAACTCATCATAAGTAGGGCCCCATTCTCCTAGACGCGCAGGTCGCCTATACGGAGTCAACTCGGAAGACCTGCACCAGGCCTCTTCGGAGGCCACACTCCATTGTTATTATTATTATTATTATTATTATTATTATTATTATTATTATTATTATTATTATTTTGACCTGATGCCATCTAGACTGTCTGCATGTATTTCGACGTTCCGTTTGACTCAACCAGATGGCAGAGATACGGATCTGTGTTGGATGAGTTTTAATTAATTTTACCGGATGAACACTAAATGTCTCTTTACATGCCAACATCGTACGGTATGCAGTGGCGAGAACGGACTTTTTCACGCCCTTCACATGTCCGACTATACATGCTATGCAATTTCTGGCCTTCAGTAATCCGCCAAAGTACGGTCGAACCGGCGACCTTGAACACAACACTACGCAGCTAATTCCACGGTAAAAGACGTAGAAGTAGATGGAATCACAATGCTACTTGCTGCGATAAAAGAATCGTGGAGGCGCATAGTTCGATCACAGGCAGAACGCTCAGAAGTGTAAAAGTCAATGGTGAATCAATGCGAGCCTTCTCTTAATGTGAGGGACCATTACAGTTCAGACAAGGAAGGAAGTCGAGCATGAACATGGTACAAAGGAAGAGTGTTGACTCCCTAGCCTTGTTATCGAGCTGATAACCTTATCTCCGGAATGTTTCTCTTTCCATGTGCAAGCAAACAAGTCCACATGCACAGTAACCTTCAGACTCAAACGAACCTTCTATTTCACTGTGTAATTTATTTTACGGCAGAACAAGCTTATGGCACGGGAAGCGCAGCATAGACGTAGCCAACCCGGAAATGAGTTATCGCAACTGCAAGGCGACACAGTTCCTGTTTCCCAATCACAATGTGGGCACACCGTTAATAGACTACTATCTCGACACTCCTTGTCACCAGCTTATTGAACAATATTATAATATCAAATAAGTATAAATAATAGTTATTGTATTCAAATTCATCATCATCTGCTGTGGAGACGGCCACCCATGGTTTGTAAAGTGAAGTTATGACTGTCGGAAAAAATGTACTCCCGCTGGGAGGCTTACGAAAGAGCAAGTAACTAAGAAATTGAAGCACTCAGAAGAGAAAGAGGAAATGAAATTTCAGGTGTTGAGAGGGTATGCGATTACAAAATCGAGTAAAATTTATAAAGAACTTGGCAGTACGAACTCACTCATCAGCATGATCTTGCACCCCATCTGGCCTAGATGGATGCACTGATTCGATTGGGAAGGGTGTCATAAAGCCCCGTCGTGTCCTCTCCTGAGACAAGCTGGCTCACAACCGTCGTAACTGGAGCTTGTTATCCTGGATACTGGTATTGGGACGGAGTTGACGTCCGAGCTGGTCCCACAAATGTTCTATCGGTGACAGATCTGGGGATCTTGCTGACCAAGGGAGTACCTCAACATCACACATACAGTTCATAGAGACACGTGGCATGTGTGGACGAGTATTATCCTGTTGAAAAATGGCACTACGATACTGTCGCATGAGAGGTAACACGCGAGGATGCAGGATGTCCGTGATGTACCGTTGTGCCGTCAGAGTTCCTCAATCACTACCAGCCGTGACCGGAAGTAATATCAGATGACTCCCCACACCATGACGCCAGGAGAAACACCGCTGTGCCTCTCCAAAACATTGGAAGAATGGAACCTCTCCACGGGTCGCCATCATACTCGCAGACGATGGTCATCTGGGGTGGTGCAGAACCGCGATTCATCGCTGAACACAATCCGATGCCATTCATCAGCAGTCCACGTTTCCCGGTCACGGCACCATTCCGAACGCAGCCGTTTATGTTATTGTGATAACGGCAGCCTACGCATGGTACAGTAATTCCCTAGACCGACTGCAGCTATTTTCCGACAAATGGCACGGTATGACACAGAATGTTACAGGGAGTCCAGTACTTCTTCTCGAATGGCAGGCAAAGACTGAAGGGGCGATCCTCCCTTGTGGTGGTCGGACGTGGTCGACCGGAACCTAGACGAGTATGCCTGCCCTCACATTCCCATGCAGTCCAACATCACGCCACTGCCACATCCGAATGCCCCACAAATCTGGATATTGCATTATTCGATCTACCGGCCAAATGGATACCCACAATGAGGCCCCTTTCAACCTCTCTCAGGTGCTGCTAACGTAGTCCCACACGAGTACACGACATCTCCGTGTCCTTCACAGTGATCACTCAACATCTGACGTTGTTCACGCCCCTTTTATATCCTACCAAAACATGAACAACACTAATGCACTCTAGCGCCCGTTCTACCTGCCACACAACTTCAATCATTTACATAACCGCCAACGGTGTGTACATGTACGAAGTTACATTGACATCCGACCATTTCTTCTGGGTGCTTAATTATTTTGTCAGGCAGTGTATATCAAGCTATGTTGCTTGATATGCCGACAGCGAACTCGCGATAATGTTACTCTGTAAGCACACATGCAATGATAGGTGAACGACTTTAATATTCAAGTTAGAATGATAAAAGAGCAATATCTTTCAAAACTTACAAATTGACCTTGTCGGTTAGCAGTGATAATTTACAAACATAATCGTCAAAAGATAAATTATAATGATATATTTTGTATTTTAAGGAAAAGTTTTTAATATAAAATTGGCTTTGACTTGTTTTGTTGATACAGTATTTCGCTCTCGTCCGGAGATCTCGCGTCCCTGTTAATCTTGCGTAATAGTCTATGTCCATTGCTAAAGGCTATTTTTTACCGGACGAGTTAGTCGTGCGATTAGGGTCACGCAGATGTGAGTTTGCATCCGGGAGAGAGTGGGTTCGAACCCCACTGTCGGCAGCCCTGATGATAGTTTTCCATGGTTACCCATTTTCACACCAGGCAAATGGTGGGGCTGTACCTTAATTAAGGTCACGACCACTTCCTTTCCCCTCCTAGGCCTTTCCCGTGTCATCGTCGCCATAAGACCTGTCTGTATCGGAGCGACGTAAAGCAAATAGCAAAAATGCTAATTCAATTTTAAATTTATATTTTGTGGATGTTTATCTTACTGATGTCCATTTATTAAATTTTATATTTTTGTACGGTCACATCATTCGTTCCTACGGTATTTGTAGTTGCTAGCACTGAGGGATTGAAAGTTATTTTTATATGTTTTACGTCGCACCACCACAAACGGGTCTTATGGTGACGATGGGATAGGATTACGAAGGAAGCGACCGTTGCCTTAAGGTACAACCCCAGTACAACCATCTTCAGGGCTGCCGACAGTGGACGGTAGAACCCACCACCTACCGAATGCAAGCGATTTGCTCTCCTCACCGCGTAGGTAAATCGCTCCGTGGAAAAGGGAAAGGGGGAGGGATGGATTCTTACACGCAGACTCGAACTGCGAGTGTGGGAAATAATCGGGGCGTGTATGATAGGCTACATACCAAAACAGTACGACACATTCCTATGAATGTGCGTCCTATTATGAGTTACAGATATTCCAAAACTGTACTGCACTTATTGGTTCTATTCTTACCTGGCACATCCTATTTCGAGCAGCTGTAGCCATGTTTGTGTACAAGAAGTGTACAAAATGTGCCACAAGTCTGGTGTTTCTTCGGCTACTGAAGAGCATGTTTTCGAATATTGTTAGAAATCGTGCATGACGTTAAAAATGAGAGATCCTTACATTATTTTGGCCATGGAGGAAGAGTAGATATCATCGAACTCATTATTATATGGTAAACTAGCAAGATACCCGTGCTTCGCTACGGTATTATACTGAAATTTATAATTGAATGCTTATTGTTGTAGATATATAATCCGCCGAAATTCGCGATCTGACTCGTTTACTGCGAGAATCCGCCAGAATTCGCGATCTGACTCGTTTTCTAATAGATTACGGCAAGTTTCCTCCCATTTTTCAATCTTTCTTTCCAGCAATCGATTTCGTACTTCCCGGCTAGGTCCAGGTATTCCACCCGGTCAGTTGGGTCCCTAAATCTTTGCCATCTTTTCCTATAAGCATTTTTAATATGGATCAAATCCTTCAGGAGATACGGCGTGGTGTCTTCTTGGGTGCCTTGGCGGTACTGAACCCGCGGCCGGACTGCATTCTTAGTCATTACCCGTCCAGGACCCGTTTCCAGCGGGATCCGCACATTTGACGACGATCCAAGGCAAGTGTGCGGGATTTCTGGCGATACGAATGACATACTCCCGTGCATTATTGACCTTATTATAGAGGTGAACAATTGGACGGTCAATCTCTTTCCTATCGTTTATTTCAAATGTGTTTAAATGTTTATTTATATGCCAGGAGAATCTACTGTAATCTATGAACGTTCTCCGAAGGAAAAGGTGGTTCTTGAAAACGAACCCAGTAAAGATTAGAAATGATCGGTTTATGATCAGAATAAGTACATCGAAAATCTACAGCCTGTTTCCAGTCATTCGACAGGGTCAGGAATGGAATGAATAAAGCCCCCGTCTAGCGGCGACAATAGGAATTGTTCCGGCTGCCGAAGCCTGTCGCACTTCTCTGGGGCAATGATTATTAAATGACAAATGAAATGAATTGATACTGGACAGTGTTGCTGGAATGAATGATGACAGGGAAAACCTGAGTATCCGGAGAAAAACCTGTCCCGCCTCCGTTTTGTCCAGCACGAATGTCACATGGAATGACCGGGATTTGAACCACGCAACCCAGCTGTGAGAGGCCGCCTGAGCAACGGAGGCTCCTTGTAAGTACATTGCGAACAGTAAAATCAATTGGTCTCCCCTCCTTGACACCCCACCGCCGTTAAGTCTATTTACCCCCCAAAAAGGAATGAAAAGATGGCGTGCTTCTTTATGTTTAAAGGAGATTCCAAACACCAATGTGGTCACGTCTATTACCTTCAGTTTTGAGATATAAGTATACCCATAAAAATAATTAACTTTTTTCACTTCCTTTCACACTCCTCCCCCTCCCCACCCAACCAAGTGCATTTTCCAGCAAAAAATACTTGTTTCTTTAATAGTAAAGGATCTTCTAAATACCAAATATCACGACTCTAACTTTTTCAGTTTATCCTCACGAAAGGAATTCAACTCCTTTTCACTCCAGCCCCCCCCCCACCCCCAAGATGGTTTCCCCCAAAACGCGTTTTTCTTTTTCTTTGTTTTTAAAGGAGATCCAAATACCAATTTTCACGTCTGTAACAACTTTAGTTTTTATTAGCTTATGTATTCTCATACAAATAAGTCAATTAAATTTTCAATTCTTTAATCCCCCCCCCCCCCTTCATTGGATTTTCCGAGAATACGTGTTTCTTTACTTTTAGAGCAGATTCCAAATATCAAATTTCACGTCTGTAACATCTTCATTTTTGAGATATCAGTAGCCTAATTAAAAGAATTCAACACCATTTTCAGTCATTATTAACTACCCCCTCCACCCAAGTGGTATTTCCGAAAACTAAAAGTACACGTTTCTTTATTTTTAATAGAGATAAAAATACCATTTTTCACTTCTGTAACATGTTAAGTTTTTTGAGATATACTGTAGAAATTCTCATTTTAAAGTGGAGTTTCCAAAAACAAATCACCTATGTTTCTTTACATTTACAGGAGATTCCAAATACCTACTTTTTACCTCTGTAACATTTTACGTTTCTCAGATATTCTGTAGATATAGTCTTTCAAAAAATTCACCCCTATTTGTCACTCCTGTTTAACCGCCATTAATTGGATTTTCCAAAAACAAAAAATACGTGTTTCTTTATTTTTAAAGGAGATTCCATATAAAAATTTTGAGTTCTGTAATATCTTCAGTTTCTGAGATATATGTATCCTCATTAAAGGCATTCAACCTATTGTTCACCCTTTTAACCCCTCCTATTGGGATTTACAGAAAAAAAATACATGTTCCTTTATTTTTAAAGGAGATTCTAAATACCAATTTTTACATCTTTAAAAACATTTAAAGTTTTAAGATGTAGACACACTCATTTTAAAAATTCACCCCCCTTTTCACCCCCCATTATTTGGATTTTCTAAAAACAAAAAAATACCTGTTTCTTTATTTGTAAAGTAGATCCCAAATACCAATTTCAGGTCAGTAATATCTTCGGGTTCTGAAATATAAGTAGCCTCATTAAAGGCATTCAACCCCTTTTTCACCCTTTTCCACCCTTCCTATTGGGATTTTCCGAAAACAAAAAATACTTGTTTCTTTATTTTTAAAGGAGATTCTAAATACAAATTATTACATCTATAAACTTTAGAAGTTTTGAGATATAGATACACTCATTTTAAAAATTCACCCCCTTTTCACCCCCCATTAATTGGATTTTCCAAAAACAAAAAATACGTGTTTCGTTATTTTTAAAGGAGATCTCAAACACCAATTTTCAGGTCTGTAATATCTTCATGTTCTGAAATATAAGTAGCCTCATTTAAGGCATTCAACCCCTTTTTCACCCTTTTCCACCCTTCCTATTAGGATTTTCCGAAAACAAAATAATACACGTTTCTTTACTTTTAAAGGAGATTCTAAATACCAATTTTTACATCTATAAACTTTAAAAGTTTTGAGATATAGATACACTCATTTTAAAAATTCACCCCCTTTTCACCCCCCAATAATTGGATTTTCCGGAAACAAAAAGATACGTGTTTCTTTATTTTTAAAGGAGCTCCCCAACACCAATTTTTAGGTCTGTAATATCTTCAGCTTCTGAGATATAAATATCCTCATTAAAGGCATTCGAACAATTTTGCACCCCTTTTCACCCTTCCTATTGGGATTTTCCGAAAACAAAAAAATACGTGATTCTTTATTTTTAATGAAGAATCTAAATACCAATTTTTACATCTGTAAACTTTCAAAGTTTTGAGATATAGATACACCAATTTTAAAAATTCACCCCCCTTTTCACCCTCCCATTAATTGGAGTTTCCAAAAACAAAAAAATACGTGTTTCTTTATTTTTAAAAGAGATCTAAAGTACCAATTTTCAGGTCTGTAATATGTTCAGTTTCTGAGATATAAGTACCGGTATCCTCATTAAAGGCATTCAACCACTATTTCACTCTTTTTCACCCCTCCCATTCTGATTTTCCGAAAACAAAAAAAAAAAATACGTGTTTCCTTATTTTTAAGGAAGATTCTAAATACCAATTTTTATATCTGTAAACCTTTAACGTTTTGAGATATAGATACACTCATTTTAAACTTTCACCCCCTCAGAGACGGAATATCCAAAAATCCTCTCTTAGCGAGCACCTACATCTTATTATGAATGTATCCTCAAAATTTCATTTCTTTATGTCCAGTAGTTTTGGCTCGGCGATGATGAATCAGTCAGTCAGTCAGTCAGTCAGTCAGTCAGTCAGTCAGTCAGTCAGTCAGGACAAGTTACTTTACATATACATAGATAGATTAAGTTATAATGGTGTGCTCTGTGACAAGAATATTCCTGAGCGGTTAAAGTCAAAATTCGTTATTCCCCCTCCTCGTCTCATCCTGCAGTACCAGAACGAAGGCACTCTTCGATATTCCTTATTCCCGGCTTCCTCTCACCCAAAGCTCCTTTTCTGTACGTATTTCAGTAATGTTTAATACCTTATCTATCAACAAGAACCTAGATACCTTTCTATCGTATCCTTCCTTCTGTCATGATATTCTCATACAACTTAATTTTCCTTCTTGTTCTTCCCTGTTTCTTCTCTTGTATTTAAGTGTACTTTTCTTTGTTTATGTCGTTGTTTATGCAAACATGTATATATAGGACTGTACAGTTTTTATTGCGTATATTGGTGTTCTTTGTAAATGTAAATCTTTCATTTTAGATTAGTAATTCTTGTAACTATCTCGGATCTTTGTAATTCGGCGTTATGCTATTGTTGATCCTAAATAAATATACGTAACTAAATTTAAAAAATATCTGTCATCAGTCCAGTTGCACTATATGGTGCAGAGTGTTGGCCTGCAACAAAGGAGTAGAACATCGACTTGTTGTTATGGAAACCGGAATGCTTCGCTGGACATGGGCCTGAAACTGAAACTGATGATGACATCCGTCGCAGATATGGAATTGCACCAATCACAGAGACGATAAGGGAAAGCCGATTAAGATTGTACGGACACGTGCTTCGAGCAGACAGCACATTTGTCTCAGAAAGAGGTTTGTTTGACCATGGAAGTTGCGGGAAGATGGTCAGCAGGAAGACCAAAGCAAGGATGGCTTGACATCCTTCGTAATGACCTGAAGATCATACGTCTACACCCCGACCAGGCATAAATGATCGTGCCAAGTGGAGGAACAAAAACAGGAAGGTGGACCTTGCCACACTGCGGGACAAACGCTGATGATGATGATGATGATGATGATGATGAAGAAGAAGAAGAAGAAGAAATTCAGTTATACGATAACTTAATATGAAATATCTCCTCCATCCCACCTGATAACAAAGACAATCACAACACGTAAATGAGCGACCATATGATGTATGTTCATTGGATTCGGGCTGAGTGGCTCAAACGGTTGACGCGGTGGCCTTCTGGCCACTACTTGGCAGGTTCGATCCTGGCTCAGTCCGGCGGTATTTGAAGGTGCTCAAATACATCAGCCTCATGTCGGTAGATTTACTGGCACGTTAAAGAACTCCTGCGGGATTAAATTCCGGTACCTCGGCGTCTCCGAAAACCGTAAAAGTAGTTAGTGGGACGTAAAGCAAATAACATTATTACATTATTATATTGTTCATTAGAACGTTTTGTTGGTTTTTTCTTGAGGGGGTGGGGGCGTGCATCACTTCCTACGTTTTTGGGAACATCGTGTATATTCAGAAATTATTACACCGAAGAAATACACTAACTAGTGTGAAATAACTCTCGAATTTAATCCATGTTTCCGCAGCATACACTTCAACATTCCAAAGTGCTGGAAGAAGCTGTCTCGACTAGTTCTCGTCCTATCAAAATATACGCAGAAGTTGCAAGGATTCCCTCTCCTGTTCACAGATCGTAAAGTTTGTAGCAAGATAGTTAACGCCATGCCACAGACACGCAGGCGTGTTGTAGAGCGGTGAAGAGCAATCTGGAACACTTCCAGAACCCGCGATCGAGTCATGTATAAACATAGGCCGCACCGCGCGCTTCTAGGATAAATCCAATGAGCTTATGACGTCAGAAGCCGGAGGTCGAAGTTTCACATACACAAACATACATACATTAACAACACAAGGGAAGCTGCGTTATTTTCCGTCGGCTCGAGGAGAAGCTGATCGTCCTGCGTGCTGGGAAATCGTGGACAAGGTGACCTTGGTCGAACCACACTACACTAGTATTGTGATAACTGGTGTCACAAGAGCACGTAGCAGCCGCATATCTTGTAGCAAGCTATCGTTGTGGTCATGGATCGTTACGCTAGGCTATGAAAATAAATTAAAAACTACCTATCAGAGTACATCAGGCGTTAAATAAGCCAGCCTGTATGACAAGTACCCCATGACCTTCGGATACAGGTGAACTCGAATTCCTTGATTTCTATCCTTGAAATAATTTTCACCTAATTCAACTACTGTATAGGCAAATGCTGTGATAGCAACATTCAAATATCCACGACCATTTCATTCTAAATTATATACAAATAAACACAGCAGAACAGAGAGAACAGCTTCTTGGCTGAGTGGCCAACGTCACGGTTCAGAGGGTTCTGGCCGGTCGTGCTTGGTTTAATACCTCGCACTTGGAGAATGGGTAAACATCCACAATGCATCTCTTCATACTCAACACTATCCACCACCACAGACATACACACGAGTGAATATTACCTTTAATAATAATGCTGTTTGTATTGCGTCCTATTAACTACATTTAGGGTTTTCGTAGACGCCGAGGTGCCCGAATTTTGTCCCTAGGAATTCATTACCTTTAAAATACCATCGGACTGAACCGGGTTCGAACCCGCCACCTTGGGCTCACAAGACAGAGCTTCTACCAGCTGAGCCACTCAGCGATGTTCATCTAACCAAACTATAGGCAAATGCTAGGATGGCAATTTTCAAATGTTCATGGACAATGGTGATAAAACGGGGTTAAATGTCAGGACAAGTCCTCTCAGTTTTAATTACTGCGTTGATGGGGTGAAAGTTCTTTATAAGGAACCCAGTAAGTACCTGGGTGTTAATACAAGGAAAGATCTTCATTGGGGTAATCGCATTAACGGGATTGTAAATAAAGGGTACAGATCTCTGCACATGGTTATGAGGGTGTTCAGGGGTTGTAGTAAGGATGTAAAGGAGAGGGCATAGAAGTATCTGGTAAGACCCCAAATAGAGTATGGTTCCAGTATATGGGACCTTCTTCAGGATTACTTGATTCAAGAACTGGAAGAAATCCAAAGAAAAACAGCTAGATTTGTTCTGGGTGATTTACAACAAAAAGAGTAGCACTACAAAAGCGTTGCAAAGTTTGGGTTGGGAAGACTTGGGAGAAAGATGATGAGCTTCTCAACTAAGTGGTATGTTCTTAGTTGTCAGTGGAGAGATGACGTGGAATGACATTAGTAGACGAATAAGTTTGAGCGATGTCTTTGAAAGTAGTAAAGGTCACAATATGAAGATAAAGTTGGAAATTGGATCAAATATTCGTTTATAGGAAGGGGAGTTAGGGATTGGAATAACTTACCAAAGGAGATGTTCAATAAATTTCCAATTTCTTTGAAATCATTCAAGGAAAAGTTAGGAAAGCAACAGATAGGGAATCTGCCACCTGGGCGACTGCCCTAAATGCAGTTGAGTAGTGACTGATAGACGGTGGAGTTCGAACCCACGTGTTTCCCGAATGCTTGGCGCCATAGCCAAAGCGCGTTAAAACGCGCGGCCACTCAGCCTGCTTTCACCTACTGTATATAAATAAAATGATAATTTTTGTCTGTACGCTCGGATTAGATGTACAAGATTCCAGAACTTAATGTTAAGAAAATGTTTAGATTAAAATAAGTTGAAGAAATGAGAATTCTGTAATGATAGCGCGAAAAGATGAGATTGCATTCGGGAAATAGTGGGTTCGAATCCCATTGTAGGTAGCCTTGAAGATGGTTTTCCGTGGTTTCCTATTGTCACAACAAGCAAATGCTGGGGCTGTACCTTAAGTAAGGCCACGGTCGCTTCCTTCCCACTCCTAGCCCTTTCCTATCCCACTGTCGCCATAAGACCTATCTGTGTCGGTGTGACGTAAAGCCAGCGATAAAAAACCCATGTCATCAATCATCCCTGACTTTTCCGCAAATTAATGTAAAAGTATCCATCATATAAAGCACAAAGCTTGCCTTTCTTCGTCTCAATGACCTGCATGTCGTACGCACATAACAACATAACAATAAAAGCTACATCAACCATGGATGTCTACGGCTGGAATAATTTCAGTATGTTAAAAACTATAGACTAATATTACCTCAAAAAACCTTCAAGAGAGAGGTTGTGTGGAGTACGTCTTAATTAGCAGTCCCCCTACTGCATGGACGTTGGAAAACCCTGATAGGCTGCTGATAATTTGACAGTGGTCGCAAATGGGACACGAACTGGTCTTTCTTCACATTCTTGTTTCCCACTGTAATGGAAGTGATCGCAAATGGGACAACTTTTGCTGTGATCGCAAATGGGACACAACCCGTTCGACTGCACTCCATTACTCTCGTTTTGGACTTACTTATTTTCATCTTGTACTTCTTATCCAAGACTCTGTTCATACCATACAGCACTTTCTCTAGATCTCCTGCAGTCTCAAATGAAATAGCAATGTCATCGGCAAATTTCAGAGTTTTTATTTCCTCTGCTTGGATTGCGATTCCCTTTCCAAATTCCTCTTTGATTTCCTTTACTGCCTGTTCTATATAAATACTGAAAAGGAGGGGGAAAAACTACAGACTTGCCTCACTCCTTTCTGGATTGGTGCTTCTTTTTCAAATGTTAACAATGGAAATCAGGCAGCTTTTAAAACGTTTCTACTTGATCTCTGTCTTCGTTTGGAAGAATATCAGGTAAATCTTCTGTCCCGAGATTTTGGTAAATCCTCAAAATATTGCAGAGAAATAAAGATCTTCGAGGCCCTTTTTTCTTCTCCATCTCACACATCGACATCTGACGTGCGAAAGGAGATTACGTAAACTTGTCTGCTTTGGATGTGAATATAATCCCTTTCTCCCCAAATAGGATGCAATGCGTAAGTATCAGCAATAGAAAAATCACAACTTTTTTTATTATGAAAGAAAAAATAGTGAAAATGCACAAATAGGCATTTATCCCTTTGAATAATTTCACATTTATCTCATCATTACACCAGCATCTGCGGTATGTGTCATAATTATTCCCTGTCAAATTTTAATTCCATGTACACGGACCATAACAAAACAGGCTATTACTCTTTACACATACAGAAAGTAAGCTACTCAAGCTTATGGACCAAGGTGTTCCAAGTCCCTTGCAAGAAACAACAACAAGCAACACCACTCTCCAATATACTCCACCGTTCTCCAACTATTATCTCCCATGATTCCACCGCTCATAAGTCGCCTGAGGATAGTTAATAAGGATTAGCTAACCTGAGGACTCACTTCTTTCTGATAAGCAACAGCAAATTCAATGCGACCGTCCCTGAACGACACCTCGTTAAATAGTGAATGCAGACAGACATGCTAGTGATTATCCTGCTTGATGACAAGTTGTCGCCGCAGTTATGTATTTTGTAACGTCAATATAACCAATCCTTCTGTACACAGTGACAGAATAATAATTTCAGTCACTCCCACAAATATTCGGCCACTGATAAAATCCGCGAAAAAGTTATGACAATAACGCAACTATGAGCACAATGTGAAAACAAATGTGTCCAAATAATGGAACTACATGTGGTTGCTTAGGCCGAAGAGGAATCACGTAATATTGAGGTACAGCATGCTGTAAAAGAAAGGACATGGTGCACATGGGTGAAATGACACGCCTCAAATATATTCGGTCACCCCAAAAGGCCGAGATTGCCGCTGTGTTCATTGACAGAGACAGGGCAGATAGCGTTGCAAAACGTTCAGTCCAGTAATGTGGTGCCGTAAGATACGTCGTGCCGAAATCATTTTCTGCAGTGTTGCGGACTGGTATCAAATGGGGAGCAAAACACAACACAATACCACGTTTGAAGAACGCCAGCAAGTGATATTCCATCATGCTCGAGGTAATTCGCATAGAAAGATATCGCAGATGCTTAACATAAGCAGAACAACAATTGGAGATATATTAAGACGATTCAAACATGAAGACAGAATTGATTCAGTTCCCCAGACGGACATACCAAGAACGCTGAGCGGTTTGTGCTTCGGAATGGGAAACGAAATCCAAAAATTAGTGCCCCGAAACGAGTTCCTTCGGAGAAGAGCTAGTAGGAAACCATACATTACTGCGGTAAATAAAAACAAGCGTCGAGAGTTTGCAAAAACCTATGTAAGCAAACCTAGTGCTTGGTGGGAGGATGTGTTATTTGTTGAGGAGTCAAAGTTCAACGCCATCGGGTCCGATGGAAAGCAATTGGTGTGGCGAAAACGTCACGAGGAACTGAGAACAAGCAATTTACAAGCAACGGTAAAAAATGGTGGAGGAAATGCAATGGTGTAGGGATGTGTTGCATCGAACGGGGTTGGTGCACTGAGCTTCACTGAACATACTTTGACAAAAAAAGGCTAACCTAAAAAAAGTGACAATTTGCGGAACAATCTGGTACACAGCGTACTTTCCAGTTCTACCAAGATAACGACCCCAAACTCAAGTTGTAACTCGTCAGGTAGTGGCTGCTGTACAACTGCCTGAAGGTTTTGAAACCACCCAATCACTCGACCTGAACCCCATCGAGAATGTGTGGAGTCGAATGAAGGCAGCTCTGCAATTGCGACGGCCACGTTGCCTCACAGACTTGAAAAGGAGACTGCTACAAGAATGGACGGCATTAAGCCCTGATTATATCAAGAAAGTTATCGTCAGTATGCCGAATCGACTGGAATAGGTCCTAAAACATCAAGGTGGACCAACAGAGTACTGAGTGTGTAGCAGTGTTGTGAATTATGCGAGTTTATGTTGTTTATTTGTGTAGTGGCTGAATATTTTTGAGATGGCACTGGAATTATTGCTTTTATTTAATGTACGACAGAGGGCGTACTAATGACTGTCAGAAGAGTTTGACCTACATCACAATGTATAACTTTTTATTATGTTTTCCTACATGATTCGTTGTATTATACGTTATCATTATAGTGTAAGAATAACTACCCAATAAAAGTGTGTGAAAAATCAGAGTGACCGAATATATATGTGAGTATCTGTATATTGTTTTGGATGGCGTTGGTTTTATTGACAATACGCCATGGTGTATGCTTCATGATGCATCTCACTACAAGGCAGACGGTGAATTTATGCGCCGGAAGTGAGGTGAAACAGTGAGATTATTGTGTAAGGTAGAGAAACAGCTGATGACTTAATATTATTAAGAATATGTTCTGCATAAAGACAGGAATAGGTTCTCTTCACAGGAGCTAGTTTTCGTTCAGACACGCATGTTTGTTATTTTTTTCCACTCGACGTAAGGAGTTATATTTCCTTTGGAAAGAGAGGAACTTATTTTTATCTAATTAATTTACTGTATCTCCGTCATAGGATGCGGTTAATGCATCATCATTGGCCTCTGTGGAGCCTACAGGTGTATGTGCGAGTGATCTCATGCTGGATACTTTCTACGGAATTTTCTTTATAACGATAATGAAACAAAATGAAATGGCGTATGGCTTTTAGTGCCGGGAGGTGTCCGAGGACTTCGGCTCGCCAGGTGCAGGTCTTCTGATTTGACGCCCGTACGCGACTTGCGCATCGTGATGAGGATGAAATGATGATAAAGACGACACATACACCCAGTCCCCGTGTCAGAGGAATTAACCAATTACGGTTAAAATCCCGACCCTGCCGGGAATCAAACCCGGGACCCCTGTGACCAAAGGCCAGCACACTAACCATTTAGCCATGGAGCCGAACTTTCCCCATAATAATCGAAATGCAGAAAGTCACTAACCGATACAATAGACACGATTCTGTTGCTAGGATCTTTATATAGCCCATCTGTATACGTAGTTATCGTCATCTCAAACATTATTACATAATTCAAGAGAATGAGACTGATGTTTGCAAGTCGGCAATCAATCATACTATCTTCTTGTTCATTCTTGAGCAAATAAATAGAGAAACAGAGAGTTATCTACATATCATTGACGTCCACAGAAAATGTTGACTCACACACTGCAGTGATCGCCCATGACACAAGACTTCAAGTATTATTTTTATCCGGCCAAGTAAACAGAAGGAAGACAGGCGAGAACGTTGACTCAGTGGAAGAATATGTTACGAGCGACTCCACCACACGACACGGTGACCGAAATGAACACCTGCCGTAACAAAGGACCGAGTTTGATCCCTGACTCTGAGAAATTAAAACAGGGTTTACTCACGTGTAGCCAATTATTGACGGTCGTAGTAAGGTAGGCAGTCGTAATCAATTGGCCCTCAAGTCCTGGAGCAACACGACGGCTTGTTCTTTATTCTGTATCTCATAAACCGAAGAATGAGCAATGATAGTAATACCATTTCCTGTTCAGCTAGTCCCTGTTATGAACTGTGTTAAGGAGTCGGTTATAGGGTCGGTTGGTGTGTGTATTTCACTGGGCTTGGCAGAATGATACGAACCACCGGGCGAGTTGGCCGTGCAGTTAGGAGCCCGCATCCTGGAGATAGTGGGTTCGAACCCCACTGTCGGCAGCCCTGAAGATGGTTCCCATGGTTTCCCATTTTCACACCAGGCAAATGCTGGGGCTGTACCTTAATTAAGGCCACAGCCGCTTCCTTGTCATTCCTAGGCCTTTCCTCTCCCATCGTCGCCATAAGACCTATCGATGTCGGTGCGACGTTAAACAAATAGAAAATGATACGAACCTTCTGGTTCAGTGAGGAAAGCAACAGGAAACTACCTCATTTCTCATATCCCTGGTACGCTTCTTCAGCGATACTTTGGCTATACCTTACAGCTGATAACGGAGCTGTTGGGAATCGAGCCAACTTGGGAGCTGTGGACTCAACATACAGTAAATCATGCATACATACCCCGTAACTAGCCGAAACGACAGGGCGATAACAACTATCAGGATAAACTGTCTTAAGTAATAAATAAAACTTATTTTAATTTTAGGATGTGCAGGGCCCAGTGTGTTGGGAATATATTGGGGATAAATTACCATACACCTTACGTACTGTTTTCTATCATTTTCATTACTTGACTACATGATTTACAAATGGCTACCGCTCAGATCATACATAACAGGAGGATATCCAAAGATATGTAACTCGTGGAAAGTAGTGTCTTTATCTATTCATTTCGAATTTTCGAATCCCCAACAAAGTGTCTCAGATAATAGAGCGCTGCCTTTTGAGTCTAAGTTGCGCGTTCGATTCCGGCGGATTCTTGTGGTACTAGGTGATCAATACGCAGCAGACTAGATCTATTTCTGACGAGACAGTGTTAACAATGCAGTATGTCACCTGGTGTGGGCTAGAACATATTTATTACTTTCATTGACCTGTTTCGGTCTCAAACTGAATATGTCTATAATGAACATTAATGAGGTATGAGCGATACTAGGTAATGGTATTTCTTATGCAGTCAGTCCCTGTTATGAATGGTGTATGGATGTCGCATGTAGAGTCGATTGGAGTGTACATTTCAGTGTAATAGCACCATTCGGCTGATTGGGGAAAGCAACGGGGAACTACGTCACTCTTCATTTTCTAAGTACACCTCCTCAGTGACAGCTGAAGATGGGGCTGCTGAGGATCCAACCTGTCTTCAGGCTGAGGACACAACATATAATACACAATTACGCCAGCCGCGTGTCAGCGGATGCTCTAGCACGAAAAAAAAAAAAAAAAAAAAACTCCAATGGGACAAATTCGATAGTGAGATGTAAAACCAAAACATTAAATTAATTATTGCGACATATCCGCAAAATGCGGTTGCCCAAAGAATAAAATATGATATTCACAACCAAAAGCATCAAATAGGGTCCCCAACACTGTACCTGTGTACCGGTCTATTTACGTAAAGATTTCCTTCATTCGCATAGGCAATTAAGGCTGTCCGAGGTCAAGAGCTGATCGATCGCATGACCTTCATCTTCACCATGGGAGGTCTAGAAAATGCGGGACCTTGGAATTCACATGCCTTGTTATTCGCTAGGTCACAAAGGACAATATAACTAATCTAACGAACATTTAAATGTCAACAAAGAATGTTCCTAAAAACATGCGACCGGGCGAGTTGGCCGTTCGGTTAGGGACGGGTAACTGTAAGCTTGCATCCGGGAGAAAGTTGGTTCGAACCCCAGTATCGCCAGCCCTGAAGATAGTTTTTCGTGGTTTCCCATTTTCACACCAAGCAAATGCTGGGACTGTACCTTAATTAAGGCCATGGCCACTTCCTTCTCACTCCTAGCCCTTTCCTATGCAATCGTCGCCATAAGATCTATCTCTGTTGGTGCGACGTAAAGCAAATCGTAAAAAATATTTTAAAAAATTAAAAAATTAATAAATAAATTGCGAAGTAATCAGGACCTGGATAGTACAATCCAAAACAACACAAGTAGGGTTCTAGTTCAATAAATGAATGTATTTAAAATTTGAGCTTATGAAAACTCTACTTAGATACTCCGTGCTTCAGGCGGCGCTGGCCTCTCACCGTTGGGTTCCGTGGTTCAAATCCCGGTCACTCCATGTGAGATTCGTACTGGACAAAGCGGAGGCGGGACAGGTTTTTTACCGGGTACTCTGGTTTTCCCTCCCATCATTCATTCAAGCAACACACTCCGTTATTATTTCATTTCATCCATCAGTTATTAGTCATTGCCCCAGTGGAGTGCGACAGCCTTCGGCAGCTGGCACAATTCCTATCCTCGCCGCAAGATGGGGAGCTTCATTCATTCCATTCCTGACCCGGTCGAATGACTGGAAACAGGGAGTGGACCTATTTTTAAAACCCTATTTATAGAAAAGTCATACTTCTATGCAACCATCTGTTTTAGGAAAACTTCAGTTCTTTTCTGCTTTTCTTGAAATACTATTCTCAATTCTTTACGTATTTCAAGATTCAGAATATCAGATGACACCACATTCTAAAACTGATAATAGCCTACTGAGTCGACAATCGCCTCTTCACTATCCTGTAAAACTACGTCTAGCCACTTACGGTATATTTTCCTGTGGGTTGATACATAAACAACAAGGCACCGTTGTCAGTTTTTGCAATTTCCTTGCAACTGCATAACCTTCGGTCGTGCTATTTGAGCCTCCAAGCTGATGACCTGACTGACATACAGAAACACAAAACATACCACACTATCAACCACTACAGAAACACTGAAAACTTCTCTACACAGTCATAAAAATGGACCAAATCCACATGTGTTGCCTACCTCAAGGTATTTGGTAAGAAGCCAAGAGGAAGAATAAGCGTGTGTTCTAATGTGTACAAAATAGAAACTTATTTCCAGTTACTCACCAGTAATATTGCTGAATACAACTGACAAGTACAAGATATTTTGATCTCTAAGCAACACAGGATGGTTTCAAAACAACTTTCGTGCAACCAAAGTCATGGAAACGGAATTACTGAACATAAATTACACGCTTTATACTAGTTCCCAGAGTGGTTCATAGGGAGCTTAACTTTCGATTACCATGCTAGTGAGTATTTCTCTCTCTATGAAATCATCATATACCGGTATATCCTGATCAAACAACACTACCAGAACACAAACAGGAATTTATGGCATACAGTCAAGTTTCTGGAAGTGAGGGTCAAAGACAGTAAACGTTTTGCGGCCTTTGGATCTTGAAGCCGATGACGCTACCATAATCGAGGGACAATTTTCTATAGAAGTCATACCGGAGTCCTTCAATAAATAAAATGGGAAGTAGGTAGAAAGTCCTAGTAAAATATCGTTTCTAGCCAACAATACAAACTGTGAATCAAACAAAATTATTCTCGGATTAGAACTTGCACTAAGATTGAGGAACAAGGATAATTTCCAAGAATATTTCATTCTCGAACTGAGAGATAATGATAAAAAAATTCATACATAAGAATGGTTTTGTAACCCTTGAATGAAAAAGAAAACCCGAACTAATTATTGTAAAACACAATTACCGCTATGAATACAGTGATTTAAGCTTAATTATAAGGAATCTATAATACAGGGCCTACCAAAAAACACACACATCTACACACTTTAACGGATGGTATTTGTGTATTGCAGACGTTGAATTGAATTATAATATTATAATATCCAGCGTGGTTTTCTCAAGAGCTGGCTGTAATATCACGTGACGTATGATAGTGAAATAAGATAGCCGGAGCACGGTTGATGTTTTAGGAAGAAATTACATTTTTAAGTGGTTATCAAGTGTGAAAAGTCGCTGAAGTTCAAACTCAGTATAGGACGAAGAGGTACATTAGAGTTCCCACTACAGACACCAGATTTAAGAGGATGATGTGTATGGCAGAAAACCAGGTAGGCTAGGGAACATTCGTAAAGAAATTATACTAGGCCACGAACAGTAATCCTCACAAACACTTCGACTGAGGTTGCTCAATCAATTGCTTGCCGTTATAATCAGGTTTGCTAACGGCAATCACTTCAGCTATACAGGTATGGGAAACTTGTTGGAACTAAACTGAACTGCAGTGCATCTCAAGGTGAATACAAATGTTTTTGTTGAAGTGCGTATACATTTTTTTGGCGAATCCTTTATACAGAGTATCGACTAACAATTACTGCTACATCCGTCGTTGATGGATTTGTTTTTGTACAATTGCAACAGCGACGTTATCTAGCAGAGGTGGCTGAGGGCAGAAGGATAGAGCACACGCCAATTAACAATAATCAATTAGTGTAATGTTATTGTTGATTAGTTCCAGAGGCTTTCTCTGAGGACTGGTGGTAAAGTGTCCGCCTCCGGATCTCACAACCGACAGCGGTACCATTATCAAGGTTATTCGTAGAAGCATGATTTTTATATAACTTACGATTCCACGAAAAGGAAATATTTTTTCGTTTTATTTCGCAAAATAGATCTTGCCCCATCGCTTAAATGTCGCTTTAATACTTTTCAAAAAATGCTTATTAAAAGCTTCAATAGTGTGATTTGTGAGGTAGATATGTAAATAGCGACATATTGATAATCATTCATTATTCCTTTATTCTAGTCCTACTTAAGATTACATAATAAATTACTTGATTCATTGTTCATAGGGAACAGGCGGTAAAGGAAATCAAAGAGGAATTTGGAAAGGGAATCACAATCGAAGGAGAGGAAACAAAAACTCTGAGATTTGCCAATGATATTGTTATTTTTATCTAAGTCTGCAGAAGATCTGGAGAAATTGCTGAATGGTACAGACAGAGTCTTGGGGAAAGAGAACAAGATAAAAATAAATAATCTCAAAATAAAAGTAATGGAGTGTAGTCGAGCGAAGTACGGAGACGCAGGAAATATTATATTAGGAAATGAAGTGTTAAAGGAAGTAGACGAATATTGTTAGTTGGGCATTAAAATAACCAACGATTGCAGAAGTAAGGAGGATATAAAATGCAGACTAGTAGAAGCAATGAAGGCCTTTATTAAGAAAATAAATTTGCCCACTTCGAACATTGATACAGGAATTACAAAAATGTTTTTGAAGGCTTTCATCTGGAGCGTGATACTATATGGAAGTGAAACATGGACGAGAACTAGCTCAGAAAGAAAGAGAATAGAAGCTTTTGAAATGTGGTGTTATAGAAGAATGATGAAGGTGAGGTGGGTAGAATGAATCACGAATTAAGAGATCCTGAATTTAATTGCTGAGAAGAGATCGATTTGGCTAAATTTGACCGGTAACTTTACAATTCTTTACAAAAGAATTACCATTTATTAACAGCACCGCCGTCTCGATCTACTGCCTGCTCTATGCCCCTAAGTAAACACAGGAAGACGCGAATACCAATAATTTTTCAAGTCGCCGTAAGAGTGCAGTCGTAGACGCACAATCTCCGCCGTCAGTGTTGGTGTAGCATTGTGTTATTGATGCATGCATGTGTGTGAAAATCTGAGTTATTTCGTACAATGAGTAAACGTTTATGTTCACGTCCGTTTGTAGAATGATATTTTGTATAGAACTGTGAAAAGAATTAATCATGTCATGCTTATAGCTATTTTAAAAGTTCTTTAAAAGTGTACTTGTTTCCTTCCGTTTGTGCAAGTTATATTTTTCTGTAGAACTGGAACTTCAGATTCTTTCCCCGAAATATTCAACTGTTGTGTACCATTTTGTAAATCTCGGCAAGGTGGTTCGCAGCCAGAAGAGATACAATTCCGTGAAATACTGTCTAGAAGGAAATTAAAAGTGGCTGTAGGCTATATCTAGGTAAGGACCTAATAAAGGAACCTAGTTGGATATCCTCAGATTACTTTCGCATCTATAGCTTTACACCTTATTTCAGAAGGTGATCAAAGCCGGGGAGGATAGTGGATTCTTTGTTATAAGAATTATGACGTACAATCACAAAACAAACGTCTTCATGTTTAGACATTTTGGACATCCTCAAATATCCAAATGATAATGTTCCAGTCAATCTAGAAACAGAAGATCAAATCTTAATTTGCGGGTACTTGGTTCGTGCTGTTGAAGAGAGAACGAAGTGTGATATTTACTTTAGCAACATCTCACTGCCTAGAGCATCGACACCACTAAATGGATGCATCAGGACAGAGGAGGACTTCGATACCAAAAACCATATTTTGTTGCTCTGATGAAGCATCTGCAGGAGTTCGTTGAAGCTGCTGTGCCCTACTGTCGGAAGTCCTTCAAACGTACGAGCATAATACGAGGACTTGCTACTTCTTCTCTTTCAGAATGTGTTCTGTTACAGCGAGAGGTCAAAGAATATCAGCAAACTGTTAGTGGTATTATCCTAAACAAATTCGTAAGACCTCTATTATTAACCGGTATCGCGTTGCCAAGAACACAAAAAAATTAGCCGCCTACCACTCCAAGCCTTCGTCCAGGAAAATCTTTAAATTGTGACATGAAGAGTCCAACTACGACTTCCTACAGGCAATATTACCGATATTTAATATTGCTGATGTAATTTACGAGCTTCATTGAACATTATATGACTATACTGCATAGTGTTTTGTAGGCTGTTGTCATAATAATGCATTAAGAACTTTGTGCGTCTATGCCTGCCATCTAAAGGACAAATTCTATCACAGCCTATTCGCAAAAAGCCTCGTATAGAACAGGCAGTATAGGACTGAGACGGCGGTAATTAACAGAGAAATGTGTCATGAATATTCCATTAGATGGCACTGTTTTCACGAATTGAATTTCCAGTTTTGATTCTCCACAAGTTGGTACCATGCTTATATGTTTTATAGTCTTCATAGGTTGGTAATGCGGCCGGAAACAAGAAGTTGTATTCATTTCCGATTGTTTCCAGTATCAGATAACCATTCTAGTTCACGTACATTTTGAATTAATCTATTCTAAGTAAAAACAGTGCAATCATTGTTCGAAATAAGTAAAACAGTAGTTACATAATGACAAAGAGTAAAATAAGGAAGGTTAAATAAGGAGAAATTGCCAAAAATACTTGTGATCCTGAAAAACACAAAACTAGCACCGAAAATACAGGTGGTGAATAGGATCACGAAGATCGAACATCCAAGGGGTCAAAAGGAAGCAGATTTTTAAAATGATTGGCTAGAACGTTGGACAAAACGCAAGAAAAAAAAAAGCTTCTGCGGGAGAAAGGAGTGGATGGTGTCGATGAGGGTACATCGGAGTATATGCAGCACCTACATGGTGAATACCGGCACCTTTTCTCCTACAAAAAGACCACTACATACATACATACATACATACATACATACATACATACATACATACATACATACATACATACATACATACATACATACATACATACATACATACATACATACATACATACATACATACATACATTAAACCGGTGGTCTCTAGGGACTACATTATATGATGATGATGATGATGATGATGATGATGATGCTTGTTGTTTTAAGGGGCCTAACATCTAGGTCATCGGCCCCTGATGGTACGAAATGAGACGAAATGCAATGACAAAATCAAAATCAAAAATCCTCCACTGACCAGAATTCAAAGCGTGAGGACGAAAAATGAACGGATGGATACGAAATTAAAACAATCAGTGGAGACGACCCGCAATGCCTCGGTCTCAGAAACTGACGGAAAACGATAGTAATACTGACCAAGGGACTGCTTCTATAGCTCAATAATGAATCGATGATGCTTGCAAGCTAAAGGGGTCCAAAATACAGGTCATCGGACTCTCATAATGTTACTTATCGTTTGGAAAGTAGAACCATGGTATTTGACATAGCCCGGTACTAATCAAAAGTATCGTAGACTCGCGGTATTCCACACATTATGGTACTACTCACAGGTAATGAAATTCGAACATGTAATACAGACCTATGGTGTTTCACACATGACGGCGCCATTTACAGGCAACGCAAACCTATGGTTTTCATCACATAAGTGTACTATTCACAGGAACCGTAAAAGCCTGACCGCACGGTGCTCCTTATTGCTACTAATCAAAAACCTATTTGGTACCTAACATAGTGGTACTACGCTCAAGTAATAGCGACCCATGGTGTTCCCCGCGTGGTGGTACTAATCACAAGTAGTTTCATGGTTCTAACCCAATCATTCCTTGGTTGCCCCTTTTAGTCGCCTCTTACGACAGGCAGGGGATACCGTGGGTGTATTCTTCGTCTGCGTCCCCCACCCACAGGGGGTTACATTATATGACACGAAAAGGTATGAATGGACGAAACAGATTAAATGAGTCAATTAAATGAATGAGTATTAAACGATTACTATTGCACACTTTCAATGAGATTTTTTAAAAACGTGCCAAAAGTTTTAGATTTAAAAGCTAATGTAGTCTAACACTTCTTACTTGCTCCAACAAATGAGCATAACTTCAAGAATTTCAAGATTATAAATAACTGAACAACTTGTAACAAGTAGCTAACTTCAACTATACACAAGTAAGTCTCCAAGAAGAACGCTGTGTTACAACTCCCAAGGTCTCAACTTCCCAGTTCCAAACAAGTTCCACAGAGGAGTTCGCTTCGTTTCACTGACCGAGTCGAACTTTGTTAAAAATAAATATTAACGCCACACTTCACGAAGAAGAGTGGGATAATTCAACAAACTAGCCGGAAGTTTACGTTCCGTGACGGCTACTTTACAAGATGCGCGTATAACAAACAAACTTGCTCAACATTTTTAAAACCAAATATTTTGCTACAGAAATAACTGCAAGAAGAGTAGCAATCAATAATGTTGAAGTTTTAATGACTATCCATAGCTCATTGGATGTTACTGGGACATATAATAATAATAATAATAATAATAATAATAATAATAATAATAATAATAATAATAATAATAATAATAATAATAATAATAATAATAATACCGGGCGAGTTGGCCGTGCGCGTAGAGGCACGCGGCCGTGAGCTTGCATCCGGGAGATAGTAGGTTCGAATCCCACTATCGGCAGCCCTGAAGATGGTTTTCCGTGGTTTCCCATTTTCACACCAGGCAAATGCTGGGGCTGTACCTTAATTAAGGCCACGGCCGCTTCCTTCCAACTCCTAGGCCTTTCCTATCCCATCGTCGCCACAAGACCTATCTGTGTCGGTGCGACGTAAAGCCCCTAGCAAAATAATAATAATAATAATAATAATAATAATAATAATAATAATAATAACTGATAATATGCGTTTAGGCCTATGCTGTGTCAAGAAAATAAGGTGAAATTCTCCACAGTTCTCTCGAAACGTGGAGAATTTCACCTTATTTTCTTGACACGGCATAAGCTCAAAAGCCTATTATCATGTCTATAAGTACGGGCCGTGAAAGCATCACTGGCAACAATAATAATAACCGTTTTACATCCCACTAACTACCGTACTTTAACGATTTTCGGAGACAGCGAGGTGCCGGAATTTTGTTCGCCTGGAGTTCTTTTACGCGCCTGTAAATCTACTGACACGAGCCTAACATATCTGAGCACTTTCAAATACCACCGGGCTAAGCCGGGATCGAACCCGCCAACTTGAGCTCAGAAGACCAGCGCTCTATCGCCTGATCTATTCAGTCCGGCGTTTTAACAAAAAATGAGCGGACCTTTGAATAGTTCGTTCTGTGCCATTATCTTTCGTAATAAGTTAACATATTTCTTGAATGGAGTGAAGTTTCAGATGGAGGATAAAACAGCTCTGCTGGTATGGTCACGTACGAATAAGAAATGAACACAATTTAATATAGTATAGAAAGCTCTTGCTCTTGCCATGGAAGAGCCGAAGATAGGAAGAGGGCGTCCTATGGCAGCATGGAAATGAAGTGCTGTAAAATGGTGCAAGAACGTCGGACATTCTTTCTCCGAACCAGATGAGTCGACCCTAAGTGAGCTCGGGACTGGTCGTTCTATGGGTACATACGTGCCGTCTCAAAACTCACGAGTCACGAGTCTTAAAACTCACGAATTCCACGAAGAGGATTAGTAAGAGTAAGCTTCTCTACCTGGGCCAGTCTCAAAACTCACGAGCAGGGCCAGTTCTTCTTTGAATGGATAAATATATACCCTATTAGTGATGCGATAATGGAGTACTATTAATAATCGAATAACTTCCATCCGATTATTTAAATAATCGAAATAATAATCAAATCAAAACATCGAATGAGTTTCAAATATCATTCAGTTATATCGCGCAGAATAATTGTATGCGTCATGGATACATTTTTCGGTTTAAGTGTGTTGGATAGATAATTGACTGAAATAAGCGAATAGATGAACGCTTACAAAAATAGAACTACGCCTTTTTCCAAATGAATCTCCAAATGTTGAAACTAAATGAGTGAATTAACAGTCTTGATCTCTAAATGTGAAAATTCAGGTTCTTACCACCACTGCTGACTCGTGGATGTGTCCATCGTGCAAATTACTAAGAAATTCGCTAATTTCTTGCGTAGTTGGCGCTGAGTTAATAAAACTGTCCTCTCTGCGATAAATTTGTTAAGGTACGACAGGTCTTCGTATTCACTGGTCCCAAAATCATCCCGATAAGCCTATTAAAGGAGATGGTACGATAACGACATCACATGATTCTTTTTATGAGGAACTGGCTTCTTGTAAGAATAATATACATATGTTATTTCGTATTCCCAAGGGTGCTAGGTATTTGGTCGCCGAAAATTTTTGTCACGTAATAGAGAGTTGCATTTCAGATAATACTGAGGACTGCTGGTGAGGTCTACTGCTTTTCGCTTATATTGGTTCTTCAGGTCCCTGATAAATCCTCAAAATGTAAAACTCCATCTCTTGCAAATAGCATTAAACATAAAGAAATGTAAATTGCCATCTCTCATAAAGTGATACTACTAATCAAAAATACATATTTTAGAATATTTTATTGATCGTGTCTACTCTACAGTTCATTTTTGGAAGGTATGGTTAGAATTCACCCACGGTAACCTCTGCCTGTCGTAAAAGGCGACTGGGAGGGGACTGAGTGGCCACCGGTATAAGTGCCCACCCCCTCAATGTCGTCAACAGCCCCCTCCGAGGGTGGATGAACGAATTGAGGTCAGGGCACTCTCTTGACATTGGGGTGAGAAATTGCCCCTCAAGTCGGATGAACCTATACATATGGGTCAACGGCTAGAATGGAGAAGGCAACGGGAAACCACTCCATTAAAGATCCTAAGGATATCCCAAGCAGAATGCAATCATGGAAGCTGACATTAATGAGGAAACGTTAACTGCTGATCATGGATTTCGGAACCCCCAGGAGAGATAAGAGGGCTTCTCAGGTCATTAGCAAGCGAAATCCCTCTAAAACTGCCATGAAGATGGGAACATGGAATGTACGAACGCTATTGAATGCAGGAAAAATAGATGAAGTGAAAAACCAGATGAGGAAGAATGAGACAGATATATTACAGTAGTTATATGCGAGACAAGATGGGAAGGAAATGGAGACTTCTACAGCGATGAGTTTAGAGTAATTTATATAGTGGTGGAGAGAAAAGAGCAAAGCATGGAGTGGCACTTATAATAAGAGGAAAATGGTCAAATAATATTTGCAGTACCTACCATGTCAACGACCGGTTAATGATGGTAAAAATTAATAGAGCACCTGTGAACTTGGTAATAATTCAAACATATTTCCCAACATCGGCTCATGACATGGAAGAAGTGGAGACTATGTATGAAGATACTGAAGAATTATCAAAACTAACTAAAGAAAAAGATAATGTCGCAATAATGGGCTATTTTAATGCAATAGTGGGATCCCATACAGGCAATAAGACAGTAGGAAATTTTGGTCTGGGGGAAACAAATGAAAGAGGTGAAACTTTCGTACATTTTCGCAGTCAAAATTATATGGTTATTACAAACACATTATTTGAAGTTCCTCTTAGAAGAAGGTACACGTGGGAGGCGCCAGACAAAAGACGATTTCAGTTAGATAAAATCATGCCACAGCTATCCAGCTCCTGATATAGATAGTGACCATACACTTCTGTTAGCCAAGTTCAATAATAGATTTGAAAGAACCAAGAGACCTACCGAAAAGTAGTGGAGCGTAGAAGGACTGAAAGAAGCAACAACAAAGGTAGCTTTTGAAGAACGAACCAATAAAGTAGATAATGGAAGTGATGAGCCAATGCAATGGAATAACATCAAGATGAGGATAATTGAAGCAACAAATGAGCTGTTAGGAAAAAGGAAATTGGAGCCCAGAAAACCTTGGATAACAGAAGAGATACTAAACCTAATTCAAGAAACGAATAAGCTCGGGAAGGAAAACAATGTAGATGACTACAAAAGGATTAAAAATCACATCACAACCAAATGGACAGAAGAAAAAGAGAAATGGACCAAAAGCATTGCTGAAGTAATAGAAGAAGATATAAAAAAGGGAAAACAGGATCAAGTTTATAAGAAAATCAGTGCCCTTCAGTACAAAAATAGAACCAAATCTGCAGTAGTAAAAAATAAAGAAGGAATATTACTGGTAGACAACGATAAGATTTGTGCTCGCTGGAAATAATACACAGAAGAACTGTACGATGATAAGGACTTCAAGAATGAAAATAATCTAATTGAAGACATCATTGAGTGTGGAAGAGAAACGCAAGGTCCTCCAATCATTAGACATGAATTTGAACATGTCCTTCGGAGTCTGAAAGAAGGAAAAGCAACCGGTGTTGATGACATTACAGCAGAATTACTGAAGATTTTAGGTAACAACGTGAAAGACCAATTATTCAGAGTAATAAACGAATGCTACGAAAGAGGAATCGTGCCAGAAGACTTCACACAATGCAGCACCATTACACTACCTAAAATAGGAAGGGCAGTTAACTCCACCAATTATAGAACACTATCAATATTAACACATGCCTCCAAGATACTCATTCACATAGTTAAGAACAGAATAAAAGGAAAAGTATATAAGTATGTTGGAGAAGACCAATTTGGACTTAGAGAAGGCAGAGGAACAAGAGGAGCAATTCTGGCCTTTCGCATGTTATTGGAGAGAAGGATGGAAATGAATAGAACAACTTACTGTATATTACCTTCATTGACATAAAGCTTTTGACAGTGTGAATTGGGAACTACTGTTTAGAAATATGAGGAAAATAGGACTGGACTGGATTGGACTGGAAGGATATAAGAAAGATTAATTAACTGTATCTGAATCAAAGCACAAAAATAATCATTAATCAGGTAGAAGAAGAGTCCAAGATTAGAAAAATAGTTAGACAAGGTTGTCCCATATCACCGTATTTATTTAGTATGTTCATTTGAGGAAGCTATTCAGATCATGAAGGAGAAGACACAGGGAATGAAAGTCAACTGTGACAGGATACATTGTATCAGATAACTTCCACAGCATCCCCTGCCTGTCGTAAGAGGCGACTAAAAAGGGGCCCCCAGGGGCTCTTAAATGATTTAAGAAAAGACTAGATAAACAACTGATAGGCAATCTGCAGACTCAGAAAAATAAATGAATAGAATGCTGCAAGTCCTCTCAGACACTCGTAAACTATGGAAATTAAAAGTAAACAAACGGAAAACGAAAGTAATGATAGTACGGGAAAATATGTAAGCAATTAAAACCAATATAAAAATTGATGACTTCAGAATCGATCAGGTGAAATAATTCTGTTATCTTGGTAGTATGATAATTGATAACAGAGTATAACAGATGCTTCCTGGAAGTAAAGAGAAGAATAGCATTGGCAAAACAGGCATTTATGATAAGAAAAACATTTTAATCAGCACACACATGAATATAGATGTCAGAAAATCCTTTGCAAAATCATTTGTATGGAATACACTGCAGTATAGAAGTGAGAGTTGGGCTCTGGGTAAATTAGAAAAGAATCGACTTGAAGCTGCTGAAATGTAGATATGGCGGAAAATGACCAGAACGAGTTGGACGGAAAGAAAAATCAACCTGGAAATCTTAAGGGAAGTTAAAGAAGAGAGAAGATTATTAAAGGAAATGGAAAACAGAAAATTAAAATTTATTGGACATGTCATCAGACACAACACTTTCATCACTGACATTCTTGAAGTGAAAGTGCTGGGAAAGAAACGAAGAGGAAGACCTAGGATGAAGTATTTGGATGACAACAAGAAGAGGTTATGTTGTGACAATTACATGGAACTGAAACGAACAGCCAATGAAAGAAGAGAGTAGTTGCATCGACAAGGCATTAGCCTTTAGAAGATTGATTGATTGATTGATTGATTGATTGATTGATTGATTGATTGATTGATTGATTGATTGATTGATTGATTGATTGATTGATCTCTAATATCTCTAAATAAAATTCCTTATTGCAGTAAATGACGCCTTCTGGCCGAATAATGGAACTAAGCCCCAGTACTACCAACTGGCAGTTTCTTTTAACTAGCAGCGGGCAATATATAAAAAGAAGAAAAAGCAAAGTAAAGTCATTTCCGTACAGGCCATGAAGGCCCTTGGACGGGTGGAAAGTAAAAGCTTCCACTATCCGTAACCTCGGCACTTGATGGGGTGGAGTTGTTAGCTCCACGCCCGGCCGCCTTTGCCCCCAGGAATTAACTTGGCACTCATTTTTGGTGTAGGCTGAGTGAACCTCAGGGCCATATGCACCTCCGGAAGTAGCGGGAAATATACCTACTTTAATTGTATGTCGTCCGGCTGCATGCATAAATGGTTAGCATTATTTAATTCACATGACTCGGGGACTGGGTGTTCGTGCCGTCTTCAGCATTATTCTTCATCTTAGGTAGGGCCTCATCCTCACAGACGTGCAGGTCGCCTATACGGCGTCAACTCTAAAATGTAACTCTCCGGAGGCCACATGTCAGTATTATAAAATGTATGTGAAAGGGAAAAAATACATATTAGCTTTAAGACAACAGAAAAATATTTTTAAAATAATGATAATAATACACCTCGGCCTCTTTCATTCACTAACCATTATTTTTCCCCTTTGGATTGAGGTGGCAGAATAACTTCCACAGCATCCCCTGCCTGTCGTAAGAGGCGACTAAAAAGGGGTCCCAGGGGCTCTTAAATGATTTAAGAAAAGACTAGATAAACAACTGATAGGCAATCTGATACCTGGGTGACTGCCATAAGTCGGTGGAAAAACATGGATTGAAGGGAAGCGTGAGTCACCGCGCACCTCATTCCTCCTGCAGTCATCGCAAGCACCTGCTGTCCGGATTCGTGAATTCTGAGACTCTTTAGAATCTTTACTTTAGCCACCAGTTTGTAGTCGTGAGTTTTGATAGTATTTAAGTATAGCCCGTGAGTTATGAGACTCGTGAGTTTTGAGACGTAACCGGTACATATACGGCCAGGAAACAAGTAGAAGAAGAAAAGAAGAAGAATAAGAAGAAGAGTGCAGTTTCAGATCACAGATGGGCTGTCAAGACCAGATTTTAAGTATACGTCAAGTAAGTGAAAAATGTTACGAGAGGAATAGAGAGTTACATACTGTAGTTACTTGCAGAGTACCAAGGGGAAAGATGTTGACCGTACTTATTACAGACAATCATAAGCATTTACTTTGAAAATTGAGCGGTGAGAACTAATGGTAAAGCGAGTTTTTGGTTTAAAGTAGTAACAGGGGTTAGAAAAGTCTGTAATCTTCCACCTTTGTTGTTCATAAGATGCATAGTACATTTACTGAAATGTGTAAAATAGGCGGGAGGAATTCACTTGGGTGGAAATCTAGTTTGGCCAATGCATGGCCATCTCGATAGGTAGTTCCGGCCTGCTATACTGGACAGTTCCATAGGGATGACGTCACACTTTTAGTGCTTCGATATGGAGGCATGAATATTGTTTTCATGGTGGTTTGGTAGCACGTTATTGTTATTTCAACATTATTAGAGCTGTTCGTTGATGTTTGCAAATGATAACTGTACGAGAAAGCTTCAGTAAAAGATGTATTTTCAGCAAGAGTATGTGTTTGCTACTACAGCAATATAATTTGAGCAGCCTGATGTTAGGAATCATTTCTAGGTTATGTGATAAATTAGGTAAACCTACTGAACTATTATTGTCTAATTACTTTTAAGTTTAACATTTCATTATTTAATTATGATTAGTATTATAATGTGCAAGTATAAGCCCCTTTTTGGAATATGGGACGATCGTGTAGTGTGCTAACTACCCTTCAAATAAAGAAGGGGCAATCTCAACATTTGCGTGTCCAAGCGATAAGGAGAAGCGAGATAAATGGCTTCATGTTATACACCGAGCTAATTTTGAACCCAGTAGGCCTATATGTCTGTGTCGAACATTTTTCTAAAAATCAAAAAATTCCGGTAGACACAGCGAAAAGATCAGACGGTTCCGTTTCAATTGTGCCCAGGGGAAAGCCAAAATTAAGTGACGATGCTGTGCCAACAATATTTCCTGGGCAGCCGTTATTTATATCACAATACAGTGGAAAGCATAGTGATTTTTCTTTTAATATTTTGAAAATGAAAGTTGAAGAACATGGCCAATTTCTTTTTTTTGCTAGTTGCTTTACGTCGCACCGACACAGATAGGTCTTATGGCGACGATGGGACAGGGAAGGGCTAGGAGTGGAAAGGAAGCGGCCGTGGCCTTAATTAAGGTACAGCCCCAGCATTTGCCTGGTGTGAAAATGGGAAACCACGGAAAACCATTTTCAGGGCTGCCGACAGTGGAGTTCGAACCTACTATCTTCCGAATACTGGATACTGGCCGCACTTAAGCGACTGCAGCTATCGAGAGGCCAATTTCTGTGGCAAGCGTGGGTGTGTGGTGTAGATTTTTTTTTTTGCTATGGGCTTTACGTCGCGCCGACACAGATAGGTCTTATGGCGACGATGGGATAGGAAAGGTCTAGGAGTTGGAAGGAAGCGGCCGTGGCCTTAATTAAGGTACAGCCCCAGCATTTGCCTGGTGTGAAAATGGGAAACCACGGAAAACCATTTTCAGGGCTGCCGATAGTGTGGATTCGAACCTACTATCTCCCGGATGCAAGCTCACAGCCGCGCGCCTCTACGCGCACGGCCAACTCGCCCGGTTGGTGTAGAATTAATGAGTGTTGTGTCCAAGATTTGTCATATTTTGGGAAACTTTTAACAACTATTCTTGAATAATTAATAACAATACAATGTGCTCAAACAAGCATAAAACAATGCCATTATTTTGAGAGATAACAATCCCCATAGTGACCTTCACTGTACAATCCAGAGGAGTAGCCTTCATTTGAACATTTTACAATATGTAATAGCTGTACCTTAAGTGCACATATTTGTATGTAATTTCGTTTGATACAGTTGTTTTCAATATTATGTGTTTATGGGCTTATTATTGCGTTTCTTTCGCCATATTACGATGAAAAGTCTCGTGTGACGTCACAACTCTTGGTAGCAGGCTTCTATATCAAGATGGCTGTGGCCAATGCCGACGACTTGGTGTTAATGGCAGACTGTGCTGAAAGCCTGCAATATCTTGGAACTTGAAAAGAGGAGCAGTGAGTATGATATGAACATTTGCAGTTCCAAGACTAAAATGATGTCAGTAGGCAAGAAACCTAAGAGGAATGCTGGGTCAGGAATATAAAACTGGAACAGGTAGGTCATTTCAAGTATTTAGGATGTGTATTCTCCCAGGATGGCAGAACAGTAAGTGAGATTGAATCTAGGTGCAGCAAAACTAATGCAGTGAGCCCTCAGTTATAATCAAAGGTAGCTATCAGCATGGATTCGGCGAATAGTGGGCTCGAAACCCACCGTCGGCAACCCTGAAGATGGTTTTCCATTTTTACACCAGGAAAATACTGGGACTGTACCTTAATCAAGGTCGCGGACGCTTCCTTCCTACTCCTATACGGTCTTATCTGTGTCGGTGCGACGTAAAAAAATCAAGGCAATAGAATAATCGCACAAATGATATCTGCTGTAAGTTTGGGGATTACAAACTCTGGTCTCTGAACGGTGCAGTTTCCTAAACTTACATCAGACAGTGAGTTAATTCACCTGAAAATGATACTCCTCAATTAACTGGTTGCCTATCAGACACCTCTGTACGAGGCGTTGGCTGCATGTAACACTTAACTGACTGGAAATTATGTAAGGAATGTTAACGGAGTTCCAACTGATAAAACGCAGATTTAATCGTCACACAACTATCTTAACAAGTCCTTCTCGGTTGGTCAATATACATCACTGTTGTTTCATTTTACGTGCGTAGTAGATTGTATTTAATGGCCCGATATTACAGCAACTCTTTCTGGTAATCTGTATGTCAGTGGTAGCAGCTCCAGAGTTTTGTATCTGAATAAGCAGGTACGCTAGAATTTGGTAATGGAGGTGGTATGAAAAAGGTATTATTCCAGCATTTGCCAGAATATGAAATGGGGCAACGATTGTAAACCACTTCAACAATGGGAGGCGAGGTAGTGAATCTGCTTGAGAGGGTGTGATAATCGTTGCATCGTTCCTGGCTTCTCAGGAAAGTGGCCACGCTTGGAATCCCGGGAAAATAGTAGTGCTGTACTATTGAAACATAGACTGGTGTCCAGAAACTTACATTATATGTAATGGACAACATACACTATATCAAAACGACGGCATACTGATGACAGTTTCAGAGAGTCTACAGATAATCACCCCCACCGTTCAGATACCTGTCCGAATGCGGGACACGTTTCTCTACACCTTTCACAATGACGGACGCTGGTTGCAGGTTGAACTACCCTTCCACAGCATCTGGAACAGCTTGATCGGTGGAGAACCGCTTACTCTTCATGGATAACCTACTAAAAAGAGAGAGGCATTGCTATCTAAAGACGGAAGACTGAATATTTTGGACACGTGATGCGGATCGAACTGGTGATGCAAGAGAAAATAGGACATCGGGAATGTGAGCGAAAAAGATTAATCAATCATAATTAATCTGCATTTAGGACTGTCCCCTAGGTAGCAGATTCCCTATAAATTGTTTACTTCGTATCTTTCTAAATTATTTCAAGGAACTTGGTAAATGATTCCAATACCTAATACCTCTTCCTATAAATGAATATCTGCCCCGATTTTTCCTCTTGAACTTTATCTTCATAATATATTTTCTACTTTTAAAAGCTCCACACACGTTTATTCGTCTACTGGTCTCTTCACTGGCAACGCTGAACAGACCGCTTAGTCCTCAGCCCAAAATTTGCAACATTTTCGTAACACTACTCTTTTATCGGAAATCACCCAGAAGAAATAGTGCTGTTTTCCTTTTGATCTCCTCCAGTTCACGTATCGAGTAATCCTGGTGTGGATCACATACATACATACAGCCCTGCGTGGATGCCCAAAATATTATCCGCATCCGCACTTCGTTCATCATCCTCATCCGCGAATGGTTATCCGTGGATATTGTAACTAACTATATTACACCGAAGGTATGGAAACGAGTAGATCTGTTAACATAATACAATAGGTCTGATACTTGGCGTGAGACCCGCTACAGTCACGTTTATGAGGAATTTTCTCTCGCGATAATTACCGTCGTATTGAGCGGTTGTCTTTCGGAACCTTTGTTCCTTCCTTTCACTAACTGTGGGCAGAAGAGGTCAGATTTACCGCTTTATGGTCTCAAGCCTCTTTTTCCACATCGATGTCGAGGGTCGCCCAACCACAAGCAAAAATATACCTGAGTGAAAATCAATAAACTTCATTATTTATACATTATCAGCAAAATTACCCGCACTGCCATACAGTTTGCATCCGCCAAGACACTAACTTCGCGGATATCCGTGGATAACCGCATCCGTGCAAGGCTCCACCCATACATCGGAAGAACTTCATGGCTTAAGAACCTGAGGAACTAGTACCAGAGGAACACAGGAGAACTTTTCCGTGCAGCAGTATCCACAGAACACAACTAATCTTCTAAAGAAGATGGTATGTGAAGATGAAGAAGAGGATCCGGAACTGAGGAAATAGCACTCTTGACCTTTCTACATTCTCATTCCTATGAATCGCCGCTTTACTTCTGTTGGTGGTGGGGCCTAACATACAAGCCATGTCCACTTTCTTCCCAATCCTAGGTCCAATTAATTCCATATACCACAAGTTATATGGCGGACTTGATATATGGGGCTGTTGAGGATACAGTTGCAATCTTTGTACCCTGTGGCATGGGGCAACAACAATGCTAGTTAAACAGTACAGCCCTCAAAGAGCCAAATACACTCTTCCAAAGTGACTAGACATAGACTGTACGGAGGGTTCTGATGTTGACTCAGAGCCTGAAGACTCCTGCTGGAAGAGGCTGGTCAACTATAGTGAAAGTGTGATGCAGGCGGCTGGAGCGCGGCCAATGCTAGCCGGAGAGAACCTGGGGTAATTACCCGCGCCTGCTTTATTCATGACAACGAGATCCGAGCCCCGCGCAGTGTCAAGTGCAGCTCGGCAGACTGTCACGCACACTTGCTTAGCACATGGACTTCAACATACCGACGATAGCAATACAAGACTGCTGCTTGTCTCGTCCGCACAAGTAGAGTACTGAAAGACATTACCTTATTCACGAAAAACAAGAAAGCAGCTGGTTTCCGGTTAATTAAACATGTCATTGGTTTTACATCCAACCAACTACTTTTCGGAGACGCCCAGGTGCCAGAGTTCTGTCCCGCTGCAGTTCTTTTACCTTCCGGTAAATCTAACGACACGAGACTGGCTTATCAGAACTTTCAAAAACTACCGGATGGAGCCGGGATCGAACCCGCGAACTTAGGCTCAGAAAGCTAGTGCTCTTCCATCTGAGCTATTCAGCCTGACTTCCGGTTACTTATTTCTAATTTCTTAAAATCGAAAAATAACACCGACACCTGGCAATGGTCACTTCTTATTCTTATTCTTCTTCTTCTAACGTTATCCCGTTAAGGCAGAGTCCACTTTTAGGATCAACGAACGTAACTTTACGCGGTCTTTGCTGCTTTGCTCGCTCTGTGGAACACTGACATTCGACACCGAAATTGAGGATGGAATTGACAACCGTACCAGACGCCGCACGCTGGACATGGCCGTACCAACGGAGGCACTTCTCTCTCGTTTTTTTCAACAACTGGTGCAATTTATTGTATTAAACTCAATCACCATCATTATAATTATAAACAGATTAACAGTCCATTGATGTCAACGGTTATTTACATTCTTATATAACTTCCAGGTATCGTACAGTGTCGCCCCTGTCCGAAGCTTCCCCAGGGCTTCTTGCAGAACCTATCTCATCCTTGGTCTTCTTCTTCTTGGCCGAGGTGCCGGAACTCAAATTTATGCGGAATGTTGTAAAATAACTGTTTCTGTTGGAAGTCAAGTTGATTTATCAGTTCACAGCTCTGGGGAAGAGAAATTGAAGAAACAATTAAAATCGTGACCTGTTACGCGGAAAGGAACCTGAAGTCGGTAAAGAAAATTTAATAATAATAATAATAATAATAATAATAATAATAATAATAATAATAATAATAATAATAATAATAATAATAATAATAATAAAATGTTATCTGCTTTACGTTCCACTAACTACTTTTACGGTTTCCAGAGACGCCGAGGTGCCAGAATTTAGTCCGGCAGGAGTTCTTTTACGTGCCAGTAAATCTACCGACACGAGGCTAACGTTTACGAGCACCTTCAAATACCACCGGACTGAGCCAGGATTCAGCCTGCCAAGTTGCGGTCGGAAGGCCAGCGCCTCAACAAAGGAAATTTTACAGCAGGGGTGAACAAAAGTGTAAAATTGCATTTCTATGTTTTGACTTCTTGCGCTACTACGGGTCTTCTTAACAAACTACGTTACACAGTAATTCGAGTTTTTGCCATTGGATGTCATGAAAACTTTGTACAGTTGGTAAGGAAATGAATGAAAGCTGTAATTTATTTTTCTCAAAATACAGTTTTCTTGATAGCAACAGCCAATAATCAATATTTTACGAGGATTTACACTTAGAAGCAGAAATGTAAAAATAAAAAAGCAGCCACTCAGTATCTTTGCCAGTTTTAGAACCACAAAAATCTCAAAAATGAAAAATCCTACTTTAGGTCCTTCTCCGCACAACGGGTCACAATTGCTTCGTGGAAAAATACAGCATTTACAAAATAAAGTATCATTTACAGCAGAAATCTAGTGATTTTCAGTAGTGCAGGTGTAATTAGTTACCAATGTTGCCAATGATGCTTTCACGACCCGTCTATAACTAGTAACCAATTTAAACGTTTATGTGATAAGTTTTTATGCATATTCCCATTCGTACGAAAGCCTCCGTGGCTCAGGCAGCAGCGCACCGGCCTCTCACCGCTGGGTTCCGTGGTTCAAATCCCGGTCACTCCACATGAGATTTGTGCTGGACAAAGTGGAGGTGGGACAGGTTTTTCCTCGGGTACTCCGGTTTTCCCTGTCATATTTCATTCCATCAACACACTCCAATATAATTTCATTTCATCTGTCATTCATTAATAATTGCCCCAGAGGAGTGCGACAGCCTTCGGCAGCTGGCACAATTCCTATCCTCGCCGCTAGATGGGGGCTTCATTCATTCCATTCCTGACCCAATCGAATGACTGGAAACAGGCTGTGGATTTTCATTTTCCCACTCGTACTTTTTGTCCGATACATGGAAAAGCGTAGAATCCTGGATATATTTTTGGGCTTAGTACATGACGACTACGGATTTTTTGTCTTCTCCCCTTTTAGTAGCCTCTTACGACATGCAAGGGCTACATATTAATGCATCCTTTGACTCTACCCACAGGGGAAATGAATGGCCTTTTCCCAGTTAACTGGGTTCGGCAATATTAATTCATGTCAATTTTTGTTTTTGTATCCACCCTTGCGTAAAATGAATGCTACATACTGATATTCATGTTTCAATGCTTGAAACTGGCCTACCGACGCAGCTCGCGCTTGGTTGCTGGTTCGAGTCTAGCCCCGGGCGTGGATGTTGTCGGTAATTATGATAGTTTAATATTATACATAATCAACTACTCCTCGATCATAATGAAGTGTTACTCAAATAAGTAAATGGCTAGTTGATAAGTAAAACAACGGAATTTCTTAGGATTAAAAATAGTTAAATGAGCATCGAAACGATTGCAATGTTTTACAGAAAATAAAAAACGGCTTCATCTTTGAACTACAGGATGAATTCTTCTTTACTGCCTTCCACTAGCCAAATCAGAGCAAAATGAGCAAGAAATTTATTTACTAAGTAACGACGTGGCTAGTGCATAAGTAATTCTTAACCTAAAACTCATTTTAGTGCCGAATGAGTCAATCTTCAGTGTCATGTGCCTCTGCAAAAGTAGAAATCTTGTTTTTCAATTCTTCGACTTCCTGACTGGGAAACGAACTGACGAACACTTTTACTGCCTTGAACGAAATGACAAACATTACTAATTCGATTATTTTATCACTGTAATTTCTACAATAACAACAGTTCTTTATAAAAAGACACGTTTCTTTAGGCAGGACAGTGAAGCATTATAAAATGGAACGACTTGGCCAAGTAAACAGAGGAAAAAAAGCTTTCGAAATACATCGACGAAGCTAAAATGAGAGCAAGGAAGACAAATCGGACTCGCTCGACTCAGCTGAATAACTCTCTTTTGTTTCCTCAAGAATCGCTCCGTTGGTCCATTTACTATCCTCTAATCGCCCCTCTTCGCAGTCTAAAATTGAAAGCCATTCCCTCTGGCACCTGCCCATGCTAGTTTAACTTGTTCGAAACGAGTTAGGCTGGCAGATCCCTAGACAACGGCTTTTCTATGTCAGTAGGGAGAGAATTCCAAGGTGAGGTCGCACGGAAACCAGTAATCTAGCACTAACAGATCCGGTAGCCGAATATGTTCAGTCCATTTCCAGCACGACCCCGAGATCAAATCTCAGGCTTTATTGGCTTTAAAGTGGAGAAAGTAAAATTGTGCTTACCTAAACCGGAATGGGAGGGGCAGGGGAAGAATAATAATAAATAATAATAATGAAAGGTAACTTCCAGTTGTGCTGGGAGTAACAGTGACTCACATCTTAACCAAACGTGAATATACCAGTTCGGTTCGAGGTCAAGGAAGACTATATTCCCAGTTGGGTCACATGAGGGGTGAATATTTTTAAATCGTGTGGTATATGTTAATATACTGTACTCAAAAGTAGGTCTAATACACAGAGTTGTACGATGAACAACTGTTAGCTATAGCATCATTAGCATTGTAAAGGACGCAGTGTCATGAAAAATGTAACAAGAAACAAAACATCTGTCGACCCTTTCAAACAAATATAAATTAGTTTATTTTACCATGCACATGCAAAAATCTTCTCGTTCACTAAAATTCTAAAGCGAATTTCCTGTTTGTAATGAGATGAAAGTGGATGTAGAAAAGAGCAATAAAATACAAACGGTCAGAATTTCCGGTGGAAACTATTCTAGTATCAGTATCATTATACTAGTCGCATAAATTTGAAGGTCTAAAATGAAAGCTAGAAAGCCTTCGTAAATTACTAACGATAATTTTTAAAACAAACAAACAAACAAACAAACACGTAACTTCCTCAGAGACTTAAATGTTTGTAAATGTGAATTTAATATATTTGATCATGTTTAACTTCAATATAATCTGCTGATGTTCTCATTTTGTTCAGTAATACGGTATCCATTTTCTCGCCGCTTGCATATAGTCTCCCAGGCTTCCGAGCTGCATCATTCCATACACATTAGAGCCCGAATTCACCAAGTTACGCTAAAAACATTAGCTTTCAAATTCCTAGACTACAGAATTCAAGTAACGCATTCTATTTTTAATATCTATGATCTAATAACAAAAGTAACAATAACTGAATGAGAAGTTTGTTCTTTCGCAATACACACAATGTACAGTCACTCGGAAAGACACTGACCCATGGTATTGAGCAAGTTCCTCGCAGGTAAGCTTTTCTCAGAAACAACTGTACCTATAGATTTAATGTTAGATGCGGGTATACACAGGGTTTATATTTACATGGAAGCTAAATTATATTTTAACAATAACTAAAATTCTGATCAAATATTAAAAGCGAGGAAAATACAGTACCATGCTTTCGATGTTCTTTTTTTTTTGCGGGAGGGGGGGGGGGGGGGGTTACACATGTTTTGAGATAATAAGAAAACTGAGCGAACAGTTAATGAGATGGATATACAGGAATGAAGAAAATCGTCATTCTTAATCGTACTGTTACGTGCTCATGCGACTGTCAGTTATGCTGCAGCCACCTTCGGTATTTCCTGGAAGAAATGAGTAAGTCAGGCCGGGAACCTCCCGGCCGGCCTGAGGACATGTAACGGCCTCTCACTGTATTATGCTTTTCGTCTGTTGTCTCCGTGGAATTTCCGGAAGGCGAAACCAAAACGTCCGCATTCTCACCGAACCCTGGTGTTACCCAGTGATATGTGTTGAGAAGCTCAGCGTGTGTGGCAGTCACGTGAGTTATGTGAGTTATCGGCCTTGTCTGGAGTCGAGCCAAATGAAGGGCAGTAGTGCGTTGTGACAGTCAACAAACCGGTGTTCGAACCTTTCTGCATGGAGCTGCTGAGTGGAGTGAATACTGCGTGCGAAGCCATGTGAAAGGTGAGACCTGTCAATCAATATTACGGAAGGATCGCCCGTTCCAGGTAAATACTACCAGCTACCCGCTGTGAGAACAAGAGTGTTTTGTACATAGCCACTAATTAGTGAAATGCTGTCAATCATTGTCAAATATAATTGACTATGTGTGTGTATGTCTGCGTATTGATTGGGCCATCCCAGATTAAATTAGTCTAATGAGGCAGTCGGCGTATTATTCGTAACAGTATGATTCATCTATACGTTGCGAGAGTAGTCTGATAATAAACAATGCTAATGCAATTCAGAAACGTAATCGAATTCTAAATTTAATTTTGAGTTCAACAGGGAATGAACATTTGGATTCATGAACATCCAATTAAAATAATAGTTTTATGAATGCCAGTTATAATTAGCAGCGCGGTTAACGGAAGTAAAGTTATGATACAGCCTTACGACTACACGTGAGCGAACTATGAGTCTAACAACTGCACCATACGTTAAAGGAGAAGTTTCTATATTTCCGGAAGGGTCGTTCCCCCTCCTTTATTGATCGAAAAGTGTTGACGACGAGATGCATGCTTGCTGCGAGAGGGAGAACTGTGTGAGGGTCATGAATGCTTTGCGAGCCAATCGGTCAATAAACCATTCAATCTTCGTGTGTACCGAGTGAATGTGGAAACAGGGTGCTCCGCGCCGCAAAACCATTTGGTTGATTGCTCTCATTCGCGTGTGGCAACTCTACTAGCCGTTCCAATAATAATGTACACCTCATTAGCATCTGAACTATAGAGATTAATTTATGTATATTTATTTACTTCCATGTCGAGAAGGGTATTCACGAGATATTATATATAAATCAGAGGAATAGTCAGTGATCGTTGCTATAATAATAATAATTATGGCTTTCTCTCCCACGTGACCGCATTTTAAACTGACGTCATTTTGACTGTCTACGAGTTAATTCTGAGATACTCACGAAAATGTAATTATTTGACTAAGGGAGCTTAGCGCGGTAGAAAGGTAGTCAGTTTTGCTTCCCACTAACCTCTTCTACGGTTTTCAGTAATTTAATTTCGTGTGGCTATTCCTAGCCGAGTGCGGCCCTTATAAGACAGCCCCTCCGATGAGGGTGGGCGGCATCTGCCATGTGTAGGTAACTGCGTGTTATTGTGGTGGAGGATAGTGCTGTGTGTGGCGTGTGAGTTGCAGGGATGTTGGGGACAGCACAAACACCCAGCCCCCGGGCCATTGGAATTAACCAATGAAGGTTAAAACCCCCGACCCGGCTGGGAATCGAACCCGGTACCCTCTGAACCGAAGGCCAGTACGCTGACCATCCAGCCAACGAGTCGGACACGGTTTTCAGTAAGGAAGAGGTACTGGAATTTTGTCCCGCAGAAGTTCTTTTAAGTGCCGACATAAGACTGGGCCACATGAGCTCACTTGTCAGAAGACAGCATGTACTGTCGAGTTACTCAGCCCGGTTGGAGTGAAAAAAGGTGGGTGGCAGTAAAATGGAAATATACTCTAGATTTTGTAATCCTAATGACATCGAGGAGGAAAAAAAAAAAAAAGCAAAAGCTTACCAAGGGAAGGGAGAAAAGACAAGTAAAAGATAGGAACCTCAGGCAAAGAAAGATTTAGCTGCCTTATATGTCTTGCATATTGGGAGTTCCACGAGGAAGGGCAAAATAACAAGGTAGTCACTGTTTATACAGCGTGCACATCTGAAGTTTACAAGACTACAATATACAAATGTAATTTTACAGAAATCTGTGCGGTAAATAATCGCTTTAGTCCAAGCATCGAGCAACATCATTATAGTAAATTCCATGAACATTTAGCTTTCTAAACAATGACTCAAATACCGTGCAACGATAAAGAAACAAAGGAAGGAGATACAGTGCATTCCCAAGAAAAACAGTGAACGGATTCTTCATCTTTAATTTAGAACATGATCGTAATGTTTTAATTTTCTTATGAGCCATGCATCCGGTAGTAATCCTCAATCTAACGCAGTGTGAGATTAAAGTGCAATCCTTTAAAGTTAGTTACCTATTATCGAACTTACTGAAGGTTTCGTAAGCTCCGTACCTGATGAACGACAGCAACTTCTTACCTGTAACAAAAGAGACCATACATCAGTAACCATTTTAGCAGGGTTCAATTCATAATGGGGCCATCGCATGTCTGCAATGTTACAATACGGGCAGACGTATAGCAGTGACACATTACATAAAGGTTTTGTGGCTTACACCTAATTACCCCAAGCGACATTACACTGCAGCCATTAGAGCTTACAATGGGCCACTCAGCTGCTACTGTCGATGAAATGTATGAAAGGACATCATGATAGATCTTCGATATTTTGTTCCTTGGGCAGGGAATATTCCAGCTTACATGCTGTATAGGAGAACTGAAACATTTCTTCTACCACAAACAAAGACGAAACTATCAATATTTCAACGAAGTATTATTATTATTATTATTATTATTATTATTATTATTATCACTGATTCGTTATGCCCAACTAAGGAACGCGTTTGAACATTTCACCACTTTTTTTCTTCTTCTCTTCCCAATATCTCCTCATCCTCTCTCTATGTTCCTTTTTACTATGTTTTTTTTTTTTGCTATGGGCTTTACGTCGCACCGACACAGATAGGTCTTATGGCGACGATGGGATAGGAAAGGCCTAGGAGTTGGAAGGAAGCGGCCGTGGCCTTAATTAAGGTACAGCCCCAGCATTTGCCTGGAGTGAAAATGGGAAACCACGGAAAATCATTTTCAGGGCTGCCGATAGTGGGATTCGAACCTACTATCTCCCGGATGCAAGCTTCACAGCCGCGCGCCTCTACGCGCACGGCCAACTCGCCCGGTTTTACTTTGTTTAGTCCATCCCGAATTTAATAGGGTGGGCCTTACAGAAAATTTGTGTTTGTGAATTAAAGTTCTGAATTGTATTCTATCTTGAATGGTTTCTTCATTAATGCCAATTTAATTTAGATCTTTACTGATTTCTTTTAGCCTATTGTAATTTTTCACTGATAAAACTAAGTTAAAATTTTCTTTGTAAGCCTGCTACTACCCATTCTATATAAGTGACCATACATTTGTAATCGCCGTTTCCTGATTGTATCTGTGATTTTATTAGTAACTTGATAGACTGAATTTCATTTCTTTTTTCATTCAGATTCCATTTTCGCATTTTGGTCCTAAGATTTCCCTGAGGATTATTATTATTGTTATTATTATTATTATTATTATTAGCTAGTGGTTTAAGGACACACTGAAGGTTTTCGACGACTCAAGGATGAGAAAGGGCTAGGAATGGAAAGGAGGCTAGTTTGCTTTATGTCGCACCGACACAGATAGATCTTATGGCGACGATGGGACAGGGAAGGGCTAGCAGTGGGAAAGAAGCGGCCGTGGCCTTAATTAAGGTACAGCCCCACATTTGCCTGGTGTGAAAATGGGAAACCACGGAAAACCATTTTCAGGGCTGCCGACAGTGGGGTTCGAACCTACTATTTCCCGAATACTGGATACTGGCCGCACTTAAGCGACTACAGCTATCGAGCTCGGTAACAGGATGTTGTAGAGTCTCCAGTGCATGCTCACGGATGGCGGGTGCCGAAGTTATGGGATCCTACAATGCTTGGCGCACCATACGACGGTACTCCCTCGGGGTGGTGTTTCTTTGTCGACCCGAACTTGCACAACGTGACTGGGTGTCCTCATGTACCCACTGAGTCCAATATCGAGCCACTGTGACATCTGAATGGCCCACATGCCTGGCAATTGCACGATACGACCAACCAGCCTCATGCAATCCCACAATGCGACCTCTGTCAAATGCTGGACAGGCTATCTAACGCGTCCGCGGGGCATCGCGGGTGGTTCGTACTGTACGTACTCCTCTCTGCACGTCTTGCTTAACTGTCTGACTCACAGCAGTTGACTGGTAACAACTTAACAACAGGACAGTGCCATCACGAATGCACTCTGGTGGACGCTCTACACATTACAGATCCTTGTAAATCTTGTCATTTTACTCACACATTAACGGTATGTATGTATACCGAAATGGGATAATACTGGACCACTCCTTCTGGGTGCTTAACTTTTTTCTTTTTGTCAGGCAATGTATTATTAAGATTGGGATGTTAACGAAAAGTAATATTTCTTACCTGAACTAATTTTACCCCAAATCTGAAAAATAACTGAATGATAGGTCCCTGACCTCGTTTACAGCAATTTTATGTTGCATATTTATTTTATTGTTTAGGTCTTATTATGCTCCTCTTAGTAACACAGGGTCTTTATTTATGTTTGGCAAGGACTTTCTAGCTCGACCTTGGCCGCTGATGACAGACCGCTACCGGCCGAAGGCGCGCGCGGTTTCCGGCACTTCCTACAGTTGCTGAGAGCTGAGCTCCGAGATAGGAGGGTGTTCAATGAAGCTACTGCGTACTGTATGATGATGTATTGTATAGTGTTTTATTGTAATTGTGTATAGTGCTGTTAAAGTATGTGAAATATTCCTTACGTGAACGTGTATATCTGCACAATACTTACATTAAGTGCAGAAAATCGTGCGCTAGGACAAGACAAAAGTTTCGAGCGAAATTTCCATGGAGACCCATTAATATCAATCGGACAATAAAACAACTGGCCAAGAGATTCAAACGCACAAGTTCAGTAAACAATAAAAATAGACATAAAAGTCGTTATCTCCTTACTGAAGCCTGCTTGGTACGAAGATCATAAGTAAAAGTCTGTGGCCCCATCGTAGCCCAGATTTAACGACATGTGATTTTTATTTGTGGGGAATGTTAAAAAATGTAGTTTTCGGGAACAACCCTCACACACCAAACTTAAAGACAATATAAGAACTGCAATTGCATCCATCAGTGCTGAAGAACTTGGTAGAGTAACCGAAAACTTCATTAGAAGACGCCGATTATGTTTGGCAGCGCATGGGGAACCTTTTCAGCATAAACTGTAAAAATGGTGAGTAAAATGCATGGTGATGATTTTGAGCACCGTATTCTACCGTACATACGCACGCGCGGTAGCCGGCAACTGAACCGTCACTGGCGGCCAAGGTCGAGCGAGAAAGTCCTTGCCAAGCATAAATAAAGACCCTGTATAAGGTCATGTTTGGTTGTATTTTGAGCATTTTTGTCTAAATTGAGCGCTGTTTTAAACAAGGTACATGCTAATTGCGTCGAATTTCAAGCACAGGGTTTTCAAATACAGTAGAAGATGTACTTTTTCTTTCTTTCCCAGAAAAAGACTGGCGGCAGCTTTACAAGGCAATATTCCGGGAAAAAGATGCTGTACGAACGTACGACGACAGATACCAAAATGTACAGAACTCCTTCGTAGCGTAACGGTTCCTTTGGAAGTGTGTCTGAAAAGAGATGCACTACTTCCGTAGCAGGGCACAAGTTTACTTAAGAAAAATGCGTGCTAATACTTCGACTTTATAAATATAGGAAAACAGAACTCCGCCTCGGGTCTATGAGACTGAATGCATTGGCCGGGCTGAGTCACGTTGGATCCTGGCTCGGTCCTGTAGTATTTGAAGGTGCTCAAATACTTCAACCTCGTGTCGGTAGATTTACGTAAAAGAACTCCCGCTGGATTAAATTACGGCATCTCGGCGTCTCCAAAAACCGTAAAAGTAGTTAGCGAGACGTAATGCCAATAACATTATTTATTATTATCAGTGAATGAATGCATAAAGTTTTAACGTACCTATTGCAGCTCTATCAGTTCGCATGATTAAATGCGTCTGCTGTATTAATGCTAATCACATTTTGACACGTTTAATGTCAGTAATAATCGAATACTTGATACCCACCCATAAAACGATTAAGACATATTTTACCTTTCTTTAAAGGCCATATTTAGCTAGATTTTACGTCATATCTGCTTGCATATTTTGTACTTCTTTAGGCCATAAACTTCCGAACCCTAGTTATTATATCCCTCAGCGGTTCAGACCTGATGAGCCCTTACTGGCTTCCAGAGCCTGAGACGTAAAACCAGAAACAGTATTATTATTATTATTATTATTATTATTATTATTATTATTATTATTATTATTTACTGAAAAGGCATATTCCAGTAATTAAGTAATAATAAAAGAAAACTAAACACATAACAACAAAAGAATGCCGGTAAAATTTAAATTTGATAATCCTGAAACATAGTAACTGTATTGAGAGATGTCGATAAAGTGCGAAGTTTCAGGTCTGAGGTAGATTATCACCTGTTGTTATCGTGTGCGGTGAGATAACTTATCAACAACTTGAAAACGTGGATACAGTTTTATACTCTGTCGTTTTATCTAGGATGAAATATAATTAAAGGTCATTCAAGTCCTAAATACACAGTTCAAAAAAAAATTAGGGGAAGATGTTTTTGAACGTATGCCATGCTCCACAAAACAAAACCTCACACCCAAGTATATTACCAACTAAACCTTTATTATTCGCCGGGCTGAGTGGCTCAGACGGTTAAGGCGCTGGCCTTCTAACCCCAACTTGGCAGGTTCGATCCTGGCTCAGTCCGGTGGTATTTGAAGGTGCTCAGATACGACAGCCCCGTGTCGGTAGATTTACTGGCACGTAAAAGAACTCCTGCGGGACTAAATTCCGGCACCTCGGCGTCTCCGAAGACTTTCAAAAGTAGTTAGTGGGACGTAAAGCAAATAACATTATTATTATTATTATTATTATTATTATTATTATTATTATTATTATTTATCGTTGATCTATACAAAAGAACATCGATGGATTCGTGTTCATTTTCAGAACACAAACGGAAAATGTCCAAATAGGGACGAAAACAAAGTGACAACAGTCCTCCAGGGTAGATTTTTATCACAGTTGGAGAGCTTCAGTATGGTGTATGTCCTCCACGAGCATTTATCACAGATTGGCACCTACGTGGCATGCTCCGTATAAGTCGACGGAGGTCACGTTGCGGTATCAGGTCCCATTCTTCAATGAGAGCCTTTTCGAGGTCTTGGAGAGTCTATAGTGGAACAGGAAGCCCACAAACACTTCTGTCAAGCCTATCCCACACATGCTCGATGGGATTAAGGTCGGGACTCACTGCTGGCCATTCCATCTCTTGAATGTCCACTTCTCGCAAGACAGCTCTGGTGATGCGCGCCACATGCGCCCTGGCATTGTCATGCATGAGTACGAAGTCAGATCCAACACCGTATGCAGCGAACTAACACATGCTGTAAGAGTATCTGCTCGATGTACACCGCAGCGGTAAGATTACTACGGACGACAAGATCCGTAGGCCATCATTACTGATGCCACTCCACATCATCACAGAACTTTGTCCGAATCAGTCGCCTTCCTGGACAACATTTGGTATGTACTGCTCACCACGGCGTCTCCATACACGCTGTGTCAGGGGAAATCTGGACTCGTCTGTGAACAACACAGGTCTCCATTTTCGAAGTTGCCAGCTGACGTGGGTACGAGCAAACAGAAGGCGAGCTGAGCGATGTTGCCGCGTTAAACGGGGCATACTGTCTGGTCAGACACCGTGACTCCAGTGACCCTCCTGAGGTCTTGTTGCAGTTCTCTGGCAGTTGCTGAACTTCGCCGCAACGCACAGATGATCAGATATCGGTCATCCTGTGGGGTTGTCATGCGTCCACGACCTTGTCCAACCCTCCTTGTGAACCGGCCTGTCTCATTGTAGCGATTCCACAAGCGGTGAACAACTGACGGAGAGACATAGATCCACAACAACACGACGAAAAGCCCGTCCTTCCTGGATCAAAGTGAGGGCTCTTGCGACTAGAACCTCGTTAAGATGCCTGATGGGGTGTGCTGATTGACGTACAACGTGCTCAAATGACCGCAGTAGTCTGTGTACCTCACAACGACACAGGGACGCACCGCTATTCACTTTGTTTTGAGGGGTCACCTGACAGTTTACTGCATGACTACGCCTACAGATGGAGTATAAATTCGATTTGACATACCCTGGGTAGGTAAGGTCTCAAGGTATGCTGTACGACCATTGGAATCCCATCTACCAAATTAACGTTCACATACCAGACGTTACAAAACATGTTCTTTTTTTTTTTTAAACTTTGTATCTATTCACCTGAAAATTATCCGTTATAAAGAAGAATATTTGATGTTTTTCTTAGAGAATACATGAAGTATGACATTTTATAACATGCATTTGTCACTGTTTGTATTAACTAGCTCTGTAACATTCTACTCGAAAATTGACTGACGCCTTTCAACATATTTATTACAACTGTCCGTTAGTTTGAATGACTTAATTCCAGTAAATTCCTCGAATACATTAACACACACGGACTGTAGGATTTGTAGTCCTCGTGGTATGTACGCTTTCTGGGAAAAAGAAAGACTGAGCATACATTACTTTTGTATGCAAGAATCAGCGTCACACTTTGTACAACGCGTCTTTCGCAATGATATCAATCAATCAATCAATCAATCAATCAATCAATCAATCAATCAATCAATCAATCAATCAATCAATCAATCAATCAATCAATCAATCAATCAATCAAATCACCACTGATCTGCATTTAGGGCAGTCGGCCACGTGCCAGATTCTCTAGCAGTTACTTATCTAGTCTTTTCTTACGTGATTTCAAAGAAGTTGACAACTTATCGAATATCTCCCTTGACAAATTACTCAAATTCCTCTTTCTATAAATGAATATTTGCTCCAATTTATCCTCATAAATTCCAACTTTATCTTCATATTATGATCCTTGCTACTTTTAAAAAATCCTTTCAAGCTTATTCGACAACTAGTATAATTCTACGCCATCTCTCCACTGACAGTTCGCAATATACCGCTCCGTCGTGCTGATGGTGTGTTCGAACGCCATTGATTGTCAGGAGCCCTAAACATGTTTTGCTCTGGTTTCCCATTTTCACACAACGCGAATGTTGGTGTTAAACCTTAATTAAGACCACGGTCGTTTCATTCTCAGCCCTAGCTCTGTCCTACCCCATCGCTGCCATGACACATGTCCGCGACGATGTGGCGTAAGACGAATTTAAAAAATAATAATAATCTGCTTTCGATTGGATCTTTTCCAGCTTTCAAATCATGTAACCCTGGCGAGGGTCCCATACACCGTAACCATACTCTTATTTGAACCTTACCAGTTTCTTGTTATTGACGTACTCTTTAAATATAACTTAACATTATTGTCAAACAGGCCTACACTCTTTTGCCGATAAAATGTTAAGAAAGTGACAAGCATGATAGAGGGCAATTTGTAGCGAACGTTATCATTTAAACAGGTTCTGAAATCACAGATGTACACCCTTTTTATAGGGAAAGTGTTATAAAATAATATCGAGCGAGTTGGCTTTGGAGTTTGGGTCACGTAGCTGAAAGCTTGCGTTCGAGAGGTACTGTCGGCAGCAATGAAGATGCGTTTCCATGTTTCGTCACTTTTACACCAGGCACATGTTGTACCTTAATTAAGAGTTCCTGTCCATGAAGACCATACTGAAGTAGTGGAAAATAACTATTTCTGCCATCATACTTTCGACAAATATACTTATTCTAGGTGGACAAAATTTGGCATGTGCAATGAATGAACACTGTAGATTGTTATTAGCTTATTAGTTACTGATTACAATACTTGGTTAATTTTTATGATAGTTTATTCCTTGCGATGTTTTTTAAGACTGCAAGTTCACTTCATTATCGGAAGGGTTAACCCCGAAACGACTCATGTGACATGAATTATATTTTTACAGCTATTACCCATAGCATGTAGGTACAAGGAAGACTGCACTCATGATATTTGGTAAACTAGTTTTAAGTAGGAAAGTTTTAACGATCGTTATATCATTTTTTTTTTTTTTTTTTACAAATTTTGTCAAATATATTTTACTTTATGTTTGAAAACCTCCATGTATTATCTAACCACGAACTCTCCATCATTATGTACTCATTAATTACGTCATGTTTGTACTCGGCATCTTATAACTTTTCAATAAATAATAATAAACCTGTTATTGTTTTATGTCCCACTACCAACGTTTACGGTTTTCAGAGATGCGAAGGTGCCAGAATCTTGTTTTGTGTGCCAGTATATCTAACAACGTGAGGCTGGCGCATTTGAGCACTTTCAAATACCAACAGACTGAGCCGGGATCGAACCCGCCAACACGGACTCAGAGAGTCAACGTATATCGTCAGAATCACTCAGTCTGGCTAGAAATTTTCAGCAGCTCATTTGTGTGTTTTTTCCAGTCTCTATACTAAACCATCCAAGGTTATGAAGTCTGGCACACACTATCAATACCAAGAAGAAATCGAGTCAATAAATCCGTACAGTTAACACTCCATCTATTGATCAAGTGGATAACACAATATTGGTTAATAAAATTCACCAACACATGGCGGATTCTTCAAAACGTTAAGTGGTAATACGGCTCTGCTCGATCATCATGTACATAATTGAAGTAGGCCTACTTCAATTACAAAATATCCTCTAAACGCTATTTACATACGAGGTCCTTTATCAGGTATCATCTTTCCTTCTTATCTGAGAGGAAACGAGATATGAATCACAGTTCTTCTCTAATAAGCTCCGCAAATCTCACGGCATTGATAACAGTATCAGTTAGCAACATCAACAACACTGAGTTTTCGTTGCCATAAAATTCCACAAGGTTCATTCATGATACGGAAACGAGAAGATAGGGTGATGACGTACGTCCAGCCTTCTGGCTAATGATAAGCTGTAATTAAAATTAAAATATAATCCCATTATCACCCACACGCCTATATAGATAAAACAATGAAGCACCTCTTCACTGTTTCTCAGAGCTTTTATGAAGACAACAGATCTGAGAATTTAGCATTTAAAAAGTGGTTAAGTCATCAGCCCATATACTAGGTCAAAAGTAGCTCTCCAATTCATCCTCGACTGCTTTTTTCGGTCTCTATTTATTTGTTTATGAAGCACAAGATAGCGCTACACACTGAGAAATTCTCACTTGCACCTACAACAGACGAATAAAAATAGACAGTAGTTCACCAAGCGAAGTTGGCTACGCGGTTTGGGTCACGTAGCCGTCAGCTTGCATTTGGAAGATAGTGGGTTCGAATCCCATTGTCAGTAGCCGTGAAAACGGTTTTCTGTGCTTTCCCAATTTCGCAACAGGCACATGCTGGGGCTGTACTTTAATTAAGGCCACGGTCACTTCTTTCCCTTCCCTATCCTATCGTCGCTGTAAGGCTGGCATTACACTAAGTTTATCAAAGAAATTTATTAAAGATCTTTAGTAAAATATATGACAGTGTAATGGAGGATACTTTCCGAGGATACTGAATAAACAAAATAAAAACCAAGCATATGACATGGAAGAGATAGAGCCCATATATAATTTTGAATTAATAACTAATAGGGAACTCAATCACCAGAAGAAAAAGTAAGAAAGCGGCAGACCCAGATAATATATACATGGAACATCTCAAAGACTCCCTCGATAACATGGAATAACTATGGACAGACCTGATGAACAAGTGTTTGCAGACAGGAAAAATCCCAGTAAGTTGGGCGACAGCAACGCTCAAGATTATCTAGGCCTACAAAGGTAAAGGAGAGAAGACATCCCCGGACTCATTCAGAGGAGTGGCGCTGGAAAACACCTCCTTTAAAGTCTTCACGACGATACTCAACAAACGATTACTACCAACCGTTGAAGGAAGCATCCCGGAATGTCGGTTTGGTTTCATAAAGGGAAGGAGCACCCTACAAGCTGTAAAATATTTACTGGATCAAATAGAAGACACCCTGAGACAACCAGTAGGAAAATACTATGCAGTGTTTGTTGACTTCAAGAAAGCGTTTGACTCAGTGAATAGAGAAAAACTTACTGGAAAACTGAAGCAAATGACTGTTGAGAGAAATTCTATAGTGAGAGCAATAATTGAATCCTGCCCCCAACGAAACGTCATCCAGATATACAACAATGTCGAAATCTCCGAGAAAATCTTACAAACGAACGGAGTCCTGCAAGGTAACCCTTTGAGCCCCACACTGTTTAACATCTATATAGCTGATGTAACAAGCATCATAGAAAAAAACTCAACAGCAGAAATAGTTCTATATGCAGACGACATGGTGATAGGATCGAAGAACAAAGAGGGTGTTTAAAATGCACTACACAAATTAGAGACTTGGGCAAGAGTAAATGACATGGATTACAAACAAACGATTACTAGCAACCGTTGAAGGAAGCATCCCGGAATGTCGGTTTGGTTTCATAAAGGGAAGGAGCACCCTACAAGACAGTACAAATGTGGAAAAACGGTGGAAAAACAACGGCTGACGATGGTATAATTCTATACAACCTCTACAGGTAGTAGGACATTATACATATCTTGGAGTTCGCTTCAGACAATTTTTGGTATGCATATCCAGGAGGGAGCAACAGCAGCTACCAGAGTCTCATACAATATCCCAAACATTGCCAATCTATCAACAAACACAGCAATGCAGTTATTAAAATGGACGTGGCGCCAGTCGCAACATATGGCATTGAAATCGTCTGGGAAAAACTGAAGATAAGTGACTTGAAAAAATAGAAAAGGTCAAGACGATATTCATGAAACGAATATTAGGAGTCGGGAAAACAGCGCAATGGTATACGAACTCATGAACGAGACTTACTTTGTAGAAGACATCAGGCTACAGCACTGGTTTCTATACACAAGGCCCTATCAGGAACTGATCAATATCCGAGAAAGGAAGAAAAAAGAGATATGACTACAGTTCTACAGTACTTCAGCCATGATGGATGACAGCTGGAAAAAGGAGTACAAGAGCCAGAGACACGTTACAACAGAGCAGCAATCCATGGGTTCCGCCACAAAATATGCTAGAACCAAACGAAGAATGCAACTGTGTGCTATGTGGACAGAGCTGTGGGAAGTATCATGTAATAATATGTGCAAAGAGGACAAAATATCTTGCAGACTATAGTAAAGATTAAAACTGATGTTCTTTATTTACTATAATGTCTTTTTATAAAATTTCTTTGATAAAAGGCATGAGCTTCGTACTATCTTTTGCAAACGATTTGACTTGTTACATCCAAAATGGCGGATCGAAAGTTCAGTTCGAATGTTGCTACAAGTAAGCTGTTTATTTCGAGTATGAAATGATTAAAATGTTTTACAACACAAGGCACCAGGAATATAAAAAATAGACATTTAAGACTGCAAGTGTATTTACACATAGAGAAGGCGATAAATACTATTCAGGATGGATACACAGTTTTAGATGTAAAATAGAAACTGAATGGATTACGTAGCCAACATTTGGCTGAAAAACCGAAACTGAACATAATCTTTGGATTATACACTATATTTCTTCCAATTCAGTTAATTTTGATTACTGAAAGCAACTTCTTTCACTGATAAGCCACATGAGATAACCTAAAACCTTGTGGGTTTTAAACTAGTACTATGAAAAAGCAGACAGATGTAGAACTACATGTGGTGTACTCTTGTCAATATAATTTAAGTAAAAACTAATAGTGGCCAAAAATGCACTCAACTGTCCTTCATCCATTTTTACTGCACTATGAAATATTTTATGCAGATAAATGATGCAATGACTGTATGTTACAATCTTTAATAAAAGTTAACTCGCACAAAATAGTTTACAAAATATCTTTAACAATTTATTTGATAGTGTAATATCAGCCTAAGACCTACTGTATCCGTCGGTACAATATAATATATATCAAAAAACTGATTTCTGACCAGTGTGATCACCTTACAACACCCCTTTGATGATGATGATGATGATGATGATGATGATGATGCTTGTTGTTTTAAGGGGCCTAACATCAAAGGTCATCGTCCCCTAATGGTACGAAATGAAAGAACAAAAATTGCAAAGGCATCCACTGACCAAAATAAAATAAAAATATGGCATGAAGAATGAATGGATGGACAGGAACTCAACAAAACACAAAACAAACAAACAAAAACCAGTGGATCGGACTCAATACAGATCGAAAATAACATTACCGACCAAGGAACCACTTATAAAGCACAATGATGCTTGGTGTCTAAAGGGGGTGCAAAATCCACGTCTAAGGCCCCACAGAATGGTACATGTCGCGAGTAAAATAGAACCAGGGTATGTGTCATGTTGGGGTATTAATCAGAAGTAGCGAAGACTCACGGTGTTCCACAAAAGATGGTACTACTCACAAGTATTGCAATACGTACAAGTAACGCAGACCTATGGTGTGTCTCACACAATGGCCCAACTCAGAGTCAACGCAAACCGAGAAGGTTCCCCACCTAGGTGTACTAAACACGGGCGCCGGTATTCCCGTGGTGTTCCTCACATAGTGGGTACTAATCACAGGCAACGCAGACCCACGGTGCTGCTCATATAGTGGTACAACTCACAGGCTACGCCCAGACCCGCGGTGTTGCACACATGGATACAACGCACGGGTACTGGAATCCACCAGGCCAGGCTTTTAGTGCTACTAATCACAAACCTATTTCGTACCGAATTTAGTGGTACTACTCGCAAGTACAGGCAACCTATGGTGTTCCCCGCGTGATGGTACGATTCAAAATTAGTTTCATGGTTCTAATTCAGTCAGCCCTTGGTCGCCCCTTTTAGTCGTCTCTTACGACAGGCAGGGGATACCGCGGGTGTATTCTACATGTGCGTCCCCCACCCGCAGTGGGTAGTGTGTTTGGTCCGCGAGAGGTATTTTATTTCCCTCAAGTCCGCCGGCAAGCCGGTTAGGACCCCCCTATCCGCCACCTGGGACGCGCCACGTGGGAGTATCACCTCTCCCCCTGCTACGCCACCGTAGTAGGTTCGTGGACACCCCTTTGAAACAACTGGAATGTAATCATGTCCATGTTAATTAACAACGATCGGAAGAGTCGCAATCTATTATTTTTCTTCCAATGGCATGCTGTTGTGATTACAGTGGAACATGAAGTTGTGATGTTTCATAATAAGAGGGACTAATAAAATGTTTTACAAATAGGAGAGACAATTTTCTTTATTTTTTCATAAAAGTATAAAAGCTGGTATTCTCAAAAAGAAGAGGCAATGTAATAATCTGCAATTTACGTCCTAATATGCCATTGACAGGACGGAACTTGTTGAATACCAGGAAGAGTAAGGCCTCGTATTCTAATAAGCGAGACGTGGTCTTGCCTTTCTCTTCTGCACTCTTAAACCTGCTACTCACGATTCACTGCCATTCGCGTTGCCAACGCCAGGCCAGCTAACGTAATACACTCATAGCAACAGCAAACCACGCCAGCTTGTTAATTATTACCACCACCACCATCATCATCATTATCATAATTATCATCATTACAAACTTGGACTCAGCATTCTAACAAACGTACCATTTATAGTAAAATCTAGTATTTCTTATTGACCTACTTACCTATGCAACTAGTTACCAGTAACTTGTTTTGCTCCATTACCTTTATTTTGATCGCTCTCTTTCCTGTTTATTCTCTACCTCTCTAGAAGTCTCGGCACAAATTCACACTCGAGCAACCGCGATGAAATAATGATGACAAATTTAATCACTACCCCAGATGATTACCGGAAGAAAGGAATGAAATTATGAATGATGTTTTAAGATAAAGCAAATTAAAAAAAGGCTGGAAAGACAGAAATGTCTTTAAAATTTCGATAAATTTTTACTCCGAAACAAGCAGAATAGGAACAGAAAAAGTCCCGTTGAAATTCAACAAGCAAAGAGCATTTTGCAAGAGATTTTACGAAGAAAAGTCAATTGGATGGGGCATGTTATGCGAAGGAATGGATTACTGAATTATATTATTGACGGTCGGGTTGAAGGAAAGAGAGGAATAGAAAGAACGAGGATACGGATACCAGATGATCTCAAAACTGGTAGGAAGTTGACGTATTGCGAACTAAAACAAGAAGCTACGAATGGGAGAAACTGGAAACTGGTGAATTATCTTTGGATAGAATGAGGAACATGTCATCACACATAATAATAATAATAATAATAATAATAATAATAATAATAATAATAATAATAATAATAATAATAATAATAATAATAAAGCCTTACAGATGCAGCCATGCAAGTTAATCTCCTTGAAAAGACAGCCAACAAGACAGGCTTGAGAATCTTTTGACGAATATAAAAAGTGCCCCACAGTTTTTAGTAACGGATATTGGTCAAATAGAAAAGGTAAAGAAATTAAAATATTTGGGTGAGACAATTCAAGAAAATGGTTTAGAAAAATCTGCTATAGAGAAGAGGATACAAAAGATGCAAAAAGCTTACGGTGTAACTAAGAATACTTACAACAAAAAGTGCTTATCAACAAAACTTAAAATAAAGCACTACAACACAGTAGTGAAACCAGAATATCTGTATGTCAGCGAATGTCTAGCACTGAACTACAAGCTTGATAAATTAGAAATATTAGAAAGAAGAATTATAAGGAAAATATTAGGTCCTCTAAGAATTGCAGAGTTTTGGAAATTAAGAAGTAACAATGAAATTTACCAGAACATAGAAAACATATCAGAAACAATAAGAAAAAGGAGATTGCTATTTCTTGGAAATTTTTTTAGAATGGATGGCAATAGAATAACTAAACGAATCTGCAAGTACCTTTGAGAAAAGAAATCAACCACCACCTCGATTCAAGAAGTCGAGAAAGACCTGGAAAGGAACAACATACGAGAAGAAGAATTATTGGAAAGAAAGATTTTTAGGAAGAAAGTCTTACAAATGGAAGGATTCCAAGGGAGGAAGGAAAACAAAGCAGCCACAAAGTGGACTGAAGACAGGAAAAAGAAGCACAGTGAAACAATGAAAGAATACTGGAAGAAAAAGGAAAGAACAACTAAGGAGGAAGAATTGAAACTGTAACGTGGTCCTTAGAAGGCCGGAACTCAATAATAATAATAATAATAATAATGATGATGATGAAACAGAAGTCAGTAGGAACAAAATGAACGATGTCCTAGATCACGACTCCACGAGCCTGCCACGTCCTAAATTAACTAGATGAGGACCTCAGAGGCGTATATGAGCACCTTTAAGTTGTTAGGTGGTTAAAAATTACGTAAGTGGGGTGGGGTGCTGAGATCACCCTTAGTTGTGCTGGGGTATCTCGGACATACATTTTTCAGCAAATTTCTTACTTAATTTGCATACTATCCACATCCTTTTAAGTCGGTTTGCATAACCTCACAACAATAAATTAATTAACAAAGAATATAAACCTTTGGAAGATATATTTTTAGCTGCTTGTTTCAACATGTTGCTATTTTAAGCATTTTGCGTTGGCTAATTTCTTAAGAAAGTTCGGTTTTGTTTTTTACAAACCTAAACATACACACTTTCATAAAACAACACAATTTTAAAAGTATTCTGTGTTACAAAGATAAATTTTCAAAGAAACTGAACATCTTTAACGCAAATAGGAAACTTTCTGTCTTTAGTACCAAAGTTAATGTAAAAATTACTCGCTAATGTAAAGATTATATTGAATTTTCAATACACTTCTGTCACGAAACCATTACTAAAATTTTAACAGTCATCAGTGTCATCAGAGGAAGGATCATTGCAGCACATGCGGCATATACTCTCCATATGATTCAGGCACATGAACTGTTGACATCTGTAGCAGAAGTGTATGGTTTTTCTTGTCCGACTTCCTGGGACAAACAGTGCATCTTCCTTTTCAACGGTTCTCATATTGCGGAAGCTGGTGGTACTATGCTTGTATCAGACACTTTGGTTGCCCTCAGCCGAATTAACTTTGGAACTGAGGTTGACAGTGCTCTCTTCGCAACTTGAGGTTTCAAAAGTTCTTGGCCTAACTGACGAAGGAAATTATCGCCTTTCAATGGTGGAATCAGGATTAATAGCCACAAAAATCACTTGCGCATTGATTCATGCTAGGTCGATTATCCGGAAAAATATAGCCATTGGCCATCTCTGAGATTTCCTTCCTGAATGCAAGTATCTGACATCTTGTCCACCGTGTCTACTCCACTCTTTGTGATGTTGTAAAATCTGTTTATTACTGGTTTCTTCTGGTTTCCGGTAGAGGGGTCAATGTCTGATGAATGAGGGTGCATGGTTGATATCATCACAACATTCTTGCCTTTCTTGGGAACGTACGATAACCATGTGATGTCGTTAGAGTGTGCAAATTCAGTGCTGTAAATTTCTCTTTCCTTGATATCAGTCAGTGTCTTCGGCAATTGAGGTGTTTTTTTTTTTTTTTTCATGGTGCCCACAAGCGTTAGTCTTTTCTTTAGTAGTTCTTCTGCTAGCGGTATGCTGGTAAACCAGTTATCAGCCGTGATATTCCTGCCTGTACCATAGATATGCTCTGTGAGCCTGAGGACGACATCTTTAGCTGAATTAGAGATTCAAGCACTATCGGGCTGTTTTCAGCTGTAAATTTCCATGGATGATGTACACCAAGTTCTCGCATCATAGTGTTAGAATCTTGGTGCCATATTTGGTTGGTTTGCTCCACAGGTATTGCCGGAAGAGTCATTTCCTCCTAAACGGTACAAGCTGTTCATCAATGCATGTGTATTCTCCAAGGCAGTAAAACTTTTGACAGTTCTCCGCCCCATATTTGGTTGGTTTGCTCCATAGGTATTGCCGGAAGAGTCATTTCCTCCTAAACGGTACAAGCTGTTCATCAATGCATGTGTATTCTCCAAGGCAGTAAAACTTTTGACAGTTCTCTGTAAACAGTTCTCTGATCGCAGCTAATTTATCCAGTTCTCTACGCTGTGCACGATCACTTACATCGTCAAACCTTACATATCTCAAAAGAAATAAAAATCTTGTCAGTGACATGCTAGTGTGGAATATTTCTACTCCTAGGCCATTTGTAGAAAGTAAATCCTTCAAATTTAACTTTGCTGCTCGGTCGGACCCAGCTATGATCAGTAATCCCAAGAATGATCTAATTTCCATTTAATCTGTTTTGCGGCAAGCACTCTATTGAGTAACGTAACTACCCCGATTTTTTCAATATATATATATATTTGTACATTGAGTGATTGTTCTGATTATAACATCGTTCATGAATACACTAAAACAATCGTGTGGTGTTTTAGCAACTTTAGCTTGCAATCTAGTACCTGGTAAATGTGTTATGATATTCTGTGACCTGGTGCGTACGTTATTGTTCATCCTAATATTTCGTAACCACTTAATTTTTCTGTCCATTCCAAGCATAAATTCCGTCACTCCTAAATAAACATAACGGACGATAAACTCGTTTCACCCTCATTAGCCGCACTTTCATTCGATTGCTCACTTTCAGACAAATGCTCACAAAGTTCACAATCAACCCACTCACCATCATCTGAATCTTGAAAATCTGAATCGCCCCATGAATCTTCAGTTTCTTCTTCAAGCATTCTCCTTATACGTTGTTGCTCCTTTTCGGAAGACATGCCAAGGCAAACAAAGCTTCCACACTGAATTGGCTTTATAATTTAAAAACGACTTTGCCAACAAAGATATTACACAACTTGTTAGGTGGGGTGTATACAGCAACCCAGTGTCAATAAAAGTTTATAGTATTCAAATAGTTTGTTTTTATGGCGAACAATGAGCTGCTTTCAAATGACAATGTTCGGTAAGAAGTAGTGACGGGACTATCGAATGAAAACTACCAAATTATTCGATAGTCGTCAACTACCGTTACAACCAATTGTTTCCGTTTGCATTCGGTTTTTCATTCGGATCGCAAATTCCAATTGTTTCCACTAGTCAGCGCTGAAATCGGCCTCCTCTTTCGTTATGGAGTGAAGTCAGTCATTTATTATAAATGAATAGATATCTGACTCAAAGTTGTATAATGATAAGTGCAATTTTATTATTGTGCACTTTATGAATAGATAATCATGTTATGGTTTTTATAAATACTTCCCATATACTAACCATGAACCTCTTATGATTGAACATTAACCTTAAATGAATGGAATTATTTTAAAATTAATATAATTATGCACTATTACTTGGTCCTATCATAGGAAAACATGGTGTCTTTTCATTTAGTTTAGCTTGCTGTATTCACATTACTTTAATATGTGGTATCATTATTAATACAATAAGGTGTAAACCTAACCTTCGTTTGAAATTACCTAACATTTGTTATTTTATGAAGAGTTATCTTACATTCATTAACTTGTGATTAGGGACACAAAAATGCATTTTATTCAAAATGAAACATAATGACCACAATTACTTTAATCGGGTCATTTTATCTTACTTTATAGACCAAGGTATTTCAGTTTCCAATCACTTCACTCGAACATTGTGTGTGTAACGTTTGTAACTAGTCTCAGTATTTCCGCTTATATCAACACAAACAACAGAAACACGCTATAAAAATCGGTAGTGTAATACAACAATCCACATTTCGGTAGTTACTAGCAAATGACCTATTACTAGTTACTAGTACTACCGCAGTACAAAACTACTAGGGTACTTTATAACCGATTTCAAACCGAATGAAAACTATCGAAGGTTTTCATTCGATAGTCAGTCACGCTTCACAATCGGTAGTCTACCGATAGTTAGAAACATTCGATATTCCCATCACTATAAGAAGGTACTGAGCCCGCCACCAGCATAGCCAACTTAGTAACTTTACAACATAACAAATAGTAATGCTGGGATGTTGTGAGCATCCCACATAACAACTAAAGGGTTAAATGACATCAAACTGAGATATGATCGAACCCGCCAACATGGGGTTCAGAAGGGCAGTACTCTTCCTTCTGAGTCACTCCACCCGGCAGCAGGGTACACAGATAAAAAGTTCGAGAAAGGGAACTACTTAGGTTGAATCAGACCAATTGCAATGAAGCCTTGGTAAGATGACTATTAAGTTAAAACATCAAGAACTTAAGCACGTTTACATCGGACAGCCTACAGATGACCAAGATGTCATGTAGCTTCCATCATATTTTGATATACAGATGAACCTGTTATATGTTTTCAAAGGGAGACGGCTAAAATAATGTATAAATGAAAAAAACGTGCAAGTGAATTTTTTCATGGAAATGAAACTGCGTTAACTTACTACATTTCTTCTCAAACTACCGTATAAGAATGCAACAAATGAAACAAACACAGCAATGATTAAAGTACTGTACTTACAGTACTTACATACAAGCAGAGTACCCGGTGCTTTACACTGCTTCAAAAAATGGTTAATTTTTTCCAAACAATCATACACCAGTCAGTTATATACACGTGCGCAGCGATAATGCGTTCCACGTTCCACGAATACGCGGAGCGTCGGCATCTACTGTCGCCCCGCTAAGCGCATTGTCGGCGGCAACCCTTTTATCCGCAGGTAGTGCCAAAAAGGTTATCTCCAAAGAGTCCGCTTACTGAATTCGATGAGATTAGATGTCACTTTTCTCTCTGTGACTCTCATATCCTCAGGAGAGTGTAACGTATACATGAGTAAGTAAATTAATATGTTGCGTTCCTGGGAACCAGACAAATGTGACATTAATGAGATTTTTCTTTTTTTACAATTTGCTTTACGTCACACCGACATAGATACAATCATGCGAAAAAGTACTCGTACACCTTAAACGTTAAGCAATGTTGTTTTGTTTTTGACGCATTGCCCATAGGCCGCTAGACATTTCACTACTTTTCTATGTTTCAGTATTTCGCGAAACATGTCGGTGAGAGAAAATCTTTAAAAATTCACGTAGATGTGGACGTCCATGCAAACTAGACGATCGAATTAAAAGACTAATCCTGAGCAAAGTTAAGAAAAATCCTAGAATCAGTGCTGCAAATCTGAGGTCTGAACTAGGAAATGATTTAAAACTTAATATCTGTGCTTCCACAATTCAAAAGTTTTTATATACGAATGGGTACCATTGTAGAAATGCCAGGCGAAAACCTTTAATCACCTCAGCAAATAGGAAGAAAAGACTACAATATGCTACAGACTATAAATATACTTCTCTAGCATTCTGGGATCGAGTTATATTTACGGGTGAAAGTAAATTCACTATGTTCAAGAACATGGAAAAAAGGTGTGGAGGAAAAAGAACACAGAACTCGAAGAAAAAAATCTGCTTCCTTCAATGAAGCATGGTGGAGGTTTTTAATGGTTTGGAGGTGCATGAGCTCAGCTGGAGTAGGTTCCTTAGAATTCATAAATGGAAAGATGGACTGTAAATACTATATTGAAATTTCGAAGAAACATCTAGCATCTAGTGCCGAAAAAATGGGACTTCTGGGTGTAATTATGTATTCATGCAGGATAATGATCCAAAGAATACGGCCCTTGATACACGATTGTGGATTTTATACAACACACCCAAAAATATGGTAACACCCCCCAACCCCAATCTTCGGATCTAATGTACTAAGGTACTTACTCAAGGTTAGGGGGGAAGTTGTCATAAACTATAATGACCTTAGTATATTATTCGACGCTAAGTTAACTTCTGCGAAAAACGTAGAAGTGAATAACGTATAAATGAGGTTCAACTGTATTCATATACTGTACATGTTAATAAAATAGATTTGCAGAGAGTAAAATTATGTTCGTGCTGACAAAAATTTAATTTTCGGTATAAAGTATTTTCTGTTATATTCAAAGAGAATTAATTCTACAGTGCATACGCAAGGTCATGTTCGTCATCAGCAGCTAACACCTTCGACCCTCTAAACAACATTTTAACAATTAATTATAACACTATCATTGATTTTACGGAAAACGAATAATCATTAATATTATTATTAATAATACATTAGGACATTTCATTTACGTTCCATTTAATAATACATTCACTCAAGTTTCAAGTTTCACTGAAATATGTCAGGCACAACCCAAGCCCTTGCTAGTTTTAAAAGCAAGTACCAGTATAAGACATTCCATATGTTTACTTTATGCAGATGATCTGAAATTTTACAGACGTATTTCAACAATAGAGGGTTGTCATCTTCTACAACGCGACACATAACATCTGCGAATGGAGCGTAAAAAAAAAGACAAAACAACCTAAAATTCAATATTACTAAGTGTGTAACCCGTTTTTTCTCGAGAGCTAAAGTGCCGATAAATGTTACTTACTCAAGGTTAGGGGAGAAGTTGAAGAAAGTCCATAAACTATAATGACCTTGGTATATTATTCGACGCCAAGTTAATATTTCGAAGTCATATTGAAATAACAGCTAACAGCGCTTATAAAATGCTAGGATTCGTCATGCGTAATGTAAAACCATTTTAAGGAATAACAACAATTATTACACTCTAAAATACATTAGTACGCTCTAGACTTGAATACACTACTGTTATATGGAACCCATGTAACAATAAAGGTATCGAAATAATAAAAAAGGCCAGAAATGTTTCCTAACATTCTTATACGAGCACATGAGAAAACATGGTGAATTTCCTTTTAATGTAAGCTACGAGCGTCTGCTCATACATGCCCAGTTCAAATATTTTAAATCACGTACAAATTTATGCGATATGATATTTATGTACACAGTTGTACTTTCTTTCATTATTAAATCAATGTCCCACAGAAGAAAACACGAGTTTCATTTACGTTCCACTGTGAAAATGTGAAAACAGCTAGTCACAATAACTCACCACTTCACAAAAGTATAACAGGATGGCCGTGAACAATATGGAGCTAGATTTCGGCTGCAACAAGCAGCATTTTCTTCATCAGCTCAGGCTCATAATTTAGGCACTAGTAACAGTTTCAAATTTGATCAATTATATAGCAATTTACAAATTTGATCATTTATACACCAATTAGGTTAGTAGTGATTATAACAGGAGGTTACCATCCTTGTCATCATTAAATTCATCTCTTTATTTCTCACTGTCATTAACCTAATCTCATTACCGTGATCATCATCATGAATACAATCATTTAGAATATGCACTGCTATATTTTAAATTTGTAAAGTATACTGTAATTGGAGACATGTTCTCTGTTGTATGGTTTTCATTAAAATAAAATATGATAATAGGTCGCGTTTTACAATGCATTACTACTGATCAAGGTCAAATTCTCTTCATTCGCCAGTCTGATACGATACTTAAAATCCCGATGTTTAATTCCCAGCCATTAGGGGAACCATTAAGGATAACCCAGCAAGAGCTTTTAGTCCAGGATTCGTTCCTAAATCTCATTACTAAGTGCAAATGCCTCATCCTGATGATGTAGGGAGGATAAATTTGCACCAGTGTGCCAGTCTGGTCGATACTAGGTCAAGCATGGCAGCGTCATTAGCATGTGACGTTCTGAACTCAGTGGAAATTAATGAAATGACGCTAGCAATTATGACAGTGATATTCATCACACGCTGTTCTCTTCGGGTCAGCGGCACCTGCGCTGTGCTGATAGAACAATATGCACAGCGCCAACTTCCATCGTGATGGCCGCAGCTAATGCGACACTGTCGCTACTCTACTACGTTTACCCAATTATATGGTGAATCAAGCGGAAGCTGAGTAGGGGAAGGGAAGGAGGAGGAGGAAGCTGCTTCGTTATAGGTTCATATCCTTTCCGCGATATTTCCCACAGAGGAGTCCGGCTTCATTGCTAAATGGTTAGCATGCTGGCCTTTGGTCACAGGGGTCCCGGGTTCGATTCCCGGCAGGGTCGGGAATTTTAACCATAATTTCACTGACATGGGGGCTGGGTGTATGTGTCGTCTTCATCATCATCATTTCATCCTCATCACGACGCGCAGCTCGGCTACGAGCGTCAAATCAAAAGACGTGCATCTGGCGAGCCGAACCTGTCCTCGGACACTCCCGGCACTAAAAGCCTCCCACATAGGAGAACGACTTAGAGAAAGGGTGACCTGAAGAAGACATCGATTGATATAATACATCTGAAGACACTCAGGACTTGTTCATTTAGTTTTTGAGAGAAATGTAGGAGGTAAGAACGTTAGAGGTGCCCTTCACACTAGGCTATTCAGTAGCCGAGCTACCGACCGACCTAGCAGTAGCTCACTCCCGCTATCGCTCGCCGAGGCAGATTCCGAAACCACGGCTGGCGACAGCTGGTGAACCATTGGTTTGTATTGGAGTCTTCGCACTAGGCGACTGTGTACCGTAGCCCTGCTACTCGCCTCCAGCTGCGTTCCACTCAGAACACCTTTCAGTGTCATTGTGCATTTCAACCTTCTCGTTACGTATTCCGTTTCAGGAGATTATAAACTGTACTAAATAAATATATTTTATTCAGTATGTCTTTGTTTCTTCTTTCTTTCTTAATCTGTTTCCCTGCAGGGTTGGTTTTTCTCTCGGGCTCAGCGAGGGATCCCACATCTACCGTCTCAAGGACAGTGTACTGGAGCGTGACACTTAGGGTCGGAGATACAACTGGGGAGGAGGACCAGCACCGCGCCCAGGCGGCCTCACCTGCTATGCTGAACAGGGGTCTTGTCGGGGGATGGGAAGATTGGAAGGGATAGGTAAGGAAGAGGGAAGGAAGCGGTCGTGGCCTTAAGTGAGGTACTTGCCTGGAGGAGAAGTGGGAAACCACGAAAAACCACTTCGAGGATGGCTGAGGTGGGAATCGAACCCACCTCTACTCAGTTGACCTCCCGAGGCTGAGTGGACCCCGTCCCAGCCCTCGTATCACTTAAAATTTCGTGGCAGAGCGGGGAATCTAACCCGAGCCTCCGGGGGTGGCACCTAATTACGCTAACCACATTCAGTATGAATGATTTAATTATACAAATTGAGCAGCGTCCATCTGGAACTTAAACTGTGACGAGTAGGCCATAGTAATGAAGTTGAGAAAAGAAAAACATAGTATGAAGTAATGTCAGTTTTTCAGCGACTTTAAAGAAGGAACGTCCCAGGGAAACGAGATTTGTAATTAAATAATTACCTGTACATATATAAGCGATATCACGTTTATTACATGTACAATATAACTGAGATTTTGCTGTTCGACTCGTTTGGCTGTACGCTCAACACAGCGTCCTTCGGTCCAGAGGATCCTGGGATCGATTCCCGAATGATGATGATGATGATGATTATTATTATTATTATTATTATTATTATTATTATTATTATTATTATTATTGTACCGGGAGGTACACCTCAACCCCGTGCATTTCAATGAAGCGCCTGGAAGAACGCTATCTAACACAAAGTTTACAACTGCTATTTCAAGAAGTTGGGACTTTCCTCCATACATGTCCCCATTAAAAAACAAACTCAAACTCTGGTGCAAAATAGAACAACTAGAAATTTTTAAAAATTTGTGTTTATAGGTTTTCTGAACTGAATGGACTTTCTTTGTTTTCGATACTTCAAGATTTGCAACACTTCTTACTTATCCCACCAACTTTGGATTCTGGCCAATCAGAAATTTTGTGTATTTATTTTTCAGCCAATTATAATTATTTTGTAAATATTTTATCTATCAATAAAATGAGAGGGTGTGTCTGGTTTTAGTCCAGAGCCTTCTCGAACCTCCCTCTCGGGTATAAAAGCTGACGCCCTTTCGAGCTAATTTGTCTTATTGATCGTCGCGTTATTGACTGTGTGTCTTAAGAGAGGAGGCGGCGTCCTCATCCATCGGCAGGCAGATCAGCAAAGGTAATGGCCACCATTTTTCTATCTCAGTAGTTATCTCCGCAAGCTGACTCGAGGGGTAGGTTCTCAATCTTTAACTATGTAACCGTCAATTTCCTAAAATGTAAATTTGTCTCCTTCTCGTGTAAAAGTTCAATTAAGTCAAGAGTACTTAACTGAAAACCGGGGATAGAGAGTGCGTTACCCTCTCGAATTCCCCTTCAATTAATCTTGACGTGACTACGATTTTGTAACTGTTTTCACTGTTGTTAATTGTAACTTGTCCATCTAGTCACCTCAGTAGTGTGGGATTAGCCTCTGCATCTTCGGGCCACAAGCCCAAGTAGGGTTTTAATCTTTGATTTCAAGGAGCGCAAGTGTCCGTCTCCATACAGAAAAGTCATTTTTCCAAACGATCTTTCAATATAGGATGTGAATGGAACCTACGAAGCTTTCCTTCTTCTTTTCTACTACAATAATAAGAGCAGCAAGAGACACTCCTCTGCCTGAGAACTCATTATGAAAACTGGCACTAGGCCGGGGAAGGCGGTTAAGTAGCGCGGCCAGCTACCGCCAGGCGATACGGAATTCACCTGAGCTACTCTGTAGCCGATTCTGGTCGACGACTCTTGTCGCCTAATGTGAAGCGGCCCTTATAGTTTTATGTGCGTGTTGATATCGTGACCATAGCTACATAACCTCCAGTTAAACGGGGAATCCAAACCAAACCACAAAGGACGTGAATATTCATATTTAAAATTCTCACATGCATTCTCTGGGATTCTAAGTGGGGGCACATTGGTGAAAAGCCTCACATATTCGCTATTGCTCAACTCCATCCAAGTATTCGAAAGCTCCTGAGTTCAAGATTCATGACATATTCCATTCTTAACAAAAAATCAATTTATTATCAAGTAAATAAATGCGAATTTAATTCAGAGCAAAGGGGGGGAGAGGGCAGCTTTGGTCCGGTTATATGGACACTTGGCTGCCAACCCGAGTGTCCCGGTTCGAACTGACACAAACTTGGCATTGAAAAAAAAATCGTAGTCACAGGTCCACCAGGAATGGGAGGTTTCTACTGTTCATAACTCTCGGACTGTGTGAGTCAGGATGATTTTTTTTTTTTTGCTATTTGCTATTTGCTTTACGTCGCACCGACACAGATATGTCTTACGGCGACGATGGGATAGGAAAGCCCTAGGAATTGGAAGGAAGCGGCCATGGCCTTAATCAGGATGATTAGCTCTACATCTAACCACATTTATTCCCAGGAACTAAGATGAAGGCCGACTTAAATCCACGGTAATATGCTTCCCACAAGTGGAAGTATCGTCTTAATTTTCTCCACTTCCTGATGGGAGTTTGACCCACGTCTTTCGGATTAAATCAACCACGTCTTTACACACTCTAGACTACGCAGTCTCCAAAACACTAATTCGAAATCATACATAAATAATATAGATAAGGAATCAAGATCAAATTAGTAACATGCGGGTGTAGGCCTAATCTATGAACTATTTTTGGAAATAATTGTGTGGTATTTACCAGGCTTGGCCAACATATCGATCGCGATCGATCCGTCAGTTGCGGCATTACTTCTGGTTGATCGCTAAACGTTTCGTGAGAGAGAAATATTCAAATAACCGAAAATCGAATAATTTACAGTATAACTCTTACATGCATGACATTCGTACTAAGCCTGGTAAACATAATAACAGAGATTGTTGTATTTAGTGATATAAAAAACGAGTACTTCTAAAAAGACTTATATTTTCATGAAGAGTGGGAGAGCATGTTATTTACTGCCTTATTTTTAAGGTCTCTGAGGCAATAGGTACCTAAAAAGGGAGGGATTTAGAACAGCACTTCAGCACTATCCACAGTAAATACCAGTTGAACTTTACACTGAATGGTGAAGTTATAAAATCAGCATCACATTTTTCATAGATAATGCCTCCTCTCATGAGAATGAGACAAATCTTCGGCGTGATCCGTTCTTAAAGGCCCAGTTAACAGGAGAAGAATTTTGGAAAGATATTTTCCCGAGAGAAATATAACTATATTAAGAAATGCAGTGAAATTATATATTCTTACTTTGGATCAATACATTTGTATGAATCAATATTTTCAAACTTGAAACTAATCAAAACAAAACAGTGCTCCAGCTTAACGGAGCTGCGTGCGGGAAATTCCTTGATACAGGCAACGTCACAATATACGCCTGATTTTGCAAGCTTGGTAAATTACATGAAACAATAATATTCTCAATAACAGCGAAAATGAAATTCATCAGCCTGCTTCCAGTCATTCGACCGGGTCAGGAATGGAATGAATCAAGACCCCATCTCGCGGCGAGGATAGGAATTGTGCCGGTTGCCGAAGCCTGTCGCACTCCCCTGGGGCAATGATTAATGACTGACAGATTAAATGAAATTATATTGGAGAGTGATGCTGGAATGAAAGGTGACAGGGAAAACCGGAGTACCCGGAGAAACACCTGTCCCACCCCCACGTGGTCCAGCACAAATCTCCCATGGAGTGATCGGGATTTGAACTACGGAACCCAGCGGTGAGAGGCCGGCGCGCTGCCGCCTGAGTCACGGAGGCTCTTCAATAACATGTGATGCTATGTAATGAAAATCCACAGCCTGTTTCCAGTCATTTGACAGGGTCAGGAATGGAATGAATTAAATCCCCTTCTAGCGACGAGGATAGGAATTGTGCCGGCTGCCGAAGCCTGTCGCACTCCTCTAGGGGAATGATTAATGAATGATTAATGAAATGAAATGAGATTGGAGAGTGTTGCTTGAATGAAAGGTGACACGGAAAACCGGAGTGCCCGGAGAAAAAGTGTCCCGCCTCCGCTTTGTCCAGCACAAATCTCACATGGACTGACCGGGATTTGAACCACGGAACCCAGCGGTGAGAGACCGGCGCGCTGTCGCTTGAGCCACGGAAGCTTCTGATACTATGTAATAAGCGTCTTAAAATGTAATTAGCATTTTAAAAAAATATTTGGTTACCTTTAGATTCTAATCAGTATTTTCTATTTGTGACAACGAGCAGGGGTAAATAGATGCAATCGCGGCGAAAAAAGGTAAATCAAACAATTAAACAAGCTTCTCAGACCTGGTATATTTACAGAAATAAGAAAAGTTTAAGACAGGCACAATCTCAGTAGTGTTCTGAAAGAGGCTCTGAGTTGAGAAGCGACGACCTTCCCCTTCAGGCTTAACAACGTACGGAGGTGGGAGTACCGTTGTGGCGTGCGGGTGAGTGACCCTAGGCGGTCCCTGGCCCACATTGTGGCACGCAAGCGCCCGCCAACCCGGTAACATCGATCGTCAGAATACAAGCAACACATCATACGCGCCTCGGCAGATACAGCGCACAGGCGCGCACATCTGCTTCTCTGAAATTCCATCTGTGATTTCTTGTTAACGAGAAAACTTCTGCGAGACGCGGAACAACACTGGTTCATCATAATGAATAAGGTCAAAGACACCGGAATACTCGACTGTTACAAAACAGCATAAAGCCATTTTGACCGAGCAGTGAAGTTAGAACGTTTAAATTGTTAAACGCGCAGGAACTTGTTTGAACAGAGAACTATTAATAAAGAAATAACAGAGGTAGAAACATTACTTCGTGAAACTGATCGAATGCTGCTTTAAGTACGGCATGTCAATCAATCGTACGAGAAGCTAACGAGGATGCTGTATTAAAACTTCATATCATCGTAATTATTTGGGATATGTTGGTTAGGTCAGTTTCCAAATAGAATTTCAGCTTATTTTCGGCTTCAGTTCAGAGCAATAAGTAGGGAGCAATTGCTGGACACACTTCAAGATGTGAACAGATCGAGAACAGGAATGTATGTCAGCTTCATTCTCTGGCATCGTACCTCAGAAAAAATTGTGAGAAATAATCAATAAACGTTTGTAAAACTTATTTTCCATTTCAAGAGGAAATAACAATTATATGTCACGTTGTATCAAGGGCAGCAGTTAACGTCGCAACAAAGGTTGGTTCTCGTTAAACAAACCTATTCTACGGTACATTTCTTCAGACAAATCTCGAATGGTTGCTAAACGGGAGACAAGGTCTTTTTTTAAGTTGCTTTACGTCGCACCGACACAGATAGGTCTTATGGCGGCCGGAGATTGGATAGGAAAGGGCTAGGAGTTGGAAGGAAGCGACCACTTTCCAAATTAGAAATATTCCAAAATAAAATTCTGAGAAAAATGACAAGAGCCCCCATTCTGAGATCTAATAGGAAGATACGCACAGAAGTCCGCATTCCGACTATTGGAACTCAGATAAACAAGCTAACCAAGATGACCAAGGCTAGAATACTCCAAGCCCAGTCCACCGATCAGGGCATCTCGCTACTAAAGCGGGTCATAAGGACCAAGAAGCCTAATACTCGATGTAAGTACCGGGGCCCTTGGCTCTTATACGATCCGCCCTGAAAATATTTTCGGCCTTTTCCAAATTTTAAACCTCCAATCCATTAAATAGCTCTAAATTACACCCTGAAAAGTGCCGTTTGTTAAGAAGGCTCCTTCCTCTTCACCGCCACTAAATATTGCAAGTATATTTTTCCAAATTATTGTAGCGAAGGGGTTTTCTCCTCTGACTTGTAGGCACTCCACCTACAAGACAGATCGCTTTTACCCCCGCCAGTGCAATGATTGAGATTTTTCGGCTCATCGGCTATTCCTTGGAAACAGATGAGTAAAAGGGCACAGTTTTCGCCCTGGGACTCTCCATTTCTTCGCCCCCCCCCAAAAAAAACCTGGTGTGGAAATGGGAGACCACGGAAAACCATCTTCAGAGCTGCCGAGAGTGGGGCTCGAACCCACTCTCTCCCGGATGCAAGCTCACAACTGCGCGCCTCTAACCGCACGGCCAACTCGCCCTGTACACGAACGAGGTGGAATGAGGAAATGTAGGTAGTGCCTAAGAAAGAAACTGAAGTTATAACACTAATGATGAAGTGGTAACTGTGTAGATTTTACGGGATGACTCAAAATGTAACGCGTAACAAAAACCTTACAAGTTTTATATGTAATATTAAACAGTGGATGTTGGATGTTGTTTTTACTAAGTACCTAGATAGTTTGACGTGTTTCTGTGTGTTGCATCGTTTAGCCTCGTGCAGCGTGTTACCTGTGAGAGTAAAAGTGGTCCCTATCAGGAAGGCGGCATGCTCTGATTCGCTCGCAAGTAACCTAGGAACTAACAACGGTCGGAATCAAGGAAGTTGACCATAGCACTGTGACAGTTTAAACGATAAAATAGTGCGACGTACGTAGGCTACCATTTTTTGTAGACAACATACTAGCTGCGCCTTCATCCAAACAATTAAGTTTGTAGTTTCATATGACTGCTGATATCGTGATCATAGCCACGGAGCCGAACCATGGGGGCATGACTTCGTTTCCCCCACACCTTTCGCTATTACATACAAATGTAAGCTGTATTACGGAACATATCTGGAAATTAATATTAAATTACAGCACATAGTCGCGTGACATGTGTGAATTGGCTTTAATTAAGGTACAGTCCCGGCATTTTTCTGGCGTGAAAATGGGAAACTACAGAAAACCATCTTCAGACGTGCTGACAGCGAGGTTCGAATATCTCCCAAATGCAAGCCTTCTCTCTCTCTCTCTCCCTCTCTCTCAATATACCGAATTTCGATCTATAATTTCCCGAGAGCTTCCATTATCACGGCAGAGAGTTGTTGGCAAAAATTAAACAACTTACATATCATTTCTACTAAAGCCTTTGCTGGCGGGACGTAGTGTTTACAGTGCACTATGTCTTCTGGTGTGGGCTATATCAAATTTGTTACTTTCATTGACCTGTCTCAGTCTCATCCCTGGCTTTGACAATATGAAAGTGACTGAGGTATGAGTGATGCTAGTAATACCATTCCTTATGCAGCCAGTCCCTGTTATGAATGGTGTGAAAATATTGCTCATAGGGTAGGTTGGTACATGCATTTCAGTGGGCTTGGCAGACTGGTATGTAATAGCAACGGCTGGCTCGGTGAGGAAAGCAACGGGAAACTACCTCACTCCTCATTTCCCTAGTACGCCTCTTCAGTGACGCCTAGGCTATTTATGACAGCTGTTGGCGGGGCTGCAGAGGATAAAACCAGCCTTCGGGCTGAATACCCAACAACACAATTTCTACTATCTCATTTCCACACACACACACACACACACACACACACACACACACACACACACACACACATCCAGGACTGCTTCAATAGCCTCGGAATGTCTTTCAGCTTTGTCTGTGTTCGATCATTCTCTCGCCTGAACGGGCACAGCCAACGGACAGGAAATTTCTCACAACTAGTCACGTTACTATTCATTACCAATATACGGGGAAAGTCTCCACGTTCCTAAGTGTTCCTTGTAACCCGGTCCGGTGAGAGATGAAAGCAAGCAATTGTCTCGTTTTACGTGTGTTCAGTACTCTCACATGAACTCCGCAACTTGCCCAAAACTGCCCTTACCGCCAGCACACGCACTCCGGAACTAGCAGCAGACCTGTGATATTCTCCAGACCACTCCCCCCAACACATCAGTAAGCCATATAATACCGATCGTCAATTGCAAGTACTTTTATTCAGAAGATATTTTTAAGCCAACGGTAACATTTAAGCGTTGTACGAAACTTTGTACCAAACACACTTCAAAAAGTGCAATCTGTCCATTTCATCATTTTGTCATAGCACTATTTTCTTCTGGATGAATACTTGTCTTTCTTTGGATTTCCTGTCAGTCTTTGGTACTTAACCTGAGCAGACGTTTGTACTCTTCTCAAGATGGATCATGAGTGTGATTTGCCACGCGCCTAGACAAAACAGGATCACTTCCCAGTGTAAAAATGTTGGTATTACAGTACTTCTTTGAGCATCTCCAACCCTGTTCACCAGTAGATTTCACTTTCCTATAATGTCCGAATGTAAAGTCTTTATAAAGTAGGAGTGTCCGACCTCTTTTACTATACATTACTTTTACACAGTTCTCCATCTTCAGTATCACTATCCTACATGTCTAACAACACTTTTCAGTACCTCACTTTCTCGACACTAGATTCACCACTATACTTGGGGACAAAACATGACGGCCTCAGTTCCTAAAAGCGAGTTGGAAGCCAGCAGTGATCGCTTGCATCCTGTTGAGTTAACGAGTTCTAAGTGATCCTTGTTTGGTGTAGAGAGGTTGCCAAACCACTTTCTTTCACACTCCCTTCAGTCTTTATCCTTTCTTCGTGTCGAGTACAGTAGACGATTGGGCAACTTCGACTACTGGAGACGTAGTAAATCCTTTACGCAACTCTTCTACCCGTCGGATACGTAGCAGCAATCGTTTCCGAACGTTCTCGTTAAATGCGGCGCGAACACTTTCACCCTCCGGTACGAATTCCTGGTGGGTCTTGCCACTGCTGTCGAAAAAAAGCGATCAACAGTGCCTTGATGTCTTTTTGGTACATGGGGAACTCGGTGAATACCATGCCACTGATTGTCGCTTGGTCTCTGGATCGAAATGGTAGGGCCAGTTTTCATCACCATTGATGATGGTTTTCAAGAAAGATGGATCGCTCTCTCTCGGGACAATGAAATCTCCAGCAAATCCGTATTGCATTCTGCTCGTCAATCAATGTGCGCAACACAAAAATGAAGAACAGATCTTCCACTTACCCAAATTGTTGTGAATGATGGTATTCACACTGTCCTTGCTACTCCCCAATTCACAGAGACAGGCGCCGATTTTGTGTCAGCAACTGTCGCACTTGCTCGATGTTTTCTGCATGTCTGCTTGTTGACAGTCAACCCGGACGTGGCGCATAATCAAGAATTTTCTGTCTATCGCGAAAGCGACCAGCCGTAAACATGTTTTCTACTTACGACTTCTGTTCCGTACACTTGCATTTGCACCAACATCGCATGCACCTCCGTCGCCGTTTTTCCCAATCTCTAATCAAATTTTATATTTGTGATTTGCTCCTTTGCTCTATGACACGCGTCTTTACACGCACTACGCTCGACTGGCCGCAGTAGACTAACCTGCTTCAGCTCGGTGTCTTCAACCAAACGTGGCGCTTCTCTATTCACATGCGCATGCTCGCAGTGTTACCGCACGTTGCATTGCGATTTCGGTCCATTCATCGTACCTTTTTAGACACAACTTGTATAGTGTACGTACATAAACGCAGCACAATAAAAAGTAAACCTAACCGGAATGTGAAAAACATTTATTTGAGCACTCTATGTTCATACCTGGAAAGCCTCTCATTAAGGGAGAACAACTTACTTGATGACCGTAAAACCTTTCCTCTTCTCAGCTACTTATACGAGGCTATGGTAAGTACAACACGTCCGGCCCCGCGGTGTAGGGGGCAACGCGTCCGCCTGTCACCCGGCGGCCCCGGGCTCGATTCCCGGCCGGGTCAAGGGTTTTTAATTGTAAATGATTAATATCTCTGTCCTGGGGACTGACTGCTCCTCAAATTCAACTTCCGCCATTTCCTCACATATGATGCAAGTAGGGGCAAAAGATATCTCTACGTCGACGCCCCGAACAAATAGCATTTTTTTTTTAAAGTACAACATTCTCCAGTCCATCAAGCTGAAAATCGAATCTGAGTCAACAGGGCGAAGAGCCACTATTCTCACCCTTCTAGAGCATAACGGAGAACCCTTAAAATTTACGTTCCTGGATAAGAAATATTTATTAGAATTTTATCTCCTGATGCATCTTTAATATGTAGGCGGTAACAATGGCTCGGATTTCACATAGCATTGTGAACGTTAGAGGGGATAGTCTGCGGCAGGGGGAGCAGCAGCAAGTTGTATTGTAATGTGTACAGTAGCCTACTCCTGAGGGCGCAGCTGCTATCAACCCCCTCGACACAACTCAGGCGGGAGCTGTCAGGTGGTGAGTTGGGCGGGGAAACCCGGTCATTCACGTCGAGACCTTCCGCGTCGCACAATCCCTAGCAAGGATCTCCCGGGAAGATATTATCGACCGCCCACTCTCCCAGTATAATGCTGGAGGGGGACCAAGAGAACACGCAACTACCGTAGACCCTACTTGCATCCCATCAAGGCCATACAAATATTGGAAGAAACGGAAGTGTCCATCGACAATATTCATGCCTTGATTTTCGTATGAGGGAGAAATTATGTATTGTTTAAAAGGGATCACTTCTTGTATACAAGAACGGACAAAGTAAAAATAAGGGCGTATGGCCTCCGGAGAAGCCTGGTGCAGATCTTTTCGACTTGACGCCGTACAGGCGACCTGCGTGTCTGTGAGGGTGAATTCTAATACAGAAGACGATGCATACCCAGCCCCCGAACCATACGAATTAGCTAATGGAAGTTAAAAAATCCCCGACCCCACCGGGAATAACCCGAAACCCAATGGACAACAGACTACCATGCTAAACATTTAGCCATGGAGGCGGACAAAGGTGAACAATGCCAACACAGCGATTTATAATAATGTATTTACTGGCAGGAAGTAGCCGTCTTTGATGTATCTGTTGTTTGCAATGTCACTAGCTGACGTCTCAGTAGTTACCGAACTTGAATAGAAGGCAACGATCAGGTGTGTCATTTTACTTAATTAATTACAGTACTTACTCATTTACTTACTACAGAGGCATGTCGAATCCCACTCGGTTCACAGCCTCGCCAGTAAACAGTTAGCAGCCACTAAGTACCATCCTCTACTATGCTAATACTTAGAAAAGCGGTTCTAAAATGGTGTGCGCAGAAACTGCCTGGCTGAATGTAATGTGGTTTTTTTTTTTTTTTTTTGCGACGGTGGGATAGGAAAGTGCTAGGAGTTGGAAGGAGGCGGCCGTGGCCTTAAGGTACGGCCTCAGCATTTTCCTGGTGTGAAAATGGGAAACTATCTTCACGGTTGCCGACAGTGAGATTCGAACCCACTACTGTATCTCCCGGATGTAAGCTCACAGCTGCGCGCTCCTAACCGCACGGCCAACTCGCCCAGTATATTGAATATTTTAGTAATATTATTAACATTAGAGAATTGCTAAGATGTAAGGTATACTGAGCACTCAGCGCAAAGGCTGATTGGATACTAAGCAGATTAACAGCTTCCCCATCAGCTAGAATAAATGACCTAGGTGTCACTGAAAAGGCATAACTGGGAAGTGAAGAGGAAGGTAGTTCCTGTTGCTTTCCTCACCGATGGCATAGAAAAAGAAGCTACCGTAGCCTTACTTAAGGTACAACCCCAAGCATTTGCCCGGTGAAAAATGCGAAACCACGGAATACTATTTTCAGACATTCGAACCCAGTATATCCCGAATGCAAGCCCACAGTTTGTGATTCAAATCGCTTAGTCAAGTTGCTCGATGAGGGAAGTAATCACTATTGCGTGTTTCCGTGGTGATTTGTAGTGTGATGTGTTGTACGTAAATTAATGTGTGTATGAAGACGAACATAAGCACCCAGTTTCCGAGTTAGACGAATTAACCAAAGTTGCAATCGCCAACCCGGCCGGGAATCGAACACGCGGGCAACTGAACTGACTACCAGTGCGGTGACCATTTACCAAAGGTTCGGACGTATTCTATGCACGAATGACTAAAAGGAATTTAAATCTGGAGAATGTGTATTGTTTGTAAAGGAAAGCAATAAGCATTTAGAACGAACTCCTCACTCTACAAATCAAATGAAGTTCGCTACAGCCGGGAGAGCTCACAAGGCTGAGGTGAGACACCGGCTCCCTGCCAAGGCGCCGTCACCTTCCAAGTGTTTCGCACGCTCAGCACTTGGCAGTCGAGACGAATCTTGCCAACGAGACGTGATATGTAGTTGCGTTCTGCAAGCTTCACTGCTTCCGTCATAGCTCCTTTCGCCAAGCTAGCGGAGTTTAGGATTACATGAGGGATCATATCCGCTGACGAAACTTAATGTGCTTCCGTCTCCCTCTCTCACAAGTCAGCAATTTTTCTTAATGTTCTCACTTGAACTCCATTCTAGGACAGCACGGAGATAAGAATGACGATACACTGAGATGAATTCTAGGACATGTTTGGCCCTGGGAGCAACGAACAAAGGCACGCGTCGTACTCCCTGATGCAGCGACGAGTTACGTCACGGAGTGCCACCAAGCAAGATATTCCAGGAATTATTACAAAATGATACCCCACAGCAGCGAATCTGAATTTATTAGCTTCCAGCCATTCTGGTCCGGGTTCGATTAATTCAATTGGTTCAATAATAATAATGTTCCTTACGTCCCACTAACTACTTTTTACGGTTTTCGGAGACGCCGACGTGCGGTAATGTTGTCCCGCAGGAATTCTTTTACGTGCCTCTAAATCTTCTAACACGAGGCTGACGTATTTCAGCAACTTCAAATACCACCGGACTGAGCCAGGATCGAACCTGGCAAGTTGGGGACAGAAGGCCAGCGCCTCAACCGTCTAAGCCACTCAGCCCGGCGCTACAGACACTGAGGAGCCATAATGCTGTCCCGGAAATGGGGCTCTTATACCTGGTTCCTCATCAAGTGAATGTTTTGAAATTAGAAGTCACGTCTCCGTGATTAGAATTCTACGTAGAACTGGAGGTCCTGATATCATCAAATTAACGTAAAATTCCAATAAGGTACATAATTATCACATTAAATGTTGTGCTACCGGATTCTAACCTTCGTTTGTCATCAGGGCCCCCTTTTCCCTCGTGCGAGGCCTCCTGAAAAGTGTATTACTGTAACTCGTTTAAACTCATGACAAGTAAAACGTTTTTCATGAATATAAAAAGAAAACGTTCGCACTAACCTGGATTAATTTACATAAGGCACAAGACTAGGTAATAGTTAATTATATAGACAGATATCCAGATTAACCACGTGACACATTAATGTGACCTGCGAAGAAGACTTCGGTTCAGTCACATGAACGACAAGTGGTCAGTCAGGTCGCATCTTCTTCAGCCTATTGCTTGGCTTTCCAGATTAAGTCCAACGTCACATCAACAACTGACTACACGACTTGGAGCAAATCTCGCTTCAACCATTAGCACAGAATTAAACTACTTGAACTATCCGGGAATCGAACCTTTGGCAAAAAGAGATGGGAAAGCGCTGGCTTTCTGAGCGCAAGTTGGTGGGTTCGATCCAGGGTCAGTCCGGTGGTATTTGAAGCTGCTCAAATACGCCAGCTTCATACTGATAGATTTGCCAGCAAATAGAAAATTCCTGCGGGACAAAGTGCCGGCACATCGACATCTCTAAATTATTATTGTTATTATTATTCAAAACTTTGGTCTCCAGGTAAACGCTTACTATCCCTTCACCACGAATGAAGCAAGGTTTTAAATATTTCAGAAGATTTTTCAGAAAATGTATTTATTTATTTATTTATTCATTTGTTTATTTGCCGGCCGTCCTAAGTACTAACGATCTTTGCACACCGGGAAGTACGAATTTTGCACCGTAAGAGTTTCATAACTCAGTTATCGCATTTAAATACTAAAAAATAACACGGAAATTGGTTAAAATAGCCCACATTATTATTATTATTATTATTATTATTATTATTATTATTAATGTCATCTGAATATCATATACATTAGTGAAGTTTTAGGCATGTGGTTTTTAGCTGTAACAGCTCTATTATTTTTTGTGTTTTAAAAATATAATTTAATATCTTAAAAGTAATTTTATTGTAAGCTTTGACTTCCAGTTATGGGGAAGGTGAAATAAAGCTTATTCAAATTAAAAACCGTCCTATAAGTTTACAGCAACTCAGAATTACTCTGTCGAAGTATGACACACTATTTGTAAGTTGCGTTTGTGTTCTACTCCTATGATACATCTGTTCCCAAACAAATATCTCTGTTTTTGTTTCAAAGTAAGACCGGATGTTCCTTGGAACCGATGTCGCAAGTTCACCGACCCTCGCCTATCTTGCTCATTTATCTCTGCAAGTGAAATATAAGGCCTATTCTGGTAAACTATTATCCCAGATGAATACCTCTCTACCTAAGAGTGGGAAACACCGTTACTTGCTACCTGCACTCCTAGGAGTACTACGGAAAAATACAACATTGTACGGCTATTAAGCAACCGAATGAGAGGCAGGTCAGAACAGGTATAAGTAAATGCGAATACCTGTCTGCTACACGTAAATAAATCTCTCTCAGGAGATCGTAACAAACCAAGTTATCTGGAATTACATTCATAAAAACAGCTTAATCTAAATGAATCATGATTTATAATTATCTGTACCAGAAAAAAATGAATTTGCCAAAACGTGGTTATGTGCCTCCAATTATGCTAAATAACGACGTCATACTCTACAGCACGTCCGTGACAAACTCAGATGTTGTAATGAACGAGGCGCTAAATAGGACTCAACACGTAACAAGTAGCTGGCAAAAAAATAAATAAATATATATATATAAATATATCCGAGCGATTATATAATTTATTTTCCGGGTTGAACCGTGTTGTACTTGTACGCATATCACGTACAGTTTGCCGACGTTTCGAATACATTGCAGTATTCATTGTCAAGGCGACTGAAATACCCCTACTCGATCCGAGGTAATCAGTCTCCCAGGCAGAGTAAGGCAGAGGCAGTGTAACTCTGCCTGGGAGACTGATTACCTCGGATCGAGTAGGGGTATTTCAGTCGCCTTGACAATGAATACTGCAATGTATTCGAAACGTCGGCAAACTGTACGTGATATGCGTACAAGTACAACACGGTTCAACCCGGAAAATAAATTATATAATTCTTCACACCGTGGAAGCTTCACTTCTAAGATATCCGAGCGAGTTGGACGTGCGGTTAGGGGCGCGGCTGTGAGCTTGCATCCGGTAGATAGTGGGTTCGAATCCCACTGTCGGCAGCCCTGAAGATGGTTTTCCGTGGTTTCCCATTTTCACACCAGGCAAATGTTGGGGCTGTACCTTAATTAAGGCCACGGCCGCTTCCTTCCAACTCCTAGGTCTTTCCTATCCCATTGTCGCCGTAAGACCTATCTGTGTCGGTGCGACGCAAAGGCCACTAGCAAAAACAAAACAACGCAATCCCTCTATACACTGAAACGTTACTCAACGTTTCCCTATACAACTTGCTTGCTCCCTAGTCTTGCCTACCCTTGACTACCGTGACACTGTGTCAATAAGCATAGTTCAACACAATAATAACTTCCGAGCTTTGAATAGCTGCATTAGACTTATTTTCAATTTACTTTATCATTGTCGTAAAATACCTTATTATAGGAAATTGTCATGGCTTGGACAGAAAGACCGTCATAAACTACCGGTACTCTCATTATCTCTACTCCAGAGAATACTCTCTTCAGATAAACCAAATTAACTTTCTACAAATTTTAAATTCCTCTCATCAAATCATCATCACAGTATATGACCAGATTCCTCTCTATCCATACCTTTACACCATACTACCACTTAAAACAACTCTTTTGCAATCTCTGCTGTCAGGACATGGAATTCCCTCCCGGCCAACATTAGGGGAAGGACTTCCCTTGGTGTCGTCCTGATTGCGAACAGTCCAAATTGCGAACAAGTGGGTACCTGAAGGGGATGATTTGTGTTTGACACACACTAATGAGTCCAGATTGCGAACAAGTGGGACATACCAAGTTGCCCAACCCGCTTGACTAGAAATGTTCCAATTTGACGGGCTGCAGAAAAATTAACCCTCAGTTGGTACACCAAGTTCTGGTACACACAATTGGAATACTGGGTAATACACAAAAAAGTTTAAAAACATGTAAGGAAAAACCCACTTGTTTCCAAATAAACTGACTATTTCACTTCTTATGTATTATTTGTAATAATAATAATAATAATAATAATAATAATAATAATAATAATAATAATAATAATAATAATAATAATAATAATAATAATAATAATAATAATAATAATAATAAATCAATATTCTAAAGGCTAATGCCTTGCCGATGCAACCTCTCACTTCTTTCATTGGCATAATAATAATAATAATAATAATAATAATAATAATAATAATAATAATAATAATAATAATAATAATAATAATAATAATAATATCGGGCGAGTTGGCCGTGTGGTTAGGGGCGCGCGGCTGTGAGCTTGCATCCGGGAAATGGTGAGTTCGCATCCCACTGTCGGCAGCCCTGAAGATGGTTTTCAGTGGTTTCCCATTTTTACACCAGGCAAATGCTGGGGCTGTACCTTAATTAAGGCCACGGCCGCTTCCTTCCAACTCCTAGGTCTTTTATATCCCATTGTCGCCATAAGACCTATCTGTGTCGGTGCGACGTAAAGCCACTAGCAAATAGTAATAATAATAATAATAATAATAATAATAATAATAATAATAATAATAATAATAATAATAATAATAATAATAATAATACAACTCTCACTAATCCACCATAAACAACTACCCCTCTAGTTATGTTATACAATAAAAGGGTAATCTTCTAAATGGAAAGATTACCTCAAAATAAATTATTAAACGTTTCCAATAAGCAAAACATTTTAAAAAATATGGTCAGGTTATCTAAAACGTCCCAATGTACCAGTTAATGTTAATACTACTAGAACAAAAATTACATATGTGACTGTTTTGAAAATTGTAGACCCTATCTGTTTTATCTATCTCACGTCAACAATAATCTCTTGTTCTCAATCTGGACAGGGTATATTTAATTGTTCGGAATCTGGACGGTTTTTGCCTTGTTCGCAATCTGGACTGTTCGCACTCAACACACAACCCTTCCCTTAAGACATTCAAGGTGGATTGCCCCCAAGATTCTTTCTGGATTCGCCAAACTTGTGAGATGCCCAAGGTATGAACGTACGAGTGAATGGTCAAATGGTCAAATTTGTTGTTCTTAGACTATAACTATGTATTTGGGTTAGTTTTAGAATTTTATTGTTATTTTTATCATATTATTATTACATCACTATAAACTATGCATTGTTTATCTTCCAGGATGTTAATAATGTTTTCGTAACAAGTGGTTAAGTGCAGAGGGCCTAGAGCCCGAACTTCACCACCAATAAAGAATATAATACATCTAATCTAATCTAAATTCAAGAGCATAATGACGATGACGATGCTTATTTAAAGGGGCCTAACATACATACAGGTCATCAGCCCCCAATGGTACGAGATGAAACGAATAAAATAATCATTAAATTTTACCCACGGACCAGGATTTTTAAAAATGATTATGAATTTAAAATAATCAGTGGATCTAATTCGCAATTCATTATTTTCATATAGCATACTGTAATTTAAAAATACATTAAAATGTAATAAAACTGAATAAGACATTGCCTTTGAAGTGAAATCATTCTCAAACCATGCCTAAAAACATAGTTAAAAGTAAAAGCGTAGTTAGCGATAAAAGAAAACAAACAAACAAACAAACAAACAAACAAACAAACAAACAAACAAACAAAGAACTTCATTTTTAAACACGATAAAACTAGACACTACCCCTCATAAAAACGGATGACGAGGTCTACTGACGTGATCTGGCATGCCTACCGACCAAGCTGGCTTGTGGAGTGAGATTTTCAGTAGAGATTTGTATCCTAAGAAAGTGTTTGTGCAAATATTATTTTTTACTGTTGTTTTGGTCATCACTTCATAGACTGGTTTGATGCAGCTCTCCACGCCACGCTATCCTGTGCTAACCTTCTTTTTTCTAGGTAATCGTACATCTGTTCTAATCTGTTTGTCATATTCAATCCTTGGTCTACCCCTGCCGTTCTTACCACCTACACTTCCTTAAAAAATGAACTGAACTGTCTTAAGATGTGCTCAATCAGTCTGTCTCTTCTTCTAGTCACATTTCGCCAAATCGTTCCCCTCTCACCAATTCGATTCAGTTCCTCTTAATTTGTGATTCCATCTATCCATCTCGCCTTCAGCATTCTTCTGTAACACCACATACAAAAGCTTCTATTTTCTTTCTTTCTGAGCTAATTACCGTCCATGTTTCACTTCCATACAATACGACACCCCAGACGAAACTTCCAAAAAGGTATTTCTAATTCCTATAGGAAAGTTCGAAGTGAGCCAATCTATTTTCTTAAGAAAGTGCTTCCTTGTTTGTGCTGGTCTGCATTTTATGTCCTCCTTACTCCTGCCTTAGTCATTTTACTACCTAAGTAACAATATTCATCTACTTCTTTTAAGACTTCATTTCCTAACCTAACATTTCCAGCATCACCACATTCCATTCGCCGGCAAGTCGGTTAGGACTCTCTGGGACGCGCCACGTGGGAGTATCACCTCTCCCCCTGCTACCCCAGCGTAGTAGGTTCGAACAAGAAATCAAACAATGCACAAACATTCATAGACATTCGAAAAAACAGAGTAAAACGTTACTGGCACATCAAAAAAAAAAAAAACAAGAACCTTGACTGACACACAAGCCCCCCCCCCCCTTTTTTAACTTGTGGTTTAACGTCACTTTAACACATCGAAGGTTTTCGGCGATGCAAGGATGGGAAGGTAGCGCCCGTGACCGGAAGTATGATACAGTCTCAGCATTATTGCCTAGTGCGAAAATGGGAAACTACGGAAAACCATTTTCAGGGCTGCCGACGGCGGAATTCGAACGCACCATCTCCCGAATGCAAATTCACAGCTACGCAACCCTAAAGGCACGGCCAACTCGCTCGGTAACATGTATATTCGAATTCTACGAAAACTTTTTTTTTTTTTGCTATTTGCTTTACGTCGCACCGACACAGATATGTCTTATGGCGACGATGGGATAGGAAAGGCCTAGGAAGTGGAAGGAAGCGGTCGTGGCCTTAATTAAGGTACAACCCCGGCATTTGCCTGGCGTGAAAATGGGAAACCACGGAAAACCATCTTCAGTGCTGCCGACAGTGGGGCTCGAACCCTCTATCTCCCGATTACTGGATAATGGCCGCACTTAAGCGACTGCAGCTATCGAGCTCGGTCTACGAAAACAGAAGCCTAGACAAAGCAGATACCATGAAATGGATCGGTGAAATTAAAAACTACCTTAAATAGACAGGCATCACATACCAGTAAGTCTACTAAACCGGACAGAGTTTTAGATCCAAAATTCACAAATTTGACCAAGAGGATTAAGCAAAGAAAACGACCGGAAGAACTTGGACCAAAGAGCGAAATGAAACCCACAGCAACAGAATGACAGAAATACTGACACAAAGGAATATGCACAAACGCATACAAATATCTACTTTGCGTAGTCGCATGTGGGCTTATTCTTACTTGGAAACTCCGGATTCACTTTCAAGCCAGGTCAGGGATTTTACCTGGATTTGAAGGCTAGTTCGAGGTGCATTTAGCCTACGTGATTATAACGTGATTATAACTAAACTAAGGACGGTGAGATAGCGGTCCCGGTCTAGAAAGTCAGGAATAAAGTCCGAGAGCATTGGTCGTGCCGATCACACGACACCTCGTAAATCTACAGGCTTTCTGGGCTGTTGCACCATGGTGTAATAATAATAATAATAATAATAATAATAATAATAATAATAATAATAATAATAATAATAATAATAATAATAATAATAATAATAATAATAATATACATACGTAAATCTTCATTACAAACTGTTAGGCCTTCCAGCGTTCTGTCTGCAAGCCTCCCTTAATAATGCAAGTATCTCTGCGGCCTCGTTTAGTTCCAAATCTAACATTAAATCATTAAAAACTGAGGCTAATCTTCGTCTTGGTCTCCCCCTTTTTCTCTTACCCCCCATGGCAGAGTACATTCTTCTCCTAAATAACCTATCCTCCTCCATTTGCCTCAAATGGCCGCCATCTTCGAAGCCGGTTCGTTAGTACAGTTTCAATGATTATTATTATGATTATTATTAAGGTCCATATCTTTCAAAGCAAAGCTGAGGCATTACTGTAGCGTCATCCATCCATAGGTCTTTTTTTTTTCCTGCTAGTGGCTTTACGTCGCACCGACACAGATAGGTCTTATGGCGACGATGGGATAAGAAAGGCGAAGGAGTTGGAAGGAAGCGGCCGTGGCCTTATTAAGGTACAGCCCCAGCATTTGCCTGGTGTGAAAATGGGAAACCACGGAAAACTATCTTCAGGGCTGCCGACAGTGGGATTCGAACCCACTATCTCCCGGATGCAAGCCCACAGCCGCGCCCCCCTAACCACACGGCCAACTCGCCCGGTCTTATATGCTTCAGAATAAAGGCCTGATCGAGAAACTGGACGCCGAAGAAAGGAAGAATTTGAGAAGGATCTTAGGTCCCGTGAAAGACAGTGGGGAGTACAGAAGACGGCATAACGACGAACTATACACCCACGTACAACCATCCGAAAAAGAAGAATACCTTTTATGGACATGTGACATAATGCACCAAACATGACTGGCCAACAGCATCATTACCTTCTTTCAGCAGAAGAGAACTAAAGGGACTTGGTTCATTGAGGTGGATAGAGACCTTGAAGAAATGGGAATCACACGTAATGACATTCAGGAGCGTGTCCCACTTAAGAAGAAACTTCAAGCGTTCCAGGGTTTCCGAGACAAGTCAAAATTAGTAACAGGAAAAGCATGGAGCATGGACGCAGGAGAGGAAAGAACGACACCGGAAACGCATGCAGAAGTACAGGGCAGACATCAAAGCCAGAAGTAGCCAGTCGAAATATATTATTATTATTATTATTATTATTATTATTATTATTATTATTATTATTATTATTATTATTATTATTATTATTATTATTGGCATCTTTAAACCGCCAAATTCCTGCCACCCTGAATAAAAGGATTTGTTTCCAGTAAGATAAGGAGCTTTTTTGAAATAAAATAAATTAATAGCTTTGCTCAGTTACGGAACTCTATAGGCTCCCGCTTCATTAATGCTAAATCTTACAAGCAGTTACGGTTGAGGGAGGGGGACACAGCAAACATGCGGGGGCGCCGACAGCTGCACACTCATCCAGCGTTGCCAACACTCCGCACGTTAAAAAAAACCACACCACGCAGCCTGACGGTGCCACTTTGCCGATCATTATTTTACGTGCCGTACATAAACAGCAGACGTACGAAGTACCGTTAGCACCGCTTCACACTGAACCACTGCCATGGATGTTCCACAACAATGCTTCTACATTGTTTTGTATCACGTACAGCATATTATGGCACAGAATGTCTAGATGTTCTTTTTGGCTCATTTTACATGCATTAAGAACCTCAGTGATCCCGGACACCGGACAGCCGTGGTGTCTAATACAGCACAATATAATGGTGTGGTTCAGGAAAATCACAAATGTGAAACGACCCATAATTAAATTAAGATAACATGCACCGGGTGAGTTGGCCGTGCGGTTAGGGTCGTGCAGCTGTGAGCTTGCATCCGTGAGATAGTGGGTTCGAACCCCACTGTCGCCACCCCTGAAGATGGTTGTCCGTGATTTCTCATTTTCACACCAGGCAAATGTTCCTTAATCACGGCCACGGCGCTTCCTTCCCACTCCCAGGCCTCTCCTATCCCATCGTCGCTATAAGAACTATCTGCGTCGGTGCGACGTAAAACAGATTGTTAAAAAACAAAGATAACATGCGTTGTCTAATATACAGTGGAAGATTCAGGTCAAATGGATTGTATTGCTATTGACCTGTTCGATACATTCGATAAATTTCCAACTAGTGTAATAAGAAAAAAATTGGTAAACAATTGGTAGGGAATCTGCCACCCGGGCAACAGCCTAAATACAGATCAATGGTTACTGACTGACTGACTTAATGGCAGACTAACTAACACATGCAATCAATGATGCTATTTTATGGGTTTTATTACAACCCACTAACTACACTGACTGCCAAAAGTAATAGATCACTTGAATCTTCAAAGGAAAACGCATGTTAAATTGTAAAACATTCGTTTTAATATTTTCATGAAAAAAAAATATCGAAGTAACTAAGTGTAGCAATAACACACAGATAACATTACTTTTCATGAAAACAATCAATATAAATAATAAAACAAATGTTTCACAATTTAACATGATTTTTTCTTTCAAATTCAAGCGATCGATTAATTTTGGCAGTCAGTGTACTTTTTTCGGAGACATCGAGCTGCCGGAATTTTGTACGAAAGAAGTTATTTTACGAGGCAGTAAATCTACCAGCACGACGCTGCGATTAGGATCCCCGACCTGGCCGGGAATCGAATCCAGGACCCTCTGAGCTGAATATCTCGACGCTCATCATCCAGCCAAGGAGCTGGACTTCACAAAAAGAACAATATTATATTAATTTTTTCCTTTTTAAAAAATTCTGATAACTTGCGGAATTTACCATCAAGCACGAAGTCCGAAATGTATAATAATAATAATAATAATAATAATAATAATAATAATAATAATAATAATAATAATAATAATAATAATAATAATAATAGCTACAATAATGTTATTGTTTTTATTGTTTTACGTCTCATTAACTAAAATAACATTTCTCTGAGACGCCGAGGTGCCAAGATTTTGTCCCATAGGAGTTCTTTAACGTGCTGGTAAATCTACCAACTCGAGGCTGACACATTTGAGCACCTTCAAATACCAGCGGAATGCCGAGATCGGAATCCACTATCACGAGTTCAGAATTTCAGCCCTCTATCGTCTGAGCTAGTCAGCCTGGCTACAAGTAATGAGGTTTAACGTTGTTTCGATCTCTCCGATTGGACTCCAATGCATATTCGTAGTACTAGCCATAACACGTGTACATGCCAATACCCGCATTTAACATATAAATACACTATCGCAGTGTGGGTTTGCTTTGTTCTCTGCCGTACGATTTACAGAGAAAATGGCGGCCTTTCATCACTTGTCCCTCTAACACGCAGGTCATAATCAGCTTTCCCGGAATTAAGCAGCTGACTCAGAGTGCTCTTGATGAATATCGCTTACAATATAATTTAGAACAATTCCTGGTATTAACGTATTAACTGTAAATAATTCAGCTGTGCTCATCGTACAGTGAAGTATGAGAAAAACTTACAGGATGATAACAGAGCGGTCACGATCACCGTAAACTTCACCAATTTCGAATTTGGGGCCAGCAAGGTCCAGCATTAAGGTCCATCCACTTCGAGAGTCAATGTAGTCGTTCCCATGAATGGATCTACGTAACTAGTGATAAGTTTCAAACATATAAGTAACCTTACGTTACCTAACCCTAAACAGCTGAGGGTACACTTTTACACGGAATATGAAAAATCCACAGTTCTACCCCTTGAGGCAAGCAACTCAATGTTGAAGACATCCTAGGGATATGAGCAACGAATTTTAGGTTAATAAAATATAATAAAGTATGAGAATATATTCTTTATTTATTCATGAATATTACAATCCTTTTCTTAATCATCGTTATTGGTCGATTAGATTAGCAGTTTGCCTTTTTCTACCACTGTCTGTCTGTTAGGTCATCAGCCCAGAGGCTGGTTGGATCCTCAAATAGCACCACCAAAGGTTATGCGGTTATAAGGAAACCCCAAAAACCAATGGCAGCACCAAAATGAGGCGTACTAGGCAAGATGAGGAGTGAGGTAGTTTGCCATTGCTTTCCTCACTGGGTCAGAAAGTACTATTGCAGCACGACTGACCCTATGAGCAGCACCTTTCATAACATTCAGATGCACTAGTCATGCTCTGAATGTCATTACTCAGCACTACCCATACCCCAGCAACTTCCATATTGTCACAGCCATGGATGTTGACTGGGACTTCGGTGGAAGCTATACTTTACTCTGGTCTGTGCCAAGAGATGGATGCAAAAGTACGGTATCCATCAAGAAATGACAGCAGGCAGTTTCTACCACTACGAGCGCTAATGTGAGTCAATGCATTGTTTCACTTAAGCACCACTACGAGCGCTAATGTGAGTTAATGCAGAGTTTCACTTAACGCCTTATAACTATATTCGGTATAGACATTAGAAAAAACGCCTGAGGGTATTGATCCAAGGAACACGTTACAAAAAGAATTATGTAAATAGATTAATTTGGCTAGAATTTGAATAAAAAAGAAAAACCAGTAAAGAAACAAGCAATCTTAGGCTGTTTTTCCGGAACTGCATTTAGGCCGGAAGTGATTTTCGATTTTTTTTTTTTTTAGTTTGATATATCTATCCAAGACTCACACCTTTCCGGGGCATTTAGCCCTTCAACTTAAGGCACAATGAGGAATTTGCTTAATTTTACGTTTTTTCATAGTATGGGGATCCCTACTTTGTTTTCAACATTAAAACAGCCACATTAATGGAGAGTCCTCTATATAACGATCCCTTCATTAGTTCAACACACAATCCTACCCGAAGTAATCAGTCAGACGATAAAAATTAAGTCAATTATTACGGTACTAACAACGTATCGAGAATAAATTAAATCAATATATTACGGTACAATAATATACCAAGCTCGGTTCCAGTTTAAAATGTGAACGTTTGTTCAGCCCCGAACGTAATGGTATTAGGCCAGCAAGGTCGTACGTAAGTGTCTTCCTCATTAATGGCCCATTCTTCAGCTTATACTTTCACGAATTCTTAATCAGCGTCCCATCAGATATAAGAGAGCTATCGAAATAAAGATGATGTAAAAGCTATTGAATACTTAACGACTAAAATCCGCTACGTCGTTAATCAACGTTGACGTATTTCACAATCTGTCATGTGCAATTTGCTAGGATTATTTTAACGTTCATTCAAACTCCGTCCGTAATCTTATTTTAAAACACTGAAGGGTCACACAGTTTAATAACTTCGATAATGTACGCTGATGAAGAATTTGTAGTAGATAAAACGTATTATTGTTCAAATTATGTTACAGATAAGCAACATCATCCAGAAGTGTCACATTAGCATAACGGTACATAAATTATGATTTTGGCCTATAAATTATGTATCTTTAGGAATGTAGATAAGATGAATTTTCAGACAATCGTTTCCAATAATTTTTGCAAAAGATATTCATCTCATCAGAACCTATTTTGAATCATAAAACAATAGAATTACACTTGGGAGGGTGGACGACGTCTGTTGTGTTGGTATGGTGGAAACTAATGCCGTGTGTAATATATCAGTTGTTGGGGACAACACCAACACACAGTCACCGAATCAAGGACATTAATCGTTTAGATTAAAATCCCTTGACTTGACCGAGAATAGAATCCAGGGCCTCGGAAACCGAAAGTCAAGACGCTGACATAATAATAATAATATGAAATATTACACATAACTTATTAACAATTTACATTTATAATTCAAATATATCAATTAGGTCATATAATAAAATAAAGTTACGTCCCGCTAACAAATTTTACGGTACGGTTTTCGGAGGCGCCAAGATGCTGGAATTTTGTCCCGCAAGAGTTCTTGCCAGTAAATCTACCAACACGAGGCCTGCGTATTCGAACACCTTCAAATATTTGAGGCGGGATTTAATCCGCCAAATTGGGCTCAGAAAGCAAGACCTTATTCTACGGTTAAGGCGCTGGCTTTCTGACCCCAACTTTGCAGGTTCCACCTTGGCTCAGTCCGGGGTATTTGAAGGTGCTCAAATACGTCACCCTTGTGTCGGAAGATTTACTGGCACTTAAAAGAACTCCTGTGGGACTAAATTTAGGCACCCCGGCGTCTCCCAAAACCGTTAAAAGTAGTTAGTGGGATGTGAAGCCAATATTATTATTATTATTATTATTATTATTATTATTATTATTATTATTATTATTATATTAGGCTCGGAATCTTCCGTCCTATCTTTGTCATGTGACTTCGATATTAATGTCCCTTAAACATTACACAATGAGTCGTTCTAAAACGCTGAACAACATTAGTCGTAATGACAGAGAAAAAGTGACTCGCCTAGCGTGCTAAATAACGAGGTTCATTTTATGGAGCGTCGTAAGAGCAGCCATGTTTACTCCCGGGTGCGCCATCAAAGTGCAGTTAAAACTTCTCTGGCATACCAGCAGAAAAGGACAAGTTTTATGCATAATAGTGGAAAATGGAGACTGTCCTGGAGCAACAGTAACTGAAACATAGGGTAGGCAAATGTTGCAGGGGTGAGACAAGAGTAAATTAAACACGCAGCCTAAGTAGCTGCGGATATTACGGGAGGTCCAGTGAACAAATGAGTCTGCAGTGCACCAGAAAATTGCCATTACTACGTTACAAAGTGACATCCAGGGTTAGCAAGAAGACGTAATCTACGCAGAAAGGGACATACACAGGGAAGTTCTCCACTGCACTGAACGCTCACTGATGGCATGGAAGAGGGGATACCCCTAAAAACAACAATCAGCAACATCAACCTGTACGTAATTAAATACAGTACCATACTTACTCCCTGCCCCTACCACCGAATAACCAGGAACTGCAGAGTTCACAGTGATCCAAACATACAGCAGGATACATACTGAAAACATTGCTTTCGATGTGTATTCATCATCATATAGCCCGGCTCCATGGCTAAATGGTTAGCGTGCTGGTCTTTGGTCACAGGGATCCCGAGTTTGATTCCAGGCAGGGTCGAGAATTTTAACCATAACTGGTTAATTCCGCTGGCACGGGGCTGGGTGTATGTATCGTCTTCATCATCACTCCATCCTTATCACGACGCGCAGGTCGCCTACGGGAGTCAAATCAAAAGACCTGCACCTGGCGAGTCGAACATGTCCTCGGACACCGCCGACACTAAAAGCCATACGCAATTTTATTTTACCACTTGTAAGACTCAACAGACACGATGATTACAAAGTTACCATTATGATTGAACATCAAAATAAGGGTAACTGGGTGGACGGCACGAGGAAACCACTAAACTGGCGTATGAATGGGGTACTACTGAAAAATATATTTATCAAGGAGGTTGTGTAAAAATGTGGTCCCGAGAGTGATAGATATACTGTTTTTCCTTTAACATAACAAACACAACACTAGTCTATGAACCTGTGAGACAATATCAATCGCAAATGTTATAAAAAGGAATATTAGCAGGCAAAACACTTTTCTTGGTTTAATGAGTTTGAATACTCAATTAAAAGACAAGTTGCGTTAGGATGAGCCCACAGCTGGTACTCGAGCAGACAGTGACCGCACCTGGTCGCAGTCGGGCGGTTGCCGTGGTAACGGCTGGTCACAGGATCAATGTAATGCAAAGTCAGAGGCAAGCTCTTTTGTATGCAAATCGCTGGGGGGAATGAAGGAAGGGGAGAGTAGGATGGACCTAATTCAGGATCAGACGATAACAACGAGCGGGCGAGCGAGGGGAGGGGCGAGGAAATTAAGAGTTACGGCGCTATGATGTCGTGTCGTGCTAGGCGAGGCCACCTTGTTCCGTGCCCCACGCCAAGTCACGATGCACATACATCCATCGCGGTCTTATTTATTACTGCAACACTGTTTGTGTAACCATTCACATAGCAGTTGAGCTGGCACGCAGTACAGTAACCGGAAGATAACACGCAAGACGCGGGATCCGGATTAGTGGGTAGGACGGCTGACTGGAATATGTGACATCCTTTTGGGCGGGGGCGGCAGAATTCATTCATGGCATTCCGTATCTGTCGTAGGAGGTGAATGCAATGCGCAATCCCCACAGCAGGTGTTTTCAATCTAAGAGCACGGATGAGGACGATGAGACCTCTAGCCGAGCCTGGCATTGCTCCCCCTGTGGGGTGGCGCGGTAGAATAAAACCCAGGGTAGACCCCGTCTGTTGTAAGAGGAGACTAAAAGGGACTCCAGGGGCTTCCAACTTGGGAGCGTGTGTTGGTGACCACGGGGCCCTGATGTGAGTCCTTTTTTTTTACAACTGGCTTAACGTCGCACCGTCTTACGGCAACGATTGGATAGGAAAGGCCCAGAAGTGGGAAGAAAGCGACCCTAGCCTTCATTAAGGTACAGGCCCAGCATTTGCCTGGTATGAACATGGGAAACCACGGAATACCATCTTCAGGGCTGCCGACAGTGGGGGTCGAACCCAGTATCTCCCGGATGCAAGCTCACAGCTGCGCGCCATTAACTGCACGGCCAACTCGCCCGGTGAGCTGGGTCCTGGCATTGCTTCCACTTACTTGTACCAGGCTCCTCACTTTCATCTATCCTATTCGGTTCCTTTGGTCCACTCTTCTTCTTTTCTAACCCCGACGGTATTAGGTTGCGAAGCCTAGGGAGTCTTTCATTTTAATGTCCCTCGTGGCCCTTGTCTTCCTTTGGCCGATACCTTCATTTTTCAAAGTGTCGGATACCTTCCATTTTTTTCTCTCTGAGTAATGTTATATAGAGGATGGCAGCCAGTTGTACTTCCTCTTAAAACAATAATCATCGCCACCACTACCTGGCATTTACTAAAGCCGGGCTCTTCACGTTCATCTTTCCTATTCAACCACCCTTGGTCAAGTCTGATTCCCTTCTGAAAGACGCTGCAATCTCCCGCTTGTCGATGTCAATTTGGCACTTCTTGATAACAGCCTCTAGAACAGGGGATTCCAATTTGTAAGGGCTCGAGGGCCATTTTGGAAACTTTAGTCATGTTCGCGGGCCGCACTTGAATAGGCCAGTTTTCGTAAAATTCTGTAAATAGTACAGAAGCACCATTATGAAATAATATGCATAGTTCAATTTAAATGAAGATTTCATCATTTTAATTGCTTACAACATTATTTTAAAATTGCATAAAACAGTGAAAGTTGGAGCCGGGCTGAGTGGCTGAGACAGTTGAGGCGCTGGCCTTCTGGCACCAGCTTGGCAGGTTCGATTCTGGCTCAGTCCGGTGGTATTTGAAGGTGCTCAAATACGTCAGCCTCGTGTCGGTAGATTTACTGGCACGTAAAAAAAACTCCTACGGGACAAAATTTCGACACCTCGGCGTCTCCAAAAACCATCAAAAGTAGTCAGTAGGACGCAAAAATAACAATATTATTACTTGAAATTTGGATTTTAAATGTTTTTTAAAATAAAAGTAATAATCTGTTGAGAACAAGTGAATAAGGGGGAACAAGTATTAAAGAATAATTCGTTCTGACTTGGGTCTATAAGGTGTATAAAAATTAATACGTTTCTGAACGAGCTAATAAATATTTTTGTGACTTGCCTTCACATTATTTCTTACAGTGTTCTCACGGGTCGCAAAAATGGCTTCGCGAGCCACATGCGGCCCGCGGGCCGCCATTTGGAAACCACTGCTCTAGAACGACCTTGTGTCGTTTTTGTTGTCTTCCCTAACTGCGTTGTTCATTCTTCGATAGATAAATCAACAACAACAACAACAACAAAGTGATTTACTGAATACACAATACAGAATAAAAACACATAAGGACTTGACGTAAGGTTTTGCTAGCAATCCATAAAAAGGTAGTAAAACTAAGTACAGAACACCTGTTATCAGTACCACCGGGACCCGAACCGAAAATCTCCAGATGTATAGCGAGAGTACATCGATCCAATGTCCGGCTCCATGGCTAAATGGTTAGCGTGCTGGCCTTTGGTCACAGGGGTCCCGGGTTCGATTCCCGGCAGGGTCGGGAATTTTAACCATCATTGGTTAATTTCACTGGCACTGGGGCTGGGTGTATGTGTCGTCTTCATCATCATTTCATCCTCATCACGACGCGCAGGTCACCTACGGGTGTCAAATCGAAAGACCTGCATCTGGCGAGCCGAACATGTCCTCGGACACTCCCGGCACTAAAAGCCATACGCCATTTCATTTCATCGATCCAATTATGAATTACCTTTCATTAGTCTGTAACTATGCTTTGACTTGATGGATAAATTATTTTGCATCTGTCTCCTGGCACAGGGTGCAGGGGTAGCTTCCCTGCTTGGAGGCCCCGAATTCGATTCCCGGTCAGTTAAGAGATTTTTATCTGGATTTGAGGCCTGCTTCGATATCCACTCTGTTTACGTGAGAACAATTGAGGAGCTATCTGACGGTGAGATAGCGGTCCCGGTCTAGAAAGCAAGAAGTACGGCCGATAAGGTTCGTCGTTCTGACCACGGATCATCTCGTAATCTTTTGGTACAGGCCGGAGCAAAATGTATCTTCCACCAAAGTCTCGAGTGTCGTTTACGGTTGCGCCCATGACAGTATAAAAGCTGCTGAGGTAAGGTTAGTTTTGAGAACTGACACTCGGGCCACGTCCATTGCGCCTGTATGTTGTAAAAGACGCTACTCATGGGGCCAATCATCTGGCCCAGTGCGTAAAGCAATGGCCATCGGCTTTAGCGGTTTCCGTATAACTGCGTAACATTAGGTGGTATATTTCGAGGATCTAACCAGACTGAAGACTTAGAGGAACAGACTTCGCTTTATGTTAAGGAAGCAAGAGAGAAACTCACGGAAGTTGGCAATCTTTTATTAGTAGTGTTATAAAAGCAGAAGTTCTAAAAAAAAAAAAAAAAAACCTTCAGAGATTTGTTGGAATAGCAAGAAGTCGATCGAGCTTCGTAGCACTACAATGTCAGCAAAACCGTGTACAATACAGAATATGGAAAATTGTTCACGCGACTCTAAAGAAGAAAGGATATCGTTCCCAGAGGTCGTATGGAAAAAAAAATCAAGGTCACACTTACAAACAAGTAACCCATGAGTACATTTTAGTATACACTCGACTGGAAAATTTATGAGACAGCTATATTGTACTCAATTTCCCCTCCTTATGCGGCAACAAGTTAAAAGCAATTAATGGATATATGCGAATAAGGGTATAAGGAAACATAAAGGAAACTTTCCAGGAGCCGACTTGCGCAGCCAGAACTCCTTATTCGTCACTGGAATTGACCCAGCCCACGTCTGTAGTACGCCAGAAGCGGTCCTATTAAGCCGCAACTGACTCATAGAGACAAGTATACAGGAATAATACTTAGGAATCCAAATTATTAATTTCCACGAAATTCAATATCAAATAACTCATTACAAATTTCGTGTTCCTACGGTCGAGATGCGATAATCTGTCTTTCTCGGTATCTGATCCCGAACACTTTCAGAATTTCAAATAGCTTGGTCCAATCAACGTTATCGATTGCCTTTTCTAGATCTACGAATGCCATGTAGGTGGGCTTGTTTTTCGTAATTCGATTGCCCAAGATCACGTGAGATACCAAGAACATGTATCAAAACAATTTGGATTACAACGAATACTCTCTCCTCTGCTTCTTGTGATCCGGAATTTTCCTCCTTCCCGAATACTGTACTGTGCTAACCCTTTACGATTTGCTAAAGAATGATTATCCGATCTTGACCTCTACAATTTTACAGTGGAGATTGATGTTGGACTATAAAAAAAAATAGAATCAAGAACTCCCCAGGACCACATGTTTGTTACCGACTTGGTATTTCTTGCTTCAGTTCAGGCTAGTAGGCTATATCAATATTCTAATGATGAAAGAAAAAATTGACTTCGCCTCCTTTACCCTTCAAGTGCATACCTACGTTCTTAAGAACTTCAATGAAATAAGTAACTCATTTTACACTAAATGATTATCTGATCAGATAATAATGCTATTGGTTTTACGTTCCACTAACCGAGAGGCCGGAATTTGGATCCCCCAAAAGTTATTTTACGTAGCGGTAAATATACTTACAAGGGGCTGGTATATTTGGGAATAATCAAATACCACCGAGTGAACCGGAATCAAACCCACCAAATAGGACTCAGACGCTCCGTCTGAGCCATTTACAACCCAGCTTGGTCAGTTTACTTCAATAATAATAATAATAATAATAATAATAATAATAATAATAATAATAATAATAATAATAATAATAATAATAATAATAATAATAATTGCCATTATCCAACTACAGCGCTGGTTACGTGTAAGTATGGTTCTTCTCGACTTTGTTCTATCATTCTACCACATTGGCTCGCCTGGTGGTCATGATCATTAAGGCGTCAAGTCTGTATGGTCTGACACCGTGTTTAGCCGGTTCGAGTCTCGTTGGTCGAAAACAAAAGTTTCACCATCAAAATGTTGGCTGGCAAGGTAGGAGAGGTGGTGGTATACAATTTCTATTCACTAGATTGCGTGCCAAAAGCCTGGATTCAATTCCAAACACCTCTACAATGTTCATATGGAGTAAGGGCAAATGGCGCTGGTAACGGTGATTTGTCCGTCGAAGGGACACGTTAGCCTTGAGCCGACCCCTTGATGCTATCCGACAGGAGTAAGCCTTTCCTACTTTTATATATCACGTCATTCATTTCATCTCATTAACACCACTGATGAGGTTGACGTTAGGAAGGGCATCCGGTCGTAAAACTCGCTACAAAGATTCATCCCACAGTAGGTACATTCCTCATCCAACACTGTGTTCCAATTCAAGTTTCGCAGTCTTAAGCTGTTTTGTCTAGACTATGATGGCGTTCTAAACTCAATCAACCAACCAGACGCCATTAATGTTTCAAGTAGTAATTGCAACAAAACAACGTTTTTGACGTAAGCAGAATTCCAGTTGTGTTTCTTCACATTTCTCAGTTGCCGAGAACGTTCGGAATGGTACGCTGCTGCTTAATATTTAAGTAGACAAGGACGATCAGCAGCGTGACCTATCTAAGCAGTGACGTATAATAACACGTAATGTCAATAAGTTAGTTAAATGACCGTCAAATAAAAAAAGAACGTCAGAAATATACACCTTATACTGAAGAATTGTCACACTACAGCTGTCACCACTACACCTTAACCATAATAATGCACGACGTTCGAAAACGCCAAGAGCTAAACATATGAATTAATAACAGTAGTACGAGACTAAAAAGAATGCTATATTCAGAATGAGTCCCGCTAGACGTCCAATCTTTTTAAAACTTCCTGAAAAGCAATTTACGATAAAACTTCTTTATCTCGAAAGAGAAATATGGATGGGAATGACACAGCAACTTGAATTAAGCGGGAGAGGAGAAAAAAAAGGAAAAGTTCCTTTTCTGTTATCGCATTCTTGAGTCTCTTTAAAGACGTTAATATAAATTCAATGGCCATCATGGAGTGAGGTAGCGACAGCGCATGAACAAAACACTCTCGCCGGGCGAAGAGGAAGTGAAGAGAGGGAGAGGGAGGAGGGAGAAAAAGAGCCGGTCTGACAACTGGAGAGAGATGGAGAGAGCAGGTTGTACTCTTGAGAATTCCAGTAATTGGTGCTGCAGTGCAAGCCAGCCCACGCATTAGTTAGAACGGGACGATTTACTTGGAAGAAGAAATAAAATTCCTGTTACACAGATCATAGTAGAGTTTATGAACCAGTTCGGAATTTCCGGATACTATAAAAGGAAAAGAAAAACGGTCTTTCAACCAGCCGAAATGCATTAATCGAATACATTAACCAGAAGAGGCCCTGTACCCCGTCAGGGCACAGAATAATAATAATAATAATAATAATAATAATAATAATAATAATAATCGAACGGGGTTGTGTCGGGGTCACGCAAGTAATGAATGACGTAGAACACTACGGTGTGATAGGTATAGTCAAAATGAAATATCTGCTGTAGTCAGTATGGGCTTGAAATGTTACCTGACATTTCTTAATTCTAAACAAATTCACACCTTCAAGATCACAAGTTCCACATCATTTTATACCACTGTTGCAGCGGAAGTCCTCCGCTGCGGCTCCAGTAGCGCGGAACGACGCTCGGCCGCCTTTACTTAGAGATTAACCCGATTAGTCTTTTGACGCTCGGTGTTTGAATGTTTTCATCTGATAATTCTACTAGCTGTAGTACCCGGCGTTGCCCGGATAGTTTCTGAATATTTCCCTTTTAGATTTGCATTACCAGTTAGTTATGTGTGAAGTGAATTTTTATATAATTACTTTTTGACTTGCAGATTGATATGTTACGATCTATAATATAGTTTAAGAATTATTTAGATGTGTTTGTTTTCAAGTTTTAGATTATTTAATTTTCGAGTAAAATTTCGTCTTTATAGAAGCTCGAATCGACTGGGAAGTATTTTATCCTGTCAAAAATTAATAAGTTATAACTATATGTATTTAGCCGTCGCACTATAGATACGATGTACAGGATTTCAACTGTCAATGAGACTGCCCCCCTCTCGCCCCCCACCCCTAAGGGATAAAAATGGATTATCACCATTCATCTCAGTGACCCCGAAAACTGTAGATTCGACACTGTTTTCGATTATTTTTATATCTCACTCCCCCTTCACCCTCACTCCAAAGGAGGCGGAACATGAACTTAAAAAACTCGGAGTGTCACTATTCATTTCAGCGACCACGAAAACTATGGATTCGATACTATTCTAAATTATTTTTATACCCCCCCTCGCCCCTTCCATAAGGGTGCTAGGGGTGTCTTACCCCCACGCGGTTTGTCTCCTGATACTAATTGATAAGTGTACCAAGTTTGGTGAAATTGCTCCAGTGGTTTAGGAGGAGATGTCATTTACACACCCACGCACACACATACATCCATTTTTATATATAGTAAGAAGCAGAAGATGAAGAAGAAGAATGAAACATTTTATATATAGTTTTTAGATTATTTTTATATCTCACCCCTTCACCCCCCACTTGGACCTGTAAAAAATTCGGAGTATTACTATTCATCTCACAGACCCTGAAATCTATGGATTCGAAACTGTTTTTAATTATTTCTATATCTCACCCCCCATTCGCTCCCCACCTAAAAGGGGACTGAACTTGGACTGTAAAAAATTCTGGAGTATTACTTTTCAACTCAGCGACCCCGAAAACTATGAATTCGACACTATTCTCGATTATTTTTATGACTAACCCCCTGACCCCCTTCCCTTAAGGGCGCTAGGGATGGCTTACCCCTACAGTGCTCGTCTCCCGATAGTAAGTAATACGTGTACCAAGTTTAGTTGAAATTGCTCCAGTGGTTTAGGTGGAGATGTGTCATTTACCCCCCCCCCCCCACACACACACACACACATTTTATATATAGTAAGATAAGATTTTTATACTGCACCCCTTTTCCATCCCCGCCCAAAGGAGTCCTATGAGTGCCTTACACAACAGTATACCTTTTCCAGATAGTAAGTCTTATGTGTACAAATTTTGGTTGGCAGCTATGCCCAAACGTACATGCATAATCTCGCTGCTCTAGAATCCTGGAACTGACGTTGCCATGGTTACGGCAGTTCATTTCTTTTATCCGATTCCTAGAGCAGGGGCAGTGTGGTGCCAATATCTCCGTAACGGTTGGTTTTAGGACCTTAAAACATGGTTTTCGGGCCCGTATGGCTTACTGAGTTTTGATCTTTGCGTCAAGAGGATTAAATTGAGCTTTGTCTCGTCCTTATACGACAAATTCGATTTTTTGCCTATATTAGCCTATTATTTTTATATATCTCTACCCCCGCCTCCCACCTAGAATTGTTTTGAAAATAAAATAGAGCCCATGTTATTCCCTGTCAATGTAGCTTTCTATAGGTGAAGACATTTTTAAAATCGGTTCAGTAGTTTTTGAGTCTATTCGTTACAAACAAACAAATTTTTCCTCTTTATAATATTAGTATAGAAAACTCACTAATACGAATCACACGACACGTCATACGACGTGTTAACACTCCGCAGGTTCTCTTGCATCACCCAATGTCATGCCGAGGTCAGACACTTCTTGCGGTGTAAATTTGTCAGTCCAGTGGTGGCTTGTGAAGTTTCATATAAGAGGGCACGTTATGAGTTAAATACAGACATGGATAATAGGCCCATGTCTAAACTACATACACATATTTACAAATGCAAGTATAAACATTCAAGGATAATATGCCAGGGCACATCTCGGCTTACCTTACCATTAATACGTACTTACTGTATGTCAGATCCACCTTTCTTTCTTTCTTTCTTTCTTTCTTTCTTTCTTTAGTTGTAGCAAATCTCTTGATTGCTTGCTTATTGAAATCTGGAATTCCTTGGACCATCCTCTTTTCTACGGAGAGCATAGCCAGCGATGTTCTACTTCTCAGTTGCCGTTAAATTTCTCAGAAATGTCATCTTTAATGTAGGGACAGACGTTTCTCTTTCCTCAGTAGTAAATTTGTATTTTTATATTATTATTATCAACAATAGCACGTTCGAAAATACAAGTGAATGAACTGCGTGACTTTCATTCCTCCATTTCTTCCTGTTACCCTTCTCGACCGCAGTCTGCTCGTGACCGAGCTCCTCTAGTTACAGCTCGTTACAGCTCCAAGAAACATAGCCAACTGCATCATTCGGAGACCTTTCAAGTGTTGGGCACTATTTCCTGCCTCAATACTGAGTAAAGAGAAGTTAGAAGTCATCTGTCTGTCTGTTAGGTCATCAGCCCAGAGGCTGGTTGGATCCTCAAATAGCACCACCAAAGGTTATGCGGTTATAAGGAAAACCAATGGCAGCACCAAAATGAGGCATACTAGGCAAGACGAGGAGTGAGGTAGTTTGCCACTGCTTTCCTCACTGGGTCAGAAAGTACTATTGCAGCACGACTGACCCTATGAGCAACACCTTTCATAACACTCAGATGCACTAGTCGTGCTCTGAATGTCATTTACTCAGCACCACCCATACCCCAGCAGCTTCCATATTGTCACAGCCATGGATGAGAATGGGACTTCGGTGAAAGCTACGCTTTACTCTGGCCTGTGCCAAGAGATGGATACAAAAGTACTGTATCCATCAAGAAATGGCAGTAGGCAATTAGAAGTCATATTTATTTAATTATCACGGGGACGATGGGCTTGAAATATGAAGAAATATTGGGTCTATTTTAATATGAATGCAAAGAAACTGCACTGTTATCGAATTTATTTTTAGAGAATTAAAATGTGATCTCTCGAGTTCTCGCCTACATTCGTCCCAAAGTAAAATTATTTCCTAAACTCTTTAAACTAAAACATGTTGATCCTTACTTACAAGTAGAAACGTTTCATATTTTAACAAATCTGTTAAAGGATTTAAAAAAATCAAAAATCGCAACGTGGCGTGAAGAATTTGTTGTTTTGCCATATCTGTGTATATCACAGAATAACTCCGATTATAGACGACAGACGTCTACAAAAATCTCTGTTATTTACTTCCGGGAGCTGAAGGCAAAACTAAACTATTACGGTATAACGTCCAAGAGATGGCAGGAGGTGCCAGAGATAGACGCAGCCTTTGAAAATTAACAGGAAAAAGGGGGGGAAAAAGTTATATAGACGGGCGTAGCACTCAACAGGCTAAACGTCTCCTCTACGGTCACATAGGCGTTGTAACCGGGAGCTGATATATATGACTGCACGCTCTATCCTGTAGCCAGATTTCGCTTGCTACAAGTACTACTCGCCTTCCTTATGTGTATTAGTAGGGCACGTGACCGTATGACCTTATGGGCCGGTCACCGCTGTGTGTCATTGAATACTGCCATCGCACGTGTTGTCTAGAAATTATTTCGATTTTTTAAATGTTTTTGTAACTCTCAGCCGCGGGTGTACGGTTTCAAAATTATCGATGTAAAAATGTCCATGAAACGCGGTTAGTGCTGATTCCACGAACGAAACTATCAAGTTATTATCATCCTTAACCTTTCGCGTTCATACACTGAAAATGAAATGTCGTATGGCTTTTAGTGCCGGGATATCCCAGGAAGGGTTCGGCTCGCCAGGTGCAGGTCTTTCTATTCGACTCCCGTAGGCGACCTGCGCGTCGTGATGAGGATGAAATGATGATGAAGACAACACATACACCCAGCCCCGTGCCATTGGAATTAACCAATTAAGGTTAAAATCCCCGACCCGGCCGGAAATCGAACCCGGGACCCTCTGAACCGAAGGCCAGTACGCTGACCGTTCAGCCAACGAGTCGGACTTCATACACTGACATGCCGGAAGTCATGAGATGGCAGTATTTAAAGGTGGCGTCGTGACACCTCGGAAGTGCCCAGACCTGTACCAGGTATGATCTGAGATCTCGCGAGTGAGTGTAAACACCGCCTGTGCTGGGCGTGGCAAGGCGACGTTAATTATAGTCTTTCGAACGGAGCATGATTGTGGGAGCCGGATGAATGGAACTTTTCACTGTCGAAGTTGTGCCGACAAACGTTCCTCGATCGACGGTGCCTCGTGTGTATCGGGAATACCTCGTGGAAGGCATTAACACCAACAGTGAACACCGCAGTGGACGACCACAGATTCTTAATGATCGCGATTAGCAGCGTCTGTCCAGAATTATCCGTGGTAACACAGAAGCCACACTCACTCAAATCACATCCACGTTCAATGCAGGAGGTACCAAGCGTATTTTTTACCATCAGTGGGATATGGGAGCAGAAGACCTACCAGAATGCCACTGTTAACACCACGACACCGAACACAGCGTCTCACCTGAGCAGGTGACGTTGCTAACTGGACCTTGGAGGATTGGCGACATGTAGCTTGGTGCAGATAAGGCGCAGGACCCATGAAGGACCCCCCCCCATGGCACTACAGCCCTTGAAGGGTTTTGGCCTACCATGCGACCGCTGCTCAGCCCGAAGGCCTGCAGATTACGAGGTGTCGTGTGGGCAGCACGACAGATCCTTTCGACCGATATTCTTGGCTTTCTAAGCCGGGGCCGCTATCTCACCGTCAGATAGCTCCTCAATTCTAATCACGTAGGCTGAGTGGACCTCGAACCAGCCCTCAGGTCCAGGTAAAATCCCTGATCTGGCCGGGAATCGAACCCGGGGGCTCCGGGTAAGAGGCAGGCACGCTACCCCTACACCACGGGACCGGCAGCCCCATGAAGACGTGGACCCCTATTGTGAACAAGACATCATATATGCTGTAGGTAGTTCCACAGTGGTACGAGGTGTGTTCACGTGGTACGGGCTGGATGCGCTGATCCACCTAAACAGATCGTTGACCAGTGCCTGCTACACTGAACTGCTTGATGACCCCTTTACTTTTCTGCATGGACTTCACATACCTCTTCAATAATGGAATATTGCAGCAGGATAACGCACCGTATTATCAGGCCCAAGCTGTCCGGAAATGGTTCCAGGAGCGTTCTGGGGAGTTTCAACGATTGCTGTAGCCACCTTATTCGCCTGATATGAATCACGTCAAGCGTTTATGGTGATTGTGTTTGTTCACACCCAGGACTCTGCACCTAAAAATAGCAGGAAGCTGTTGGTAGCTATCCAAACCGCATGGGTCAGAATCTCTGCACGGGCGTTTCTTCCACTTATGGAATCGATGCCAAGATGAGTTGGGTCGAGCTAGAGGGGGGCCGACACGATTCTAGACCCTTATCCCATTACTTTTGGCATGTCAGTGCATATCGGATATGATCCGACATCACGATCTTCTATCATGCTCTTACGCTTGAAACACTTTAGATCAGCGGTTTCCAAATGGCCGTATGCGGCCCGCGAAGCCATACTTTGAGGCCCGCGAGGGCTTTTAAAAAACATTTTACGAAGTGTGAAGAAAATTTACAAAAAATATTTCATATCTCGTTCAAAAATGTATTAATTTTGTTATCCTTTACAGATAGGTAGATCGAATCGCGAATAAAGAGATACTGAATCGAACTGGTGAGAGGAGATCGATTTGGCTAAATTTGACCAGAAGAAGAGATAGAATGATAAAACACTTCTTAAAGACACCCAGGTTTTGTACAGTTGATTTTTGAGGGAAGTGTAGGAGGTAAGAACGGTAGGGGTAGACGAATATGACAAGTAGATTAGATCAGATATAGGATGTAGTAGTTATGGAGAAATGAAAATGTTAGCACAGGATAGGGTGGCATGGAGAGCTGTATCAAACCAGTCTACGGACTGATGACTCAAACAAAAATCCTTTATAGACCAAAGTCAGAACTAATCCATTCTTTAATATTACCGGTATTTCCGTTTTTTTTAAGTATTCACTTGGTCTGAATAGATTATTTTTTATTTGAAAAAATAAAATCCAAACTTCGTCGGTAAATGAGCCCTCACAAATGCGAGTACTACGTCTTAACCATTATAAAAATGGCTATGGATCCATGCCAACCTCACTGCGGACATTTTATGCAAGCATGCAATGAATACCGAGAAATACTTTAATTGCCATTGCTGTAAGAAGCGGTTTCAATTCTTCGTTCTTCTCTCATTGGTAGGACTGGCTGGTACACAGCGCTGCATACTTGAAGATATTTTCAGGGCAGTACTCCTGGAAGTGCACTGTTGGGATTTTAGGCTCTTTTAACTGTATATCATTCTTCCCTTCACACTATTCCCACTAAATTGTCCTTTTCAGTTTTGTTTTGACTACATTATTAACTTCCGATTATCTTTAGGCATTTTTCTCCCTTTTGTAATTTGTCAAATATTAATTCAAATGAACTTACATTGTAGGGTGCTCTTCTTTCAAACTCAGTTGTCCTAGGTATAATAGGCCTAGTATTTATTTTTAATTTCACTCTTTTATGAAATTGTAAAATGGTGTTTTAAGCAATTAAAATCTTCGTTTCAATTGAACTATGCACATGATTTCGTACTGGTACCTCTGTTCTGTTACCTGAATTTTACTAAAATTGGCCCATTATTAAAGTGTAGCTTACGACCATTCCTAAGTTTCCCAATGAGGTCCTCGAGCCCTTACAAATTGGCATTCAATGTTCATTGTAAGAATAGCGCACTTTAACGGCAGCATTAGCAACTATTGGGTCTAAAAAGCAGCAGTCTTTGAAATAGTCAAGGTGGCAGAAGATTACGCACGACTGGTCTGAGTACAATATCAGGCGCATGCACGTATTCAATGGGAGGAATAGGAGTAGGGGATCCAGACCCCTCCCGAATTTCTTCCGTAAGTTATAAGTATACTTTAAACATAACTGCAAGTGAATGAATTTCTGATTAGGTATATTTACTTTTCGTAATTTCACAAGTATCAGAATTCGAAATGATATAGGCTTACATAAATATTTACTGTTGGGCTGTTTTATGTTTTAACATAAAAGAACTATGTTAGCAATATATGTCCTATTTGAAAGACAAGGGCCATGAATGGCGTGAAAATGAAAAACTAGGCCTCGAATATTCTAATACCATTGGGGTCGGAAAAGAGCAAGAGTGAACAAGCGAGGTCGGAAAGGATAGATGAAAGTGAGGAACCTGGCACAAGTCTCCTTCTCCTACTAACCAATATCGCATAAACCAAGTATCCCCCACCCAGCAATACTGCATGCCACAACACCCTACGTCGCATCCCACACCACATCACGAGCACCTCCCTAAATACTGACAACCTCTTTACCGAAGTCTCAAATCGAAGCCACCACCACATTTCAAACGATCCATTTCACCTCTCCTATCCTTCGAAATACTGGAATTTTACCAAACAAAACCAAAAGTCTACGCCCTCAGGGCCTCACATCAAATTGAGATAAAGGACCAAGTAGGTCGGGGATCTCAAACAAACCCACAGCTGCCGCTCGCGAGCGGCAGCAATCGCAATGCGAGGTTCAGGTTCAAGTAAACTCCAGATCATCTTTCCAAAAGACAGGTCATTCTTTTGTGATGATGATCTAGATCTCAAACTCAGGCAAAAGCTGTTGAAATGTCACGTCTGGTCAACACTGCTTTATGAAGTAGAGACCTAGACTGTCAAAGCTTCCTCGCAGAACAGATTAGATCATTAGAGGCCTTTGAAATGTGGTTACATAGAAGAATGGTCAGAATACCCTACACAGATTTTCTAACAAATAATGAAGTGTAGAGCTAGAGCTGAGCGTGAGGTGACAAACATCATCAACATCAGGAAAACATATTATTTAGGTCATATTCTACGAGGTAAAACGTACGGGCTTCTACACCTGATATTACAAGGCAAGACAGAAGGCAAGCGACGATCTTGGATGTAAATTAAAAATTAATTTACCGAGTTTCATTGGTTTATCCACGCCTCCCATTAGTTTTCAAAAGCACTTCTGCGCCTTCACTACCTTCGTGCCGGGAAGTTAACACCAGTGATCTCATCGACTACTGGGAAATCGTTCTATTATACTAGTCGGGTCAAGACACAGATCCAACACAATGACGACAGCTCAACCTACGCACTCATCCATTTGAACTTCTAGGAAGGGACTGCGGTCTGACGAAGATCAAGGTCGCTCTTCTTTTAATATTGTCCCCCCCAGGCGGAGAGGGCTGGCTGCTCCTTCAGCCTGCCCAGAGGACAACAGTTTCTTTCCGAAGGTCACGCACACAATGAAGGATATTGCAGGCGCCAGTAGCCCGTTTTTTTTTTTTTTTTTTTTTTTTTTTTTTTTTTTTTTTTGCAGTGATGGACTAGGTCTAGAGAATTCAAATTAAAGTACCGACTTGTACAGTTCATGAGAAAGAACGTGAACTGCATTGCGTTAAGTCAGCGGTTTGAATGCAGACTCAGCAACTGAAAGCGACGTGTTTTCTAGGTTCTTCCTTTTCTCACGCGAGGATAACCTCGTTGAAGCGTACAGATATGCTACCTTTCTCAATTCTAGCACTACTAATGAATACAATACCTTATATAAACTTATATACTACGTAAAAAAAAATAGCCCACTGCGACATGTGGAAAATGCAGTCTCGTGGCGTAGTGGTAACGTGTCTACTTCTTAGCCGAAGGATATGAGTTTAATTCCCGGCCAGTTAAGTGCTGACTTCTGCAGGCTTCGGGCTGAGTAGCAGTCGCTTGGTAGGCCATAGCCCTCTTGGGCCATGGGGTTTAGTTTTATGTTATTCTGATAACATTGTTTTAGTTCTTAAGTTTTAATTATATTATATTATATTATATTATATTATATTATATTATATTATATTATATTATATTATATTATATTATATTATATTATATTATATTATATTATATTATATTATATTATATTATATTATATTATATTATATTATATTATATTATAGTACTTTTGCATCCATCTCCTGGCACAGGCCAGTATAGCTTCCACCGAAGTCCCAGTCCTCTCCATGGCTGTGACAGTATGGAAGCTGCTGGGGTACGGGTAGTGGTGGTGAATAATCAATTAATCACGTTTGGAGCATGACCAGTGCGTCTGAGTGTTATGAAAGATGTTGTTCATAGGGTCAGTTATGTTACAGTATCACTTTTTGGCCCAGTGAGGAAAGCAACGGCAACCTCACTTCTCATCTTGCTTAGTACGCCTAATTTTGCCATTGCTTTTTGCTCTTTCCCTAAAATCGCCTAGCCTCTGATAGTACTGTTTGAGGATCCAATCAGCCACTGAGCTGATGACCTAACAGATATTATATTATAAATTGTGTTCGACCAACTGGACTGAATACTTACAACTTCCACGAAAAATGCGGTATCTCAGTGAAGAACTCTGCACATAACACTAAAAAGAAGCTATATATATGTCTCCAGCAACTACACGAGAACCTCCTTGAACCATCATTAAACTAAGCTCTTTGCGAGCAGAGGGTGTCGGCAGATCTCACCAAAACTTTTCATACTTGATTTCACGACACACTATTTGTTTTCATAATGTAAAAGATTAAAAAATGGTTTATTTTCGCTTGTTAAAAGGGTTGTTTATATTACAAGACAACATTTTGTACTCGTCCCATGAGTGTTAATAATTTAATCATAGACTTAGTCGTGTCGATTTCGACTTCGCTGTTACTTATAATGAGGATGCTACGATAATAAAAGGATGCACTTTTTATGCGCCATCTGTAAGTTGAATAAGTTATGTATTTTATTTTTATTATGGGAAGGTAACTTCTATACAGTATCTGTACAGTTAAGTCGTGTTCCGTCACACATACAATAAGTTATAAGGTATTTTTAGTTCTTTATAATCTAATTGCATTTACTATACTTCATAGTTTTCAAGCAGTTGTATTGCTTGCTCATTTGTATTTTAGTCGTATGCCACTTTATTTGCTTAATGAATACTGCTAGTTACCTCTAATAATTAAAATCCAATCTCTGCTAGTGGAAAGAAAGAAAGAAAAATATTTCGAACAAAATTATCAAATATATCAACACTGAGAAATATTTCGGACAAAAATTAGCACGATTCTGTATCACTGCTCAATATGTGAACAAACAAACAAACAAACAAACAAACAAACAAACAAACAAACAAACAAACAAACAAACAAACAAACAAACACAGCATATGCTGCAAGCCTTGACTGTTGTTCGCAGGCTTTGTACGTATTTCCTTACAGGCATGAGTTCCTTCATGATTTCTGTATTGTTTCCTTCCTTTTTCTTTTTTTTTTTCTTTTTCAATCAAACTGTTGAGTTGTTTAATGTCAAGGTATAACATAAGTGGCAGCTTGTGCTAAAAACTGCTACTAGTGCGGTAGTCCAGTGCTCGGAGCCTAGAAGCACAACGTGTGATTTATCGGTACGCATGCGCACACATCATGTTTATACGCAGAGGAGGATCCTTGTGGGACGTCATAGCCTCTCTTTAGAATTTTAGCACGAGGTGACGCGGCTACTTCCTTGGGAATCGAAACAAAGTCAGCACTTAAGAACGAAGACAATAAAATTTTGTTTTGTAGGATAGAATCACCAAGGTGCGATAGATTATGTGCAATGGAGGAGTATTGAGCCATGCTAGAAAAGAAATCTCTTTCCCAAACTATTAACCAATTTGAGACGAAATTCCGATTTTGTACACTGGATGCAATAATTAATTTGTCAGGGTGCTGTAAACGAGCTAGCAGAAAAGGCTATGAAGAGACTGAAGAAATAATTATTTTACAGGGATTCGCACTGTAACCGCGTTAGCACAATCCGTGCAGTTCTTACATGTCCTTAGCTACCGACTTCTCCGAAGCATAACTCTACTGTAGGTACCATGATGATGAGACTACTTTGGCGCACCTGGGGAAACTTTCACTAGTTGCTTCCATCTTCCCTTCACTTGGAAAGTTACACAGCTACCATGTGTCTATAATAAAATAACGGAAAGCCACGTGATTTCAGGGACAGTATTCTAGCTGTCTGGTCTTGGAGTAGGAGGGAAAGGGAATCAAAAATAGTGGCAGAAAATCCCAGGCGTCTTTCTAGCTCTAATCGCTACTCGGGGAATACAAACAACAATATTTTCCTTCTGCAACACAACATTTCCACGGTTGTTTGGAATCAAGGAACAGCCGGCAAACAAGCAAATAACAATACAGTACTACATTCATGAGATTTCTTCTCCCATATTCGATTAGCTAAGTTCTTCTGATAGCTACATTTCTGAAGTGCATCAAAAAGAAACATCTCTTACACTTTTAACTACTGTGCAATATGCTGTATTATTGCGAGTCCCGCTGCAGGAGCAAAATAATCGAGCATTCGCCTTTTTTTTCTTGTTTTCTGCACGTTTACAAGGGTTTCAATAAATTATTTTCTGCCTTACTCTATGCAGCTTGTACTCATCAGTCAACTTCACAGGCTTCAAGCCTCTTGAGAAGGGTTTCTGCCAAGGTTCAGTCAGATCTCTGCTGGAAAGAGAAAGAAGAAACGTTTTCAGAAGTACTACTTTTAATTTTAATCTGATGACATTACAAAGTGAAGGGCAAGATTCAGTGTGAGCCACAGCCTGAGGATATAGCCAACGACGTCAGAGAAGGGAAGAAAAACTTGCTATTCCAGTCATTAGCTACGTGTTCTGCAAATCGTAGATTATAAACAGAACAATTTTATCGGGAATTAATAAGACCTGTGGTGAGAGTAGGTAGACATTCCAGCAGTGGAGCGGAATCTCATTAATAATAGTGAAGCTAGCCAACAGACCATGGCCACAGAACAAGATGGTGTAGTGGATTGCGATCATATGGCCACTGCTGTACTTCATACATATGTATGAGCAGCCATTTCCCTGGACTCCCAGCGGGATGGAAGCTGGATTGCAACAAGCTGCTCGCACGTCCGCTACCAAATGTAGCTATTAGCTATTTATCGCACATACACACACACATACACACATACGCGGTCTTCCAAGAGCAGCAAAGTTTAAATCTCCTGACCATATTCTATGTGACAGACTCAACATTAACTGCACAAAGTTAACGATCGACTTCAAGTAAATGATTTTTTAAAATTCACTGTTCTCTCTCACCCAGAGGTTCCTCACTTCCTCAAAACAGATACTTTTTGAGATCATGGGGCTCCAACAGAACAGAAGCTCACCGGAGAAAAAAATAGGTTTTTATATTTTATTACGATTTTCTGGCGGTTAATCCAAACATTTTAGATAGATAGATAGATAGATAGATAAAGCCTTTATTTTCTGTGGCGAAGTTAGGGCTCTTAGCCCTTTCTTACACTTAACCACACACATAGTTATTATTCCATACAATTACATTGATTAACTTAAAATACCAAGAACTACATTTTCACAAAATGTCAACATTTTATGGCAGTTTTAATGATTCGAACAAATGTTTCTTAATAAAACCTGTAGATTTTTTAAAGCAGTTTATTTTGTTTCATTCGGCATAAACTCAAAGGGTTTGTATGACTGAATAATCGATTTGTTTCCCGCCTAGAATGTATAAATTGGCATCGTTTCTCATTTAAATTACGCCTAGTGATCAGATAATAATAATAATAATAATAATAATAATAATAATAATAATAATAACACGTTTAATGAAGTCACCTGTAATCGCTAGTGTTACAATAAGTTGCTTTGAATACATCGCACAGCAACGCAGCAGATTCTCCAGTAGTGAAATTTTCGAGATGTATAGCTCAGACAGCAGAGCACTGGCTTTCTGAGCACAAGTTGAGGTGTTCGATCCCGGTTCAGTCCGGCGATATTCAAGCCTTTCAAGTACGTCAGCTTCGGGTCGGAAGTTTTACCGGCACGTAAAAATTCTCCTGTAGGACTAAATTCTGACATCTCGGCGTCTCTGAAAAGCATAAAAGTGGTTAGTGAGACGTAAAACGAATAACACTATCATGTAGAACTTGAGCTGAGGAAAAATATTCTCGAAAGTCAAATACCTCCATTACGAGTGAAATTTCGTGAAGAACAATGGAATTAAGAACTTGAAACTGAGCGAGTTAGTCGTGCGATTAGAAGCGCGCAGCTGAGAGCTTGCATTCGGGAGATAGTGGGTTCGAACCCCGCTGCCGGCAGCCATCAATATGGTTTTGCATGGTTTCTCATTTTCACACAAGGCAAACGCTGGGGCTGTACATTAATTGCATATGATGATGCTGGATTTAGAATGTTAAACTAGTGTTCCTTGTAATATTTTATTTCCATAGAATTGCTTGTTGTACTCTTGTTATTATTATTATTATTATTATTATTATTATTATTATTATTAAGGACACAGCCACTTCCTTCCCACTCCTTGCCTTTCTTATCCCATCGTCGAGATAAGACCTATCTGTGTCGGTGCGACGTAAAGCCAATCAAATAAAAAACTTGGAACAGAATATTTATAACCTCAATAATAGAATATTTGAAGAACCCTGACTTTGAAGACCAAAATATTAACACATTTTATTGTACTTTGTTATTCTAAAATAGCTTTCAAAAATTCTTAGTACTGGTTTCAGGAATAGCAATCAAGTCTCAGCAGAGCATAGAGATCAGAAGGACTAAAAAGAGCGCCCTTTGTCGAGCCGCAATCAAATAACGTAACGAGGAGCCAGTTACATTTAAATACTGCTTCTTATAAAGAATTTCCACCTGCCAGCACAGACTTCAAAGCACGTCCTTGCACATACACAAACAAAACAACAACAAAAAAGAAGGAACTATAGAATTATAAATAACAGGTATACGATTGTAAAGCTTCATATAAATTGCCGGTATAACCGGTTCTTAAATATTCGGCACGTCAGGTTGAAAGTTTTGCAGACGAGTGTCCCTGCACGTGTTGTTTTTGTTGAAAGGGATACATAATGAATCTCCTGTCCTCGCGGGTAGAATGGCGGGTCATTAATTTTCTGTTTGCGCGTCTGTCACTGACCCCGTCGACTCCACCCTCACCCACCTCACGACAGCGCCATCTCACACAATACAAAGTCAGACCTCCCTATTTTACAGCATAAAGAGATATACATACAGAATTCCTGTATTACCTGTTTTCCATGTGGTTACATTACGTGAGTGACGAATATAGCGTTGGGGACTATTCCAAACATTTCTCCCCTTTTCTGCTTGTGTATCAGTTCGAGTTTTCATTTAACTCGGAAGTCGCATAGCTGAATGTTTGTGGGTGCTGATCGAATGTTCCGAAGTCTGTCTCATGGTCTAGATGTGGTCAATCGTAGATTTTCCTTTCCTGAACCTACCTTTCCGTATATGGTTGTAGTTGACCATAAGGAATATTGCAAATGAGTTTATATCAATTATTCAATAATCAGATTCCACGAAAATTTGAAAGTTCTAACAGGATTGCTTTCTTATATATACGACATATAAATTCCTACTTCCACTGTTCAGGTACAGTCTCTTACATCCAGATTGTCTGTACTATTTTACTAATAGCTGATTTAATGATTACCCTTTAACTTGTTTTCAGCAGTTATGAAATAATATTGCCCTATTCAGTAGCGTGATCTACTGTTTTAGCATTTGCTTGTCTATTGTTGTTAAAAAGGGGCACTAGGGCCTCTTAAGTTGGGAGCGTGGGATGGCGAACAAGGGAACCTTAGCCGAGTCCCGGCATTTCTTCCATTTACTTGTACCAAGCTCCTCACTTTCATCCATCCTATCCGACCTCCCTTGGCCAGCTCCTGTTCTTTTCCGATTCCGACGGTATTAGCACATTCGAAGCCTAGGGAGTTTTTTGTTTTCACGCCTTTCGTGGCCCTTTTCCTTTCTCTGGCCAGTAATTTCATTTTTCGGAGTGTCGGGCACCTTCTAACTTTTCCCCCATCTGATCAGTGTTAATATAGAATGGTTGCCATCTCTATTGCTGTCATAAGCCGGCCCCGCGGTCTAACGGCAGCTTGCCTGCCTTTCACATCGAGGCCCCGAGTTCAATTCAGGTTAGGTCAAGGAATTTTACCTGTATCTGAGGGCTGGTCTGAGATGCACTCAGCCTACGTGATTACAACTGAGAAGCTGACAGTGAGATGGCGACCCCCGTCTGGAAAGCCAAGAATAATGGCCGAGAGGAATCACTGCTCTGACCACACGTCACCTCGTAATCTGCAGACCTTCGGGGTGGTAAGCCAAGGTCCATCAAGGCTGTACTCCCATGGGGTTTGGTTTGGACTGCTGTTATAGTATCTTCTAAAGCTGAAAGTTCATTGTCGTCTCGTGTTTCTTCTGTTATATTATTTTGTATAGTACAGTGAAACTTACTAGCTCCTAAAATTTAAATGGTCGGAAGAGCTGGATATCGTTATCGAACCAGTGGCCTCAAAAATGTTTGCTAACTATAGCACGTTTCAGATCGTAGAATAATCCTCTAAGCAAGAATCTCACACTCGAATACCCTAGTGATACTGTTAACCGTGACAGTCATACCACACAGTCTGTGCTCAGAGCGCTCTTACCTGTAGGCTACCTCTTCTTATTGATAATTACAAAAATAAACCTTAAAAAACATGACAGCGCTGGCTGCAGATAAGTCTTCTTCTAAATTTATTTCTAGAAGAACTTGATTCAAATGTTTTGGCACAACCCTCAACATTCCTTTAGTGACAGTGGACATTAGACATTAAAGAGGAAAGCGTGAAAGCAAACTGGAACCTAGCAAAGTGTATATAGGCTAAGTTCCTACAGCAGGGCCTCTCAGGGTGCATGCACCGGTGCAATGCGCGGCGCAAGGTGCATAAGACGACTTCGCTAGGTTGACCAAAGGGCAGACTCCATCCCCCACTTCTCGTTTTTGAGCAATAGCTCTGTCTCTCTCGCTCCGCTTGTTTCCCCCTTCCTCACTCGCTCTGCAGCGCTCCACAATCCCAGTCGAGTTGAGCCGAGCTTAGCCGAGTCACCCCGAGACAAAACGCTGGTCCGAACGGAGCCGAGTAGGACCGATGCAGAGTGCACAGAACCTTTGCACGCGTGAGATTGTAGGCGTTTGAGAGGCTCTGTCCTTCAGGTTAATCCAAATAAAGCAGAACCGCAGCTGAGGTGAAGCTGAGACCTCGGCCGGCAAGCTATCGCTTCCCGCCGACCGGGTAATACGAGAGCAAGCTAGAATGACTGCCTGATAAATTCGAATGCACTTTAAAAGTACTCACCCTAATTTCTTGTCATGAAGAGGTCGTCATGGAGCAGATTAGATTTCTCGGCAGTCTAATATCGGCTATTTTGAGAATTTACGTAACCACGTAAGTGAAACCACGCTTCGTCTGAGAAAAGAATGAGATTGGGATCAATTTCTCCGTCGTGCACTTTATGCAAAATCCATTCATTAAACCTGATCCCACACACTGGATTACCTGGATTAACTTCTTTGCTCCAAAGTACATTATAGGGTTTTAGCTTAAGTAACTTCTTAGCCCTTTGTACGGAACTGTACGAAATTCCCGTGCGCTGAAAAAGATGGCTAAGGTATTCCTTAGCAGAATTTTTCAAACGTTGTCCAATGTCTTCAAGATGTTCTTCTCTTAGCAATGTCACCTTCTTCGCTTCTTATCATTAATATTTCCTGTTCCAAGAAATTTGACAACTGCACTAATCTATGAACCATCCCACCCACGACTTGGAACTGGAAAGTCGGGAATTTCTCTTGAATAATAAGCGGATCCTGTACAGAGATACGAAACGTAAATAAACACTCGATGTGGAATATAATAATTAGGCCTATTATTATTTTCCATTTGTTCTCACTTCACTTTCAACACAGGTGTTGGTCTAATTAAAACCTCAAATAAACTGCTTTGCGAGACGAAACTAGAACCGGTAGTCCCCGCATTACCCCTGCCTCCCGCGCAGCTAACGGGAGTCACTCAAAGCAGCCGGTCCGGTTCCTAATTAATTTGATGACGGTCGCCCGCAATATACCGGGTCGTTCACCAGCCCCTTATTTTTTCGGAGATAGGCAATCCAAATAACGCGTATAACATAAGATCCTTATAATTTCGTTTTATGAACATCACATAACTTGAAATTTCTCCTTATGATTAACAAGGCTCTCTCCCACTCGTGTGTCATCACTGTAAATTGATCTAAGGTCCTAGAAAAATGAAAAACTACTATGCACTATTCCGCGCCATTCTGCAAACATGTGATTAATTGCGCCTTGAAATAAAATAACACAGGTACCCGTAATACGATAGAATTAATAGGTCATGCCACGTGATCTGTAATGTACAAAAAGTTAAATGAACACTGTAAACCATCATTGAAGTCTTTGACTCTGAAATTAACTTTCGACGTGGAACGACCATGCATGTTTTGTAACGTTTGCTATGTGAACGTTAATTTGGTAGATGGGGTTCCAATGGTTGTACAGCATTCCTTGAGACCTTAGCTACTCAGGGTAGGGCCTATATCAAATAGAAGTTATACTCCATCTGCAGGCGTAACCATGCATTCAACTGTCAGGTGACACTCTAAACTAAGTGAACAGCGGTGCGTCCGTGTGTCGTTGTGAGGTACACAGACTACTGCGGTCATTTGAGCACATTGTACGTAAACCAGCACATCCCATGAGACATCGTAACGATCCAGGAAGGATGGACTTTTCGTCGTATTGCTGCGGATCTCAATGTCTCTCCGTCAGTTATTCAACGCTTGTGGAGTCGCTACAATGAGACAGGCCAGTTCACAAGGAGGGTTGGACAAGGTCGTGCACGCATGACAACGCCCAAGATGACCGATATCTAACCATCTGTGCGTTGCGGCGTCGTTCAGCAACTGCCAGAGAATTGCAACAAGACCTCAGGAGGGTCACTGGAATCACGATGTCTGACCAGATAGTAAGGAACAGGTTAACAGGTGTCCTTACGACCCAAACGTCCTGTTCAAGTGCCCCGTTTAATGCAGCTCGCCTTCTGTTTGCCCATACCCACGTCAACTGGCAACTTCGCCTGTGTTGTTCACAGACGAGTCCAGATTCCCCCCGACACAGCATTATGGACATCAACATGTATGGAGACGCCGTGGTGAGCAGTACATACCAAATGCTGTCCAGGAAGGCGACCGATTCGGACAAGGTTCTGTGATCATGTGGGGTGGCGTCAGTATTGATGGCCGCACGGATCTTGTCGTCGTCCGTGGTAATCTTACCGATGCGGGCTACATCGAGCAGATAGTGCTACAGCATGTGCTGGTTGCTGTATACAGTGTTGGCCTGAATTCGTACTCATGCACGACAAACCCAGGGCTCATGTAGCGCGCACCACCAAAGCTGTCTTGCGAGAACTGGACATTCAAGAGATGGAATGGCCAGCAGTGAGTCCCGACCTTAATCCCATCGAGCATGTGTGGGATAGGCTTGAGAGAAGTGTTCGTAGGCGTCCTGTTCCACCACAGACTCTCCAAGATCTCGAACAGACTCTCACTGAAGAATGGGACCTGATACTGTCGACTTATACGGAGCATGCCACGTAGGTGCCATGCTGTGATAAATGCTCGTGGAGCTCCCCAACTGTGATACAAATCCACCCTGGAGGACTGTTATCACTTTGTTTTCTCCCCTATTTGGACATTTCCGTTTTTCTTCTGAAAATGAACACGAATCCATCGACGTTCTTTTGTATACTTCAACGATAAAGAATAAAGGTTTAGTTGGTATATACCTGGGTGTGAGGTATTATTTTGTAAAGCATGGCATACGTTCAAAAATAGGTTCCCCTAATTTTTTTGAACTGTATAGTTTAAGTAATAGAAATAACACTGCCGCTAATGATTTCTACCATATTCGCCAGCATTGTGTATATATATATATTCGATTCACACCAGAGGAAAGTGTCAATTCTTCTTATAATATCCCGATTGGAAATTTTAATACATTTTCAGGATTTTCGCCATTTTCCCAACCATACAATTTATTACTTGTCACTGTAAATAAAAGAAGATAATTCGCAATGCACTGTTCCACAGTACACGCAGATCTGAAGGTAAATTCAGAAAGAGAAAAATAGAAGAAAGAAAAAAATATTACAGACTGCATACAGACAGGAAATAGTTACGTATATATACGAGTTGGATGAACTTACCTTTTTAGTAGCTGTTGCGTCCCTACTATAGCTATTTTCCTTAGCCTAAATTAAATGTTGTATTATACATTCTGACACTACCCAAATCACGCAGGATTGAGGCGGCTGTGACCAGCACATTCGATTGAACAGTACGTGAACAAATGACAAACATCGAGCAGGTAAATTCTAAACATAGAGGGAAGTACAGAAAATCAATACGAGAGGAAATTTGAATTAATCAGAAAAGCGAACCGGAATTCAACCAATCAGAGACTAAATAAAAGTGTAAGGAAAGTAGCTACTGAAGCGTAAAGTGTTATTTTCCTTTCAATTCTGAGTGTGGAAAGAAGTCAAACTCGTCACAGTAGAGAATTTAAAACAAAATTCAGCCATTCGTCTATTTTTATTCCTCCTTACTCCCAATAAATGTTTAGCGATCCACCATCGGACCATATAATCGGAAACAATTTACATTTATCGACGTTTCCATTTTTGTACACGCTGTTTAAAGCAATCAACAAATAACAAAGCGGCAACAAAATACAATATAACATGGTGTGTACGTGAGTTTAATGAGAAGAGGGTGAGTGTGCGCATGTGTAGTAAGACTGATGGATTACCCGCTTGTACAGTTCCCGTCATTCCCGGATTTTTTTTACGCTTATGATACTGTGGCAATGCTTACGTGTATGTGTCGTGTGTTTGTAATACCAACTAACATTTACAAGCGAATTACGTTTATTATGGGTACATACAGTCCATTACAGGTCTTGGCTTGCCAAGATGACTGCTGCTCACCCTGCAGGTATTGCAGCGACGATATCCTCAGCCGTATTATTTAGTTATCTATGTATCCTTGTTTGATAAATTTTTCTAGACAAATCCTTGTCTTCCTCAATCCCTATCCGATTCAGATGAACAAGAAATCTTTCAATTTGGGTTTTCAAGACAACTCGCTGCCTTTCTCCCGTAGTACTGTTAAACATTAATGATAGGAGCTCGAGGGACTATTCCTCAACTTATTGTGAATTTTTGGAAGCAGTTTAATTTAGAGGTTCCGGAACTACAAACTAAGTTTTTGTTAACTTTACGAGGTTCCATTTCATCATTCTAGTTTAAAGACATTATGAGAATAATGTAATCAACAAAATTAGAAGTTCATTTGTTTCATTATGCTTTGTCAACTGAGGGAAGTTTTGTAAATAATCCAAGCTTTTTGTCTGTTTGTTTGTTTGTTTGTTTGTTTGAGGTAAGATGAATCTGTCGTGGTGGGTTTATATGACTGGATGCCCTTCCTGATGTCAACCTCATCAGAGGAGTTAATGAGATGAAATTAATGACATATGATGGTAGGACGGGAGAGGGTGAAACCCGGTGACGGCACATAGCCTACTCCTGTCGAACAGCACCAAGGGGATCGCTCAAGGCTTAACGTCTCCATCGACGGACGAATCACCAGCAACAGCGTCAGTGATTATAAATTGTATATCACCACCTCCTCTAACCTGCCGACTAACATTCTGATGGGAAAATGCTGGGACTGTACCTTAATAAAGGCCACGACCGTTTCCTTGCCATTTCTAGGCCTTTCCTATTCCATCGTCGCCATAAGACCTACACTGTGTCCGTGCGACGCAAAGCAAATTGTTCATTCTGACGGTAAACATGCTTTTCGACGAACGGGACTCGATCGGGCTAACCACGGTGTCAGACCGTTTTAGACTTCAACGCCTTAACGATCACGGCCACCAGGTGAGCTAAGTTCCAAGCTTATTGTTAATGCTAATGTTAATTTCTGTATCATAAGCTAATTTCCTCCGTAAGTGATAGTTTTCGTCTGGCCGGGCTGAGTGGCTCAGGCGGTTGAGGCGCTGGCCTTCGGACCCCAACTTGGCAGGTTCAATCCTGGCTCAGTCCGGTGGTATTTGAAGGTGCTTAAATACGCCACCCTCGTGTCGGTAGATTCACTGGCATGTAAAAGAACTTCTTCGGGACAAAATTTCAGCACCACGGCGTCTCCGAAAAACCGTAAAAGTAGTTAGTGGAACGTAGTTTTCGTGTGGCTTTTAAATACTGTAGGTCTCTTCAACTAGCATTACGAAATGCAATATCAACATTCAGTGGGTAGGGGTCGAACCCACTATCTCCAGAATGCAAGCTCACAACTATAGGGGTCGAACTGTGCAGCCAACTCGCTCGTTTCTGACTGGTTCGTTGACACCTTAACGATAAATACGGTTGCAAGAAATAATTGTACCACTTTAAAATGAAACTCTTCTAATTTGGCTATAGTATTATCGAGCCAGTGATAAAGGCTGCATTCGGCAAAAGGTGGGTTTGAATCCAAATATTGGCAGCCCTGAAGATGGTTTTCCGTGCATACCCATTTTCATACCAGCCAAATTTGGTAACAGTACCTTAATTAAGGCCACGATCGCTTCCGTTTTCTGTGTATCGCCGCCGTGAGACCTAACAGACTATGCGACGTAAAACAAATAGCAAAAAAAAAAAAAGTGAGTTATATAGAATATCAACAGGACTAGCCTATATATATTCTAGAAACGAAGAAAGTTTAAAGATATTACCTGCATACAAGAACATCAACTATGATACATCGACCAATATGTCTATTCCGTAGTTAATTATACAGTACTTTGAACAATAGGAAGATAGGGTAGAACAGCTCCGCGATAAGGCGTTGGCCTTTTAACTGAACGAACAGCTGTTTGCCAGTTCGACTCTGGCCATAGGCATGGGTGTGTGTCGTCATAAACATGTATGACTATTTAATCATGTTTCTTAAATGTTATGACTCAATGAAAGTCTGCAATAAATTGCATAATATATACACATAATTCAATTCAATCCAATCCAATCCACTGCATGGCTAAAAAAGGCTGAAAGTAAAATGTACGGAAGACAATAGGAAGAAGTACAAGTGACTCATTCATTTGTAGTCCGTTACTATAGGCTCCAGACTACAGAACTAGCTACAAAAGGAACTAATAACACTGAATCCCACGAAACAACCGCACCCATGAAGAACAATAACACCCTCCATTCTTCAAAACCACACAAGTTGCTCCGACGGAGAGATGCGTGCTGTTCCGAGAAAAATACAACAAAAACGATTTAGCTTAGCTCCATGCAGCATAAAACAATTAATTACATCTTGGAACACTAACAACCTCAAACAGGCTATTACAGGGCGCTCTGAAAAGAGGAACAGCAGGGAAGATTGAAGTCAGCCGCACCCTATCCCATCCCATTTAAGCTCTAGTTCCACTAATTGCCTTGTGGGGGTGAAAGGAATGAATGATACGTAATCCTTCAATCAGAATATGGGGGACCTGCTGATCAATAAAAGGGAATTCTATAAAAACTTTAGGTGGAATTTATTTCAAATTGTGAACCAGTATAACGTATCCTATCGAAGACAATTCTCTGTAGTTTTATAATCCACAATAACAATCGATGTATGAGCAACTACCGGTCAGATGAACTTTGCGAAGCAGAGGGGTGCTAGAAGGATAATAGTATCCGATAGGAAATATATACAAATACAGTGTTATACAGATAGATTTACGGATTGTTAAGTTGTTACAGTGGTGGAAAAATGCAACTTAATGGATCTGAAGGTGTTTGCTTAATTGGGAGAAGCGAGTCATTCGAACGACTGGGAAGCTTTTTCACATTTAAATAAAAACAGATAAAAGCAATGGGTGTTAATTAATAATAATAATAATAATAATAATAATAATAATAATAATAATAATAATAATAATAATAATAATAATAAAACTTCAACGGCTTTCGTGATGAACAGCAGAAAGGAGGCAGGCTGCCACAGAGAGAATGCAACGATACTGGGCTGCAAAGAAAGCTTCTAAAAATGTATAAATGTTGCTTATTGTGGTCTCTAATAGCCTTAATAATAATAATAATAATAATAATAATAATAATAATAATAATAACAGTAATAATAATAATAATAATAATAATAATAATAATAATAATAATAATAATAATAATAACAGTAATAATAATAATAATAATAATATTTACGGCCCACGAATCTCATCCGATCACCGCAGTTAAGCAACAATGGGCGTGGTCAGTACTGGGATGGGTGACCGCTTGGGAACACCACGTGCCGTTGGTTCAATTTCATTTAGGGGCAAAAGATCTCTATAGGTTAACGCCCCGAACAAATAGCATTTTAAAAAATTACGGCGCCTGAATCAATTTTATGGTTTTCAGAGGTGCCAAGGTGCCGGACTTCTGTCCGTCAGGTCTTTTGCGTGTTGGTAACTCTACTGACCCATTTGAGTTTCGTGAAAACCGCCGCGCCGGATTCAGCCAAGATAGAACATGCCAAATAGGCTCACAAAGCCAGCGCTGAGCCACTCAAAACGGTGGAGATAAAGAAACACATTTCAGTGCAACAAATATTTAATTAACAAATGTGCCTCATCTGAAAACGAATGGTCATCCACGGCGTTGTAAGCATACGTTTTTTATCTTACGAAGAATGAATGATGGGTTTTCGATGTAGTCTAACGTCTAAAGTTCACACTACAGAAGGCTGAAGATGACTCGAGTAGACCTGAAATGGAATAATAATGATAAACTGAACTTCAAAAGTTTTCTAGCTACAACTGCAACATTTTAATCACTAATATATAATCTTATGAGAAATAATCACACAAAATTTGGAAAATATTGGTCAATTAGTTTTTGACATGTGGATGTTTTATTGCATTTTACTATGCATCAAGTTTTTTTTCTGAAATTAAATTTGGACAAATGGTACTTGACACATATGTAATTAAGACACTGACCGGCAATTTTAATGGATCACTCAAATTTTCAGAGGAAAAAGCAAGTTCAGTTCTTAAATATTTGTTTTATTATTTATAGTTACACTGTTTATTTTCATGAACATAATTATCTAAAGGTAGCAATAACAGACAGATAGCGTTACTTTGATAATTTTTTCATGAAAATAACCAATGTAAATAATAAAATGTTACACAATTTAACATGATTTCTCCTACGAAAATCCATTAATTTTACCGTTCATTTTAGTTAATCTTTTATTGCCGGGTAAGAAATGTAGGGGTACAAATTTTCAATTTTGTCTTCCTTACAAAATTTAAAAAAAACTTTGTTCATTGTTGTTTTAAGACGCAAAACCGTAGTAATATTTACTAACTCAATCATAAATATGTACAGAAACTTATAATTCTTATACAGTACATAATGGAATATTTCTTGAAAGTCTCATAGAAAATTGATGCAAGGAAGCATTTCGTGTATGAGGAAGTGCTGAAAAATATAAGTGAGCCGAAGACGTGGACTTGTTCTCTAAAAGCATGATCACCTCCTGAAAATATGGCGCTTTTAGCTTTTTTTTTTATTACAATTTGTCTTTTGTCTCACCGACACAGATAGGTCTTATGGCGACGATGGGATAGGAAAGGCTTAGGCCTACGAGTGGGAAGGAAGCGCCCGTGACATTAATTAAGGTACAGCCCCATCATTTGCCTGGTGCAAAAATGGGAAACCACGGAAAACGATATTCAGGGCTGCTGCCGACAGTGGTGTGGTGATGGTGATTATTGTTTAAGAGGAAGTACAATTAGGCAACCAATCAGAGGGAAAAATGGAAGGGATCCGACACTTCGAAAAATGAAGGTATCGGCCAAAGAAAGACAAGGGCCACGAAGGGCGGGAAAATGAAAGACTCCCCAGGCTTCGAATGTTCTAATACCGTCGGGGTCGGAAAAAACAATAGTTGACCAAGGGAGGTCGAATAGGATAGTTGAAATGAGGAGCCTGGCACAAGTAAGTGGAAGCAATGCCAGGACTCAGCTAAGAGCCCAATAGTCGCCAACCCAAGCTCCAAGGTTTGGAGCCCCTCGGGCCCCTATTAGTCGTCTCTTACGACATGTAGGCGATACCGTGGGTGTTATTCTACCGCCCCCACCCACAGGGGGCCCGACAGTGGGGCTCGAACCCATGATCTCCCGGCTGCTTTTAGCTCTGAGCATTGTGGTAGGGTGAAAGTAATTATATTTGTTTGAAAGAGGCAGAATTGTTTTAGCTCAAAATGAGAAACGGTATTTCTGAAGGAAATAGCCAAAATGTAATTCACGGCTCGCCTTAAACAAGGTCCTGCTAACTGCACTGTCAAACTGTCGGTCCAACAGTAGCAGAGAGGATGCGGGCACATACTGCGGCGCGGCCAGTGAAAGGGACGACAGGTGTGTGGCGCCGGCTAGCCTGCCAAACCAATGACAAGCCGCAACTGTGTCGTGCTACATAAAATACAATCCAGCAGCCAATTATGTCGACAAGTGAAGATTTGTGGCTGGAGCCTGACGATATGAAGTACTGCAGTATCGAAGTGGCCGATAACTGAGCAGCAGGCACATTGCCAGACAACATGCACCGTAACTAGTCGATCACAGTTCAAGAAGAAGAAATCAAAACTGCAAGATTTGCCCATGATATTGTTATCTGAGTCTGCAGAAAATCTGGAGAAATTACTGAATAATAGTGGTGGTGGTGGTGGTGGTAACTATATACCGTATATATATTTTGCTAGTTGCTTTATGTAGCACCGACACAGATAGGTCTTATGGCGACGATAGGACAGGAAAGGGCTAGGAGTGGGAAGGAAGCGGTCGTGGCCTTAATTAAGGTACAGCCCCAGCATTTGCCTGGTGTGAAAATGGGAAACCACGGAAAGCCATTTTCAGCGCTGCCGACAGTGGTGTTCGAACCCACTATCTCCCGAATACTGGCCGCACTTAAGCGAAGTATTTTAAGGGGAAGTATGACTGAGCAACTTTCCTCTCTTAACACTTATTCCACCGGTTTTCGCAAACATGTGGGGTCCCGGATGCGAACTTCGTCACACATGTATATTTGGCCCTGCTTTAATAATAATATTATTGGCTTTACGTCTCAATAACTACTTTTACGGTTTTCGGAGACGCCGAGGTGCCAGAATTTGGTACCCCACAAGTTCTTTTACGTGCCAGTAAATCTAACTACACGACGCTGACGTATCTGAGCACCTTCAAATACCATCGCACGGAGCCAGGATCGAACTTGCCAAGCTGAGGTTAGAAGGCCAGAGCCTCAACCGTCTGAGCCACTCAGCCCGATTTGGCCCTGTTTACCGCCGGATGCCCTTCCTGACGCCAACAGTATATGGAGGGATGTAATCACTATTGCGTGCTTCTGTGGTGGTCGGTAGTGAGGTGTATTGATTGAATATGAAGAGGAGAGTAGTGGGACAAACACAAACAGCTAGTCCCCGACCCAGAATAATTAATCACACGCGATTAAAATCCTCGACCCTGCCGAGAATAGAACCGGGACTCTCTGAACCGAAGGCCACAATGCTGACCATTCAGCCAAGGACTCGGACCTTTCACTCTTAACACTAATCAGAGGGAAAATGGAAGGAGTACAACACTTGAAAAACTAAAAGGTATCGGCAAAAGAAACGGAAGGGCCACGAAGGCCGTGAAGATGAAAAACTCCCTAGGCCTCGCACTTCGGGTCCGGAAGAGAACAAGTGTTGACCAAGGGAGGTAAGACACGTGAGGAGAATGGCACAGGAAAGTGGAAGCAACGCCAGACTCAGGCAGGTGGTTGTGGTGATTACTGTTTTAAGAGGAAGTAGAACTGGGCAGCCTTCCTCTCTGAACACTAATCAGAAGGGAAAAAAGGATGGCCCAACAATGGGGACTCACGCTCCCAATTTGAGAGCACCTAGCTCCCCTTTTAGTTGCCTTTTACGACAGGCAGGGTATATTCTAGAGGAATTCTACCGTCCCGACCCAATGATGAGGATAGGATATAAGATAAGCGTGCGAAATCTCAAAGAAGGGTAATGGAGTGCAGTTGAACAAAATCAGGAGATGCAGTAAATATTAGGAAATTAAGTCTTAAAAAGGAGGTTGACGAACTCTGTTACTTGAATAGTAGAATAACTCACGATTACTGAAATACGGAGGATATAAGGAAGGAAAGGCTTTCTTACGAAAATACATTTCCTCATCTCAAACGGAAACTAGTATATAAGCAATGTTTTTGAAGACATGTCGACAACTGAGAAGCTTTTATAGACAATAACTACAAGATAGCGGGTTCAAACCCGGCAGAGGTAGTCGGATTTTTGAAGGACGGAAAAAAGTTCATTCGACACTCCATGTGGTACGATGTCGGCATGTAAAAGATATCTGGTGACACGTTTGATGTTTACCCGACAAAATTCATTAAATCTCAGCCATGGACGCCCAACAGAATTTCGGTTTACTCGGTCTGCTATCTAGTGGGCCTAAAGTAAAACGGAACGTCGAAATTGACGAGCAGACAGCCAGATGGCGTCAAATTGAAATGTCTGCATACGGCAGCTGAGGCCATACGATTATTATTATTATTATTATTATTATTATTATTATTATTATTATTATTATTATTATTATTATTATTAGCACAGAAAAAAATAATTGAAATGGGGTGTTTCAGAATAGCGGTTCTCGATCTTTGAGAGACTGCGGCCCAATATATTCTTTTCCTACAAGACAAGGGCCCGGCCCCAACATATTTATTCGTAAATACACTGACTGACAGAGCAAATGCAACACCAAGAAGGAGTGGTCAGAACTTTATGCCAATTGCAGGGTAGACTGACGTCACTGAGGTATGCTCATGATGTGAAATGCGCCGCTGTGCTGCGCACGTAGCGAACGATAAATGGGACACGGCGTTGGCGAATGGCCCACTTCGTACCGTGATTTCTCAGCCGACAGTCATTGTAGAACGTGTTGTCGTGTGCCACAGGACACGTGTATAGCTAAGAATGCCAGGCCGCCGTCAACGGACGCATTTCCAGCAGACAGACGACTTTACGAGGGGTATGGTGATCGGGCTGAGAAGGGCAGGTTGGTCGCTTCGTCAAATCGCAGCCGATACCCATAGGGATGTGTCCACGGTGCAGCGCCTGTGGCGAAGATGGTTGGCGCAGGGACATGTGGCACGTGCGAGGGGTCCAGGCGCAGCCCGAGTGACGTCAGCACGCGAGGATCGGCGCATCCGCCGCCAAGCGGTGGCAGCCCCGCACGCCACGTCAACCGCCATTCTTCAGCATGTGCAAGACACCCTGGCTGTTCCAATATCGACCAGAACAATTTCCCGTCGATTGGTTGAAGGAGGCCTGCACTCCCGGCGTCCGCTCAGAAGACTACCATTGACTCCACAGCATAGACGTGCACGCCTGGCATGGTGCCGGGCTAGAGCGACTTGGATGAGGGAATGGCGGAACGTAGTGTTCTCCGATGAGTCACGCTTCTGTTCTGTCAGTGATAGTGTGATTGAATTCGGTACCACAAGAACACACAGGTGGGCTCTTCCGGCTCAAAATGGGAAGTCTCTGAAAACCATATTCAAGGCTGCCGACAGTAGGGTTTGAACCCACCATCTTCCAAATGCAAGGGCCCGAACCGCGCAGTCAATTCGCTCGGTCCTTGGTTAACTAAAGCTGCGATACACTGGTCTATAGTTCACCCTCCTTATGAAAGATAATTCAGATGAAATGACTACTGGATCTCTCATTTTACATCTTGGATATCACCACTGTACAAGAAGAAAAAGCTGTTGAAAGGTGACAGGTTACCGAGGTGGGAGAGTGCACTTCCGTCACACAGAGCGCGGTGACACAGGCAGGCGGGCGCGCTAGCGAGCTTCATTATGTTATTAACCCATGAAGGCTATCCAGCCCCGCCCAAGCGTAATTGGATTCATCGACCTCCCTGGCCAAGGCCAACCAAAAGAACAATATTCTATTTTAAAACAAGTACCTAAAAACAGAGCGTGATGACAAGCGGCAAGAGTGGAATGGGGATAACGGGCCAAAAAGCACTGACGCAATCAGTACTGAGGAATTTCAACACAACCTGCGGTTCGACCATCACATTTATCATTAGACACGACTGAATGACATACAGCAAGTTCCAGCGACACGCTTGACAGCGTCGCTGATAAACAACAAAATTATGTGATTGTCAAGCAAAGTTAATCGGCAAATTTTGAAGACCGTGAATAGAAGTGTGCACGTTTTGCTAAGCACAATACTGAAGCCCGGCTACTTGGCTGAATGGTCAGAATGAATGGCCTTCGCTTCAGAGGGCCCTGGGTTCGACTACCGGCTGGGGCGCGGATCTTAACAGCTGTAACTCAAGAACTGGGTGCTTCATCTTCATTTACTCAACATATTACACTACAAACCACCAAAGAAAAAACGCAATTGAGAATATATTCCTCCACATAGGTTTGGCATCAGAAAGGCATTCGGCTATCAAACTGGGCTAAATTCATACAAAGTGCCGAACCCGGTAATTGGGAACAGGCCAAGAAGAAATTAAAGAAGACTGTATAACTGGGGCATTTAACACGGGATTACCAGACAGATTTTTAACATTATAATAATTTAGTTACGTCGCACAGACAAAGATAGGTTTTACGGCGACGATGAGACAGGAAAGGGCTAGGAGCGGAAAGGAAGCGACCGTGGCCACGTAAGGCCATTTCCAGGGCTGTCAAAAGTGGGATTCGAACCGACTATCTCCCGAATGAAAGCTGACAGCTTCGTGACCCAAACCACGCAGCCACTAGCTCGGTAACCAGATAGGTTTCACAGAAATTCACCACAGACTAGAGATGAAACATTTTAAGCCTTGATTTGATTTGATTTGATTTGATTTGATTTGATTTGATTTGATTTGATTTGATTTGATTTGATTTGATTTGATTTGATTTGATTTGATTTGATTTGATTTGATTTGATTTGATTTGATTTGATTTGATTTGATTTGATTTGATTTGATTTGATTTGATTTGATTTGATTTGATTTGATTTGATTTGATTTGATTTGATTTGATTTGATTTGATTTGATTTGATTTGATTTGATTTGATTTGATTTGATTTGATTTGATTTGATTTGATTTGATTTGATTTGATTTGATTTGATTTGATTTGATTTGATTTGATTTGATTTGATTTGATTTGATTTGATTTGATTTGATTTGATTTGATTTGATTTGATTTGATTTGATTTGATTTGATTTGATTTGATTTGATTTGATTTGATTTGATTTGATTTGATTTGATTTGATTTGATTTGATTTGATTTGATTATTTATCATCAACCGTGTTATTGATTCTCTAATTACAGATGATATAATACATTCAAATAATAACAATATTAACAGCGACGTAACTTGCTTAATATTACGTGTGTTGTCAATACAAGAAATGGATGTTTGTCACCTCTCAGAAAAAAAAAGAAAAAACCGGGCGAGCTGGCCGTACGGTTAGCTGTGAGCTTGCATCCGAGAGACAGTGGGTTCGAACCCCAGCGTCGGCAGACCTGAAACTTGTTTTTCCGTGGTTTCCCATTTCCACACCAAGCAAATGCTGGGGCTGTACCTTAATTAAGGCCACGGCCGCTTCTTTCCCACTCCTAGGCCTTTCCTAATCCATCGTCGTCATAAGACCTATCTGTGTGGGTGCGACGTAAAGCAAACTGTAAAAAAAAAAAAAATAAAGAGTGGGGCAGGATAGAAACTGTCCCCTAGATTTTCGTTGCAACGTTGTCCGGCGCAAGTATATGGGTGAAATGAAAAACAGTCAATTCAGTACAATTTTATTTACAAGTGACCGATGATAACTACAGAGAGAGAGACGAATCGTATCTTAGTAGGCAACTGTCACGTTAATTAAATAAAATAAACAAATAAAAACTGATTAACAGATTTACAGCTATTATGTTATTGACGTTATTCATTTCGAACTCATTTAGCAAAGTACAGTGTTGCACGAACAGCAATGCTCTAAAAATTTATTAAAATTGGAACTCCATTTCCAACAAGCGTGCCAGTTCTTTCTCCTGTCAACTAGAGAGAAGGTGTGATTTTAGCCAAAATTCTCAAAAAATAGTGATTTACATAATTTGTGTATTTTTACCTCTCTCATTTAATAAAAAGCTGTACTGATTTTAGTCACATAAAAGCAAAAAGTGCAAATCATGAAGTGTGAATGTCAGAACATCCAGGGAGTGTGTGGTGTGAAAGAGACTGTCCCAAGGTGACACTTTCTGTCTGCTTTTTGTGTAATTTATTTCATGTGTGCATCATATGTATGCATACACTGTTGTGCTGACATGCCCATTTTTAATGTTTTGGGCTGTCTGTTATGGCTGATGGGGCCAAAAGCCAATAATAATAATAATAATAATAATAATAATAATAATAATAATAATAATAATAATAATAATAATAATAATAATAATAATAATAATAATAATAATTTAAAAACCCAATTTATCTCGCTGTTTTCCGTAAATTTAAAGAAGGCATATGGCAGAGTACTGAAGGAAAATATGTTTGCCGTACTGGGGGCCTATGGAATTAAAACTATATTTTTAAAAACAATCAAAAGCGTTTATGTTGACAATTGGGCTGCAGTGAGAACTGACAGAAGAATGAGTTCTTGTTTCAAGATACTTACAGGGGTTAGACAAGGCTGTAATATTTCACCTTTGTTGATCAGAGTTTACAGGGATCATCTGCTGAAAGGTATTAAGTGGCAGGGGGGGATTCAGTTAGGTGAAAATATAGTAAGCAGTTCGGCCTATGCTAACGAGTTGGTCTTAATGGCAGATTGTGCCGAAAGCCTGCTGTCTAGTAGCTTGGAACTTAAAAATAGGTGCAATGAGTACCGTACGAAAATTAACCTTTCTAAGACTAAATTGATGTCAGTAGGTAAGAAATCCAATAGAAATGAATGTCAGCTTGGGGATACAAAGATGCAACAGGTAGATCATTTAAAGTATTTAGGATGTGTGTTCTTCCATAATGGTAGTACAGTAAGTGAGATTGAATCAAGGTACAGTAAAGCTAATGCAGTGTGCTCGCAGTTGCGATCAACAGTTTTCTGTAAGAAGGAAGTTAGCTCCTGGACGAAACCGTCTTTACATCGGTCTGCTTTTAGACCAACTTCACTTTGCGGGAATGAAAGCTGGGTGGACTCATGATATCTTATTCTTAAGCTAGAAGTAACAGACATGACAGTAGGAAATGATTGCTGGTAAAACATGTGGGAACAATGGCAAGAGGGTACTCGGAATAAGGAGATGAAGTCTAAGTTAGGAATGAACTCGACTGATGAAGCTGTACGCATAAACCGGCTTCGGTGGAAGGGTCATGCGAGGCGAATAGAGGAGGATAGGATACCTAGGACTCTTTTATGGAGGGTAAGAGGAGTAAAGGGAGACCAAGACGACGATGGTTAGACTCAGTTTCTAATAATATAAAGATAAAAGCTATAGAACTAAACGAGACCACAAATCGAGGATTGCGGTGGCGATTAGTAAATTCACAAAGGCTTGCAGACTGAACGCTGAAAGGGATAGTCTAACAGTCTATAATGAATATGTATGAAAGCTCGAGCGTACAGTAGCAGCCTATGTTTCACAACATTTGTTTCAATTTACAAAGTTTTGTACACTAGGAACTTCCGTCCTAACTGTCGTAAGTCTACCGCAATGGTACTGTTATGCTGAATGTAAGATTCTCTATTCGATGATACACATATCATAGCTCAGAATTTTCATTCCGATGTCGATATGAAGCAAATTAAGAAATGCTCACATATTCGAACCCGCATAACTTTGCCGTTGAAGGTCATAGGGCAACCGTAGGGGTACCATCATCTTGGGCTTAGAGAGAGCATTATAATGGGACCTCGTATGACTGATCGGAACCGATATTTAAACAGGCAAATCACAGATTTTTCAGAACATCGGTAAATAGTTCCCATTGTCACAGTCACTTCTTCACAATCTGCACTTGTATTTGCTGCAATGTTATTTTGCCTATGTATGAACAAAATCAGACGGGACTCTTTCAAATCGCTCGATGCGTTCACTTGCTACGACGCTGCAAGGTGTCCTGTCAATCGCTCCCAGTTTATCAGTCCAGGTCAGCTGTTCACCATGGACAATCGCCCCCAGAAGGGGCATTCTCATTAAAGAGTATTCCTGAGGGCTTTTCCCACCATATTTCTTTACTATTTAAATCCAACAGTGTTCGGCAGGACAGATAGATTCGGGGGAAGTGTTACACCGACTATACGAGTCAATCAGATGTGTTCAGGACAACTAACCGATTCTTAGGTTAGGTTAGGTTAGGTTAGGTTAGTGCTTCCCGTTGAAACTTTCATATCAAGCACAACTAGAATGCACTAAGTTATTATGACGAGAACACTATGAAAATGAGAAGAAGTGGGGCTAGCAGTTAAGTGCAATCCTGTGGAATTTCCAGTAGTTATTCCAGCGTTCACTGTCTCAAGGGAAGGAGCCGGACTGTGTCACACCCAGGTCTAAACAGCTAATGGACTGGGAGTGTGGCGATTGTCACCTGTCACACATTTTAAACTGGGAGCGATTGTAACTGGTGGCGAATGGTATATATTCACTGAGAGTGCGTAATCGAGCACTAGAAGCACGAGGCCCCCCGCAGGGAGAGGTTGCATCATCACGCTGAACTTATTACTTTGGCATTTAACTAGTGCCTTCAGTTACCTAGCGATATCAATTACAGTTTGTTAAAAACAGCTTGCGATAGAATAATGTCAACGTAAGAGGTTGTGGTGATTGTTGTTTGAAGTGGAAGCACAACTCGATAGCCATCCTCTCTGAACAAATTAAGTGGAAAGAAAAATGAAAGTAAAACAACACTTTTTTTTTTCAAGGGAAGAATTTGAAAATTAATTAAAAAGAAATAAAAATGTTATTAAGTCGAAATGGACACAGACACATCAAAAGGGAACGTTCCCTGAGTAACAGACAGTTTGAAATGCACTTGACTAATTCATTCTCGCACATACAGCAAATTACGAGATCAACAGTATTCCCGTCATCGGCTAGTATGAGTTCGAGTATTTCAGATAGGCAGTGGTGCCGTCTTAGGGTACGTCCAAGATGCACGCTGGTTTTCTGAGTCAGACAGTCGGCGCCGAGTCGACATAAGTATGTCCTGTGTTTTTAAGCGGGACTGGCCATAATGCACCTGCGCGCAGGAAGCCTGCGCACTGGTAGTCTGACTCAGATATTTACCGGAATGATTCGTTCATTCTGGTTTCAGACAACCTGCCGCGCAGGCTGTTGATTTTCGTGTTGAGTGTGGTAATTTGCCCAGTTCTTCGTAAGCCTGTGTTAAAATTTTAACAAAATAAAACAAAACGTATCCGAACTCATTCTGAAATATTCAAAAATCTGCTTTCGTCGACAAGTAACTGTGGAAAAAGGTGTTTGTACTCCCCGTAAATATATCTTAATTCATTTATTGGATGTATATCACTTCTCATTCGTTTTAACTTGGTTGTAACATTGTCACTTGCTGCAGCCTGTTCTCTTGTTAGTTTCATGCTACACTGATCAGTTGTATTTCATATCTTTTCTTTTGTGGCAGCTCTGTCTGCGCTGACAACCAGCTTTCATAATGGCCACATCCCACCTGCCACTCGGAGTCAGACATTCAGCGCCGACTGTCTGACTCAGAAAACCAGCGTGCATCTTGGACTTACCCTTAGGCCAGAGAAATCGGCGCACAGTTAAGATGTGGCCCACGATGCCATAAGAACATACTGAAATGTCTTCCCTATTTAGGAGATATGAGTGCGTAGATCTTCCATGACCTATTCTCAGCCTGCACAAACTACGGCGTCTGTCCGTGAAGGCCGGAAAGAGAACCGCCCGCCACACGTGCTGCGGAGTGAGACTTCACGTTGTGTGATTCAAATGCTGCTACAAACACAAGGCGCTGTTGACATCCAATTTGGGAGATAAGGCATAAACAACGTTCTAACGTTTGTAATGTGATTATAACATATCTTGGAACTGTTGTTTTTCCGACCTATGTTTATTACGATATTTTTCCTTGTTTAACTGCTTTGTACTCACCCCTGATGCTTGTACCTATAATTTTGAGACACTCTGTACAGCTATCTACTTCTTCGTCGCGATTCGATTCCGACCATCGTCACCCTTTACGCAATTCTATGAACAATATTCCACCACGCATCACGGTCTCCTGCTAACGGGCGGAGTGGCCGCGCATGTAACGCGTAACGGCTTTGCAGCCAAACTCTGCATTCGGGAGACGAATAGGTTCGAATCACACCGTCGTCTGTCCTGAGAATGGTTTTATGTAGTAAATACCAAAAGAGTTCCTATCCCTAGACCACAGCCGATCCCTTCCACCTCCTTACCCAATTCCATTCGCCATCATTCACTTCATCTGCATTTGATCCTCAATCGAGGTTGGCGTCTGGAAGGGCAACAGACCGTAAAAACATGCCATATACTTTAGTTTCCCTATTTAAAAATAATAACGTTATTTGTTTTACGTCCCACTAACTACTCTTTTACGGTTTTCGGAGACGCCGAGGTGCCGGAATTTAGTCCCGCAGGAGTTCTTTCACGTGCCAGTAAATCTACCGACACGAGGCTGACGTATTTGAGCACCTTCAAATACCATCGGACTGAGCCAGGATCGAACCTGCCAAGTTGGGGTCAGAAGGCCAGCGCCTTAACCGTCTGAGCCACTCAGCCCGGCCCTATTTAAAAAGAAGGCAACGTATATACCTGAAAAACTTTATTGACACCCATTACAGCAATGTTGGAGCTATTTTTGAACAAAATCACATCCAGAATTGAGACACTTGTCATATCGTGGGATCAAATTTTCTATGCCGGTGTCGTAGAATGGAATGGAACCAGCGTGTGACATTCGTCTTCAGCTCTTCGTCCGTGTGAAAATGCTGACGGAATTCCTTGAGATGCAAGAAAAGATGAAAGTTACTGGGAGCAAGTTCAGGACTGTACGGTGGATGATCAAACACCTCCCAGCCGAACTCCTATTGCAGAGCGCCGAGCCATATGTGGGCGAGCATTGCCATGGATCAGCACAACACCTGCACTCAGCATTCCACGTCTCTTGTTTTGAATGGCCCACGGCAATTTCCGTAGAAACTTGATCAAAGACCGAACCTCGCAGCTGGCGGGAGAAACAATACGAGCCGTCATTTCGAGTCACTGCTGCTGCGCTACTGACATCAGACAGGTCTTGTGCGGCCGATATGTGATTGCTACGTCATAGATCTGTCATGCATGCTCCTATTTCCCGGCTAAATACGTTTAATTTACAAGAAAATAAATGGGGAAAATTTCTGGAGGGCCTATGTACATTCATGTCACCTCATACCCGACCCCGTATCAAGAAACGGGACTAAGGGGTAGACATTCATCACGCTCTTCTGCTGTGTGCATTATACTTTCAAGTGGCAGATTCGTCAAACTCTTTAGCTGCCATCTTCCATCAGCTCTGCCCTGGATGAGATGCTTCGCGATGTCATATTGCCGGATGACATGGCCAAAAATGATCAATATTTACCTTTAGATGCTTGCAGTAGACGTGTGCATCCTCACCTCCTTCAGAATGGAGTAATTCGTTCTTCTTGCTACCCATGATATTCGCAGCATTCTTCGATAGCACGTCATCTCGAAAGCGTCGATTCTCAATACTAATTGAATCATTAAAATTATCGCAATATTTAGGAGGTATAAACGTTTTACGTGCGTAAAATCCAACTTTCCGCCTGCATTTGTATCTAAGGAGCCTAAAGCTGTATCTTTAGTGCCTAACTGGTAATTTTCAGAGCCTATTTCAGATGCTTCAAATATGAATCTACGGTCTACAGTAGTCGTAAGTTCTGAAGTGAAGGCGCGTAAATAGCATAGTTAAATGGTGTCTGCACAGGAGCGATGGGGAGCATTCTGTATACAATGGAGAGAAAGTCTGAACTTGATTTCAATCCCAGCGGTGTTGGTGTGACGCAACCTGACCACTTTCTGCTGCTGCACTGCGCGGTTCGCTACCTCGCCGGCATTCTCACATCACCACCGTCACAGCCACCGCTTTCAGCTCCACAACTGATGATGGCAGTGAGTAGGTCATTTTTCTCAGTAAGGCAGGAAATGCACACGCGAAACGACGGCATTCTGCTCGATAAACAAACTACCTTCCCAATGCTGTTTTTCTAACGGCTTTGGTCAACAACAACAACAACAACAACAAATATAACAGAACAATACCTATGCTTTCATTACTTAAACAAGTTACCTCAGAAACGAGTAACTAGTTTTCATGAAAATGTAGTCGGTTATTTCCCTCTTCAACTTCAGGTTTCTTCCGAGGGCGATTGAGGAAATCTTCCACCCTTATTCAACCTCGGCCACACTTACGAGCAGAAAACAAAATGTAGTTCTAGCGCATTTATTTAAGGGACATAAATAAATAAATAAATAAATAAATAAATAAATAAATAAATAAATAAATAAATAAATATACTGTAAATGGCGAAATTCAATTCCAAAAATCGGTAACTTTGAAGATGGCTTTCCGAGGCTTCTACAATTCACACCAAACAAATGCTGGGGCCGTATCCCTATTAAGGTCATGGCCAGCAAAGCAATCTCAATAGGGGTTTTCGTATTTTAGGTCGTGAGCAGTGTTCGCTTGGTAGGCCAAGGCCCTTCAGGCTGTAGTGCCATGGGGTTGGGGTTAGTGACTCTGAATGCCACTGGCCTCAATCGAGATATGATATGTGGTCTTAAGAACAGATGGACTTAAGACTTTGTCACTCAGGTCGGCGAAAGTTATTTATGCATTCTTTGAAAAAGGCTGGATCACCAATTCTGAAGATGCCATCCTCACTTGCTGGTGACACATCAGTTAACATAAAAAAATCGACACAGCCTAACAACTCGAAAACCCGTTCTGAAGAAAAACTATGACATTTATTTACTGTCCCTTTAATTCTTTCAGATTTTAACAGACGTCAGTGTGTCGAAATTTTGTCGGTGGGAGTTACTAAACGTGTTGAAAATCAACGACACGGAGTTATCAAATTTAAACACCTTCAAACCCCACCTATCTAAGCCGTGATTGAACCCCGTTATCTTGGGAACAGACGGACAGTAACCACCAGACTCAGCAACTAAAGCTGTATGAAAATCATATTTTATAGTGTATGCTTAACATATTTTAGTATTCATAAAACGCTGAAGCTGACAATACTTTAAAAAAATATAGTTCACTTATCTGTAAGTTTTACTACATAAAAATCATTGATCAGCTGCCGGCTACACGGTTAACCAGTTAGCATGCTGGGATTTGGTGCAAAGGGACCCAGGTTCGAATTCCGGCCAGGTCGGGGGATTTTAACTTGAGTTTGTTAATTCCTTTGGCTCGTCCCCCTGTGGGTGGGGGCGGTAGAATAATACCCACCGTATCCCCTGCCTGTCGTAAGAGGCGACTAAAAAGGGCCTCAGAGGCTCTGAAATTTGGAACGCGGGTTGGCAACCATGGGGCCCTCAGCTGAGTCCTGGCACTGCTTCCACTTACTTGTACCAGGCTCCTCACTTTCATCTATCCTATCCGACCTCCCTTGGTCAACTCTTGTTCTTTTCACACCCCGACGCTATTAGGTTTGCGAGGGCTAGGAAGTCTTTCATTTTCACGCCCTTCGTGGCCCTTGTCTTCCTTTGGCCGATATCTTCATTTTTGGAAGTGTCGGACCCCTTCCATACTTTCCGTCTGATTAGTGTTATATAGAGGATGGTTGCCCAGCTGTACTTCCTCTTAAAACAATAACCACCACCACCACCACCACCATCCTCTGGCTCAGGGACTGGGTGTTTGTGTCTTCAACATCAGATCTCATCATATGAGGCCATACATAATTTAAAAATGATATTGATCGGCTGTGTACTTTCAAATGAATACAGTTCCCCCATTTTGTGAGAAGCACATGAGTGTTTATTACTCACTAAATTATTATTATTATTATTATTATTATTATTATTATTATTATTATTATTATTATTATTATTATTATTATCTGAAATGTGCTATGAGGTTCTCGACGTAGACGTTGCTAATTTCAACTACAAATTCCTCATTCTGCTAAAAAGATGCAAACACTGCATGCGAGATGAATCGCTTTCTAGGCAAATATACAGCCGTTTATGAGACAGGATGTGTTAAATGCCGTAGGAGTCGGAATATTAGCTTAAAATTAAGGTACATAAAAAACTACACGAAACATGTTACTCAATGTCCGCAACTATCAGCGAATACTTCCTGAAAGTCAGGTAGTAATAACAATAATGATGATACTAGTGAAACATGGTATTTTCCAGTTTGCATTTGTACACCACATGTTTCGGTATCCTGCGGGGTGGAAACACGATAGAGGCGTGGCATTCCCACTGCGAATCTCTAATTCAGCAATAAACTACACAAATTGATAGCAAACTACCATCCTTCACGACCAGTCGTGGTGGTACGAGTAGCATTTTAAGAGGAAATGATTGTTAAAAAAAAAAATCTTGAGCAAGTACCACAGAGTAAGTCGTGTGTGGTCACGTAACTATCAGCTTGCATTCGGGAGATAGTGGGTTCGAACCCCACTGTTGATAGCCTGAAGATGGTTTTCTGTCCTTTTCCATTTTCACATCAGACAAACGCCGGAGCTCTACCTTAATTAAGGCCACGGTCACTTGTTTCCCACTCCTAGCCTTTTCCTATCCCATCGTCGCCTTAAGACCTACTTGCGTCAGTGCGACGTAAAGCAGACTGAAAAAAAACAGTAGTTAGTCGTGTCATGCTGCTGCCCTTTCACCGAAGGCAGTAAGGACTGCACGGTCATCAGCAACTGGTATTTATTGCATTATTATTATTATTATTATTATTATTATTATTATTATTATTATTATTATTATTATTATTATTATTATTATTAGTATCAATTTAGGAAGGCTCGGCTTGTGCCGGTAACATAATGGGCTGACTCGGCCTAAGCAAGGAATCACCCTCTTGATTATAAAACTACAGGTACATAGATATATGTACAAATATTTACAACAGAAATAATTACAACATATACATTTATACAATAAATACAAACAACTTCAGACTTCTTATGTCCCTGTTTTGGGAATCTGTTCTTCAGTATTACTGGAACTGCGGCCTGGAACTTCATGCTGTTTGGCGTGAGTCAGAGGAAAAGTCGTTCCTAGGAACTTTTTCACAATGTGGCAAGTGCTCAGGAGGGTGGCTTTCTGTAGTTCTACGTATGTGTGATGATGCAGGTTTAATGCGGCCAGAGAGCTGTGCAAGCATTTTGGAACAACACCGGTACATGATATTACTATTGGAACTGTGGTGACTGATTCTAGTTTCCACAGGCGTTGTATTTCTATTGCCAGTTCTGTGTATTTGGATATCTTTGTGGCTATTGTTGTTTGCAGATTGGAGGTATTTGGACAAGCAATTTCTATAAGGGATGCGGATCTTTTTGATTTATCGATTAGAATAATATCTGGCCTATTATTATTATTATTATTATTATTATTATTATTATTATTATTATTATTATTATTATTATTATTACTTTATTTCCGCAACAGACACAATAAAGGTCGAGTGCGGGAAGGTTGGCAATAATACGAGAGAAAGATCATAACTGCTAACTGCAACGCAGCGACGACAATGTGGATGGGTCAGCAGCGGACAAATCAGTTCCGGCGGCGAACTGTTGAGACTCGCGATAAGGAAGCCCCTATAAAAGCTGATTAACAATGAACAGAATGATCTACAAGTACGAACTACTAGAATCTTCTGTTCTACCAAGTGCAAAAGTATATAATTCCAGGATATAGAAAATCTTGGCATAACTACAGTGTAAATTTCGAATGAGCAATGAAAGTAATCGGGATCTTGATTTAAAGCACTCTGCGTTACCTTGCCGAGTTCTTTCAGCTTGCAGGAGATATTATTGCCGACCTAGCCGCACTCGGCCGTTATTCTATATAGGACTATTGCTGACATAAATTATTATTATTATTATTATTATTATTATTATTATTATTATTATGTCTAACTCCTTGGCTGAATGGTTAGCGTTGAGGCCTTCGATTCAGAGGGTCCCGGGTTCGATTCCCGGCCGAGTCGGGGATTTAGTCGCGTGTGATTAATGTTTCTCGCTCGAGGACTGTCGTTCTGTGTTTGTCTCAACACTCTCCTGTTCATATTTACATAACTGCACCACACTACCAACAACTATAGGAACACGCAAGGTGGATTATATCCCTCCACATAGGGCTGGCGTCAGGAAGGGCATCCGATCGTAAACAGAGCCAAATCAACATCTGCGACACAGTTCTCACCCGCGATCTCACAAAGTGTGCGAAAGGAGGAAAAAGAAGAAGAAGATCAATTGTTACACATTTGGCCCGAACACTTAACATTTAATTTAATGCCCGACATTTTCCCCGTGATATCGTTCTATGTTCTCTTATTCTGAGAATGTAGAATACAAATTTATTCACGTACATAAGATTCCTATTATTTTACAGGAAGGCACTCCTGATATGCTAAAAAAGAATTTATCTGCCTCAGTTTAAAGGCGTGCTGAGCATAGCAGATTCTCAATTTTCGCACGGATGGGGAAGGTGCAGCTCCTGCCGCTCCCAGACTTGGCAACGTGACACGAGTTGCAATCGTAACACTTTCTACATATAAAATACTTAACAGCTAACTATGGTCAAGCAAGTTTCCCGACGGTCACGGTGAGCACCTATCACATGTGTTTTCATCACGTACTTGCTAATCTAGACCTTGAATTTTTAGCAACAGATACATCACATTACTCAATGAAAAGAAAGCAAGCTTACAGTTTACGTAATTCACAGAATTTCCAGTTGACTAGGGGGGGGGGGGGGGGCGTTTTCTATATCATAGTTTGTCGTCGTCCTTTTGTTCTCTAGGTAGGCGGTTCTATCACGGCTGGGTTTAAATAAGACAGTTCCACATCGCTGGCTCTCGGCACGCATATAAATTCGACTAATTCATATCATACAAGTCATTGCATATACCAATCGGTACAGTCCTGCTGCAATCCCAAAAGCAACACTGGGCGCGGTCAGTGCCTGGATAGGCGAGCATCCAGAACTACCACATACAGTACCAAGTCGTCTTGGTCACTTTGCCATCCTGATCAACTAATATTTATTTTACGATCCATTAACTACTTTTATGTCCAGCTACATGGCTAAATTGTTAGCATCCTGGCCTTTAGTCCAAGGGATCCCGGGTTCGATTCCCGACGTGGTCGGGGATTTTAACTTCCCGCAGTTAGTTCTTATGGCTCGGGGCTGGGTGTTTGTGCCGTCTTAAGCATTAGAATTCCGGGTTTTTTATTTTCCTTAGTTAATTCTTATGGCTCGGGACTGGGTGTTTGTGCCGTCTTAAGCATTAGAATTCCGGTTTTTTTTTTCCTTAGTTAATTCTTATGGCTCGGGGCTGGGTGTTTGTGCCGTCTTGAGCATTAGAATTCATCTTACAGATACGCAGGTCGTCTATACGTCGTCAACTCGAAATAAATTACATTACATTACTTCTATGGTTTTCGGAGAAGCCAAGATGCCGTAATTTTGTCCCGCAGGGGTACCAGTAAATCTACCGACGCGATTTGGCATATCTGCGCCCCTTCAAATACGACCGGTCTGAGCAGGGATTGAGCACTCTACCATATGAGCTACCCAGCGCGGATATTTGGATTCACTTCCACAGTAGGAATTATTGGTTATAACTCCTAAATGACATCGCTCAATGTTTATTAGGACTAAAAGGTCATTCCATGTTAAGAAGACAGTGTTGCTCTTACGACAACAGAGTTGTCAAATCGAACAGCTCTGCTCAACAGCATCACGGGAAAACGGTGGTAAGTATATTTGTGAAACTCGGTAATGTAAGTTAAAAATGAAAGGAGGAAGAAACGAAGCTGAAAATTATATTTCTTGAAATCTAGGGTACAGAAACAGACAACCGATAATGTTTAATTGCATCTAATAAATTTGCCCAGGCAACACCGAATACTACTGCGCCGTCGTATTGCCCACGAAAAGAATTATAAAAATGAAATTCGCTTGAGAAAAAAAAGTGGTGAAAAGGGGTACAAATAAAATGCAGTTAAGAAACAACAGTTAAATAAGAAAACCAGACAAAGATAAAAAATCACAGCGAATTTCTGCATCAGTACAAGTCAAGACGTGATGTATCGCTGCACTCCATAGCATCAAAATCTTCAGTAACATCTACGAGAATATTAGAAAGAAAGATAAAACGCACACAGATGACTTCTCTTCAACAGTGACAAGCTGCCGGCGATTCGGAGCGTGACGGATAACGCGTTACATGTACCAGTAAATGAAGGAAGGCAACAAAGCGATGGCATTCCCACCTTTGTGCTTCCTCCCTGCGAATGTATATATAAAACAGGGAATGTTAAGTATTTACTTTTATTCACTCACAAAATGCCAACGGCCGTAGCCGTGTTCAAACACCGGATCCCGTGTGATCTCCGAAGATAAGCAACATTGGGCGTGGTCAAGATTTGGATGGGTTGCCACGCGCTGTTGGTTGAGGGGGGGGGGGGTATAGGGAATGGAGGAGCGGAAAGGAACTGGACACCCTACCGTACGTAAACTCCGGCTCAGGCACACCTCTGCGGAGGTTCGGACCTGCCTTCGGGCAGAATACACCCTTACTTTACTCACGAAATGCCTCGTCCTGTTTCTTTCTCTCATAATACAATATAAAGTACAGTATAATATTCCTTAATCACGAGGAATTATGGGTGTCTAAGAGGGGGGAGGGTGTTCACTCATTGTAGGGCCATAAGAGCAATACTATTTTCTTAACATGGGATGATCTATAGGCATGCTTAACACATCTCGTATTACAATCATCAGTTACACTTTTTCACCACGCTACCGATAATCTCACACCTCTTTCCTGTAAGGTAAAACCTGATTTATTATTGAACACGAAGTGTGATAGGTATAAATTACATTGCACGAAAGTATTAACACAGTACAATCTTCACGGTCACCACTTACAAAAACCTTCGGTTACCAAGCACGACTTGTTACATAAACCATGGTAACAGCGTGTTGTAAAGCGGGCTCATTAACAGATCAAAGATACATTTGTGACGGTCCAGTTTCACTATAGCTATGTTCTCCTTGACACTGCATTCACTTTTACAATAACTTTCCATTAATTCGGCATCATACTTATTTGTAGTCCGTTACCGTGAAGTGGCAGCAGGACACGGCATCACCTTGTATCTGTCGGCCATCTTGTGGATCACGACTTACCTGAAACAAGAGAGAATTATACATGAGTACCGAGAAAAGAGGTCACAGAACACACATGCACACACAACAGAATTAACAACCACAAGGCTTATCGGACAAGTGTATTATGTTTGTGCGAGATCGATTTCAGGACGGTTGTTCTCATGGACTTGATTGCATTCGTACTCCCCCCCCCGCCGATCGCACAACTTAATTATAGACTGTTATGACCTTCAACGTTCAGTCAGCAAGCATCTGTGAATTTACCAAATACCTCTATAATGTTCTCTTTCTGTAATTAGCTGTGTAGCCTCGTTTAGTTCTATACCTCTTAAATAATTAGAAACTGAGTCTAATCCTTCGTCGTCTTGGTCTCGCTATACTTCTCTTACCCTCCATTACGGAGTCCACAATGGTCCTAGGTAACACATTCTCTTCCATTCCCTTCACATGATCTCACCACTGAAGCCGGTTAATACGTACCGCTTCATCCATGGAGTTCATTCATCTCATAATTCCTGTTCCCACCTGTTTGTACCAGCGATCATTCTCGTACTTTAAGGTATGTTACTTCTAACTTACGAATAGCCTAAGATATCCAGAGTCCACCCCAGCTTTCACTCCCGTAAAGCAAGGTTGGTCTGGAAACAGACCGGTGAAAATATTGTTTCGTCCGGAAGCTGAAATCTCTCTCATAGAATACTGTTGATCGCAACTGCGAGCTCACTGCATTAGCTTTACTGCACCTTGATTTAATCTCCCTTATTATACTACTATCCTGGGAGAACACACATCTTAAATACTTGAAATGATCTACCTGTTCCAGCTTTGTATTCCCAGCCTGACATTAAATTCCTTTAGGTTTTTTACCTACTGACATCGCATTAGTCTTGGAAAAGCAAATTTTCATATCACACACCTGCTCATTGCACCAATTTTCAAGTTTCAAGATATTAGACTGCAGGCTTTTAGCAAAATCTCCCATTAAGACCAAGTTATTGGCATAGGCCAAACTGCTCACTACATTTTCACCTAATTGCCACATAATACCTTTCAACAGATGGTCCATGTAAACTATGAACAACAAAGATAAAAGAATACAGCCTTGTCTAACCTCTGTAAGTACTGTACCTTGAAACAAGAACTCATGTAACTACTTAATAATAAGAAGAGGAAGAAGAAGAAATAATGCAGAAGGACAGTCTCCAGATGTCATTTGAAAAAAACAACTAGAATATACTACCTGCAACAAACACCAAAATATATGGTCACAAAATACGGCAAAATCAAACTATTGCCATAATTGTATTAGCTTAGTGAAACAATTCAGGAAAACGGCTTCAAAACAAAACTAAAATAACCAAAAAGGGAAACAGTATATCGACTTAGCCAAAATGAGCACAATTTTAAAAAATAAAGCAAAGCAAAGTCTTCTCCATACAGGCCATGAAGGCCCTTGGAGGGGTGGAAGGTACCTCGGCACTTGATGGGGTACTCATTTTTGGTGTAGGCTGAGTGAACCTCAGGGCCATATGCACCTCCGGAAGTGGAAATCTAATTTCTTAAATTTTACGACTTCCTGGCGGGGATTCGAACCCACGTCCTTCCGGGCGAATCAAGCACGCCTTTACCGCCTCGGTCAGGCAGCCCCTAATTTAAAAGAAAAATGTAGTTCCAAATATTACATTACATTACATTACAGTACGGTCATTAAACCAGAATGTCTTTAAGGATCAAGAACACACACACACTGTGAAATGGAAACAATGAGAAGAAATAACACATCGTAACAATTCTATGCTCAAAACTCACAGGCGAACAATGCGAACTCGGAAACAAACAGGAAACCACGCAATACACAGATATTCATAGTGACATTACGAAACGCATATTACAATTTTACGGATACACCGAAAGAATGAAACCTGACAGACTTAACAAACAAACAGTCGAATTTTATTGAAAGAGTAGTCAAGTCAAAATGTATAAATGGCAAGTTGGTCAAGAGGAGTAGCCGAAAAAATCAACAGGAACAACTTGCTCACAGAAAGAAAAGCAGCTCACAGCAAAAGGATATAAGAAATATGGGCACAAATGAAGGTAAACAAACGCCTCTAAGTACCTTGCGAAGGCTTAAAATGGGCTTAATAATAATTTATGTCGGTTTAAGTAACGTTGTCGGTTAGTAGGAAAGTTGGCGGTTCCTTCGCACTGACGGTGGATGACGAAAGGGTTTTGAAATGCAACGACTCCGTGACTTTGTCTTTCGGCACCTAAAGGAGCAACTGCAGGAGAAAACTCGGAACACCACTTACAGTTAGAACAGACTTCTATTCGTACCTGCTCCCTTTTTGCCAATTATTTGGGATCGGCAGTGGAGGTTATGTTTAATCCTAGTTTTGCGGTCGGATGCCTTTCCTGACGCTAACCGTGTTTAGAGGGAAACTTACCGAACGCATGCTGACAGAGGACAAACCGTGCAGCCACTTGCTCGGTGAGGGAATATTCACATTAGCGTGTTTCTATGGTGGTTGTCTGTCTGTTAGGTCAACAGCCCAGAGGCTGGTTGGATCCTCAAATAGCACCACCAAAGGTTATGCGGTTGGCAGCACCAAAATGAGGCGTACTAGGCAAGATGAGGAGTGAGGTAGTTTGCCATTGCTTTCCTCGCTGGGTCAGAAAGTACTATTGCAGCACAACTGACCCTATGAGCAGCACCTTTCATAACACTCAGATGCACTAGTCGTGCTCCGAAAGTCATTACTCAGCACTACCCATACCCCAGCAGCTTCCATATTGTCACAGCCATGGATGTTGACTGGGACTTCGGTGGAAGCTACACTTTACTCTGGCCTGTGCCAAGAGATGGATGCAAAAGTACAGAAGTGTGTAAATGAGGATGTGTACTACGAGGGACGGATCGACTGCTTCAAGTCATTCAGCCAATCCATGTGCGCTCAAGACCGTTTTCAAACCCAAACACGTGAATCGATAAAGAACAGCTTATTTCCGTCTTATCCACGCAGATATAGCTGGCACAGGAAAGCAGTATTGGGAATAAAGTTGTCATACGCCCCGAAATAGCGGGTTTCTCCTGATTTTGTGAATCGAGTTAAATGACGTGCCAAAAATCTATACAAACAATTAAAATACTAACTTAAAGAGTTTGCCGCAAATTGTCAACACAACTGTCAAAAAATATAACCGTTAGCCATTTATCACAACGAAAAAAGGTACTAGATAAAAACGCGATTTTGCTTATGGGGAGAAACTTGAAAGTTATAACAAAAACAACAACAACGAGCTGATTCAAAGTTGGTGTCGTTCTGATGTTCTGGAACTGAACTTGGGCAGGTGAGCGGTTCATAAACATGAACTATTCCAAAATGGAAATCATTTCTAGACAGCCCGTGTGACGACAGTGTTCAATGTATCATTTTAAAGATGAAGGACTAATGTTTCTAGCAACAAGAATCTGACCTCAGTACGACGTCATGGGGTGATGAGATAGTGCTGTCATCTTAATGTACTAGAACCGCCGTGCCGCGCGGCTGACAGTGTAGTTTTGTAGGTAAGAACCTGCTGGGATATATAACGAAGTCGTAAAAAATGATACTGATGTGCTAAATCGTGGAACAAACAAAAACAAAACTTGTTTCTTCATACTTCTACGTAGACATTATTTATCCCTCGCAACTGTATGCAACAACAATCCAGAAAAACTGTCCCGATATCACTTGTGCACATGGCTACCTAAAGTGGGGAGGAAATGTTCTACTCTCACTACTTCTAAAACCTCAGGTTTATGTTACCCTTACTAAAGGAACTATACCTAAGAGGGACTGTCCCGATATTCAGGTAGCTAATGAAAAGAGGCACAGACTAACAAAATTAACATTGCTAAACATGGCAAGACCACAGATAGAAGTAATCATGCGTATGGCACAAGACTAATACCAAGTAAACGAATTAACTATCATGAGTATATACACTCACGCTATGACACGGCATGGTTGTTTGCGTGAATGTCATTCTTATTGAATGAAACATGCTTGTCTCCTAGCAGTTTCAGACCGATAGAAGCTGCATTTCTAAAATTTACATTGATAACTAGACAGTACTATTCTCCTTTTATTTTGAAACACGAGTCGGATTCATTGCGTCCCCAAAAGTAGACGGTATTTTATTGCGCCGTTGGTGCTGTTTCAAGAATGGGACTAGGAATATCGCAGTCAACAATATCGTGAACTAGTTGGAGATGAAGTCAGCCCTATAGCCCGTGCAGTTCGAGAGTCTGAACTGGAGAACGTCCATGTTAAATCTGTGTTAGGATTAGACGCGCAGCGGGTTTAACCTGTATGTTGGATACAATCCTGTCGTTAGCCTGGAATTGCAGTGAGAAACATGATTATTATAAGAAAAAAACAGCCTAGAATGCTTGAGCGGAGGTTTTACTCATTCATCTTCTTAACCATGTTATCTGATCTGATTACACACCGTTTCAGGCCCTTATATCTATTAAACCAGCAGAGACGGGGACAGAAATTATATCAATGTCACTATGTTGGAATTTGAGTAAAATTAGTCAGCTTTTCATTATTATACTGAACAACTTTTTTTCCTTTTTGATCTTTTCTTACCAAGTATCTGGGGTAGGTGATAAGTAGATTCAATCCAATTTACCGGCCAGATGCCTTTCCTGATGCCAACTCTATTTAGAGGAATGTATTCAAAATTGTGTGTTTCTGTAGTGGATAGCGGCAATAATGCACAGAGTGGCTATAGCAGCTCGATTTTAGCGCTCCGGGCGGAGGCAAGGAACACTACGGCCACCATGATATAAATGTAGACTACCAGCTAACAACAGCAGCTGTCTCGAGGTATTTGAGTAATCTCACATGTGTGTCAAGTTCATCGTTAATAGAAATCATTTTGTAGTTTGCTTTGATGTACTATAGCGTGAATATGCCTACATTCTCTTTCTTGCTTTGTTCGAGCAAAACAAACATTATATCTTATTTCAGGTAAGTTCATTTCTTTTCTAAAGAAGGCTATGTATATTGAAAGATCATCTTAATTTTTCCCACTGTAAAGTACAAATTCTCGTCACAGATTCACACTAGAAGACAAATAGCTGACTAGGCAGTGGGTGAATAACATGAAGAGAGCCAAGTGGTATCCCAAGCATCAAAGTACTCTCTGTTCAGAACACTGAAGAGCACACTATGTGTGTGTGTCCAACCCTTGTTCCGTTTGTCTACGGAGTCGTGTGTTTAGTTAATGATAGGAGACGTAAACAGTCCAAGGCATTATCGACAATTTAGATAGCCTTTCTTATACATACCTAATAGGAGAGGAAATAGAAATAATCCCAATGCAGAGCAAATCAGATCAGCATACTGAAGTGTTTACGGGGACAGACTGACCCATCTACATGAAGGGATGCTTCTCTTATCAATGATTACAGCACCTCTACTGATCATGATTGCGTGCTACAAATTAAGAGTAATTCACCAAGTAATCTGAAAATGTTGCTGAGTACATACCAGGAAATGCCATCCGTGGGGTAAGAAAGAAAATAAAATGCCACGACTGTCTGAAGGTTATGTTTGATCAGCATTCCGAAGAGAAGAAAGAACTTATTGCCTAGAAAGATATAACATATAGTTTCTATATCCAGCCCACGATGATGTGAAATTGTTATGTGGCTGAAAAGGTGTTCAGAACAAAAATAAAAAAGGGTCACATCGCGAAGATGTAACATAAACCTTATGTTAAAGTTACAGACTGAAGTTCTCTCGTCAGTTGCAGGGCAGTGGTTTAACAGTAACGATAAGTTATCTACTGCTACCAAGTTCAGTGAGGAAACCCATTACGCCAGCATGGCAAAACTTCTCTTAAAGCAACATTTTAATTGAGACTGTCCTAGAGGTACAGAGCTATTACGCAAGAACTGAAAGGAGTAACCATATGGCTAATGTACACAAAATTAATACTTTTCTTAGGAAAATACGTATCGGTTCATGTGAGTGAGAAAGATTTTTCGAATCGAGAAATGTGACTGTTAATAGATCAATATAAAATTCAATTTCTTTATTGTAAAATTTATTTCCAGTCTATGTTATAAAAATGTTACGTAGAAAGGTTGCCTTTGAAATGGATGATAATTCATTAAAGTGTGTTTAATTTTCTTGGCTGTTTAGATAAGCAGCCTAATCCGTAATCTTGTACGATGATAAAACAATTATTGATTTAGTCATCTTCAACAATATATCGCTTCAAGAAAAACAAATTCTTACGCATTTTGTTTCTTCTGTGTTACAGTACATTGCGATTCTGTAGGAACCTCTGCTCAACAAAAACTTACACGCATCAAATAATTACGCTTTCCAACCGATATTTTCGTCATCAACTCAAATAATCTCAAACTGTCATACCTAATGAATAAGATCTGTGTGAAAATGTCTCATTTTCCCGCTCTGTTCCGCACTCGCTTATACAGCGCTCCGCCTAATGAGGTACATTTAAGACACGGCGTTCGCCAGTTCAACTTTCTTCAAAGATGGTAGCGTGATGGCCACGCTATGTAGTATATTCTAGCTCGCTGGTTGGCAGTGTGATCGATTATATGTAAATGAAGGTGTGCATTAAGACTATCTCAACACCCAGCTCCCGAACTGGAGGAATTAACCAGACGCAGCTAAAAACCCTGCCCAGCCGGGAATCGAACACAGGGCAGTATGAGCCGAAGGCTACTACTCAAAGCTTTAAGCCAAAGAGCCGGAATTCCTCATTCCGAAGGGCAAGTCCCGCATGAGTTACCGTCCTCCTGCATGGCGCGTGTCGGCAAACGAGAGGAGTGTCACCGTCACACCGTTTCCATACTTCGATACTTCCAACTTCGATTACTGGACAGTCAAATTGAAAAACAGACAGAAAATCAATAAAACTTACCCCGTTACAATAAGTGTTAAAAATGCTCTCCCTAGACAGACGCTGTAGCGTGTGATGGTATGCCGCTTCACTACCTGCAATTTATTGAGCCTTATAAATCTTAAATTGTTCCGTGTGAACTGCATTTAAAATTTTACAGCACACGAACACATGCTATTCAACAATTAATTCAGGAGCCATGAAACGCACTATACTGATCAGTTACTGCTGTATAAGAAGCAATCATGCTGTACAGAAGCTTATGGCAGATTGCAGACAAGCTGAGACCGTGACATCACTAGGCGAAGGCGACTATATGGGTTAGACGGCTAATGCATCATCCACTCACCCAGACACGCACAGGGAAAAACCGCCACTCGACTGAGGATCGCACTGTAGTAGTAGTAGTACAATTATTCCATCTAATATTTAATCAACATAAGTCGCAATAGCGAATATATCTCTTCACAAGGGTAAATCCGGCCGTAAAACTGAGTTAATCCATAGAAAGGTTCGACTCCAGACAACTGGGAAAAGGCCACGAAAAAGGAGTGGTAGTTTGTAGTCTGGCAATCGCATCCATAGGAGGTTTGGCTCCCATGAGTCTCCCCATATTTAATGCAATCATTTTATTCTTATTACGGGTTGCCTCGTCGAGGCGATAAATCAGCTCCGTGCACCCGAAACGAGGTGGGCTCTATTCCCCGTCAGGAAGATTAAACATTTAGAAACCAGATTTCCAAATCTGGAGAGGCCCATGGTTTCGAGGTTTACTCGGTCTGCAACAAAAATGAGCACCAGGTAAATTCCTGGAGGCAAATGTGGCTGGGCATAGGGCTAACCACCCTATTCCACTAACAGCCGCAGTTGCAAGTAGTGGAAGCCTTTACCTCCAAGGACCTCCATGGAGATTTCTTGTTTTGCTTTGTATCTTCTTGTTCACTATTTCAAACACATTACAACCAGATACCAAAATAACACAGGTTATGAAGATACCACACTACCGAGTAAGTGGTTTCACGGTTTGGATCATGTGGTTATCAGCTTGCCAGCTACACTGAGAGTCAACTTAAGACCTTAGCGGTCCCTTTGATGTTAGTCAGACTTCTGGTCGGTGAAAGGATTCCGCAGCGCCAAGTAGTTCTCTAGGTTTGTTACTTGTTCCTGAAGTAAGGAGCTTTCTTCAGTTTGGTTAGATACTCTGGTGAACTGACTTGACGAATTAAAAAATTTTGCCCTGTATAAATATGGAAAATATATAACAGATTGTGTGTTATTCGGGTTCGTTACCAACTCTTATATTTCATACGTAGATGGCTATGAATATTTATTGTTCTCAGTGGTGTATGTACCAAAATAATAATAATAATTTAATATTATATTGATATCTTGTTGCACTGTGTATTTAGTAAAGCTTTGTTCGAATTCATTCCACTGCTGATATTCGCATAATATGTGCGACGTTGAAGATGGATCAAAATAAACTGTTGTCACTATTGGCTGCAACAGCGTGTTCGGTATTCATAATGGCTGCCAGCTGTGAGTGAGACGTGTGTGATGCTGTGACGCTTGAGTCCCCTGTGAAATACTTTAAAGTTAACAAAAGTGGAGAAAAATTAGGTAGGAAATCTAAACCAAATTGTTTTAAACGTTTACAGTAGCCTACGAGATTACAATCCGCTATGGACTGTGGAAGACGTGAAAAAGGCTGCGCAGCTGACCGGCGTTTCTATGCACAGTGTTTACGCCGCTCGCTTGGAATTTAAACTCCACGGAAAATCCAAGTCTCCAGCGAAAGGTCGATGTGTCAGCTCAGTTCAAACTATGCACTCTCCGTAAATAAAACAGGAAGGGCCTTAACACGGCGTGGGAATAGGATCCTTGGCGTATTCGATAATAATAATAATAATAATAATAATAATAATAATAATAATAATAATAATAATAATAATAATAATAATAATAATAAATTGTACCGCCCTCTACCTTCAGAAATTTTGTCATGAGGAGATCATGAGTTCGTTTTTACCTTCCGAATGACGAGACTACAATATTTACATGCCTGGAAACATTGTATTTTGTAATCCCACTCACGGGTGGGTTTTTCAGCTTTTTGAACTGTGAGAAACTGCCACTAACAGTCGTTGCACGAGAGCGGAATCGTATACTTATGTTGTAAGTCTCCATGTGCCTCACACAAATTGCTTTATGGAATAAAAATAAACCTTGCTTCTCTTGCCGCTGTATTCGTCAGTAATCTGCAAGTTTTACATGGTCAATAAAGGAATAAATAGGTATGGTACGTAATCAAAGTACAGCTATGTGAAAGGAAGTGATTTCGTTTGATGCTTCACTATTTCAGAATGAATGTACTTGTCAGATAGACGCACGGCGTTAATGATACGCTGGTTGTGGGGAGATGGAGAACGCAGCCGGAAGGGGGAACAGGGGACGTGCGGAAGGATACTTTTCCTAAGCTCTTGACTTGAATTTTAGTTATATTATTCGGGGGATAGTGCGCTCGAACCATGCTGTCGGGAGCCCTGAAAATTGTTTTCCGTGGTTTCCCATTTTCCCACCATGCTGTACCTCAATTAAGGCCACCGTCGCTTCCTTCTTACTCCTAGCCCTTTCCTATCTCATCGTCGCCATAAGACATATCTGTGTCAGTGCGACATAAAGCAAATTAAAGAAAATACTAAATACCACATTCATTGCAATGGCCAAATAATGACTACTCCGCAGCTTGTAAATGGAACAGCACATATACACAGATCATTGTCTCGCTTGAAAACGCCATCAGACTGGCCTTTTACCTAGAGCAGAAACGTGAAGGGAAAGGTGAACAAGGTCAACCTCGTCTTTCTCAGCATCTTCTAGTCTCAAGGCGAGTGTTCATCCAATACCTGAAAGTGCATCGTCCTAGAAAACTCGAGAGAGAGAGAAACAAAAGAATCAGCATCCTGCACATGCACTTGTGTTTGACAAGGCCAAGCCATGGCGCGTCAAGCACCTGCCTCTCTCAGGCTGAGTCAGGGTTAATGACACGTTTACAGCACTAACAACTTCAATGACGAAAATAAAAGTCGGTCATTTCCTGTGCTCACGCACTGTGTCATACGATAAGTTACTGCGCTAACTCGCACGAGAACACCACGCCTAGTATGGATATTACCACGTCGAGAGCTGATTTCATACACCCAAGCTAAAATAACCTTGCATTTAAAGTAATACAAGTGGTATCCGCGCGCTTTACTGCGCGTACAAATAGCAATTAATTTTAAGATAGAAAGTTCTACATTACTACATATTACCCATAAACAGCTCTAGCATTCTTCAAATTGAAGAGGAATATAATTAAATCCTTTTTTTTTTTTTTTTTTTTGCAACCTGCTTTACGTCGCACCGACACAGATATATCTTACGGCGACGATGGGACAGGAAAGGACTACGAGTGGTAAGGAAGCGGTCGTGGCCTTAACTAAGTTACAGCCTCAGCATCTGCCTGGTGTGAAAATGGGAAACCACGGAAGACCACCTTCAGGGCTGCCGACAGTGGGGCTCGAACCCACTATCTCCCGAATACTGGACACTGACCACACTTAGGTGACTGCAGTTATGGAGCTCGGTAATTAAATACTAGTGGACCCGTGCAGCTCCGTAGCATTCCTTGTAAATAGGTCAGATAAGTAGTCTTGATATGCCTGTCACAGTCTTATTGTTTTGCCTACCATTTCCAATAGTTTTATGAACGTTTAATACAGGTACATAATGACTGATTCATTCGTAATGTAGTTTATAATACTTCTTTCCATTCACTATTTTCAGTGCTTCGACCATTGGGGCCGTATCTGGATCTGAACATTTTCAAACGATCTTGCCCGAGATAGTGCAACATAGGTCGTGACTGAATACTAGTTCAAGTAAGTAGACTACCCACTTGTCAAGCTTTTGTACCTGCGCTTCATTAATGGTCATACACATGGCTATTCGACTTGATACCTTTCCGTCTGTACGTACGTAGACAGTTTTATCCTTCCAGCATGTAAGTTATTAGAAACGTTCTGCCATCTGTTGAGTATATTCATATGCTGGGGAAGGTCAGAGAATCAAAGAGTATCTAACAGAGAATAGTATTCTTCCATCATCAGAGGAAGTGTATACTCTCTGGCTTCACAGGTTGTAATCAAACACGGCTGTATGCAATAACATTACTAAGGATATCAGAATATTAATGAAAGTGGTCGCTTAGCAACCTGCTAAGTACAGAATGTATTGCGGGTTAGGGTAAGCCTTCGTCTGCAATAACTGGAGCGATCATTTAATGATCTGATTTTATGATTACTCGAAGTTGGCTGAACTTAAAGACCTATCAGTGTCTCACGATTCACCGACAGGTAATTCCGGAGAGAACAGAAGAGAAATGAAGCAAATCGGTCCAGTACAACGGACGGACGGATTTGCCAAAGCTGTATTTAGTAAACTCCTTTAATATATAGATAGATAACACTGTATATGTACAGTATAGGGCCTCAACATTATGTCTTTCCAATAAATTGATATAATACCGAGTGAGTTTGCTACACGGTTCGAGCCGCGTAGCTGTAATCTTTCAATCGAGAGATGGTGGGCTTGGATCCCACCATCGGTAGCCCTTAATATGTTTTTTCGTGATTTCTCGTTTTCACACCAGGCAAATGCTAGCTAGAGCTGTACTTTAATTACGGCCATGGCCACTATCTTGCTATCCTTCATCGGCGAAAACCCTCGATGTATTAGCACGCTGTTAAATCACTAGCAAAAATACAGATATAGAGCCTACACAGAGAGTGAAACCTCTTTAAACTGACAAGACTGTTAGCTTGAAATGGGCACAGTGGTGGATGTATTGCAATACACACAGTGTCTTTCCCTCTTTTTCAGGACTGGAGTGGTGCAGTGTTGACTGTTTATGTCGGGACACCATTTCTGTGCATGCGTGTACAGCCTCCTTCTCTGGGCCATCACTGCATGTATATAACGCTCGTTATGGACAAATGTGAAGAAAAAATAAGGCAAAAACTCCCTGTCTGATCAATGACCGAACTACTAAGCGGACTGGTATCCCGACCCTGTGATCTTATTTCGAGTTTACGTTTTCATACACACACAGCACCTGAACAAATATCCCTCAGTTCGGTCGAGCAGGAATGAGTCTGGTTCGAAACTGTCCAGACTCGTTCATTCATGCGTCTCTCTCCGTTCTAGTAGCAGGCTCGTTCTCTGACCAAATGAGATTAGTAGTAGAAGTGGAGAGGTATCATCTGACGGAATGAGCTCAGATTCGCTCAGTGCACAACTCTAGTATCTGCATGGGAGGTGAATTATATTTTGATAATAATTAAGTTTGATAAAATATTAAAGGCGAGGAGAATACAATACCAAGCGCTCATTTTTGGAGCGAATATACATTAAATGCATCACTAAGACATCTGTTTGTCCTTAATATTTGTAAGGTGGCTGTTATAATACCATATACAGAGATGTCAGTCCAAACACAATGCAAATTGGACACATGTTTATGTGAACATTGTTACTCGATATAATCCATCGATATAATCCATACTGCTGCTTTACAAAACATACATATTATATATATATATATTCAGATCAAAGGAAAATTATGAAGGCTCCGTCCTAGGAATGGGGACGGATATTTAAACGGTCACCAAGGGTTTACTATTCTACAAGAACAAGAACCTGGAACTGTTTTAAATATCCGTCCCCATTCCTAGGACGGAGCCTTCATAATTTTCCTTTGATCTGAATATATATATATATATATATATATATATATATATAATATGTATGTTTGATGATGAGCCCTAAAGTTAAAGATTAGAGTGTCCCGTTCAACTCTGTAGTACTGATTGGATGGCGCCCTTACATTTAGTTTGAGATCTTATATCTATATATATAATTTTTATTGTTTATTAGTTGCGATGGATTCGGACCGTAACACTCCCTGAGATAAATGCTGGTTGGGACTCAGGCTTTGAGCGGGTACATCATGGCGCCCAACGTAAAAGGGCTGATTGCATCATACTTGAGCAACGTGTGACTTTAATTTTGAAAAAGAAAAAAAAACGAACTTTGATGCATTAGCGACGACATCATGTCACACAACTAAGGGACGGATTACATAATAGTTAGACCCAATCGTGGGACTTGAAAACATTTAGGCAATAATGCTGGTTGGGACTCAGGCTTTGAGCGGGTACAGTACCTATGTAATCAACTTTACGAATGCACGACAAAATCGGTGTCTACCACACTGTAGACTCCCCTAGTTAGCTGACAAGTTCTCAAAATGGAAGTTCGTTGCCGTTTCGGAAATGTCAAGGAAATGAGACGACCCATCCCACAGAAGAGGTTCGCAGTCAGGAGCAGTAAGCACGCATGCACGCACGGAGTGTGTCTGGTGTGCACTTCCACCGCTTCTTTATTTAACTTGGCACCGTTCTCAAGCTAAATTGGACGGCTCGTTGGCACCAAAAATACTCATCTAATCTGGTTTACATGTCATCATTTCTTTAATGTATGACACAATGGCTTGGCTTCAAAAAAGAGGGGAGATGCTAATCGCTGGGTTGCTAGTGGAACTGAAGCTGGCAATTTAGTTTTCAAGGCTGAGAAAGCAACAACGGTGCGCCAAGGTCCAAATAAAATACGCATATGCATATTCCTAACTGGACAGCAGCCCATCGAGTAACGGGTAGGAGAATCCTTCTATAGCATCAGAATATGATGCAAAAGATATTCGTAATATGCTTCTGCAGTGACACTTCCTCTGGCTATTAATTACTTATTTACTGCTAGTATTTTAACATATCCCCGATTCAGTTAGGAATTTGGGCGACGATGGGACTGGGAAACAAGCAGCCGTAGCTTTAATTACGGTTCAGTCCTAGTATTTACTTGGTGTGGAATTGGGAAACCACGAAAAACGATCTTCAGGTGAAGGAATTCCGTAAACAACATTACAGACCATGGAAGATAAGGGAAGAAGAGGAGGACAAAGGCCATGACAGTTAAACCCAGTTTTTAATTATTTAGCCGGGATACACGCTAGGAGAAAGAGAGAGGCGGCTTAAGTGGCTCAGACTGTATAAGCACTGGCTTTCTGAGTCCACGTTGGCATGTTGGATCCTGGCTCAGCCCGGTGGTATTTGAAGGTGCACAAATACGTCAGCCTCGTATCATATGTATGTATGTATGTATGTATGTATGTATGTATGTATGTATGTATGTATGTATGTATGTATGTATGTATGTATGTATGTAATGTGTGTGTGTGTGTGTGTGTGTGTGTGTGTGTGTGTGTGTAGTAAACGCCCACCTTGCGAACATCACCCTAAGCGGCAGTCATGTCAGAACGCCGTGACGACTTCTTGTTAGTTGGGTGCATGCCTGAAAGATTTGCAGGAAGCAGACCGAGCGCGTTGTATGTGACTTCTTCCGCCAACAGTATCACAACTCTCCTCGTTTGAAGTTGGGTTTATTTTATTTTTTCTCGCAAGTTTCTTGGAAGAAGTTTCTTTCTTTTTCTCCTCCTCCTCCTGCTCTCCCGCTGCATTCTTTATAATGGACTTGTTGATTTATCGCGCCATGTGTCTTGAATGTGTTCCATTTACCAGGAATAGCCCGATGTCTCATTATGTGCAAGCTTTCAATAATATATTTCATGGAGCTGAAACTATCGTCCACAGCATTTGGCACAATTCTCTCCAAGGAACTGATGCAACCTGCAGAATGACGTAACAGGACGAGTCCAATCGTTACATGAATGAAAAGACAATGAAATACTTATCACAGGTGATGCCTTCACAACTGCCTCCACCTCCTCCTCCACCTCATTATTATTATTATTATTATTATTATTATTATTATTATTATTATTATTATTATTGGTTTAACGCCTACACCCTGGTGGGGTCACAGGTGCGATCTGTGTCGCACATGTGGACTTGGTCCAGTATTACAGCCGGATGCTCTTTCGGACATCAATTCTACATAGAGATGTATTCCGCCATTTTGTGTTACTGTAATGGTTGGTAATGTGGCGACTATATGAATACGTGCGTATTAAAACGAACACAAACACTCATTCCTCGATCTAGAAGATTTAAGCAAACACGGCTAAGATTCCCAGTCGGGAATCGAACCCAGGGCCCTCCGAACAGGAGGCCGTTACTTTAACCATACAGCAAGAAGCCTAATAAATAAATAAATAAATAAATAAATAATAAATAAATAAATAAATAAATAAATAAATAAATAAATGCCAGCTGGAAATCGAATCCAGAGGCCTCTGAACAAAAAGCCGCTACGTTACTCATTCTGCCAAGGAACTGGACAAATACATAAAGACATAGATAAATAAAGTGAAGACTAGCGCAAAACAATTCGACATGGGACAGCGGAATAATATTTACAATGAACAGAACAGAAACTTCGCATTTTATGAAGGTTGTGTCATTTCCCTGTCTCTTAAAACATAGTCAGCGGCACGAATACCAGCCATCGATCAACCTCCATTATTTTTCTACAGTACATCCTCTTTAATGTGACTAGGAGTTGAAGATGCCCCAAGTGCAAACATAAGCAAGTAGGTAACTACTTTCTCACTCATTCAAGGGAGACCAATAAAGGGTCTTTGTAAGAGGGAGACAAGAACCGGTTGTTGGATAACTTCCTCGTAAGAACGAGTTTGTCAGTCGCAGACCTCTGTGGATTCTTAAATGAGGTCGACAGTTCGAAACCTAGCACGACAGCTGCAGTAACGCTTCAAAGGGTCAAATAGTGAGAGTGGTATGCTTAGTTATCAGGAGAAACACGTTATTACGGTATTAAAAATCAAGGAGTATATATTTCTTTTTTTTTTTTTTTTTTTTTGCTAGGGGCTTTACGTCGCGCCGACACAGATAGGTCTTATGGCGACGATGGGAGAGGAAAGGCCTAGGAGTTGGAAGGAAGCGGCCGTGGCCTTAATTAAGGTACAGCCCCAGCATTCGCCTGGTGTGAAAATGGGAAACCACGGAAAACCATCTTCAGGGCTGCCGATAGTGGGATTCGAACCTACTATCTCCCGGATGCAAGCTCACAGCCGCGCGCCTCTACGCGCACGGCCAACTCACCCGGTAGTATATATTTCTAGAGTTTAATAAAATTTAAGGCAATATTTAGTGAAAAAATGGCTGAGTGGTCAGCGTACTATTCAGAGGGCCCTTGGTTCGATTCTCGGCGAAGTCAGGGATTTTAAATGCGTATGGTTATTTCCTCTGGTTCGGGGACTGGGTGTTTGTATCCCGTCTCCATATTAGTCTCATCATCTACATCAGTGTTGCCAGATCCTCCAAAATTTCGGAACATATTCCGATTTTTAAAAATATTCTAGAAAACATGAAATTAGACAAAAACTTCCGATGTTTTCCGTCGTCATTTTACAGACACAAACTGTTCGGCAAAAAATATTTTTTACCGATATAATATTATGTGTTTAACTTCCCTTCAACTGTTATGAAAGAGAATTTAGGGTGCGATGCTGATATATAACCTCGAGAATGAGTTCTTTAACGTGCCAAATGTTAAGGGTCTCTCGCATATAAGCACTCTTAAGTGACAATCGACTGAGGTGGGACATCAATACATAATTCCTAGGAGCAATCGAAAAGTAAAATATTGCTAGTCTTTCGGACTTGGTACGACCTTTCTACGTCTGATGAAGAATTCAAGAGAAATGTCTAAAAATAGCGGAAAAAAGTACAACATTGTTCTTCGTTATCGTGACACTTACAAAAGAAAGTAGAAAAGACCGATGGATAAAACGTACTAGATAAAATAAAATAAACGTCATGTCTGCAACTTCAGTGGAATTTCAGTTTCCTCAACGTAAAATTCTTTGTTTAATTCAAAGATCCACAATATTCCTTTTCTTCGTCGGTGGATACAGAGTGGGTCTCGGCCCACAAGTGGCTACGGCTGGTCCGCGGTCCAACAGCTCTGCACTCTGACCAGCAAACTGAGCTGGGGAGAGGTGGCCGCGGCTTTACCGTGGCACTACGCCTCTGCATTCGGGAGACGGGAAAATGCTGGACCTCACGGATGGCCCCAACCGTCCGTTGTCCTGAGAATGGTTTTCCATTCTCCTGCACTAAGGCGAATGCCGGGATAGTTCCTACTATAGACCACGGCCGCCAAACCCCTCACCTTCACAGAGCATCTCCTTAACCGTAACAAATCTCCCGGCCTGAGAGACGGCGTCACCGTCTAGGAGGCTCGCTTCCCCATTCAGGGGAGGAATGAAAACATTATAGTAGTAGTTCCTTCTCTTTTCAGTGTCGTTTCTGGGAAGAATTTCCTTAGCACTGCTACTTGTTTTTCTCCTCTCCTGATAAAGCCATGTTCTCAAGTAGGTCGACTTCCCAGAAACTGCGGGGTGCCTCATTACTACTTATATTACCTGTTCACCTTGATCTCCAAGAATGCCTTAATCTCGGCCCTTAACATCTTGTTCCGCGACTGAACGACAGATCTGGCCACCTTCCATTCTCCAACAAATCATCCGACTGGTGTTTATATCCTGTGACACATTCTGAGGATTTCATAGACCTTCCTGGAAGATTAAGCAATTCATCGCTTTCTTCATACCATTATTATTCTTCGAAAATGCAGACCGGGATAGCTGAATACTTTTTAAGCACAAGACACAGAAGTATGGACCTACACAAGACCATATTTTAAGTTGTTCGCAATGGTCTATTTCATTGCCAGGTCAACTCAACCTACGTGAAAACAATTGAGAAGCTACCTGACGGCCCCAGCCATGAATAGCGCGCTAACTACTAACACACAATAATCTGCGGGCTGAGCAGCAGTCGCATCCTAGGCTAAGGCCCTTCGGGGCTGTTGCACCATGGGGTTTGGTGGAGGGAGGTTATTTTGTTTACGACAAAAGAATGCTACGGTGACGCCTTTCTCATGGACCACAATCGTTCCCTTCGAAATGAAATTAAGAGAAAAGACGTACAGCGATACACGATGCCAATAACAAGCGTTAACCCTTAAATGCTTATTTTTAAAACGTTTATAAGGTATCTTTGGATTTTTTGGAAGATGTAAAGACAGACAATATACAGCAAAATATCTGTCAATGGTATTTTTTTAGTGTTTGACATTCTGTTATCACAATTAACTACAGGTTACACCCAGCCACTGCAACCATTCTTAACTATTCCCTGCTGCTTTCTTCAGTTCTCCGTAACTCTTGAAAACCATCCATACTGTACTTGTGTCTATGTCTTGCTCTTTCGTCCTCAGGGTCTTACCTTCAGTTATATCTTCAAAAAACAGGTTGTGTCTCAATATGTGGCCAAAGAATTTTAATTTTGGCAAAGAACTTTAATTTTCCTTGTTTCCATTTCTTCCAAGAGTCTTCACTTCCTTTAAGACTTACATATCGGGAAAGGGCTGGACCTCACTGATGGCCCCAACCGTCGGCTGCCCTGAGAATGGCTTTCCGCCAGGCTAAGTAGCTCAGACGGTAGAACACTGGCCTTTTGAGCTCAAGTTGGCGGGTTCGATCCCGGCTCAGTCCCGTGATATGTGAAGGTGCTCAAATAGGTCAGCCTCGTATCGGTAGATTTACTGGTACGTTCAGAACTCTTGCGAGACAAAATCCCGGCATCTCACCGTCTCCGAAAACCGTAAACATGTTAGTAGAACGTAAGACCAATAACTTTTTTTCCAATCTGCATTAAAAAGCACCGACACAGGTCTTATGGCGACGATGGGATAAGAAAGGGCTAGGAGTGGGAAGGAAGCGACCATGGCCTTAATTGAGGGACAGCCTGGTGTGAAAATGGGAAACCACTGAAAACCATATAATGGGATTCGAATTCATTATCTCCCAAATGCAAGTTGATAGCTATGTGACCCAAACCGCGCGGCCACTTGCTCGGTATTATTATTATTATTATTATTATTATTATTATTATTATTATTATTATTATTATTATTATTATTATTATTATTATTATTATAGTATGGAGTGCATATCGCAGTGCGAGTGAAAGTCATTATCAACTCTTATATTGGTCTCCACTCCAGAACAGCAGCCTTGAAAAAAGTTTCGTGGCTGCGAACAAACTGGGTTAATGATGCTTATCGAATACACGGCGGAACTCGCTTTCTACGCGGCCAGGTGAAAGTGTCTAAAACTGTACTCCCTCAACAAAATACATCACCTTCTTCCGTTAAAGGTAGAAAAAAAAAAAAACAGTGAGATGCCATTCTGTCGATAAATGGAAAAGATTAAGCAGAAATAACCGTAAACATACCCACCTCGGTGTCTCCGAAAACCGTAAAAGTAATTAAGAGGGACGTAAATAACATTAAAATGACATTTTATGTTTTATGAAGGAATTTTTATTCTATGTCAAGCTGACCACTTTTTCCATGCCATATAACATGACTTCATAATAGCTATCATACATATCACATTTTAACATACACACACCTGGACCCTTGCCTGAGGTCGACCTTGAACCCTGCTATAAAGCAAGTATTTTATCCTAAAGCTAAAGGTAGATTTACTGGCACGTTCAGATCTCTTGCGAGACAAAATCCCGGTACTCCACCGTCTCCGAAAACCGTAAACATGTTAGTGGAACATAAAACCAATAACAACCAGCCTCCAGGCTGATGACTTAACGGGCAGAAAGTACTAAGATAAAAAGAGAAAATAGTGTTGTTATAATTCCATAAGATAATCCATTTAAATGTAAAAAAACTCTAGCAAGTACCGTCGCCGTACCGTTGAAATACAGAAACTCCGCTTTACTTAAGCTGGAATCTTGATCCGATTATCGAAAGGGGTTTAAGTGAGTACAGAACAATTAAGTGAACTCGTCAACGAAGCGGCAAAAGTGGATGGCATGTTACGCTTTAGCCACAGAGGATTTCAACAGACGTCTGACAATCCCAAAGTTGGAACGGGAACAGCATTCATTCTCGAAAGAGAACAATAATAATAAAGGTAAAACCCACATACATAGCTTTAGGATAAAATACTTGCTTTATAGCAGGGTTCACGGTCGACCTCAGACAAGGGTCCAGGTGTGTGTATGTTTAAAATGTGATATGTATGATAGCTATTATGAAGTCATGTTATATGGCATAGAAAAAGTGGTTAGATTGACATAGGAAACTTCGTTCACAAAACATAAAATGTCATGTTAATGTTATTTACGTCCCACTAACTACTGTTACGGTTTTCGGAGACATCGACGTGCCGCAATTTTGTCCCTCAGGAGTTCGTTAACGTGCCAATCAATTTGCTGACATGAGGCTGAAGTATTTGAACACCTTCAAATACCATCGGACTGAGACAGGATCGAACCTGCCAAGTTGGGCTCAGAAGGTCAGCGCTCTGCCGTCCGAGCTCCTGAGCCTGGCAAAACATATAGTCCTCTCCGTGTAAGGACGTACCCTAAGGGTGCAACCTTACCCTTTCTCCCCTGTAATATTAAGATATTGATTTATAGTTACTTTTCTTGCTGTTGGGTCTTTTTCAGTGTCGGTAACCATACAGTTTAGGGACCCTACCTGCCGATACGACGTCTTACATTTACCGTTAATCTGGCACGTTGGCAACGTTCAATCACTGCTCTAGCGTGAAGTGCGTGTTGCCACCGCATCGCCGTTAAAGTCACTAGTGATACATTTGCGAGAATATTTAAAGCATAATTTCTTTTTCTGTGGGATTGTAAATCTATTTGGCTAATACCAGGTAAGTAGGATTCTGGCATGTTCGGATAATGCATTTAATAACATAGTTTGTGTGAAATGATGAAAGTGCTCAAATACGTCAGTCTCATGTCTAGATCTACCGGTACATGAAATAACTCTTGCGGGACGAAATTTTGGCAGTAGAACTTATAACATTATTATTTTCAAATCCGCAGTGAACTTGAAAGCTGACCTAAATTCCGTTCACGGAGCTTGGCACATTAGTATTCCTATATGTTTCCTGATAAGCTTGAAGATATAACCAGCCGGCTGGCTGAAAATATGCCCAATAATCTCTCTCCTTACTGGTTACCGGTATTGAAGAGAGAAGGAAATATTCGCGCAAAAGAAAGGGAAGTCACTGGATGTCTGGAACTTTCGAAAATCACACTGCAAAGACTTATTAAATAAATTGCATCGTTTAACACGCCCCTCTTTTCAAGAATATGGTTATAGTACGCCTACTGTATATCAAAATAAAGACAGATAATTTAAGTGAGAAAGTGTGTTTATTTCCTTAATTCCTCATTGAGGAGATATTCATAATTATCTTGATTTATTTCATCTTATCTTTTATCATTTACTAGGGTAGGGAAACATTCATTATCGGTGTTTGAGGTTAGTTTGTTATGGTTATGTCTGATGATTTTAATATGTAACCAGGCAGGTTGGCAGCAGTGATCAGCCATTACAAAAAAGAGAAAAGAAGAGCATCGGGGGGCGATATTTACTTTCTGGGGTATTTCCTTACGTGGCAATTACTATAAAATGTGTTTAAAATACTGTAAATACCGACTTCTTTAAACAGGTTAGGAATTTGAAACAAACAGCCCTTATTAACTCACGTCGAGTGATCTTGTCTTCCCGAAGTGCTAGTATTTGACTTGAAAAAAAAATAATTCTTTGCACCAAACAGATTTAATCATTTTTCTTTCTCAGGTTTAAACTTGTTTAAGAACTTGTATGAAGTGAAAATTATCTGACCGGCGAAATTAATGGATCACTTGAATTAAGAGAAAAAAACATGTTAAATTGTGAAACATTTGTTTTATTATTTACACTGATTATTTTCTTGAAAAAATTATCTAAGTAATGTTATCTGTCTGTTATTGCTACTCTTGGTTAGTTAGATATTGTTTTCATTGAAATAATCAATGCAAATAGTAAAAGAAATGTTTCAAAATTTAACATGCTTTTTCCTTTGAAAATTCAAGTGCTCTACTAACTTTGCTGGTCAGTGTATAATGATTCGTAGTGGTTGGTAGTGGAGCGTATAACTGATGGCGATTGTTCTCCTCACTTCACGTAAGATGAGCAGGCGACGTCTGATATGTAGCCTGTGAATTCAAATACTAAAACGTCGCCCGCCAAGACGTCACTTCGGCGGATGAACAAGTAGTATTCGGTGGCGGATTCGAGGTACTAGGCAAATGAGAGGCTATTTACGTGCACCATCGTAAGGAAATTTACTTATAGACAATATTTAAAAAGAAAACAGTTCCTTTGAGGCAATTTACATCAATTCGAAATCACGTGTTTTCGCGTTGAGGAGAGAAGGCTGGCGATCATGGACTCCTAGGCGAGTCTGGTACTGCTTCCACCTACTTGTGCTAGACTACTTGGCTTTGTCTTCCTCCCTTGGTCAACTGGTAGCTTCAAACTGCCACCCGAAACCTCTATTTATACAGCGGAAATTTTAGCTATATGTGCTGCACTTTGTTTTTGTCAAAACAAGCGATTCGATTCTGCTCTCATCATTACGGACTCCCAAAGTGTTATGAAGAAATTACAAAACGCATGGTTACTTGTATGACATCGCGGAGCGAACTTTTGACATCTATTCTTCAGGTTGCTCCATAGCATTTCTTTGGGTCAAAGGACATAGTGGAATTTTCGGCAATGAAAAAGCTGACGTTCTATCCAAACGTGGCGCATCGGAAGGGCTATTTACAGCCCTGCAACTCCCATGGATGGATTTTATTCCCACTATTCGACAACAAATTCCTCACAAACGGTCTACGGAATGGGAAACATCTCAACTGCATAAAGGTACTGCTCTAGTACTACCCAAAATCCCACCTAAGCCATGGTATTAAAGTTTCATCGGTCACGAGGTCTAACGGTTTCCGTAATCCGAATGCGGCTCAGTCATGGATCATTCCCTTCACATCTCCATCGTATAGGAGTTTTGGCTTCACCGCGCTGTCGATGTCAGTTTGCGGGGAGATCTCAACCACATTTTGGGTGTGGCCTTTTTGAAGCTTCTCGAAACCGCTTTTTATCTGAACTATCTGATCTACAAGTGCCGTTCCCGACCAGCGCTGCATTGGTGTTGCACGGTGAAAACAATTCAGTTCTCAATGCTGTGATAGGCTTTTTGAAAACCGCGGAAATAAGAATTTGACTTTGTGCTCTTCGCATTGTTGCCAGTGTTTTGTGTTTTGTATTGTGTTTTGTTTGTTCTCCCCCCTCTTCTCCCGGAAGAGAGATTCAGTGTAGTGTTCTCTACTTGAAGACTGTGACCGATTTGGTTTTCATTATTATATGTACTTTGCACTGACAGTTTATACTTTTGTATGTGTGCAGTGAGTGTTCCTTGTACATGGAAGATGACCAAATGTTGTACCACCAAAAGTCAATTAATAAAATAAATCATCATTTCATCCTCATCATGACACGCAGGTCGCCTACGGGAGTCATATCGAAAGACCTGCACCTGGCGAGCCGAACATGTCCTCGAGACACCCCCGCACTAAAAGCCATACGCCATTTTATTATTATTATTATTATTATTATTATTATTATTATTATTATTATTATACCTTACTGGACGTATATAAACACAAGCGTTAATCTTTGAAAATGTGTACTGTAGATTTTACTGGGATAGAAGTATTATCACTAGGGTTCGAAAGTATGACTTAAAGAAGTACGAAGTTTGCAAGCAAATATGCCCAAAACACCATCTAAATATGACCTGTTGTTTGTTAGTTCATCAGCCCAGAGGCTGGTTGGATCCTCAGATAGATCCACCAAAGTCATGCAGCTATAGGGAAACCGCAAAAACCAATGGTAGAGCCCAAATGAGGCGTACTAGGCAAGATGAGGAGTGAGGTAGTTTGTCATTGCATTCCTCATTGGACCAGAAGTTGCTACTGCAGCACGACTGATCCTATGACCAACACCCTTCATAACACTCAGACACTAGTGGTAACAGGTCGATGGGCTACAATCACTCATCGGTCACCCGTGACCAATGAGATTTGTGGTCTGTGCTCCAAATGACATTACTTAGCAACAATAAGTAAAATATGACTTACGCATGTTAGGGGTAGGTAGCAAGTATTAGAGTATTACTAACATTGCACCTGCCAACAAGTAATTAGCAATAATATAGCAGACACATTTATCATGCAAAAAGCCGGGTTGCGACAGTCAGTCAACTGAAAAATATTTTTTCACCCCAAAGGATCCCAATCTGTTATCCAAGCGTTCAAAGGCTACTCCACAAGAAGATCTGCCTTTGAGTGATTAAAGTCGTATCTGCGATCTGCATTTTACCGTCGAACTTAGCCAAAACTGTGACAGTTTCATTACTAATGGTAAAAAAGTGGGACAGTGACGCTGTCCCACATATTTTTCCAAATCTTCCATTATATTTACCCTGACATATCATAGTAAAAATATGTCCTTGTCAACGCCAATCTACTAAATCAGATGTTCCTTCCAGTCATGATTATTCCATACTGCACTCCTCTAGTATTAGCTTTGTATGACCCTTTTTTTTTTTTGCTATATGCTTTACGTCGCACCGACACAGATAGGTCTTATGGCGACGATGGGAGGCCTAGGAGTAGGAAAGAAGCGGGCGTGGCCTTAATTAAGGCACAGCCCCAGCATTTGCCTGGTGTGAAAATGGGAAACCACAGAAAACCATCTTCAGAGCTGCGAACAGTGGGGTTCGAACCCACTATCTCCCGGATGCAAGCTCACAGCTGCGCGACCCTAACCGCTCGGCCAACTCGCCTGGTTCTGTATGATCTAGTGCTGGTGATAACACGAAGTTAGTGCTGATAATCAGCAGTAATTCATCTCAATAAAGAGAAATAAACATCTCCAGAGGAAGTTACTAGTAAGATTCATGATTAAGCTGAGCATGTTAACATATAACTTAAGTAGTTATTTAACAATTACATGTGCATGACATACGTATTTATAAGAATAATGTAGCAAGCCTGCAAAGGTTTAATGTGTTTACTGCGATAGTATATATTTCGCAGCATGTACACTAAACATATGACATCTTTTTTTTATAAGGTTATAACTGATAATTGCTAGGCTTACGGAGTTTGATATGCAATCATTTTTGTGGCGAATTACTAGAAAAACACTTAGCGCAACTAAGCACAAACGTTTGAGATATTGATAACGTTAGTGACGGACCAATTTCTAAAGTAATGTCCTTATGTCATTAATAACTGTGCCCGGCTCCATGGCTGAATGGTCCGCTGACACTGGGAATCATTTCATCCTCATCACGAAGCGCAAGTCGCCTATGGGAGTCAAATTCCGAAATTGCTCATGCTGGTGCCTCTGTTGACTTGGCAATCTTCTCCCCTATTTAGGTATTGATCTAGTACAGTGACTTTGGGGGGGGGGGGGGATTCGCTGTTGATAATGCTACTCTTACTCGATTCTTTACCTTCCACTTCGTTCTACCATTTATTGTAGCTATTGTAGGGGTTCCGTCCATTTTAGGTGTCATTAACTTTATCATATACGGCCCCCAGGAATATCACTAGATCAAACACCTTTGTTTGTGCATCTGGCGAGCCGACACTCGGTTAATTCCGCTGACACTGGGAATCATTTCATCCTCATCACGAAGCGCAGGTCGCCTTCGGATACTCCCGACACTAAAAGCCGTACGCCACAACAACAAAATTATTAACTGTACAATACTTCCTACGCATTTTTCACAGATTCCTTTCAAAATATGAAACAGTATATCTTAATTTGCACATAAACACAGTCATCAGTCAGTTACCACAATGCACAATCCTGAAGCATCACAGTAATGAATACACAGTTTCAAATCATTTATTTAAACTATAAATTCCGAATCAAATCACATAAATTCCTATTTAGAAACACATGTTCAGAGACAGCTGATCCCTACCTATGTACACCAGCGCCGCGTAGTGTAAGAACATTTCACCAGCACAAGCTGTCACACTATACGTTTCTATTCGTCCTAGTATTACAGTAGAAGGCTTTTTGGTATCTGTCGGCGTACGTTCGTCCAGCATCACTTTTTCGGAATCACGTCTTCTAAACCTGCTACAGTACTTTGAAATCCTGTGTTGGAAACTCGACGCAGATAACATGTACCTCGTTAAAAACGCCTCGATTTGAATGACAATGCTCAAAATATAACCAAATATGACCTTATATCACTAAAATTAACAAAATACGACCAAAACAATAAAAATGCCTAAAATTTGCATTTATATGCACCATAAAGTTGCTTTAAAAGGGGACAGGGACTCATCATTCCCAGTTATTTTTCAGCTTCGGATAAAATAAGTCCAGGAAAGAAATACAGAATGACTTTTCCTTAACACCCGAACCTTAATTATCACTGAGAAGACGATACCATGTTAGAGACCAGACATCGTAGTACTTGATAAGATAAAGGATACCTCACTGTATCATTGATATTGCACGCCCTAGTTCTCGCAACTAGCAGGCAACACACACAGAGAAAGTATTCATGTACAGTGCACTGATTTGTCGGGGGAAATTTAAGCAATGTGATGAGCCAAGAAGGTTATCACAGTACCACGAATCATGGCCTACAATGGTATTATTCCAAAGACATTGCGTAACAGCCGCAACAATTCTCAATCTGCACCCACTCAACTACATAGAAATTCTAAAAGCAGTCATGTTATACACCTATCACATCGTCCGGAAATTTTCGGACAAGGAACATTCACCATGTGAATGATCGGTAGTTTTGTAAATAATTTGTATGTAAATATGTCTTCTTCTTCCTCCGCTTTTCCCACATCTGTAGGGTCGCGGGTGCGAACTGTGGCGGACATGTGGACTTAGCCATGTTTTACGGCCGGATGCCCTTCCTGACGCCAACCCTATATGGAGGGATGTAATAACTATTGCGTGCTTTTATGGCGGGTGGTAGTGTAGTGTCTGAATATGAAAAGGGAAGTGTTGGGACAAACACAAACACCCAGTTCCCGGGCTAGAAGAATTAATTACACGCGATTAAAATCTCCGACCCGGCCGGGAATCGAACCCAGGACCCTGTGAATTGAAGGCTTCAACGCTGACCATTCAGCCAATGAGAGTCGGACAATTCGTATATATATATATATATATATATATAATTATGTACCATGCATCTTCCTTGTATCTGGTCGGAAGAGGTACTCAATACCGATTGTAATAATGAAAAATATTGTGAATAATGAAATATACATCTTTGTACAAGTTGCTTGATGTCGCACCGATACAGATAGGTCTTACGGCGACGATGGGATAGGAAAGGGCTAGGAGTGGAAAGAAGGCCGCCGTGGCCTTAACGTAGATCCCCAGAATTTGCCTGGTGTGAAAATGGGAAATCACGGAAAACCATTTTCAGAGCTGTTGACATTGGGGCTCGAACCCATTATCTCCCGAATGCAAGCTGTTAGCTACGTGACCCAAACTGCGCAACTACTTGCTTGGTGAAAAATAGTTCATTGAACCTCTACACTCCTGTAGGGCCTACTCTGTTATCGACACTCGCACTTCGGACTGGTACATTTTTTCCGCATAGAAATATGGATATGAACTCGCTCTGTCGTCTTCAAGCCCAAAAGCATATTCATGATTCTATGTTTTTTTCCATGTAACAAAGAAAATTACGAATGCGAAGTGGAATTTTTCCGTGTTTTTAAGACCTTTTCAACAGATATTGTATTTCATATATGTGTCCGGCTCCTTGGCTGAATGTTCAGCGTCGAGGCCTTCAGTTCGATTCCCCGATTAGCCTAGGTCGGGGATTTTCACCGCGTCTGGGTAATTCCTAACTCAGGAACTGGGCATTTGTGTTTATCTCAATACACACACATATACACACGGAGAGAGAGAGGAAGGGAGAGAAACATGTAACAGTGAACACGTCCCTCCAGGCAGGGTTGGAGTTAGGAAGGGCAGCCTGCCGTAACACAGCGTCAAACTTAAAGTACGACACAGTGCACACACGCAACCCGACCAGTGTGTGGGAAAAGCAGCGGAAGGAAAAGGCGGTATTTCATATGGGTGAGTGGAATGGAAAGAAGTTTCTGCTTTCGTTAAGTATGGCTGACATGCCCAGTGGTGATATGAAGTGTCCGACGGTAAAGATCACCCAAACAACTACCAAAAATCTTGAAGCATTTACTTCAATGTACTATTTATAGCACAGAAATATATATGCGGTACAAATGAGCGAGGTTCTTCTACTCATAAGAACGAAGAGAAAAAGAAAAAGAAAAACACAAAGGGACTAGTATTTAACTGTAGACGGTATGATCACACCACGAGGGAGGCTAATTTCTACCTGAGTAAACTGTCTACAAGCTTCCGGTGAGGCACAAGCACATTCGTTCCTCCAAACAATTTCATCACGCTGTGGTTGCTTCTACACCATTCGCCTTCGAAAACCAGGGTGCTTTAACGACTTATAACAAGAATTCATTAGGTCAATTTTCCGGAGGTAGACAGTGCATGCATACACAAACCAAGAGAGGGGAGGAGAGTTTATAAAACACCACGTAGAAAAAAAAAAAAGAAGGAATGCTTGACCTTCAGTCTGTTCATTTCATGCTGTCAAAGAACGGAAATAGGGACACCACTTCCTTCTTGCTCGCTCTGCAGAGGGAGTGAGAGCGAAAAACACTTTCTTATCACTTTGTTTTGTTTGCAAAGACAGTAAAAAAAAAAAAAGAGAGTGAAGTGGATGTAGCGAGGATGGCGGAAGGAGAGCTCAACCCATCCATGAGGTTGCTAGGCAACTGTTTCCAAGGCAAAGAGTCTTGCGAACCGACAGGGATGAGGGAAAGAGAGAGTGAGACAGACAGAGGGGCAAGCTTACGTAAATGGAAGCGAGCCTGTTATATGGGATGAGCGGAAAGGGGAGGTGAAGTGTTTTGGATGGAAAGGGGAGACTAGCTGGCTGGATTCAACTTCCCCTTCGCCCCCACACTCCGCACACGACCGAAAACTTCCACATGGTCGGAGACGTTGCCATGGCAACCTTGGAAAGTGGTATGAGCTTACACTACGTGTGTCTGTGTGTGGAGCCAGTTCGACCTGTTATTTCCCTTTGATGTCGCTTCCGAATGTCAGTAGAGATGGAGAGAGAGAAAAAGAGTGGAATGAGACTGACTGGTTGTGGGGCGGGGCGGGAATGCGGGGCACAGAGGGGAAAGACCATCGTGCTCTGTTGCAGCAGAGCTGGCAAGAAATAATTACGGTGGTTCCAGGCGCACCCTGTTCCAAAAGGAAGACACACAGCGCGACTACATGCTTTTATTGCACATGTACACACAGGAAGAGTTATGGTTCACCAAAAGTTCAGGAGAACCTTCAAGTTACCTAACAGCTTCAGTGGAAAGTAATTCCAAGCTCATACAGTAAACTCCCAGTTGTTCGGGGTAATGACGGGGAGAACATGCACCAGTGGCTTACAAGACGTGGGCTACCACTAGACTTAGGATACCGCTTTCGACAGTTTGTTTAATGGATGTCAAGCCCTAAGCGTTCTGAGCTGCAGCTAATAGCAAACGGAGCCTGCTGTGTTGTTACTGCCGTTTCACAAGCTACTGCCCTGTCCTCTGTTACTGTCAATACGCAACGTCTGATCAGAGGAGATGGTAGCCTAAGGTTTAGCAAATTAAAGTCCGGCTTTGTGGCGAAATGGATAGAATGTTTGCCTTTGGTCCGATGGGCCCGGTTCAATTCTCTTAATTCCCCTGGCTTGAGGAGTGGGTCCTGGCCACGTCTTGGTCACTCCTTTCTTCCTCAGTAGGTCACCACCAAGTCTATACAGATGCCATGCACCAACATTATTATAATTATTGCTATTATTATTATTAAATTAAAATTTTGAATTTTACAGTATTACCAGCAGTCGTACCCATCGTTCATTGGTTTATTAGCTTCCTCGGGAGATCAGTGGTGGTGTCCGATCCATGATCACAGGTTCGATTCCAACCAACCAAAGAGAAAGTAAACTTGAAAGATTGCATTTCATTTTAGCAGATCTACCTATAAAAAGAAAACTATATTACTCCTGCAGCGTCCTTCTACAAGGATGTAAAAGTAAACGAGAGTGAAATATCAGCACTCTGTTATCTGTATAATTAAGTCAGAAGTGTGAGATAAGGAACGCATGAGTCAATACGGAAACTTCTGGAGAACTTCGAGTCTTCGAGCTATCTCTCCTTCCTTAGCAGTGGCGATCTGACGGGACGAAGCCTAGCACACCTATTCCCCCCGGTCCCCGCACATATCAGGCATTTAGCAGCAAGCAGCGCGAGGTGAGGCGAGGGAAGGATGCAGTGCCTGGGCTGCAATATCATTCCCCGATGCCTTGCTCTCAGAAATAGGAGCGACGTTTTATCTCATTGCTTTAATGTTTTGTAAATGCAACAGCTTACAATATAATGTGGTTTAGATTTATATCGTTCTCATTTGAAGTTAGAGCTTCACCGACAACCTTGGTAGCCCTCAGTATACGCCACTGATATGCACGAAAAATCGTAAAGCACGGACTATTTACTTATTTAACATTTCCTCACCATATTACGTATTCTCCTAACTATCTGGGGTCAACACTATTGTGGATTAAGCTGAGTTTTACGATCCGAAGCCCTTCCTAACGCTCCTGAGTGTTTCTGTGATGGTTGGTACTGAAACGTGTTGCATGGAAATTAAATTGATTTGTGAATTAAGATTACCACAAACATCCAGCCCTCGAGCCAGAGGAAATATCCTTAAACGCCTAAAATCCTCGGCTCGGAAGGAAATCGAACACGGAACCCTGTGAACAGAGTAACTATGCTGACCATTCAGTCAAGAAGCTGAACAACCAATAGCATAGCCAGGATAGGCTGATTTGGGGGGGGGGTGGGTATATTTACAAAATGATCGTAGAACACAATGAAGATGCATGTAAAACTCGTCATTACAAGGGCATTAATATAAGTGAATTACAGATCCGGTAAGTACCACCACTTACCATATTATGCAGTCCACTTAATGAATATTGTCGCAAGTGCACTCAAGGCCAACAAGTCCGAAGGGCTAAAATTGCTCTAATGGATCTGGGCTCCGCCCACAATAATAATAATGTTAACTGCTTTACGTCCTACGAACTACTTTTATGGTTTTCGGAGACGCCGTGGTGCCGGAATTTAGTCCCGCAGGAGTTCTTTTACGTGCCAGTAAATCTACCGAAACAAGGCTGACGTATATGTATGTATGTATGTATGTATGTATGTATGTATGTATGTATGTATGTATGTATGTATGTATGTATGTACTGCATGTTTAGTCCGTCAGCGATGCCACTGGTGGGATCCTCAACAGCTCTGCCATCAGCTGTCACAGATGGCCTAGGCATCACTGAAGAGGCGTACTAGGGAAATGAGGAGTGAGGTAGTTTCCCGTTGCTTTCCTCACCGAGCCAGAGTTGCTATTACATATCAGTCTGCCAAGTCCACTGAAATGCATACACCAACCGACCCTATAAGCAACATTTTCACACCATTCATAGCAGGGACTGGCTGCATACGGATTGGCATTACTAGCATCGCTCAAACCTCAGTCACTTTCATATTGTCAAAGCCAAGGATAAGACAGAGACAGATCTATGAAAGTAACAAAATTGCTCTAGCCTATACCAGAAGACATAGTGCACTGTAAACACTAGGTCCTGCCAGCAAAGGCGGAGCTGACGTATACGAGCACCTTCAAATACCACCCACCGGATTGAACTAGGATCGAACCTGCCTAGTTGGAGTCAAAAGGCCAGCGCCTCAATCGTCTGAGCCACTCAGCCCGGCAAACCACCCACAATCCTTCGAGACGCGCGGTCTGTGTCTACAATTATATCTCTCAATATTTATTTAGTTTATTGTCAGTTTCTGTTTATTTCCTTTTTGTAAACATTCCATTGGGGGGGGGGGGGTTCTAACACTCAGTAACAACCCCCCCCCCCCCCATGACTACGACCCTGCGAACATCGTTACACGCAAAATGTCATTGTAATAGGTCTTGTTGATTCATACATTCAAGTAACGTGTCACAACACTGCAATCGGGTGTTAATGCTCACAGCCACAGTGCGGTCATCATTGCCTCTTCTTCCCACTCCTCATTCGACCCTTTTCTTTGACTGGATTGTTTGTAGCCTCGTGTGTGATGTCTTCGTCAGACATGACGTCATGAGTTGAAAGCAGGGTTCACAAGATACGGTGTTCAACTATCCCTCGATTCCGAATCCTCCCTGGTTGTTGGCCATCTTCGTTATGTCCGCCTTACATCATCTTTTGTGCAGCCTAAGAAGTCTGGGAGGATTTTGAGCCATGAACTCTGCAACATTTGTGTTTTGATTCGTAGCCACGCATTACATATACCGTAAATGGCGGAGCTATTTTCTTCGAGAACGCCACCATGTTGTCATCATCTTACATTAACAGTCCCATCAATTCATATTCTCAGGTGATATGTTTGATAACATCGTTTAACTCCTTACTACTGAAATTACTTTTGCGTTAATACTGATACATGTTTTTGATACATGCTCAAGTGGCAGTTAGCAAAACAAGGATATTAAAAAGATTTGAACAAAATGTGTTACATTTGTATTCCCAAGATCTTGACAAGCCCGAAACTGAAAATGAACCCCTTTAATGCTTGGCACCAAAATGTACAATTTTAAGAAGATTCCATGCGATGGACAATACCATACAAATCTTCACAAATAATGCACTAACTATAAAAATTCCAGAAGAACCGAGATAGCTTGGAAGCTAGGAAGGCATCCGAAATAATTTTGATAATCATCTCCTGTTCAAGGAATGGCATAATATATGTTTGAAATCTTACCAAACAAAAAATATATTATACCTCAGGGTGAGCCAAAAGTCAGGTGACAGAATTGTTATAGGAATGGCTGGTGTGTTTTAAGTCCACAATGGCCACATAGGATATTTGGGGGTGGGCCAACACAAGGGCACATGTGAGTCCTCCGCCCCCGTCTTAAAATCAACTTTTAAATAGAACGATAGGCATGAAAACGAAAATCTACGACCCGTATCCAGTCATATGACCGGGTCAGGAATGGAATGAAGATTAATGACTGACAGATGAAATGAAATAATATTGGAGAGTGTTGCTGGAATGAAGATGACAGGGAAAACCGGAGTACCCGGAGAAAAACCTGTTTCACCTCCGCTTTGTCCAGCACAAATCTCACATGGAATGACCGGGATTTGAACCACGGAACCCAGCGGTGAGAGGCGGGCGTGCCGCCGTAACTACAGGCATCCGGTACATCATTTTCCCACTTGCTTTTTTTCGAGAAGTTCATGCCGCAAACCGTCTTGTCCTATCGTGAACCGTTTCCTACTCTTCCTCCTCCTCCTACTACTAGTAAAATGTTTTCATTCCTCCCCCCGGGCCTCTTGGACGGTGACGCTGTCTCTCTGGCCGGGAGATTTGTTACGGTGAAGGAGATACTCGTAGAAGGTTGGCGACCATGGTCTATACTAGGAACTGTCCCGGCATTCGCCTTACTGCAGGAGAATGGAAAACCATGGAAAACCATTCTCAAGACAGCCGACGGTTGGGGCCAGCCGTGAGGTCCAGCCCTGTCCTGTCTCCCGAATGCAGAGGCGTAGAGCCACGGTAGAGGCGTGGCCACCCCTCCTCTGCTCGGTTGGCCGGTCAGAGTGCAGAGCTGCTGGACCACGTTCCAGCCGCGGTCACTTAAAGGCCCGAGACCCACTCTGCATCTACCGACCGGACCGTTTCCTAAATATCGCCAGTTTTATCTTTGCAGGTATCATCGACTGAATAATTGTGCTGACGACCGAAGAATGAGTGGAGATCATCCTCGTGTTTGGAAATCGGGAGTTCCCGTGTGGTGACCGCAGAGTTTAATACATTACGCCCCGATAGGGAGTCGTCTCCCGTAATCTGCTGATTTGGTTTGGCCACACCATTGTGGAAAATGGAATTATGTCCCGCGAGGTTCTTTTGCGTGCCAGTACATCTATGAACAGGAGGGTGGTGTATATGAGCACCTTCAAAGACCATACCTCAGCCGGGATCGAACATTCAGGCTAAAAAGGCCAGCGCTTCAACTGTTGAGGCCATTCACCCTGACACTATTTATGTATGCGTGAATAAATCCTACAAAAACTCAAGCAATTATTTTCACCAAGTGTCGGCCTAAATTTGGTTATCTTACTATTAATTATGTCCCACCAACTAAATTAACTATAGTGGATTAATATTATGGACCGTGGTTTGTCCTGGAGACATAACATAGAACAGGCCTTACAGCGAGCTACGTCACGGGTAGCTGCTCTGAGACCTCTGCTGGGGAATAGATATATCTCTACAAATATTAAGAGCATGTGTCAGACCCATCCTGCTGTATGGTTGTCAGGCCTGGGGTTATATTCCCAAAACTCCACTTTCAAAATGACAACGTTTTCCAAAATAAAACCTTAAGAAGGACAGTCTCTTGAGTAACGAGTACAAAATTAAAATAAGTCCAAAACAAAAGTAATGGAATGCAGTCGAACGAAGTTAGATGATGCAGAAAATATTAGATTAGGGCATTAAGTCTTAAAGGAAGTAGATTAATATTGTCACTTGGGTACTTAAATAACTAGAAGCTATACCAGATGAATGGAGAGTTGCTATAGTAGCCCCTGTGTATAAAGGAAAGGGTGATAGACATAAAGCTGAAAATTACAGGCCAGTAAGTTTGACATGCATTGTATGTAAGCTTTGGGAAGGCATTCTTTCTGATTATATTAGACATGTTTGTGAAATTAATAACTGGTTCGATAGAAGGCAATTCGGTTTTAGGAAAGGTTATTCCACTGAAGCTCAACTTGTAGGATTCCAGCAAGATATAGCAGATATCTTGGATTCTGGAGGTCAAATGGACTGTATCGCGATTGACATGTCTAAAGCATTTGATAGGGTGGATCATGGGAGACTACTGGCAAAAATGAGTGCAATTGGACTAGACAAAAGAGTGACTGAATGGGTTGCTATATTTCTAGAAAATAGATCTCAGAGAGTTAGAGTAGGTGAAGCTTTGTCTGACCCTGTAATAGTTGAGAGGGGAGTTCCTCAGGGCAGTGTTATCGGACCTTTATGTTTTCTTATGTATATAAATGATATGAGTAAAGGAGTGGAATCGGAGCTAAGGCTTTTTGCGGATGATGTTATTCTCTATAGAGTGATAAATAAGTTACAAGATTGTGAGCAACTGCAACGTGACCTCGAAAATATTGTGAGATGGACAGCAGGCAATGGTATGTTGATAAATGGGGCTAAAAGTCAGGTTGTGAGTTTTACAAATAGGAAAAGTCCTCTCAGTTTTAATTACTGCGTTGATGGGGTGAAAGTTCCTTTTGGGGATCATTGTAAGTATCTAGGTGTTAATATAAGGAAAGATCTTCACTGGGGTAATCACATAAATGGGATTGTAAATAAAGGGTACAGATCTCTGCACATGGTTATGAGGGTGTTTAGGGGTTGTAGTAAGGATGTAAAGGAGAGTGCATATAAGTCTCTGGTAAGACCCCAACTAGAGTATGGTTCCAGTGTATGGGACCCTCACCAGGATTACCTGATTCAAGAACTGGAAAAAATCCAAAGAAAAGCAGCTCGATTTGTTCTGGGTGATTTCCGACAAAAGAGTAGCGTTACAAAAATGTTGCAATGTTTGGGTTGGGAAGAATTGAGAGAAAGAAGGAGAGCTGCTCGACTAAGTGGTATGTTCCGAGGTGTCAGCGGAGAGATGGCGTGGAATGACATTAGTAGACGAATAGGTTTGAATGGCGTCTATAAAAGTAGGAAAGATCACAATATGAAGATAAAGTTGGAATTCAAGAGGACAAACTGGGGCAAATATTCATTTATAGGAAGGGGAGTTAGAGATTGGAATAACTTACCAAGGGAGATGTTCAATAAATTTCCAATTTCTTTGAAATCATTTCGGAAAAGGCTAGGAAAGCAACAGATAGGGAATCTGCCACCTGGGCGACTGCCCTAAATGCAGATCAGTATTGATTGATTGATTGATTTCTTGTTGTATGTTGGATATTCAGCCCGAACGCTGATTTCATCCTCTACAGCTCCACCAACAGCTGTCATAGATAGCCTAGGAGTCACTGAAGGGGCATATTAGGGAAATGAGGAGTGAGGTAGTTTCCCGTTGCTTTCCTCACTGAGCCAGATGTTGCTATTACATATCAGTCTGCCAAGCTCACTGAAATGCATGCACCAACCTACCCTATGAGCAATATTTTCACACCATTCATAACAGGGACTGGCTGCATAAGGAACGGTATTACTAGAATCACTCATACTTCGGTCACTTTCATATTGTCAAAGCCAAGGATGAGACTGAGACAAGTCAATGAAATTAACAAATTTATTCTAGCCCATACCATCAGACATAGTACACTGTAAACACTGCATCCTGCCAGCAAAGGCATAGGCCTTTCTTAAGAAAAGAAATTTGCTCACTTCGAACATTGATATAGCAATTAGAAAGATGTTCTTTAAGACTTTCATCTGGAGCGTGGCATTGTATGGAAGTGAAACATGGATGATAATTAGCTCAGAAAAAAACAGAGAATATAAGCTTTTGAAATGTGGTGTTACAGAAGAATGCTGAAGGTGAAATGGACAGATCGAATCAAGAATGAAGAGATAATGAATCGAATTGGTGAGAGGAGATCGATTTGGCTAAATTTGACGAGAAGAAGAGAAAATGATAGGACACATCTTAAGTTGATTTTTGAAGGAAGTGTAGGCAGTAAGAACGGTAGGGGTAGACCAAGGTCTACCAAGATCAAGACAAGCATATTAGAGCAGATGTAGGATATAGCTGTTACGTAGAAATGAAAATGTTAGCACAGAATAGGGTGGCATGGGCGCTGCATCAAAGCTGATGACTCAAATAACAACAATAACAATATCAACCTATATAGGTTTAATTATATAGTTAAACACACTGTTAATGTCTTAGGACATAATTAAGGCGTACGATAAATTGTATTTGAATAACCAATCTCAAAAACGACCTCCTACCACCACCACCACCACCACCACCACCACCAACACCACCACCAATTGACGAAATTCTGCGCACGACAGTGGTTATAATTAAATTACTGCATCATACAAAACGATTATGCTCCAGAAAAGAAACAACTGTCTGTGCTGTAGTAGAACACACGTTCTTTGACTGACGTGCTCATGTGCGGTCGTCACTTGATCATTTTCTTAAGAAATCCTAGCGCGCCCATACGAGATCTGCCAGCCAAGGTCAGTAGGACAAAGCAGCAGCATCTCAACAGCTGGCGGCCAAATGTACTTATCCGCCCCCACTTCCCTTCCTCAGACAAGATAAGAGCTGCCCACATAACTCGCCTTTCAACATCTGCATTTGTTCCAAACAATATGATATTTCTTGAATCTAGCCACCTCACTACAATTTACGAGTGATATGCACGGACCAGGGTTCAGCCTGGGGAGCCTAAGACCGACATGACATGACATGACATGACATGCCCTGTGGAAGGATGTCACTTGCACCGATCTATATCGCGTCTCATTATCCGTACGTCCCTTATTTTCGCATCACTGGACGCAATTAAACTCTATTACGTCCATCGACGCACTGTCTGGATCCTGGTCTGAATGACTAGCGTTCGGTTCGGTTCGGTTCGGTTCGGTTCGGTTCAGAGAACGGCGATGGAGGGCAGAGAGAATACCGGTACTTATTTTTTCTCTCTATGTGAATTCGGCGCGAATGTGATAGTGTGTCTGAATGTTCCGTAGAGGAAGGTTGCCAAGTCACTCTCCAGACTTGAGACTGGCTAAGTGTGTTTGGCATTAATACACCCAAGAGGAATTAATGGACGCTGTACATCGTTGACGAGCGGTGGCAATTATTGTTTTAAGAGGAAGTACAACTGGGCTACTACTTTGTAACACCAATCGGAAGAAAAATTGGAAGAGGTCCGACAGTTCGAAAAATGAATGTATCGGCTAAAGAAAAACAAGGACCAAGAAGGACATGAAAATGAATTTCTCCCTAGGCCGCGCAAACGTAATACCATCAGGGTCAACAAAAGTTAATCAAGGATGTCGGAAAGGAAAGGAAAGACACGCAAGTAGTAAAACAATGAACCGTGCTCGCGAACCTACGCCCCGAACTTCAGACTCAGCCCATTTTCTGTCGCCTCTTAAGACAAGCTTGAGATATCGTGCATGTATTCTTCCGCCCCCACCCACAGGAGGACATCGTTGAGGAAGTCGCCATACTGTCTAAGCGACCACGTACTATAGGGGTAGCGCGCATGTTACTAACCCAGCGCCCCAGGTTTGATAACCGACTCGTCCAAGGATTTGGAACGGGGTTCACTCAGTCTAGTGAGTTTAACGTGAAGTTATTTGAAAGGAAGACACGAGATCTGGTTCAGAAAACTTAGGAAGCCGTCACGCTGATGACGTGATACTCCAATATCTTCAGGCCATCTAGCTGGATAATAGTAGTCTTGGCAGAGTTTCAGGGAACATTTTTTTCTCACCTTTGTTCATGGCGTTTAGGATCAACTCGATATAGCCTATATGGCCCGTGCAGAGAACATTCTTTAGGTCTACTCGTTCGGTTGAGAAGAACAGTTGATTAAACAGTCACTACCGGCAGACCAAGGTTTCAATTTCGATTTTCAACACACTCGATTGTTATTCAGAAGTGACGAAAAGTCAGTGACTGGCATTAAAAATTTAAAAAAAATACAAAAAACTTTTTCAGGGTTTAATCCCAGCACTATATAGTCTCCTATAATCTTCTATTGGGAGCTCGAGTTGCCATACCGAGGATTTTTTAAGATTTTAGGAAGAGATCTGATTCACCATCCTGTCTTACAGATGAGATTGCAGTGACGGTGTTGAAGTAATCCTGCCAAATTTTTAATCATCTGAGTTCCAATATTTGATATTGTTTTGTACAATTTCTGTTACTGAGTATACTGAGTCATATGGGGCTACCTTCGTTGGAAGGCAGTTTTGAGAATTAAAGTAAAATCACCAACGTAGTTGAAGGGATGTAAAGAACATAGAAGAAGAAGATGAAGGAGGAGGAGGGGGAGGAAAAAGACGACATTTTAAGACGACATTTTAACCTGCAAATCTTTAAAGGACCTTTTCCCCGTTTGTCATTGTGCCATTCAAAAGTGACTTCCAAGACCGAGCTTCATCTATCCATTGTTTGAAACGTTCGACCACAAGATTCACTCCCACGCTAATACAATGCTGTAACTGTGCAGCTAGCGCATTCGTAGGATACATAAAGAATGTAATTAAATATACATTATAAGTTTATTATAGGTTTACCCTCATGAATAAAGCTGTGGTATTCTCCAAGACAAGCCCCTCCCATCCCTCTCTCACGCGAGCTCCTCTGCCTGTCTATGCTCAGAGAGGATACAGACGTCGTTATTACTTGTATCATCACTATATAGAAAGTTAGCCACACACTACCCGAATGTAAACCCGCCTTAATTGGCCAAAAAGGCAGGAAGTAGTACAAGAAATCTTGCAGTTCTTTAACGTGACGGAAGCCGAAGATAGTTCTGGAGGAATTTGAAAACCGTCATTTATATCACCGAGCGCAGCCGAGAACGAACCTGCTACTTCCATGACGAATAACTGCCTGCAACATCAAGATCGGCGAGACACACACTCGCCTACCGATGCCGACTCACGTAACACAGGAGTCTACATCAACTAATCCGTAGCAGAGATAATCAGCAATAATCAGCTAAACTTTGAAACTAAAATTCAAAGCCGAAATCACGGCTCCAGATCATTCACCAGGATATAAATCACCAATTCCCGCTTGCAATGCGATATAATTTCACTAAGTACATGTTATCAGAAGAAGAGAAGGAGCGGTGAGTTGATAGATGACGCCAGAGATGTCGGCTGGAAAGTCTGCCTCTGGCAAGCACAACAGGTTCTCCTTGGAGAGAGAGAGAGAGAGAGAGACATAAACCATTAAACACTCTACTTAACAGCAACTCCAGCTGGATTATCGTCCATCTGAAACTGCATAGCATAAATAATTAACTGAAAAGTTAAAGGTATTACATTCACAGGTTGATCTCTTTCATATTAGCATGGATTACGATTATGCACCCCCACCTTCTCCCAAAAAAGACATCCTATAAATAACATTAATGTTTCCATGAGCAACTATTTTTTATTAAAAAATATTATCTCCGTGACGCAGTCTGTTTTTAGCTGATCTTGTGACTTAGAAGTACTAGAAGAGATTCTGTGTGAAATTCGAAAGGGTATTATCGAAATGCTTTTCTGGATATGAAACATTTTGTATGTATTAAGTAATATTACAGTAATTTCGTGTGGCTACTCATAGTCAAACCCTCCGACCAAGGTGGGCGGCGTTTGCCGTGTTACCGTGAGAATAATGTTGTGTGTGAGCTTGGGACAGTATTAACACCGAGTCTTTGAGAGTTAACGATTTAAGACTGAAATCCCTCGACCTAACCAGGCACTGAACCGGGGAACCCGAGGATCAAAGGTCAAAGCACAGACCACTCAGCCATGGAGCCGGGCGGTACGTATGGTATCTCGTCATCATTGAATTATATAGTTAGGCCCATGAATAGGAGGGAGTTATATTGGTGGAATCATTTGATTATCCCCATAGTTGTTGCTACAGCTCCAATAGCTCCTGTTAGGGGTCAAGGACTGGGGTTAACTAAGTGATAATGGTGATTTGAATATGTTACCATAATTTACTTCTCTACAATAAAGGGTGGCTAGAATAGTCAAAACCATATAATTGAATAATTGCTACTGCTAATAATAACAATGGCGTATGGCCTCCGGAGATTCTTTTGACTTGACACCCGTAGGCGACCTGCGCGTCATGATGAGGATGAAATTATGATGAAGACGGCACATACACCCAGTCCCCGTGCCAGGGTAATTAACCAATTATGGTTAAAATTCCCGACCCTGATGGGAATAGAACCCTGGACCCCTGTGAACAAACGCCAGCACGCTAACCATTTAGCCATGGAGCCGGATTTTTGCTACTGCTGATTCTAATGTAATGAGGAGTATATGAGCAATAAGTAGGATGGAAAATCCTTGATCCTTTCGTACTAAAACATCCTATAACTAAAAAGACAGAAACTGATCTGGCTTACTTCTGTCTGAACTCAGATCATGTAAGGATTTAAAAGTCGAACAGACTTACTAATTAAACTTCTGCACCTAGTCATATTCCTTAATCCAGCATCGACGTCGCAATCTTCTTTATCGACAGTTACCTTAGGGATAACAGCGTAACGTTTTCTTGAGAGTTCTTATCGACAAAATGTCCGGCTGCATGGCTAAATGGTTAGCGTGCTGGCCTTTGGTCGCAGAGTCCCGGGTTCGATTCCCGGCAGGGTCGGGAATTTTAAACATCGTTGGTTAATTTCGCTGGCACAGGGACTGGGTGTATGTGTCGTCTTCATCATCATTTCATCCTCATCCAGACGCGTAGGTCGCCTACGGGTGTCAAGTCAAAAGACCTGCACCTGGCGAGCCGAACATGTCCTCGGGTACTCCCGGCACTAAAAACCATACGCCATTTCATTTTATCGACAAAATAGAGTGCAGAAGTTTAATAAGTCTGTTCGACTTTCAAAACCTTACATGATCTGGGGGTTGAAAGGCTGAATACCTAAAGGTGGCCAAAGGCTTCCTTAGTCAAAAAATATTATTTATACTCCTTTTCTCATATCCTCGTATTTACTGTCCAGAAAATCCCTAATGTGACAACGGAAAATGCTGACTATATTTAAAATCAACCCTCCAAATTATGCATTCATCAGATTAATGTTTCAAATAATTCTCAATTACTTAAATTTTTTAGGCTTGTATTATCTAGGTGAAGTATTAGGATAAAGTACCTTTCCAACAGGAAGTATGGGAGGGGAAAACGTATGATAAACCGCAGTCAGAAAAGTTTGCTCCCCGTGTCGAGATGCGCACAGTTGATTTATTCTCTCTCGTGTCTTCACAGCCACACTGTGCAGCATCGATGAATGCCCTCTAGTAGAGAGCGAGTAAATTCCCTTTTTAAAAGAGCTTATTCGCAAGGATGATGACCATTATTCTATTAATAGGATACTCGTCTTCTGCACAACAACAGTTCCAATTACAGTAGTTAAGGAACGATTTCTTTTTACAGATGACTGCGGCACAAGAAGAGTTCATGGCTGTGTGATTATTTGGCTTGGTAGTCGCTTTGACTTTCACCAGTAATGAACCACTAAGCTTGCTGGCCAACTTCCTGCAGCTTGTCCGAACAAAGAACTGAGCTGTCCTGTAAGACTACATAACGGAAAGCGTCGGCCACACTCATGAGACAACGACGACGGTCTCTCTTGATTTAACCATCATCCCAACACATCTTTTCCTTGAACTGTGGCTTTTCGGAAACACCGAAGAGACAGTAGTTTGTTTTGACATAATTATGATAATGGGTTATTCGTATAATTTGTAGACGCAGTTGTACCTTTTCTAAGTAAAAAAAAAAATTACAAACATGTTTAGTCCGGCACGCATTTTAGAGGGTCAAAATATAGCACAGATAAACTCCCGCATGAAACTAGAAAGATTTTCATTCGGGCATTCAAATTCATTTTATATTATTTCAGTTATCAGTAAAGGGAATGAAAATACGAAAAACGAACAAAATAGCAGGAGTGCCATATTCAGAACGAACTTCTGGCCCGGAGACAAGCACTTCAAATGAACTGCGAAAGGAAGTCATTTATCGCAGTATTTTTTTGTTTGCGAGTTCTATCTAACCTGTGCACGAGATAACTTTAACCGCGTTTAAAAACAGACAGTCTTAAAAAAGAAGTGCAAGACATACCTTTTAACAAGACGAAGGAATTGTACATTGGCGTCACACTTGAAGATTAGATAAGAAATACGAAAAATTACAAGGTCATCAACAACACGTGTGAATAACACGTAGAAGCTATTCTAGAAGGACTACGGAAGAGATTACGCAACAACAAAACAAACTTCACTATCTTACCCAAAGAAAATAATTATATTGGAAAGAAAGGGGAAAATTTGTCGTTATTTCACGAAAGGAACTTAGGACATCATAGCCGACAGTCCCGTTCACACACACACACACACACACACACACACACACACACACACACACACACACACACACACACACACAGAGAGAGAGAGAGAGAGAGAGAGAGAGAAGTGGGCAACGTACGACGTTATGGAGTGTGAAGCTTATGCGCGTGTATTTCTCATTCCGGGGACAAAACTAAAGCGGTGATTATCTTTTCAAACCCAGATAATCTGAATAATTTTTTTGTAATCAAAATTTACTGCTGTATTTCTCAGTCAACGGATAAGGCAGAATAGTGAATATTACACTGCTGATGCTGCTGCTGCTGATGATGATGCTTGTTTTGTTTAAAGGGGCCTAACATCTAGGTCATCGGCCCCTAATGTAGGAAATGAGACAAAATGTAATGACAATTAAAAAGTCCGAAATTTATCCACTGACCAGAATTCAAAAGGTGATCGTGAAGAACGAATGAATGAATATGAATTTAAAAATAATCAGCGGGTCCAACTCACAATACTGAAAATTAAAAATAATTCCAAAATAGATCCACTGACTAGAATTCAAAAAGACGACGATGAACAACGATTATGAACTTAAAACAATCAGTGGATCAGAGCCGCAATGCCACACCTTCCCCGAAACCATCTTAAAACAATAGCATTACTGACCAAAGGATTGCTTCCAAAGCACAATCCTGAATCAATGATGGTAGTTGTCTAAAGGGGTCCAAAATCCAGGTCATCAGCCCCTCATGATAGTACTTATCGCTAGGAAAGTATTTCTCATCTTGCGGTACTAATCAAAAGTAGCATAAACTCACGGTGTTTCACACATTATGGTACTACTCACAAACATTGTGCGCCGCAACGGTGTCGCTCATATAATGGTATTAATCATGGCCAACGCCCAGACCCGTGGTGTTTCTCACTGTCTCACATAATGGTACTAATCACAAGCAACGAAAGCCCATGATGTCCCTCATATAGTGGTACTAATCACAGGATGTAAATCCACAGCGAACCACTCTCTGCTGCTACTAATCACAAACCTATTGTGTAGCTAACATAGTGGTACTACTCGCAAGTAAAGGCGACCCATGGTGTTACCCGCGTGATGGTTCTAACCAAAAGTAGTTTCATGGTTCTAGTTCAATAATCCCTTGGTCGCCTCGTTTAGTCGCCTCTTACGCCAGGTAGGGGACACCATGGGTGTATTCTTCGTCTGTGTCCTCCACCCACAGAGGGTTTACACGGCTGAAACAAACAGACCTTTTACATTTAAACATCAAATGTTGAAGAAAATCTCACCACCAAACCCCATGGCGTTACAGCCTTGATGGGTCTTGGCCTACTAAGCACCTGCTACTCAGCTCGAAGGCCTGTAGACGAAATGACGCGAGGTCAGCGCGAAGAAACCTCTCGGCCGTTCTACCGGGATGCAATCTCCCCGTCAGATAGCCCCTCAATTGTTCTCACACAGGCTGAATAGATCTCGAACCAGCCCTCAGATCCAGGTAAAAATCCCGAAATGCCCAAGAATCGAACCTAGGATCTCCATATAAGAAGCACTCTCGCTTACCATAAACCAGGGATTAGTCATCCATTGCCAGCAATCAGCAAAAATATGTCTCAAGATAACTCACCCCTCTACTAGGAGGTTAGGACAAACTGGGTTAAAGGGGAAGTACAATTAGATAACTATCCCCTTTTAATTAAAAATAAATACAAGAGAAAATGGAAGACGCCTGACACTCCGAAGATGAAGTTATCGGCAAAAGAAAGGGAAGGGTCACGAAGGGTGTGAAAATAAATGACTGCCACAGCATTGCAAAGCTGAGTAAACAAGGGTTCATCGAAAGATATTAGATGAGGAATACGAAAGCGGGGAATCTGGCACAAGTTGTTTTTTTTTTTACGTCGCACCGACGTAAGGTACAACCCCAGCATTTGCGTGGTGTGAAAATGGGAAACTACGGAAAACCATCTTCAGGGCTGCCGAGAGTGGGTTTCGAACCCACTATCTCTCGGATGCAAGCGCAAAACTGCGCGCCCCTAACTGCACAGCCAACTCGCCCGGTTCTGGCACAAGTAAGGACAAGCAATGCCAGATTCAGCTATCGTTCCAGTGGTGGCTATCGCTCAGTTTGAGAGCCCAGGAGCATTCATCACCTCTTGCGACTGATTGCGGATAGTGCATGTGTACAGTACTCTACAGCATCTCCCAACGCACAGGGGAAGAAGACAACGGGTTGGAAATAAAGAGGTCCTACTTTACATTCATCTCGTATTAAAACTGAAAACTACTAAAAACTACTGTAAGTCTTGAAGAGCAAAGAGGAATATTTTATGTAACCTTCCCTTTAATATTATTTAATTCTCAAGACTGTGTGCAGCCTTTACCAAATCCGCAAACCAGTTCGTGGCAGAGAAGGGAATCGAACCAAGCTAACTGGGCGACAAGCTGACCGTTAGACAACAACATAAGGAAGAAAAGGAGTAGATATGCATACGAGGGCCAAGAGGATGTCTCCTGCTACAAGGGAGGGAATGTTAAAGACACAAGCAGGAAACCACATCCGGTAGGCCTACTTGTAAGCTGAGGTATTTCCGTAACGAGGTAAATATATCACTTCAATATTACTATTTTTTGGCTTTCAGTTTAACGTCGCACTAACTCAAATGGGTTTTCGGCGACGATGTGACATCCTTCTGTGTGTGTGTGTGTGTGTGTGTGTGTGTGTGTGTTTTGACGGGGAGTGAGGGAACGAGCATGCATTAGACGAGTCGCTTTACGTCGCACCGACACAGATAGATCTTATGGCGACGATGGGATAGGAAAGGGCTAGGTATGGAAATAAGCAGTCGTGGCCTTAATTAAAGTACAGCATTTGCCTGCTGTGAAAATGTGAAACCACGGAAAACCATTTTCAGGGCTGCCAATGGCAAGGCTCGAATGCCCAGTTCACAACTATGCAACCCACACCACGCTGCCAACTCACTGGGAGAACTAACTCATAAAGGTTTTCGGCGACAACAGGACAGGAAATTGCTTGGACTACGCCGTGGTCTTAATAATAAAAATAATACTGACGTGTGGCCTCCGGAGAGGCCTGGTGGAGGTCTTTCGAGTTGACACCGTATAGGCGACCTGCGCGTCGGTGGGGATGGGGCCCTACTTGTGATGAAATCTAATGCTGAAGAGGGCACAAACACCCAGCCACAGGAATTAACTAATGAAAATTAAAATCCCTTACCCGACCGGGAGTCAAACTCGGGACCCCTGGACCAAAGATCAGCACGCTAACCATTTAGCCATGAAACCGGACGTGGTTTTAATTCAGTTACAGCCTAGATGAAAATCGTAGTGGAGTTAGAGCCCACCACCTTTCGAACGCAAGCTTAGAGTTATACGGCTCGCACCGCGCCACCACTCATTCGGTAAATGACTTGATGAATGAAGGGGAATTTTATATACAGTATATAGTAACATCCGCCTCTGTGGTGTAGTGGTTAGTGTGATTAACTGCCACCCCAGGAGGTCCGGGTTCGATTCCCGGGTCTGCCATGAAATTTGAAAAATGATACGAGGGCTTGAACGGGGTCCACTCAGCCTCGGGAGATCAACTGTGTAGAGGTGGGTTCGATTCCCACCTCAGCCATCCTGGAAGTGGTTTTCCGTGGTTTCCCACTTCTCCAGGAAAATGCCGGGATGGTACGTAAAGGCCACGGCCGCTTCCCTCCCTCTTCCTTGTCTATCCCTTCCAATCTTCCCATCCCCCGTTCAGGCCCCTGTTCAGCATAGCGGACGAGGCCGCCTGGGCGAGGTACTGGTCATTCCCCCCGGCTGTATCCCCGACCCAGAGTCTGAAGCTCCAGGACACTGCCCTTAAGGCGGTAGAGGTGGGATACCTCGCTGAGTTCGCGGGAAAAACCGAACCTGGAGGGTAAACCGATAAAGAAGAAGATATAGTAACATGGTAGAACGATTTATTGTGAGGACATGCATACCTGTAGCCCATTCTAAAGAGAAATGGGAATATCAAAAGCTCTCACAGCTCGTCTGATTGCGTGAAGCTCGGACAAGGCTGTAACCGCAAGGCATAGAGCGGAGCAATGCAATTAACAGTTGCCAGAGCTTCTCTGCCCCATAAATCCGTCAGGCTTAAAGCGCCACACAGCGACCGTGTCTGCTGCTCTACAATTTAATAAAGCGAAGAGACCCTGAGAGAACTTTCTTGTTCTAAGTCATTATCCCAAAGTTCTACCATGGAAGAAAAACTAAACTGGCTTCAGGTCTAACCGGTTTTACGATCGCTGCTGCTCAAGAAGTAGTTTGTTGCTTGATTACTGGGCTTCTGGAAACAGCCTGCAGGCGAAAGCATTAGCATCAGGAATTGTGTATAATACACTAATTTGAAACCTTAGGAATAATGAGATAACCATTTCTAAGAACTATAGAATAGCAGCGGTAATACTGTAAACAGCTGTTCTCAAGTATGTGAGCTCCACTTTTTCAATCAAATAAAAACAAGGGAAGACTTCTTTCTCTCCGTAAGTAATGTAGCATGTTCGACAGTTCTAGCCGCAATGCTGTATTTTTAAACAACATACGTTATTTTCAGGCAGTAAAACATTCAATTTAAAAAGCTTCCAGACTTTAGACAGGACACCATCCTCCTCAGTTCGTATCTGGGTCTTATTTCGGTGTCAAACACAATTATAGGGTGTCCAACAATTGTTACGAACAACAGTTAGATTACTGTTTTCACTAACATGGAAGACTTTTCTGGAGTCACAATAAGATTAATTTAGAAATATCCCTTTTAATACTCACTTAAAGAAATAGCTACTGCACTGTATTCACAGTGCGCCGAAACTTACACATTTCATTCGACATTTTCTCTGCATTTCAGACAATATCTGAAAGCTCGAATAGCGTCCCTTTCACTGAGCAGAGAATATTTTTCTAGTGTGCTTAGTTTTTCTTCCTGCAAGGTACGCAGACCGATGTCGACGCCAAGTGGGAAAATGTTCTGTTTCGAGAATCGAAAGAACAAAGTCCATCTGCGATATCACGTACGATGGAAGAGTTTCTGCCATGTTCAGCAATTTCAAAGCAAATCAGACTGAAATATACTTATGCGCGGGAACCCCCCACTAACTACTTTTACGGTTTTCTGAGACGCCGAGGTGCCAGATTTAGTCGCGCAGGAGTTCTTTTACATGAGAATCTCAAATAGCCTATATTTTCGTTTCGTTAAGCTTAAACGTATTTTTACGAATCTATAACGTTTTCACTTCTACTTCCATGTAGAGGTTCCGGAACGCCGTTCCGATGCGTTCCACCAGAAAAGAAAGCCTTAGTTCTAGGTCTTTTGTGACTAGTTACCAACATGCTGGATAGAATTAAAATGTGTAACATGCCACGCGGGATTACTGCAGTTACTTGCAGGCCAGCCTGTACAAGGGAATGGAGCGAGCATCCACTCTGGTTTTGTTGTAATGAAACACGACAGGAAATAAAACTACAGCGTATAACGGTGAATGAAAGGCATCGCACTGCAACTCCTATAACGATCGATGCAACATGGAAAGCGATAGTACAGACTACTGGGCAGGAGACTTTCGACCTGACCTCAAAACCACGCTGCGTTTAATGACGCCGCATACATCAGTGAAAAAGTATGACTTACCATGCCGGAAAGTGGATCGCTAGTATATTAGTAAATTAGTACAATTTACTAACTTCATCGTATATTAGTAAAGTGTTAAAACTATAAACTTCTGAACATGGTAGCTCAGCCCATATTTTATTATCATTACTCGGCTCCTTGGCTGAACTGTCAGCGTAGGCGCCTACGGTTCGGAAGTCCCGGGGTTCGATTCCCGGTCGGGTCGAGGATTTTTAATATGGGTAATTCTTCTGTCTTGGGGACTGGGTGTTTGAATTCGTCATATTACACTTCTCTTCAGCTACATGCAATACATCACTCTACCAACCACCACAGTATCACGGAATAGTAAATTCACCCCTCTACATAAAGTTGGCCTCCGGAATGGCATTCGGCCGTAAAACTGGGCCAAATCGAGTACAGGCTCCATTAAACAGGTTAAAAAGAAGGCCACGGAGGAAAAAGATTATTAATAGAGGGAAGTGAGTACCATAAATAGTAGCTTAGCCGCTGACTTTCCACCCGAATAACCAAGTGTTCGAATTTTCACTTGAGAAATCATGTGGCGTCATGAAGGACAACCATCCTTAAACAGGGCTGCCAACTGTCCGTATATTTTTCCGGACCGTTCTTGTAATATAGGCTACATATGTGTGGGAATAAATCTAAACTTATTTCCTTCCTGACTCTGCATTGTCCGAAGTTAGATGAGGTATTTTTTAAATAAGGTCTAAATTCTAGCGATCGAGTCTATTATTAAAATTACAGTTTAGTAAATTGTGTTGTCAACAGTGAATTACTGCACAATAGTCATTACGAGGAAACCACGTACGTTACCTCGTTTCCCACTGTTGCGTCAAATTACAACAACTCTTTAAATCAGCGGAGGTTTCCTCATACAAGCGTGAGGTTAGTTGGCTTCGAGAAACAACAATAGATAGTAAGAATTAATGTGGTCCGCAAAAGTCTGAAAATAAAATAAAGTAAGTTTCCGTTCGTTTCGCGATGAGTGATTAAATATACCGGAGATCAAATCTTGGATAGGGCGAAATAATGATAAATTTTCAGTGAGGTAAAATGTGTAGGTCTATAGAAATGATTTTTCACAAAAAAGAAAAAAAGTGATGGTATAACACTGTTTATGAAGTTATGAGGGCAGATTTTAAGAACGTATTATTTTTTGTGAGTATACGTTTGTTAGCCTAATATCACAAGGGAAATATAATGAAAAGTTTACTGTTTTTGTTATTTATGATTGTTATTAAAAATGTTATCGGTTTTACGTCTCACTAATGCGCTGGGGTGCCGGAATCTTGTCCCACAGCAGCTTTAACGTGCCAGTAAACTCTAGCGTCTCGAGGCTGACGTATAATATGATTGATTATGCGTTTTTACGGTCTTAAACCACCCGTTCTTATTTCTTGAGGCCATATATTGCATCTATTTCTTAGCACAGGCCAGAGTAAAATATAGCTTCTATTGAAATTTTAGTAATGTCTGTGGCAATATGAAGAAGCTGATGTATGAGTGGTACCGAGTAATGACATTCAGAACACAATAAGTGCATCTGGATGTTGAGAAAGGCGTTACTCACAGGGTCAGTCGTACTGCGATACCACATTCTGGTCTACTGAGGAAAGCAACGGCAAACAATCTCACTTTTCATCTTGCCCGGTGCGCCTCTTAACAGCGCTGCCATCACTTTCTGCGGTTTTATCATAATCGAATTATCTTCGATGGCGAATTAAGTCGCGACTGGGTGACAAGCTTTCAGATAAATACTAGTACAGCGTCAATATTAGTCTGCTTTGATTTGTTTATATAACAATCGCCACAAAAAGTGATATCTTTAGCGCTGAAATGAAATGGCGTATGGCTTTTAATGCCGGGATAACCTAGGACGGGCTCGGCTGGCCAGTTGCAGGTCTTTTGATTTGACTCCCGTAGGCGACCTGCGTGTCGTGATGAGGATGAAAATGACGATGAAGACAACGCATACACTCAGCCCCCGTGCCAGAGAAATTAACCAATAAAGGTTAAAATTCCCGACCCCGCCAGGAATCGAACCCGGGACCCCTGGGACCAAAGGCCAGCACGCTAACCATTTAGCCATGGAGCCGGACTATCTTTAGCGCTGTCTGAATAACAGATCTCCTAAAAGCTTCTGGAAGAGCATTTACCTAATCATTCTCACGATGGGTTAAACGTGCATTCTTTCAAAAGGCAACCATTAATAACGTGGCAGGCAGATTGTTTTCCGGAATCCAGAAGGGGGAATGCATGGGCGCCAATGCTGCGTTGCCACGTAGTCACGGAAACAGCTGTCACCCAGTTGTAGGGTGGTGGGCGACAAAGAAAGACAGAACGGTGAGGGAGGGCTGGCAGGTGGAGGAAGGTATGAATGCGGCCCGGCAGGTGTTAGGGGAGGAAGACTTATGGTTGACCTCGACAAGAATGATGGCCTGGCCAGCCTTATTTATCGTGCGATAGCACGCAAAAACCGCCGCATAACGATGCGTTTTAATGGAAACAGGTTGGAAAGGATACTCGACGAATGGAAATAAACAAAGAATTCGCTCAAACCAGTTACGTGAGGCCATTTAAGGAAAGAATATGGAGTTGGAAACTACGCCTCAGACGTTGTCTTCACGTACACGTCAATCACAGTACTTCAAAGAGCACAGATTATTATGGTAATCATTAACCGATGCAAACCAAGCTAGTAAACCGGGACTAGTAACTTAATGTAACGAAATGCAATACATCCAAGTCACATCCATTACCCTACACTACAGTATGAAAAGTCTCAACATGATCACTCGGTTCAAAATTATTTCCGATAATTTTGGTTTTTTATTCACTTTGCTTTACGTCCCACCGACACAGGAAGTCTTATGGCGACGATGGGACAGGAAAGGGCTGAGGGGGGTGGGGTGACCCTAAGGTACTGCATCAGGGTTTATATAGCTAGATTGGTGTCTTGTAGAAACTGGATCAGTGCTCTGTAGATTTTGCTATCGTGGTCCTGAAGAATAATGTTGACATTTGTGGGGAATGTAGTGACAGAAGCTGTGCGAGTAACTTCGTTCGTTGCTGTTCATACCTGGAACAAGAAAATACTATATGATTCAGATCCGCATCATCGTAATCGTCATGTGGACAAACTTTCGAGCTAGTCACTCCGATGCGGTGGAGGTGGTGAGGGTAGCATCCCTGTCCAAGCCTCATCTTGATGATGATTGTTAGATGTCTCCTAGCAATATTTCCAGAACCAGGGACTTCTTTTTTCGGTACTGTTGTTTGCAGTGTTGCGTAATGTGTTCCTCGTTGGTGGCTAGTTCTTGCCCATTCATCGTTCTACTGGACATAGGCTCTTCTTTTAACTAGCGGAATAAAGTCAGTACAGTATATGGAAGCTGTATCCTTGAAACATACCACTGATTATACTCCCTTTCGCAAGGTGATCTACAACTTCATTGTCCCTTATTCCACTGTGTCCTTTTATCCACAGAAAGTGTATTTGACTACCGGATGTTTCAGCTTCTTGAATCTCTTGAAGTAGATCATAAATATAAGGGTTTGTGGTACTGTTCTGAGTTGGGTGTTGCAGTTTTTCCAAGACACTTCTCGCGTCGGTATGTTCTGAAAATGGAAAGAGACCATATTTTACGGCAGCAATGATGGCTAGAATTTCGGCGGTATAAATAGATGTTTCTGTAGAAAGTTTGAGTTGGCCATATTCTTCTGTGGGTGAGTAATAAAATGCACACCCTGTTCCCTAGCACTATTTTGATCACGAGAATATTCTTCTGAGGTCTACTCCTTTTCAGAGCTGTTTATCTGACAAAAATGAGTTAATAAATGTATCTCAGTCAGAAAGATGACTGCACAATAACAGTATCTCTAGCATGAGGAGCTAACACAATGTTTACAACAACTGCTTCCACTCCTCATTCTGCTTCATTATCAGTCAGTCCTTTAATGCTTGGATATTTAGCTCTCATATTATCACTGAATTTACAGTAGGCCTACATATTCGTTTCGGCATGATTATAAGAACATGCAGCGTACACTACAAGAGTGTGATGCAAATCAAAGAACGAAACTGTCGGTTGATTCTGCAACATAAACAGTACTTAAAAATAGGACAACCAACATTTGCAGCTGAAAATATATAAAACTGAAAATTTCCTTGTGAAGGTCAAGGAATAATATGCTGAGAAAGGTTCAGTTTTCAATAGTCATATATCCTAAAATATCAAGACATTCTGGCATAGTGGACGGCAGAAGATAAAATTCTAAATAGGAAGACATATTGTCTAAAAGCCGGACATCATACCACCCCGCACACGGGCCATTTTTGGGTCTAATGAGCCCAACGAAACTCTCGGCTGAATTGATTATTTTCCACTATTTTTGTGACAGTGCTATCTGTACAAAGAAACCAGTAAATATTTTCTCCTTCAACAGAATTCGGAACACTTTACATCTCTTAGACCCACTGGATGAATGACGTCGGAAAATATGTTACTTCTCTTCTGTGTTCGTTTGTCACCATTGAATAATAACCGCTAGCAGTTCAACGTCGTATTAACACAATTTATCAGCGAATGTGGGAAAGGGCAACCACTGCAATGGTGGAAGTCATGGCCTTAAGGTTTTCACCTTGTGTGAAAACTGTAAATCATGAAAAATACAGTAGTTTTCAGGGCTGGCAACAATGGGGTGCGAAACCACCATCTTCGAAATACAACACATAAAATAGCTTACATATAGACAGACTTTGGTGGGACTCAACTGATGTTTAGAAAACACACTGTTTCGAAATTCAAATTCTATAGTTTACTTTATACAGTAAATGGTGAGCAAAAAAGACACATTAAAACACAGCTAAGTGAAATTACTGAATAGCAAAATTGAACATAATTATATCCAACATTGGACATATTTAAAGAATGCACCAGGACAGACTTACAGAACAAATAGTCGAATTCTACGAAAATAGGAATAAAGCCAAAATACACAACTAAATGGATTGGTGAAATCAAAACCGATTTGAAACAGGCAGGAATCACACCAGCATCCCAAAAACAGGGTAATCTTCAGATCCAAGATTCATAAATGACAAGATGACCAAGAGGAAAGATCAAAGAAGAAGACTAGAACAACTTGATCTGAAGACAGAAAAGATGCCCACAGTAAAAGAATGAAAAGAATATGGGCACAATGCTTTTTGCTAGAGGTTTTACGTCGCACCGACATAGATAGGTCTTATGGCGACGATGCGATTGGAAAGGCCTAGGAGTTGGAAGGAAGCGGCCGTGGCCTTAATTAAGGTACAGCCCCAGCATTTGCCTGGTGTGAAAATGGGAAACCACGGAAAACCATCTTCAGGGCTGCCGATAGTGGGATTCGAACCTACTATCTCCCGGATGCAAGCTCACAGCCGCGCGCCTCTACGCGCACGGCCAACTCGCCCGGTATGGGCACAATGGAAGGCAAACGCACGCCTCTAAGTGCTTTGCGTAGTCCTAATGGGCTTATTAGAATATAATAATAATAATAATAATAATAATAATAATAATAATAATAATAATAATAATAATAACAATAATAATAATAATAATAATAATTGTACCGGAGGTACACCAATTCCGTACATTCAAACTAAGCGCATATGAACAGTGAAACTCATTTCTGAAGAAGTTTCGAACTTTATCTCCAGATAACTCTGTTGTCGAGTTATGTGCTCCCTCAGGTGAGAGGATGGACAATTAATTTTCAAAAGAAAGTTTGTATTCAGATGTTTCGCTATTTATTTTATTTCTTTGTTAGTTGCTTTACGTCGCACCGACACAGATAGGTCTTATGGCGACGATAGAATAGGAAAGGCCTAGGAATTGGAAGGAAGCGGCCGTGTCCTTAATTAAGGTACAGCCTCGGCATTTGCCTGGTGTGAAAATGGGAAACCACGGAAAACCATCTTCAGGGCTGCCGACAGCGGGGCTCGAACCTACTATCTCCCGATTACTGGATACTGGCCGCACTTAAGCTACTTCAGCTATCGAGCTCGGTTTCAGATGTTTCAAAAACTGAATTGCTTATATATTGTTTTTGGTGTTCTAAGATTACCAGCACTTCCATCTCTTCCCGCCTACTTAAAATTTTGGAATTTGGGGGTGTGCTCAGGGCTTCGGCCCAGAGAATTCTGGAACCTTCCTCCCCGCTATAAAAGTTGGGACCTTCCGGGTCATGTTGTTGTCCACTGACTGACTCGCTATCAGTGATCACTACGACTTATGAATGACATTCCAAACAAACATATGCTCAGTAGTACTACCACAGATGTTTACAAATACGGAACTAACGTTAAGAAAAGGACAGAAAGACCATAGCTAAACAAGAGGCATACAAAGCAGAGAAAATAATTGTATAAATGTATGTAAAATAATGTAAAGTGTGCATTGATATATACTTGTATTGAAATTCTTGACAAAAAAATTATGTTACGCAATTTTTTCTAGCTGCTTTACGTCGCACCGACACAAATAGGTCTTATGGTGATGATGGGAAAGGAAAGGCCTAGGAATGGGAAGGAAGTGGCCATGGCCTTAATGAAGGAACAGCTCAAGCATTTGCCTGGTGTGAAGATGGGAAACCACGGAAAACCATCTTCACGGCTGCCGACATTGGGGTTCGAACCCACTATCTCCCGGATGCGAGCTCACAGCTGTGCGCTCCTAACCGCACGGTCAACTCGTCCGGTGTTACGCAAATACACACAGCAAGAATGGGCTCAAAGACTTCAGCCAAAGAAGAGGCTCACAAAAAAGATAAATAAATAAATTGTCAATAACTCAATATAAATGTAAATACTATGTACAAAGTTTATGCTTTGATTATTTCTCTATACACCCATTCAAACCCGCACCTTCTTACACCTCTGCGTTTCACGAAATCCCCTGAATAATAATAATAATAATAATAATAATAATAATAATAATAATAATAATAATAATAATATGATACGACGCTGGCGTATTAGAGCAGCGATCGAACACAGCAAAGTGGGCGGAAAAGGTGAGTGCTACCTGAGCCACGAGCGAAAGCTTTGCACTCTAAGCCATGATCATGGGCAAACTAATGATTTTTAGTGTCACATTCTGTATCCACCCGACAAACCGACAAGGTTACTTCTGCCTTTACATACATACATACATACATACATACATACATACATACATACATACATACATACATACATACATACATACATACATACATACATACATACATACATACATACATACATACATACATACATACATACATACATACATACATACATACATACATACATACATACATACATACATACATACATACATACATACATACATACATACATACATACATACATACATACATACATACATACATACATACATACATACATACATACATACATACATACATACATACATACATACATACATACAGTACAGTACAGTACAGTACAGTACAGTACAGTACAGTACAGTACAGTACAGTCGGGAGTATCGCTTCGCTGCTAAATAACGGCAGAATCCGAATGTCGAAATTGGTAAACGGTACGAATTCGCAGATGACTTGAATGCCTCCTACGTTAATAGCGAGTGTGTGCTATCTTCTCCTAAGCTCTCGGTCACTTGAATAATGGTAGAGAGAACGGCTAGATTTTAATAAGCTCGGAAAGTTTTGATATGAGTAACCTGGTCGAAGCGCGACAATTAGCAAATGCGCTAAAGAATAGCAAATAAACAAGACACGGTAGCTACCACGCACGTCCTTGGTTGTCCATCAAAGACAGTGTAACGACCGGTAAGTCTCCCACCACGTATATTAATTACCGCGCTGATGGCTTGCCAGTCCGTATCAAGTGGAGCACGGTGACCTCACCAGAGTTAATGTCCCCTGCAATATGAACAGTTAAGGGTGCTTTGTCCTCCCGAGTTAGTAAACAAAAAATAACGGAGAAAAGATAACCTTTAACTTTCTCTTTTCTGTCTCTTCGAAGCGACCTGAACCAGTAAGTGCAGAAAGCCTGAGTCACACTCCACTTATGGTAATAATAATAATAATAATAATAATAATAATAATAATAATAATAATAATAATAATAATAATATGGTATCACAAGGAATTTTTATAACAAAAAGTGTCTATTTAAAAATCTTAAAACAAGGCACTACACGACAGTGGTGAAACCGGAATGCTTATATGCAAGTGCATGCCTGGTACTAAACTATAGATTAGATAAACTTGAGGTACCTGAAAGGAGAATCATGAGAAAAATCTTAGGCCCCGTGAAAACAACAGAAGTATGGAAATTAAGATCTAATGATGACATATATAGGAACATAGAAAACATAACAGAAACCATACGAAAAAGGAGATTGTAATTTTTCGGACATATTTACAGAATGGATGATTCCAGATTAACAAAAAGGATTTTCAAGTACCTTTGGGACACAAAGGCAACAACTAGCTGGATTCAAGAAATAAAGGAAGATTTAGAAAGAAATAATATAAGAGAATTAGAAACTATGGACAGAGATATTTTTAGAAAGAGGGTAGTAAGTATTGAAAGGATTCCAAGGAAGACTGAACAAGAAGCCTGGTGCGAAGTGGTCCGAGGACAGAAGGAAACAGCATAGTGAAAGGATAAAAGAATATTGGAAGGAGCGGAAGATAAAACAACAAAGTATGAAGAACTGAATTGAAATTGGCATGTGGTCCTTAGCAGGCCTCATCGGAAATAATAATAATAATAATAATAATAATAATAATAATAATAATAATAATAATAATAATAATAATAATAATAATAATAATAATAATAATAATAAAATTTTACATTTGATGAACTACACTGGACCACTCTAGTCAATTATACACAGGAATTTTTGATTTCCTATCAGCCCAATATTTCTTCATTCTAGACCTTTTATTGATTTTGGTCTGTAGCGTCGTGTGTGTGTCTTGAAGTATCTTAATTATGTCTATTGTTATTTGTAGTTTTTAATATCATCCTTTATTTTCGTGATTCATTAAAAAATGGAAATGGCGTATGGCTTTTAGTGCCGGTAGTGTCCGAGGACATATTCGGCTCTCCAGGTGCAGCTCTTTGGATCTGATGCCCGTAGGCGACGTGCGCGTCATGATGAGGATGAAAATGAATTATGATGAAGACGACACATACACCCAGGCCCCGTGCCAGCGGAATTAACCAATTATGGTTAAAATTCCCGACCCTCCTGGGAATCGAATCCTGGACCCCTGTGACCAAAGGTCAGTACGCTTACCATTTAGCCATGGAGCCGGACAGCAGCTTCCATATTGTCACAGGACTGAGACATTGATGGGAGCTACATTTCACTTCAGGCTGTGTCAAGAGACACGTGAATCCACCATGAAATAGCAATAGGCGTCTTGTGGTTCGTATTTTACGTACATTTTTTTAGACTCGTGGCTATAATCACGATATGGACAGTCACGTAAAATCACAAGCTTACTTCCTTGCTTGCTTTAATAATGTTATTGATTTTGCGTCACACCAATTACTTTAACGATTTCGGACTCGCGAAGGTGCCGAATTTTATCTCGCAGGAGTTTTGTTATATTGAACGCCTGTGCCTGACGTATTTGAGCACTTCCAAAACCTCTGAACATAGCCAGGATCAAACCCAAGGACCTGACCTCAAAAAGCCAGCGTTCTACCGGCAACTCCTGAGTCCGGCACTTCCAATGACTTCTAGATTCGCCCTAGCGCACAGAGCCACAATCTTCAACTGATCTCTGGGAATATCTATCCAGAACTGAATTGTTGAAGTGGTATGTGCAGCTCGCCTCCATTGGGCGGAGTACCTGAAAAGAGCTGCACCAGGATGACACGAGTTTACTTAACCGAATTAAATTCTTAAAACAAAAAAAAAGTTCCCCTTTGCGAAAAGCTAATTATCATGAATATGTCTTTCAATAAATGAAAATGTTATATCAAGGAGACCTGCAACTCTACGTCTAAGCAACTTAACTTTTAGCCGTAGCATCTTTGGCGACCAAGACCTACGGTAACGGCTAATGTGACGTCACTTCCGTTACTCAGTTTGTCATCCAAAAATTTATGTAACGTTACATAAATTTTTGGATGACCCCCAGCCGTACTACATATCAATGTCAAAACGACGAGCCAAACGGATTCTTCCTTCTTTGAGGTGACGCTTGGGGAAGTAGTCATAACGAGTGCGAGTCATGTCGGTGGGATGAGAAAAAGTTTTGTTTCCGCCTGCTCACGTACCAGAACGCAATGTGCAATGTCCTCACAATAGCCCAGCAAGTACTATTGTGTAACGGCTCTACAAGATCTGTCTTCCTTAAAAAACACTACCGCAAAAAAGCAACTACATACTACTAGGTACACTGAGACTTGAAATTATCTATCATCCCAGCAATACCATGGTGAGAGTGGAATACCTTGGGGAGAAAATCACGTGCAGAATAGCCACAGCATTAAAGATGATGGTGATTATTATTATTTCTTTTATTTCGGTCATCTATGGAACACATTAAATAACTTCATGTTTCTGTCTCCTTTCTTTATGTTCGTCTCTGCAGTACTTCTTCATCCTTTCACTGGTTCCTTTCTTCTTTCATCCCTCCAGAGAGTTGCACGCTTTCTGTCTCTTTCCTGAAAACCCCCGACCTTTCTAATACTACTGCGAAATGTAAGCCTGTCTAGAATTTCTGTTTTCGTAATCCTCATTTCTGCGAGCTGCACATACCACTTCAACAACATGCCGGTAATTCAGTTCTGGATAGATATTCTCAGATCTGTTGAAGATCGTGGCTCTGTGCGCTGGTGCGAATCTAGAAGTCAAAATTGTCGATTTATTTTGTGTCTTTCTGGGTTCATTAGGACCTGATGAACTTAAAAAGAAATTATTCTTTCCTTGAGGGCATCTGATAATTTTTCAGTTTGCCTATACATTTGTTTATTTTTCTTCTCATCCCAATACTGCAAACATTCCTTGGTCCAAGTATGTTCCTCGGTAATTTTCTTTTTCTCCAATTCTTCAATTTCTCCTTTCTTTGTTTAAAACGAAGAATTCCGCTGCATAAAGGCGTTCTAGTTTTATGACAGTGTTGTGGTGTTAGATTTTTATTTTAACTGAGAGTGATTCTTAATGTAAAAATATTTTGTTAATTAATAACCCTATTATATTTTCTGAGTTCTATTTTTGTTTGCTTCTATTATTATTATTATTATTATTATTATTTTGCTAGGGGCTTTACGTCGCACCGACACAGATAGGTCTTATGGCGACGATGGGATGGGAAAGGCCTAGGAGTTGGAAGGAAGCGGCCGTGGCCTTAATTAAGGTACAGCCCCAGCATTTGCCTGGTGTGAAAATGGGAAACCACAGAAAACCATCTTCAGGGCTGCCGATAGTGGGATTCGAACCTACTATCTCCCGGATGCAAGCTCACAGCCGCACGCCTCTACGCGCACGGCCAACTCGCCCGGTATTATTATTATTATTATTATTATTATTATTATTATTATTATTATTATTATTATTATTATTATTATTATTATACTTTTCAGTGAGAAAAATATCAGTAATGGCTGTTCCTATCAAAATGACCTTTCTTACTACTTTGGTTTAAAAAATAAATAAAAAACATTAACCGTTGTGGAAATGCGTGCAATAAAACAACGCAGGAGCAACCTCTATGTTCAGCCATCCCTATCCTCGCACTACTTACAAATGTTGTAATAACTTGTAGCCTAGTTTTCCTTCCCATACGCCTTCTGCTCACACACAAACTTTCTTGCCAATCACTCCAGTAGATGTGGCGTGATACTTTATCACACAAAAATGTATTAACCGAAAATTCAAAATAAGTATGTTTGCATTTATTTATTTATTTAGAATAAAAAACAGCATAGCACTGAATTAATACATATCTTACGTACAATAATTACAACAAATAAATTAAAATGGGAAATATACAAACATTTACATTTATAGAGGACATAAATATAAACAAAATAAACTGCACAAGACTAAAGCAACTAAAAACACTATTGTACATATTTAGATAGACAATAACATAAGAGGGAAAATTCAAGTGGCCTAAATACAACAGAAGAGAGATGAAATGGAATACAGAGAAGAAGTGGAAGGAAAAATAAAGAAATTAAAATTGTAGGTATGTTATGTAAGAAATACATGGCAGAAGGAAGAATATAATTATCATCCAAGTTCCTGTTGAGAGTTAATGTATTATACATGGCTTGAAAACATAGAGAGATGGACCCTTGGGTAAGAGAAAGGCGAGAGTAGGGAATATAGAAGAGGGTCTTCATCCTGGTATTACGAGAAGGAACGTGGAGGGGGGAAGAACGAAAGCTGAAAGAGTTCTGAGATTTAATTTTCCAAGCACTTCATTAGTAGCCTACTCAAGCTGTGACAGACAGCGACTCTGGCTCTGATGATTGCGGAAAAAAAAAGATTGTACACAGTCAAAGTGGTTCATATTCGAAGAAGAAGAAGAAGAAGAAGAAGAAGAAGTGGACCAACCTGGGTGTTCGACAATCGTTGCAACAAAAAAGAAACCTAGAATGCTCTGAAGACATTTATATCTAAGATGTCAGAAAACCTGTACAAACCAAGTAGCTCGTGAGATGATCGTGTTTATGTGGAAAACAAACACCAATTTATTAACAAAATGTATTCCCAAGCCTTTTTAATCACCAACAATTGAAATAAGTTTGTTCAGTAGGCGATATTCGTGAAATACGATGGATTCGCGAAGTGTGAACGACGGGGAACACCTGGAGAGATACGTTCTGAATGAAGGTCATTTGCACAGACAATTTATACATATAGATTGTTTACTCTTAAGAATTTCATTTCCAGAGATGTCCACTCGTCTTTCTTCTCCTCCCGGTTATTCAGTCACTGTCCAGGATCATGATCTTCCTTGATGATTTTTGTGAGGGACCTCCATGTTGTCCTCTCCTGAGCTTTCCTCTATGCGAAAAAACGATAGGACCAACACTACTGTTAATATCATGAGACCATCGTAGTAGAGTTCTCCCACGCCGTCGTCTACCAGCTATCTGGCCGAACACCACCACCTTCTCCAGAGATTCTACTCCTCTATGTGCAATATGGCCAAAGAACTGCAGTTTGCGTTGGACACTGAAAGTGGACAATGTCCCAATTTTCAGTTCGTTTAAAATTGAGTTGTTGATTGTACGTTCTGTCCAAGAAATAAGCAGCAGTCTTCTCCAACACCACATCTCAAAACCATTCTTAACCATGAGTATACCGGCTGACTTTTCCTCGCCTGTTGTGATGACGAAAAAGCACACATACAAAACAATGAAACAGGGAGTTGAGTTGGATAAGGATGTAACTGTTCCACCTCGTCAAAACACTTGGGGAGATGAAAGTTATTTTCTTGGGACACATGAATATTAAATAAACTATTTGTGGCTTGTCCGCAAATTGCCACGCAAATAGAAACAAAAACATTCCATGGTTCCCCATTTCTCTATGTAATGTTTGGGCGCCATAAACCAAAATTTATATTTACTAGCATAGAGACTTATACTTAAATCACAGGGGTAGGATTTTAAATAATTAACCATTAAGTATCGCTTAAGAAAGAAAATTAACGCAATATAAAATACAAATGAATTTATTATACAAAAAAAATGAGATGAATCGGAAAAGTTTCCTTAAAGCGTGGAGGAATTTAGAATTTAATTTACTGAATTTACTTATTGCTTGCTTTATCTAATTGAAGCTCACCAATTGCAGCTTCCGTTGAAGTCATCTGGTTTCCGTGGTTACTCGTTCTCTTCTTCTTGATGTTGAATTTGCTCCATGGACATCCTTCCTTCCTTCTCTGATATGGTACGGGCTATCTGGACTAGCACTCCCTACATGCCTAGTCTTTAAATTAGACATTGGCCCTATACTTGTAAAAACTGATCAGCGTTGATCGTATGAGGAGAAAATTCAGAGATATGAATTTTTCCATATTAGTAGAAATCTCAATCCAACTGAGCTACACTATTTATACGGTACAGACTTGTACCAAAATTCCGTAGACTTGAACTAAACATCGTTCTTCGTCCATAATATTTACTGAAAATAACACAAGCCGTAAGCTTGTTTCGTCTCACGCAGATCCGATAACATTACTGCACGTAAGTACTGTATCGAAGCGACAACACATTGTACAAAAATAACTATGTCGCGGAGCGACCACACACTGCTTCAAAAATCAAATCACGTCGTTCAAAGTAGATGTTCACAGTAGAAGTAGTAGTGATGGTGTATCCGTAGTTAGGTTGTCAGGTTGTAAGGTGGTAAGGTTGGTAGGTTCCGTTCTCGTGTTGAGAATCAGTATATATCCGGGCTCACCCCCACTCTTGGTAACAGTTCAATCTCAAAACTCATATACAACGAAGTATCTGATTCGATAGATCGAAGCATCAACTCCCCTTCCCTTCTTCCTCGACAAGTCCAGAAGGCGTGGCGATGATATAGCTGACCAGCTTGCAAGCCTCGCGCACGGGTCGCTGTTTACCAGCCTTGGTCATAAAATAAACCCATGACTCACGCAAAATCCCAAGCTTCAAGAATAACCCTCCGTATACACAAATATGAGATGAAATGAAAACAACTATGTCTCAACATATTGACCGTATTTACAACATAATGAATTCTTATCCTACATAATATAATAATTTAAATAATAAAACGATGTTATCATATATACAATATGATTCCAAAAAGCCTTGATTACAAATGATTGACGTTGAATAAATATGTTATTACAAATAATTGCCGATGGCGGATAAACTTGATATCAAATGATATCGCGTAAAATGATATTATATTAAATTAGTAGGGCTGGAGAAGCCTGGACGAGGACGGTTACAAGGATTATAAAGAACTGCACTATACTGTAATAACTGAATTCTGGGAAAAGTCAACTTTTAGAGATTTTTCTGTCTCTAATGTTGTTCTTCCATTACCATGCACTGTTTGTTACCTGAGCGAGTTGTGTTACAGAAATATTTTATCCTACGACGCATTCTGGAGAGGCACGTTGCCTTGAGGTTCACAAAGCCAACACCAAAATGAGCACCAGGTAAATTCCTGGTGGCAAAGGCGGCCAAACATAGAGCTAATCACTCTATTCCACTTCATTTCTAGGTTACGGGTAGCTTGTATGTAGCTGGCTTTACTTTTCTCTTTTTCCTCGCCCTGGTATTACGGGGTCATTGTCGAGGATTTTTCTCATATATACTCTCACCACTGCCCTACGCCGTTGTTACCATCGCCACTGAGGAACAGCTGGATTTGGCCCTGTTTAAACGAAGAATTATCCTTCTTTCGACTATATTTTTTAATATTTATTCTCAATTCGAGGGGCTGCCTGGCCGAGGAAGGACGTGGGTTCGAATCCCCGTCAGGAAGTCGTAAAATTTAAGAAATGAGATTTCCACTTCCGGAGGTGCATATGGCCCTGAGGTTCACTCAACCTACATCAAAATGAGTACCAGGTTAATTCCTGGGGTCAAAGGTGGCCGGGCGTAGAGCTAACCACTCTACCCCATCAAGTGCCGAGGTTACGAATAGTGGAAGCCTTTACCTTCCACTCCTCCAAGGGCCTTCATGGCCTGTACGGAGATGACTTTGCTTTTTTTAAATTCTCAATTCGAATCATCATTATTCCATCCATCAGCTCACATCTTTTATCTAGTAAATACATATATCTGAACTATATCTGGAAAGAAAATGAAATTACATTAAATTAACAAAATGAAATTAGTGGGTGAAAAACCACAGGTATCAAATTATGTGCAAGATAAGTGAAATATTGAAAGGAGAAAATGTTGATGTGAGTGTTTTTGAATGGGAGATCTCATTTGCTTCAAGTATGAACCCTTAACATCTGTTGATGTGGAGGGATAGTTTCTCGATGTTTCTCAACGTGCTGTCTAAAAATCGACGATCCTTTACACCTAAGAACCTGGAGATGACCAATGTGATATACTGTAAAGCCAACTGAGATAAGGTTTCCGAACTCCAATTTCTGTAACCCTAGTGTGGTTAAGAAAATATGATTCCAGTTATACTAATTTCAATTTCTTTCTCCAGGATGTCCATTGCGGGTTTGCTGAATTCATTCTAGGTGGAAACAATTTCGTTCTAAATTCTGCAAATAGGGTACTTTTTTTAACAAACACGAATTCCTTTCTTTAAATTATCTTAATCTAAAAATATACAATGTCTGAAAGAAATAGTATTTCACTCCTCTAATTTTGCACTGTACGTTGCATACCACCAGAATTTTGCATTTTTAAGCATTCTACTCCTTTATTAAATTTTATTAAAACTAAAATTATGAATGAATTTGGATTACATTTTTACATTCTTTCTGGCAAGTTTTAGGTTTCTTTGTGTGGATATTTTAGGTCTGTTTGATAGGTATTTTTAGGCAATTTAGAGGTCTTCAATTTCCGAGTACTGCTTATTGTTTTTGCCTTGTCTCTCAAACATTCGTTGGAAGTCGTCATTAGTTTTAATGGAAATATCTTAATGTATCTTTAGCAAAATACTTTTAGTAGACGGCGGAAATAGCGAAGCAATAAAACTAAGGCTGTACCACAGTCATCTAGCTTGTATAACTAAAAAATATGAGCTTGTGTGAATGGTACAGACCCAATTTCCTAATATTGTGTCATTTTTATAGCCTATAAATCCACATTATCGCAACGCTGGGACAGTAACAATAAATCACACAGCAAAAGAGACTAAAGTAACTAGTGGAGCACATAATTCAACAGCAGAGGTAAACAGGCTCAACAGGTGTAGAGTGCGCTCTGAAACAAGAAAAGAAACCGGAAGTAAAATACATCAAAGCGTGTTTTACTTACTCATATCAATGGCTTTATCTTCATTCTCTCTAATAAATCAGAAACTATTATCTTCAAGAGCGGAAGGATGTCTGTAAATCACTACATGCCCTTCGCCAATTTACGTACTGTAAATACTGAACTCGTATGTAATGAACATGAGGAATAACCATCTAAGATGGGTAGTTAACATTCTTATTGGGGCCTTGAGCTGAGTATATTAGTTTGTTGTTAGGATATCTTTCGTCATCATCACCGTATATTCGTACAAGTGGCAGCAGTAGTCCACACACTTCATATTTGAGAGATATGAAATAATGTATTTGGTCGTAAGGTACACCGTTACTTGAAAAATTCCGGAATGTGTACAGCATGAAAGTACGAACCATTGGGAGGGGGGAAGGCGACGACGACGACGACGACGACGACGACGACTATATCCAGGAACGCCTCGGTCATTGTAGAGATTCAAATTGTAGACCTCTGAACGGAACCTGCTAGTCCAATAATTACTACGTAAGTCAGCTGCCAATATACGTGATTAATAAGTTCTGTTGCGCTCAACAAGAGTGGTGCAGTGTTCACTACGCATTTCTCTCTTCTTTTTCCTACTTGTATGTTTGTGCCACAGCTTTGTATCTCCAACAACGACATTAAAGATCTTTCATGTCGTTGATCTCCAATCAATCTTCTTTCGTTTTTACTAGTGGTTTAATGTCACACTAACACATTCAAGGTAGCTGTCGTGAGCAGGTATGAAAATGGAAAACCATGGAAAACCATCTTCAGGGCTGCTGACGGCGGGATTCGAACCCACCATCTCCCGAATGAAAACTCACAGCTAAGCAACCTTAACCACACGGTCAACTCGCTGGGTGATGATGAGTCTATTTTGAATTCTTTACTATAACACAGACGTTATCAGAACCCAACCTGGACGTTTTTAAACAATGCAAGAACACAACAAATAGAAACAATGTCGTGAATATGGCCCGGAATTTTGTGTAATATCAAAGTTAGAAATACGTACATACAAATGTAGTAAATATCAGTGAAATATGTAATAGTATTAAAGCACTAAATTTACAGAAATGTTCATATATTCCTTTAATTATGACTTGCGGTTATGATATGGGACAATGAAATTGTTTTAAATACTTCCATATTGTATGACAATCATTTTTGCTTTAGATAATTTATATAGTCTACTGTGTTCTAATTTTGGCAGTATTAAATAATAGATTTAAGGGCATAATCAAAATACTTCAAATATTTAAAAATGATGTTATGCAGTGTAAATCACGCAGTATAATACACAATGCATTGTTGTAGCTAAATTTCCGTTCCCCTCACGCCCTGAAGATGAAAATAAAATGTTACTAAAGTTAAACCTCTTTAAACCCCTATAAAGTAACACGAATAGTACAGTAACTATTTTACTGTGATGCGCAGTGCATCAGCAAGTACTTCTCCATGTTTTCCAATGTGATGTTTTGACGTTTATCATATACAGTATATTATTTCAGTAGTACAGATCCATTTGAGGGGCTCACAATTAACCGATCATCACAAATGAGCATTCAACAGAAAGAGAATCAATCAATCAATCAATCAATCAATCAATCAATCAATCAATCAATCAATCAATCAATCAATCAATCAATCAATCAATCACTACCGATCTGCATTTAGGGCAGTCACCCAGGTGGTAGATACCCTATCTGTTGTTTTCCTAGCCTTTTCTTAAATGATTGCAAAGAAATTGCAAATTTATTGAACATCTTCCTTGGTAAGTTATTCCAATCCGTAACTCCCTTTCCTATAAACGAATATTTGCCTCAATTTGTCCTCTTGAATTCCAGCTTTTTCTTCATATTGTGACCTTTCCTACTTTTAAAGACACCATTCAAACTTATTCGTCTACTGATGTCATTCCGCACCATCTCTCCAATGTAATAATCAGTTAAGAAAATAATGATAGTAAAACCAAAAATTACTTCTGGAACATTCGTCAGTATAATGAAATGAAATGGCGTTTGGCTTTTAGTGCCGGGAGTGTCCAAGGACATGTTCGGCTCGCCAGGTGCAGGTCTTTCGATTTGACGCCCCGTAGGCGACCTGTGCGTCATGATGAGGATGAAATGATGAAGACGACACATACACCCAGCCCCCTTGGCAGAAAAATTAACCAATGGTGTTTAAAATTCTCGACCATGCCGAGAATCGAACCCGGGACCCCTGTGACCAAAGGCCAGCACGCTAACCATTTAACCCTGGAGCCGGACGTCAGTATAATAATTCACTTGCATTTGCTTTCGTTCAAGTAGATACCGTAATATTTTTTTTTTAAATCAATGATTACATTACGTGGCAAGTATGACTGTCTAATATTGAACTGATATTTGTATTCCTTAGTTCACCAGTAGTTCACCAGGGGGCTACTCCACCACATACTTTATGAACATGCGAGATTTCTCGCATATGTCTCCTAGTCCGATAAAATTCTTTTGTAGACTGAGAAGGACCGTTCAACATCACAAGAAGTCAGATGAAATTCGCAAATTACGAGTAGTTTACTAGTCTGACATCATTTTTATTTTTATATTTTTATAATTGCCATATGTACAAAAATGTTACATTCTTCACATATGTAATATTATATAAAAATATATCAAATGAAACACAGGCATAACCACATCAGAACCACACTTCACCGACATATTTTATTTTCAGTTGTCTACAAGTGAAGGGAAGGGACATGTAAATACACACAGTACGAATCCAGCCACTATGATAGTCATGAAGGTACTCCAAAGGAAGAAATACAAGTCAAGTTTGGAGAGAAAACATCGGAAGAAGCTTTGCGTGAAGTGGGTGAACGTGATACGATTGGAAAAGTTGAGGTTACTTAGGTAGTTTGGATTCGACTGCACAGGGTAGGAGATGCAAAGACGCTGTTGTCAGACCCAGTATTAATTTATTTGTAGGAAACTGGCATGGAAGCATGAGAGACTACAGAGTTAAGTAGAAATGTCGGCACTGAAGAACTTCATATGTCAGCATAAGAAAGATGACCTAGAAAAAGCTGTACCAAAAATAAACTCTACAGTCACTGTTAATTTGTCGCAAAGGGTTCGCTAACGGCCATGGTGTAGGCAAAAGTAGAAAAAACGTTCATTTGTAATGCTAGAGGGTCACTACCGTTTCCTTGATTATTATTTATTTACCCTTGGCGCTGACCCTGTTTGTGGATAAATTATTCCCAAATCTCTACGTACGGCTAGAATCGGAACTGCTGCATCTAAAAGCTAAATAAAGCCACTCATCGACCAGGTCAGGCTTACGGACGATAATCCAAATGGACGAGAGCCCTTACCGAAGAGGTTAATCTGTTCGTCGTACATGAGTGTGAGTTAAGTGGATAGTCGTGTAGCCAGGGTCAGTGGCACTAATTTGGTCAATGAGACAGATATTCCGTAAAACTTTCCTTTCCACATTCAGTACATAATTAATGAGAACAAATTCATCCGAAGTCACGTGAAAGACTACGTCAATAATATTAATACGTACAAGCAACCGACTGAGAAACAAACAGAGTCGGTTAGGCACTCGACTACACTGTTCAGAATCGATACCCATCGCTGACAGTTGGTATTACAGTGTTTAAATGCGAACAACCAGAATCAGTGTATTTACAGACACGTACACATAAACCTTTTCAGAGCATAATTCAAATGTCTGGAGCGTGGCATTGTACGGACCTGAAACAAGGACAATAACTCATAAAGAAAGAAAGAAAGAAACAAAGAGAATGGAAGCTTTTGAAATGTGGTGTTACAGAAAATTGCTGAAGGCGAGACGGGCAGATCGAATTACGAATGAATACTGAATCGAACTGATGAGAGGAGAACGATTTGGCGAAATTTGACTAGATGAAGTGTTAGAATGATAGGACTTGAACAGTTAGTTGGGATGTTGTAGTTGAATAGAAATGAAAAGGTTAGTAGATGGTAGGGTGGCAAGGAGAGCTGCAATCTAACCAGTCTATGGTCTGATGACCAAAACAACAACAAATTATGCACTGCGAACGGATGGCAATTGTAGGTGTGTAGAGAATGATGAGAAGCACAAGAACCAGGTACCAGGTTAATTTTTGAGGGACCGGGTGAGTTGGCCGTGCGGTTAGGAGCGCGCAGCTGTGAGCTCGCATCTGGGAGATTGTGGGTTCGAATCCCACTGTCAGCAGCCTTGAAGATGGTTTTCCGTGGTTTCCCATTTTCATTTGCTTTACGTCGCACCGACATAGAGAGGTCTTATGGCGACGAGGGGATAGGAAAGGGTTAGGAATAGGAAGGAAGCGGTCGCGGCCTTAATTGAGGTACAGCCCCAGCATTTGCCTGGTGTGAAAATGGGAAACCACGGAAAACCATCTTCAGGGCTGCCAACAGTGGGTTTCGAAACTAAGATATCCCAGATGTAGCCTGTCTGGTGGCCATGATCGTTAAGGCGTCAAGTCTGTATGATCTGATACCATGGTGAACAGGTTCGAGTCCCGTTGGTCAAAAAAATGTTTCAGCATCAGAATGTTGGCCGGCAGGAGAGGTGGTATACAATTTCTAATCATTAGATTGCGTACCAAAAGCTCGGATTCAATTCCAAACCTCCGTGGTTGTGATTATTGTTTTAAGAGGAAGCACAAGTAGGCAACCATCCTCTATAGGCCTATAACACTAACCAGAGAGAAACAAATGAAGGGGTCCGGAATTCCGAAAAATGAAGGTATCGGCCAAAGAAAGACAGGGATCACGAAGGGCGTGAAAATGAAAGACTCTCTAGGCCTCGAGTGATCTAAATAACGTTGGGGTCGGAAAAGAAGAAGATATTTTTCCTAGTGGCTGTACGTCGCACCGACACAGATAGGTCTTATGGCGACGATGGGATAGGAAAGGCCTAGGAGTTGGAAGGAAGCGGCGTGGCCTTAATTAAGATACAGCCCCAGCATTTGCCTGGTGTGAAAATGGGAAACCACGGAAAACCATCTTCAGGGCTGCCAACAGTGGGATTCGAACCCACTATCTCCCGGAGGCAAGCTCACAGCCGCACGCCTCTAACCGCACGGTCAACTCGCCCGGTAGCCCTAAAAGAAGAAGAGTTGACCGAGCGAGGTCGGATAGGATAGATGAAAGCTGCACAAGTGGAAGCAATGCCAGGACTCACCAACTCGCCAACCCACGCTCCAAAGTGAAAGCCCCTGGAGCTCCAAACCTCCCCGCAGTGTTTGTATGGAGGCTGTTGGTGGTGATTCGTCCATCGGATGGCGACGTTAAGCCCAGAGCAGACCCTCGGATGCTGTTCTACAGGAGTAGGCTATGAGCAGGCACCAGGTTTTACCCCTTCCCTTTCTACTGTCATGTATCACATCATTAATTTAATCTCATTAACTCCTCTGATGGGATTGACGTTAGGAAGGGCATTCGGTCGTAAAAACTTGCTATGAAGATTTCATGTCACTTTATTCTCGAACCCGTGGAGAAACGGGACAAGGTTTGGAAATACACACCGAGATTTACAATGCGTAGGGCCTATCATTCTGGTTATATGTCGTATTTTGATTATGCCCTTCATTCTATTATTTAATAAGTAACTATACTTACAGTCAAAATTATAAAAGAACAGACTATGTAAATTATCTCAAGCAAAATATGGAATTATTTAAAAAATATTGTCCCATATCTTAACCGCAAGTCATAATAAAAGGAATACAGGAACATTTTAGTAAATTCACTATATTTTATGAATATTACATATTTTGCACTTTGCTATTACATAAAAATTCAGGTCCTAATTACAGGGGCGTAGCCAGGGGGGGTTACTTGGGTCATATCCCCCCTATGAAAATTGTACAAAAAGAAAATAAACATAAACTGACAATTAACGATAAACTAAATGGACATTCAGGGACATATATTAATTGTAGAACCAACAGATCTGTTGAATATATTTTCTAAGAAGCCTCGAAAGTTCGAGGTTGGATTGTAAACTGAACATACCATTCGCTATAAAACTGTTGACATTGACCGTATTGTTTTTGTTCGGTATTTTAATGTAAGATTTTTTAATGAACTGCAATCTAAATATCAAAATAATTCACTTGTATCAGTTCCTTGTACTGACAAGTCGTGCAGGCGTGCATCACACACGCACAAGCACCTTCATGTTCTGCCATCAAACCGCTCGATCCTGGCTACGCTACTGCCCAATCATAACAAAATGCACTATTATGGAAAAGAGATCAATTCATTCAAATGCTCAGCTGAGTAGCGTAATGTTAGAACTACCGGATGCTATGAAATGAAATGTCGTATGGCTTTTAGTGCCGGGATATCTCAGGACGGGTTCGGCTCGCCAGGTGCAGGTCATTCTATTTGACTCCCGTAGGCGACCTGCGCGTCGTGACGAGGATGAAATGATGATGAAGACAACACATACACCCAACCCCCGTGCCACTGGAATTAACCAATTAAGGTTAAAATCCCCGACCCGGCCGGGAATCGAACCCGGGACCCTCTGAACCGAAGGCCAGTACGCTGACCGTTCAGCCAACGAGTCGGACACCGGATGCTATTAGACAAGAAAACTCACCTGGTTTATTCGTGACGCGTGCAGTGTTGATACAAACTAAAAGCTTATAAAAATGTAAGTACGTCTACTTTTGAAAAATATTTATGTTGCTATTATATTGTTGCAATAGCGTAATAAAAATATAAACGCCTCTTTGAAAAATATGTTTAACTTTATTTCTATTTTGCTGGCGTATTGTTGCAATTGCTTAGTAATACGTTCCGAAATAACTGAAGTTCAGGTGTAAACATATTCGTAGTCTTTAATTTCCATCGGTATTTACATTTTTTGAAGGGTGGGTCATTTCGATAGTCACCATTTCAGTTAAGAGATCAAAAATCACCATACCTACTGAGAGTTAAATATCTAAGAAACAGGGTTAAATACTATATCTACATGATTAATATTCTGTCAAGATCGTGATAAATAAGAATTCACCCCGAGGAATGACTGGGCTCATGATACTGCAGTCTGGCAATGTGTTGCAGCCAATTTTAGCATGTAGTCAGTCTGCATACAGCTCTAATATACAGCACCATTACAGTTTTAAATAACACTGTAATGACGCTTGAGGCTCATTCACGCGACGTCCGACCGTTGGATGCCTTCCAGGCTTCCTGGATAAGTCACTCTGGTCACGTATGGACTAGCCCTGCGCTGACGCGACTACAAACTACGGATACCAATAACACCATTTTTTTTGTGTCTGACTCATCTGGACATGGTGCAAGCCATAACCACTGAATGAAATCACACTACAAAAACTCTTGAGATGGAGAAAATATTCCAAGAAAACAAAAGCCAAGCAGCCGCCTGACAATATTTATTGTGGCGTTTTATATTATAGAAGACAAACGAAACAAAACAAGAAAAAAAAGTAGGAGGAATCCTTCACATGCCAAAATAAAACAAAAGTGAGCAAGAGAGCGAGCAAGATATCGACAAAGACAAGCAGCAAATAAAACAAAAGGCGAATGACCAGTGTGCGCGCGCAGCTTGGACCTGATTTTCGGCACTAAAAGTCAGCAGACCGGAAAGGCCATGTCTCGGGTAACGACGCCGTAAATAAACTAGCAGTCCCGCTATTCTCTCCTTCAATAGTCACTCGTCCTGACCTGGCCATTAAATAGAGGTGGCCCTATAGTTTACTTGATGCCGAGCCTTGAAACCTTCAAGTTTAGTATCATTAAATTACAAAAGATATACATCTCGTTAGAATAAAATATTCTGTGTTAGACGTTCAGTTAAAGGAGAACTACCTGTTCATGGAATTTGTAATTATATCTCATCGCATACGACTGATATTCCGCGTTTAAAAGAGCCCCGGTGCCGTAATACAAGTACTTAGCGGTAATAAAACTAAGAAATGCTTCAGTTATTCAGAGACAGAGTGACAGACTTATGAAGCTAAGTTCTCGTGTTCGAATCCAACCGATGTAGTCAATTTGAGAAGGACTGATGAAAATACTGCCTTTCCATGTCATCATTGCCAGCTAGGTCTTCGTGCCAAAGACTGCCTAAAATGCACCAACTCAGAATTTTTTCAACTCTGTAGATAACGCCACACAATCATTATTATTGTTGTTATTGGGATACACAGCTGCCAACTTTTAGAAATAAAAAATAGGACGATTTTTTAATTCTTGGATTTTATCACATATATTGCGCCACGGTCTAAGTGAAAAAGGGACAGGATAAAAGGCATACATATCTACAGTTACAAAGTGAACTGACCATTCAATTTAAAATATTAAACTAAAAAAACTGCCTGCTGTCATTTCTTGATAGATTACTTTTGCATCCATCTCTTGGCACAGACCAGAGTAAAGTGTAGCTTCCACCGAAGTCCCAGTCTCATCCATGGCTGTGACAATATGGAAGTTGCTGGGGTATGGGTAGTGCTGAGTAATAACATTCAGAGCACGACTAGTGCATCTGAGTGTTATGAAAGGTGCTGCTCATAGGGTCAGTCGTGCTGCAATAGTACTTTCTGACCCAGTGAGGAAAGCAATGGCAAACTACCTCACTCCTCATCTTGCCTAGTACGCCTCATTTTGGTGCTGCCATTGGTTTTGGGGTTTTTCTTATAACCGCATAACCTTTGGTGGTGCTATTTGAGGATCCAACCAGCCTCTGGGCTGATGACCTAACAGACAACAGACAAACTAAAAAAAATGGTTACAAGAAAATGTACCTAACCACTCTCATTTATGACACATACATACGAATAATAATATACTCGAACCTCCATTACTCGAATTTTCAGTATTTTGGAGTAACTTAAATTTTCCGGCCGTTTGTCCTCTTCTTCACGTGTATTTACTTCTCTATTACTCGAAATTCGAATTTCTCGATTTTTCGAAGCAAATATTTACTCCCTTGAAGCAAAAATACTCTGTAACTTGAATTTTGTGCAAAATTAACTGTGCAATACCCCATTTGTAGTTTGTGAGGAACAGTTAACAAGTTAAGAAAGGGTTTCAGTGAAGCTGGGAACAAATATGACCGCAACAAACAGAAGAGACTGACGGATTTTTTCCAAAGGTGTAAACAGAGCTATGTTTCTTGTTTCACTACTGTATGTACTGTATCCTGTCTTCTAAAACGTTACTATAATAAGTGTTATAATTGAAGTGATGCCGTAAAATATAGTTTCTTTGTATAAGTACTGTTAAAAATAATGTATTCAGTAAAAGCCCGTGGATACAGATGATTCAATTATGTGCTATACATTCTCAAAAACGGTATTCTCTACATCTCGAAATTTCGATAACTCGAAATAACATTTACCTCCAGAGGTGATTCGAGATATCGAGGTACCACTGTATTTATATCACACCGACACACGCATAATAGTTTCCTTTATTAGACTGTAAAATGGACGGAAATTTAATTTTATAAGTACCTCTGAACACTTGGAGATAACGTTTATGTTTTTTGGCTATACGTGAAGAGAAAATACCAGAAAGTGTCGCCGACACAACTCCATGAAATACATTCAACTCATTAAAATTATGAAGTAACAATGCACAAAAATGTACTGAAATACGCGAGGTCTCATACAATACTAACATACGACTTTGACACGAGGAAAAGCACAGAATCCCTAGGGAAAAAACACGTGACTACAACTCCAACGAAATTACGCACAGAAATGATGTTAATAGTGCGCGAACTAGACATTAAGAATTCATTCTTTCGTCCCGATTAACTGAGTCGCTGGCGCGTGCCAACCTCTCTTGTAGGACGATTGCCGTCTCGGATCCCCAGCCTAAAGCACACATGCTGTTGTACCGAGCAGGAAACACGATACACGAAGGCGACGGACGATATACTCGCGAAATAAAGCATCAAGTAAACACGCTTGAAAATGAGGTTGGGTAAATTACACAAGCACATACGAATGTATCCCCTATCCTAGAGGAAGAGTATTGACTGTACTGGAGGTTATATTAGTAAAAATATAGGAAGAATTAAACATAAATCGGAAAATCGGAAGACGAGTTAAAAACGGAAAGTTTCCGGGTAAATCGGAAAGGTTGGCAGGTACGGGGCTGTAATTAGCGCAAAAGGCTTAGCTGCTAGCCTTCCACTCGGACGGCCGAGGTTCGAATTCTGATGGATTTGGCTTGTAATTATCCCCTGAAAACACACGAGGTGTTAAAACCTTAAAGCCACAGGTTCACACCTAAAATCAGCCAGGGAGGCCCCAGAAATATCTGGAATAAGCCGAAGAAAGTTTTGTTATTATTTACGGAGTCTATGATCGTCTCCAGGTCTCTCTTGATTTCCACCATCCATGGACAAATGCATTACTCTTGTGGTTGAAATGTATCCTCTATTCGTCTTACATAGCACCAACCGAAGTGCCAGTCACAAACTTAACTTTTATCTCTTTATTAGGAATACTTCTGCTATTGTTTTCACCCCTCTATATTAGTAGTCGTTCTTGCAACTTTCATACGTAAGATATCCCGAGTCCATACAACTTTCACTCCTGTATAACAAAGTCGGCCAGTAAACAAAGGAATGTAATGATAATTTTGTCGGCGAATTCAATATCTTTCTCACAAAATACCACTGATCGCAACCACGCATTCGCTGCATTAGCTTTACTACATCGTGCAAAGATCTGTAACACTATGTTGGCGTTCTAAAAGAATACACGTCCTTACAACTTAAAACTGAGTAATCTGTTCCAATGCTGTCGGCTAATCCCTAGAAGATAATCAATCTCCCAACTTTTTTCGCCAAACAAAGACCCGCTGCACTTCTCTTCAAGTTATGAACATTACATAGCTAGTTTTCGATACTATGAGCCATAACGACCTAATTACTGATGTAGTCCTACTGCTTACGACAGTTCTACTCTACTGAAACCTAATTTGCCAATGTTGTGCATTCAGCAGACCCATATAAACAATGAACAAAGAGAAAAATATTACAGCCCTGAAGAAATGAAATGGCTTTTGGTGCCGGGAGTGTCCAAGGACATGTTCGGCTCGCCAGGTGTAGGTCTTTTGATTTGACTCCCGTAGGCGACCTGCGCGTCGTGATGAGGATGAAAACACATACACCCAGCCCCCGTGCCAACGAAATTAACCAATGATGGTTACAATTCCCGACCCTGTCGGGAATCGAACCAGGGACCCCTGTGACCAAACGCCAGCACGCTAACCACTTAGCCATGGAACCGGGCATTACAGCCCTATCTGACATCTACAAGTATTTGCAATCGGGAACTCGTCAGAGAAGAAACCCAGTCATCGTCGTTTTTTCTTTTTCTTCTTGAATTCCTGGAGTAACCTATCTTTATACTAACACATATGAGCCTCACATCTGGAAAGGGAGCAAAAGGCAGTGATCATAGATCAAGACTTTCATCTAACACCAGCCCTAAATACTGTACAAGCGAACGGGAGGACCAAGGCACGTATTTACAGGGACTGCAGTCCACGACTTCCATTAGAGAATCTGCAGGGAGGGAAGAACCACCAGGCATCGACTCAATGCTTCTTTACTCTCTAAGGATGGCGCTTCCGACAGTAGTCTAGTACTAGTCTGCCAAGTGAAGGACGACAATTCTTTTGTTTATGCAAATGATAACTTCACATGGCCATTCAATATTTTGTATGTTTATACTGTGCACATTGTGCTTAACACATCTTAATAATACCAACAGGATTATGAAATAAGGACACCAAGAATGTTGCAAGCATTCGGTAACGGGATGTGTTTTAGTTCAACAAACACACACAGATGAAAGGACGAGGGGAGAACTTGCATTTCCCGAGGGACACAAGACGCTGCGACATTCCACGAGGGAGACCTCACCATTCACACAGTCGCCTCTCGATTGCTGCCGAATGGGAGGGGAAAGGGAGACCTAGTGAAAAATGACCCCCGCCTTTCAACTGTTTACACTTTCTATTTCTAAAGAAGATAGACGGCCAATGACTGAGCTAACTCAACTGGCCAACTCTTCAACAGCCGATAAAAATAAACCAAACAACAACAGCGTACCTGCATGAAAACACAACTCGCCTCATTAAAAAACAATGAGGATCGTAATTAAGAAATCCGTTGGATGGTTTTTATTTGGGGACTTACGGCATAGTTACAATGACGCCCGTAATAGAGACGTATAGGGAGGTGAGAAATCAATCCAGAGGCATGCCTAGGATTCTTCGACGTTCCAGTTGTGCCATAATTCACAGACCAAAAATATATCACTGTTCTTTTTTTTTTTTAGTTAAATGAGAAGTTTCAATTCGAACTCTAAAGAGTGAGTTGGCTATGTGGTATCAGTCGTGTAGCTGTCAGCTTGCATTTGGCAGATGGTGGGTTAGAACCCCACTGTCGGCAACCCTGAAAAAGTTTTTTTCCCTGAGTTTTCATTTCACACTGCAATTAAGGTCGCAGAGTTTATCTTCCCAAGCCCTCTCTCATCCCAATGTCACCAATAACCAGCGTTGTCACATTAATCAGGTAGTATAAAAAGCCTCTTTTGCGTCCTTCGGTCTCCAGAACCGCTTTTATTTTAAAAATTCAAATATCAGTCCGGAATGTATATTTAGATGTCGAATGAGTATGAGTATAATTACTACGTCATTCAGCAGCAAGATGTCCGCCTCCGCAGTGTACAGGTTAGAGCAATTAGCTGTCATCCTCGGAGGCCTGGGTTCGATTCCCGGCATGATTCTTGAATATTTAGATATTAAGTTTTAAGCATGAGAAAGAGAAAAATAATATAACGAATCTTTTTTTGGAGTTAGAACCGAAAACTGTTGTGAATATATTGTTATATCCTCGACGTTGGGGCCAAATGTTATTTACATTTTATGTTGTTATTTATTATTAAGTTATTATTATTATTATTATTATTATTATTATTATTATTATTATTATTATTATTATTATTATTATTATTACGAGGGTCGAGTCATGAGTCATGGTAACTAGTTTTCTTTCTCGCGAACAGGAGACAACACGGAAAATCTAAGATATGCATTTGGAAATACAGGGCGTACTTACGCATAGTGCCTGAAGACAAATTCTGACTTCAGGAGATTCTCGTAGTAAAGTGACAGAACACAGGCCATTGGTAAACATTGTTTTATTAGGGTACAGACAGCAAATACAAAAGACTACGTACAAAGGACAGGTCTCCACTGGTTACAGACCTTCGAAATAATCACCCAAGGTTTCCACTGTGCGTTGCCAGCGGTGGGGCAGGCGATGAATACCATTCGCTGCATGTGTATCGCTAACGTGTAACACCTCTCTCCGAAATGCTGTTCGATGTCCTCTTTGTTAGCAAACCGTTGTCCACGTAATGGCTTCTTGACTTTGACGATTAGATCATAGTCACACACCTAATGCTTCCTGCAGCTCTGCATGGCATTGGTGTGTATTTCTGCCGCAGAGAACTGTTATTTTAATATACGATCGTTGCTCCTGCTTGTTGACTTCCATTTTGCGACGCTCTCACTCACACACTGAACTTGGGGGCATGCTTAGACCCACACTGTTGTTTACATACACCATCTAGTGGCATCATTCGCAAGTACATACCGTACGTTTCCAAATGCATATCTTAGATTTTGCGTGTTGTCTCGTGTTCGCGAGAAAAAAATAATTACCATGACTTATGACTCGACCTCCGTATTATTATTATTATTATTATTATTATTATTATTATTATTATTATTATTATTATTATTATTATCATCATCTCTTTCTGTGGATCAGTTCAAGCCCTGCCCTGCCCCATTGTCGCCGTAAGACATGTCTCAGTCGGTGCGACGTAAAAGCAACACCAAGCTAACCCCTAAATAACTATACTGTGTGTGCTATATAACCATGAAACATTCCTATAAGAATTTTCATTCACTTCACCAATTTACGATATTTTATTAACCTTTTGTGATCTAATTTTACAATTATGGTAGATAGCGTTTCTCACGTAGATATACTAACAAGCTCACGAATTTCTGTCACACCATTTTCAAATGAAAATAAAAACACGGCAGGTGCAAAAGATTAAACACATTGGCCTTGAGTAGAATTAGGTTTTGCCGGTGGAGGCGTGACAAACGATGCAATTCTTTTCATTCAACGCACTGCCGAGGGAACTATAAACGACGTGTATAATTACAAATAAAATGGGGGCCTGTAATGTAAATGAATTGGCATGAAGGTCAGCTGCCGTATGATTAATAAAACTAGACAAGAAGAGAGTCTATGTTGCTTACGTTAATAAGAAGACATTTATTAACATAAAATATGACCGGGGACCACTGTTGATATTTATTCCGTCCCTTACAATAAAACATTATACTACTGGGCTGTACTTGACATATATTTTCAACATTCTCTGACTCTTCTTCACATATTTGCAATTAGAAAGCAAGCAAGCACGCTTGTAGTCTTACGTCCATAGGAAGCATAAAGGCATATAGGAAGAAAAGTGGTAACTTCACTTCGATCAATATTCATCAGCGAGCGCACCCAACGGAGCGTCAGCTCGAAACGTCAATATTTTATAGTGCGCAGAGATTAATTATAATTTTATTGCCATAAAAATAAAATGAAAGTGGACTTACGTTTATATGGATCTAAGCTGCATAAAATGCGACTTACGTTGCTTTAGCTCTCAGGTACAGATATAATCCAAAGTAAGCATAACAGCCGCAGCCGAGATTACTTCCAGTTTCTTAAACGATGGTTTGTTGTTTTATCAATTATTCTTTAGGTCCGCCCGGTTACTTAGCTGAATGGTCAGCTTAGTGGCCTTTGGTTCAGGGACTGCGGGCTCGAATTCCGGCCTGGCCGGGAATTTAACCATGCCTGAGTGTTTGTGTTCGTCTTCATTTACACAATACATTCCGCTATCAACCACCACAGAAACAAGCAATAGTGAATACATCCCTTTACATGGGGTAGGCATCAAGGAAGTGTCCGACCGTAAAACTGGACTTAAATACAAAGCAAAATGCCAACTCCAAGTAACTGAAAGTGGTGGAGGTGATTATTGTTATAGTGCAATTAGATAACACTCCTCTATATAACACTGATCAGAGAGAAAATAGAAGGGATCCGGCACTTCGAAAAATGAAGATATCGGCCAAATAAAGACAATGGCCACGAAGGGCGCGAAAAAGAAAGACTCCCTAGGATTCGCAAACCTAATACCGTCGGGGTCGGAAAAGAACAGGAGTTGACCAAGGAGGTCGAATAGGATATATGCAAATGAGGAGCCTGGCACAAGTAAGTGGAAGCAATGCCAGGACTCAGCTAAGTACCCCGTGGTCGCCAACCTATGCTCCCAAGTTTACATCCCCTTTTAGTAGCCTCTTACGACAGGCAGGGGATACCGTGGGTGTCATTCTACCGCCCCCACCCACAGGGGGACAAGTAACTGCAAGCCACTAATAATAATAATAATAATAATAATAATAATAATAATAATAATAATAATAATAGACCCTAATAATAATAATAATAATAATAATAATAATAATAATAATAATAATAATAATAATAATAATAATAATAATAATAATAATAATTCTTTAGGTCCAAGTTAAGTTCTTTGATTTGAGATATTCTGAGTTATTAATAAAATGTTAGGAGCATGTTTGTTAACTATTAGGGCGTATGTGGTAATTTGGAACGCATATTTCGCGATGTTTTTAATACCATAAATATGTCGAGGTAACCTGCTTTATAGCCAATGAAAGTGACCACTTCCAGCTGCAGCTACCCGCATCCTAACAACTAGCTGAACTCAATCTGCCATTCTCCAAGTGCTTTATTGTAAAACCGTCAGTTTCTACACACCTGCTCAGGTTAGTCACGCACTGCCTCACCTGGTCATGAAAACTAGTCACTTCAAACCAGATATCTTTTAAACTTATTACTGAATGGGTCATTAAAGTATCATTAAAGCCAATTAAACACAATGGAAATTCTGCATTAATGTCGACCTCCCAATTCATTTGCCTACATTTGCAAATTTAAATGGAGGTTTTAATCCATGATAGCAGTAAAAGAATGAAGGAAATAAACAGCTATAAAAAAGGTCTAGTAGAGCACAGAGGCCATAATAGCAAACAACATTAAAACCAAAACCACGGAAAGCGATTCACTAACTTTACGAACGAGTGTAATTAAATAGTAGGCGTGTTTTCGAGGAAATGGGTCGGCCAAGAGCTGACTCAGCCCAGTTCGGAATTTTCACGGCTTTAGCAAACGAGGGTCTGGCAAAAGTATAAAGTTTTATAGACGGCTTACTGGAACAAGTGGGGGAGAGGCAGGGAGAAGAGAATCGTTGGCGCTTTCCCTCTGTCTCCCTTTGCAGCGCCCTCCTCGGCCCGTTACTACAGCCAGTAACATTTCCGCCAGCCAGTTACCATGGCAACGATGCCGGTAAATTCAGGAGCCGTGCGCCGGGACGAGAGGGCCCGGAGCTAAAGCCACCGCCCAGACACACTCAAACATAAACTAAGCCCTTCGTGTATACCATCCAATTAAAATGTTCTAAAAACGTTTTTACAATAGCTGTACAACCGCAATGCGATCTCTATCAATTTTCTTTTTTCACAAGTTGCTTTACGTTGCACCGACACAGATATGTCTTATGGCAACGATGGAATAAGAAAGGGCTAGGATTAGGAAGGAAGCGGTCGTGGCCTTAATTAAGGTACAGCTCCAGCATTTGCCTGGTGTGAAAATGGGAAACCACAGAAAACCATCTTCAGGGCTGCCGGCAGTGGGGTTCGAACCAACTATCTCCCGAATGTAAACTCACAGCTGCGCGCCCCTAAAAGAACGGCCAACTCGCTCGATCAGTCAATTTCTTTTTCCTGTCTCTTCCCTGTTCGTCTCTTCGATGGAAGCAGATATCAACGAGGAGGGCGTGAATGATGAGCTTATACCAATTTCATTGAAATCATTTCATGTTGGGATAGTTGTTGCATATTAAAATACGAGCGGTGAAATGAGCTAGAATGCTTAAGATATTTAAATTATGGGACTTTACTTGATAGACCCTTATCATCATTATCATAATTTAAAATCTCCGATTTGGTCAGGAATCGAACTTGGCATTCCCGAACCGAAGACCAGAACGCTAAACATTCAGCCAAGGACTCCAATATTTGTCTGATATAACACGGAAAATTACGGAAAACCATCTTCAGGGCTGCCGATAGTGGGGTTCGAACTCACCATCACCCGAATACGCGGCGCATACTGTGCAGCCAACTCGTTCTGTCACTCTGTATAACCGTTGAAAGGTAGCTATTAAGATAACACACCAATCAAACTGTATTTTAATCTCAGACTTTGACAAAGAAAATAATCAAGTAGGCCTACTGTAACCTGATCTTGAAGATAAAAGCGAAACGGAAAAAGCTACACATGAGGAACGAGAACGTGTGAGACAAGGGAAGAAATTGTTGTGAATAGCATTAGGACACAGAATACGAATAAACAGATTCAGACACTTGGTTATGTTTGCTAATCATACTGTTATTGCTTTTAATAAAACTTGTTATCGACATCGAAGATTTCTGGGTCAAGGATTTTGAAGGAGATATATAGATAGATAAGATGCATCCATTTATCATCAACAGGTTATTTGCCCAATTATAGACGATTCAATAAAGCAATATATATATATATACCTCAAGTAAATAACACTAATTTCCTAAAATAACAACCAAGTTTAAATTAAACCTAGAGACGTTTATATATACATATTTACAACACCTTAAATAAATAAATAAATAAATAAATAAATAAATAAATAAATAAATAAATAAATAAATAAATAAATAAATAAATAAATAAATAAATAAATAAAATAAATAAATAAATAAATAAATAAATAAATAAATAAATAAATAAAATATGAATCTCCTCAAATAATTGTCATGATTAAACAACTCTAATAATAATAATAATAATAATAATAATAATAATAATAATAATAATAATAATAATTTATTTGCTTTACGACCCACTAACTACTTTTACGGTTTTCGGAGATGCCGAGGTGCCGAAATTTAGTCCCGCAGGAGTTCTTTTACGTGCCAGTAACTCAACCGACACGAGGCTAACTGTATTTGAGCACCTTCAGATACCACTGGACCAAGCCAGGATCGAACCTGCCTAGTTGGGGTCAGAAGGCCAGCATCTCAACCGGCTGAGCCACTCAGCCTGGCCATGACTGAACTACATCTACAGACATTTACATACATATATTTCTATATTTTACAGAGAGCACCGGTACCTTACAGGTCGTTAGGGGACGTCTAATTTTAGACGGGGGTGAGCGAAAAAGGTCCACTGATTCACCCAGCTCATAGTGAGTTTCATGCCCTCAGCATCCATGAGTTTGCCCGAGCCACAGGTCTCACTTTGGGCAGATGGAAAATATACCTTCAAACATTCGTGACAGTACAAACTTTTCTCAGTAACTTTAATATTGGTTCACTCAGTATTTCAAGGTTAATGGCACAGGGGGGAATTTGTGAGGTTCTGCAATTTCCATAACAGATGCCGCAGTTTCCCAGTATCGCGCCTTTCATAAGATTCGCAGAAGCCAGTAAAGGAAACACACACTCACTGAAAAATTGATATTCTACGTCAATGGAAGAGCTTCCTTCGTGACCTAACACAATAACTGAAACAATGTTTTTATAGGATACATGCTATGAGAAGTTTAGGAATATAAAGTAATGCTGCTGCTACTGCCGTTTCATTTATCGTGCTAGAAGATCCTGGTAATTAGGCGGAGTGCCAAGTGAAGCGTGAAGTTTGGAAACATTTCTGGCTATGGTACCTGTACCGGAGGGGCCGGTTAGCTGAGGCGGTAAAACGATGTTCGGTTTACCTGGGAGGAAATGGGTTCGATTTACTGTCAGGACGTCGAAAAATGAAACGAAATTTCCACTTCTGGAGGGGCACAAATTACTGAGTCTATATAAAAAATGAGTATCGGGTTAATTCCTGGAGGCAAAGGCGGCCGGGCGTAGGGCTAACCACTGTATCCCACTTAGTGCCGAGATTAGGTACAGTGGAAGTCTTTGCCTTCCATTCCTCTAAGAGCCTTACCGGAGTTTGTTTCCCACGTTCAGCCTTTAAAATGAGGCGGTGAGATGTTGCATTGTTCCTAACAAACAGGTTTTTAAAGCTTACAAGCAAATACAGTACACAGTAGGGCCTGCTGATGACTACAATGACCTAAGACTGTGAATATTACTACCAACATAGTACGACGACATTTAACCTATTTATATGTTTGTCACAATCGAAACTTCCAAGCTGCAATGACTTCAACTTGCACACGAATTTGACGGCCCCTTAAAAAATCGACTACCTCAGCCAGGAGCGAACCCGCGGTCTTGGCATTACGAGTCGGATACGCTGTTATTGAATCACCGAGACAGCTTTATAACCAAGAATCCTATGCGAGAGTTACGAAACTGAGGTGGATTACGGGCATTTATGTATATGTGTGTTGGTCATCTGCGTTAAGCGTACCTGCAATATATAATCAGAAAATGATACTGTCTAAATAATCGGAAAGAAATGTTACAAATGGTAGAACCCAAAAGAAATCATTTCAGGAGGAAAAAAAAAAATCACAAACGCGATGAGTTTGAAACAAAGGCAGGTAATCGGTAAGTGATCATTATGGACATCCGCCTTTTCCGTATCGCCACCGCCCACATTCCTTTAAAGTGGTACCTTATCGAAATCAGGACGTTTGCGGGCTAGTCAGTGCTCGTAGCTTGGTCAGGGATCCACTGATCAGGCACTCCCAGTCAGACTGTATCGACATGGCTACATAGTTAACCTCCATACAAAAAGTATAAATACGAGGAAAATAAATGCGTATGCACACATGAGTTGATTGCAAGGTATCTCATAGACAAGTTCTGCTAACCTCCGCTCATTTCAAATCTCTCTAGCTCTGAATTCTTGCGAGTTACATGCATATTGCATGTGCAATCGGGTACCACAGACTTGCTTGTAGTTTATTAAATGTGATTGTTGATGTGATTATAGCCAATCTCTCGTGCACAAATCGGTATTCCATCCACAGCCGCCTTGCTGAGGAGGAGGTGACTAACTCACTGGACTCTTACGATCATACTGTACTAGAAAATTTTGTGTGCCAAATTTTACTTACAAGGATCATTTGCACTTACGCTTTCTTGAACACCGGCCGACTGATCCGAGAATCGATTTTACAATCTTGAGAAAAGAAGATGAATATCGAACCAATTTTGCTAACATCAGATAGTCAGATGATGAATTCTTCTTAGGACGCCATCTCCCTACGAAGATTGGCGATACAATTGATTATGATAACTCTCGAAACAGCGGCTCGAAAGATGTCGATAGAAGTTCGTCCATACCTACGGCGCAGATGCTTAAGCCACAGATCGTTTTCCTTTAATTTTAATGAGCTGGAGTTGTACCTGAGCTTTGGCTCCTTGGCGGTTGGTAGAAATACATTATTTTCTTATTTAACAAGTTGAGAACTTCTTCATTGGTCTTCTTTCCTACCCAAGATATTCGAAGCATTCTTCTGTACATTTCGAAAGCTTCTATCCGTCCCTCCAGCAAAGGACTGAGCGTCCAACCTTCAAAACCATATAGAAGGACAGGGAAAACATAGCTTCGCAACATGCGCACTCGGAGCTGAAGATTGAGCTCTCTACTGGTGAATAGGGCCGTCATACTGTTGAACAAATTTTTGGCTTGCCCAATCCTGGATAAGATTATATTCTTGGGATCGCAATGTTCAGTCACTATAGTCTCAAGATATTTGAAGGATACCACCTGTTGAACAGTTGTTTTGTTAATGTGCAAGGAGGCCTGCTTAGGTGTTTTCGAAATTACAGTCAGCTTCGGCTTTCCAATATTCATGAACAGACCAAATGCTGCACTGATCCTTACGATGTTATTAATAATATTCTGAAGACCAGCAAAGTTACTGGCTAACACAACGGAATCATCAGCAAAGCGGATGTTATGATGATGATGCTTGTTGTTTAGAGGGGCCTAACATCTGGGTCATCGACCCGCGGATGTTATCAATAATGAACGAATGTTATTAATGATGAATGAATGCATTTAATTAAAACTGGTTTTACGCATTCTCACACGAGTTACCACTTTGTGAGATTCTCTCACTACACAACAATGATACACAAGTAAATTCCAAACTTGGATGAGAAAGAGAGAGTGCGGAAGTGAAGCGAACTCCGAGTCTCATGTTATATACATGACAACCAGTAAGCGGACAGGCGGGCGGGCAAGGATCGATAAATATCAATTCGTAATCCCCTCGGGAGAAACTCCACAGGTGTTCACGGCTCATGGCCAGAAAGGAACTGTTCCCATGAGTCACGGTGCACCGTAATTAACCACGTCAGATCAATATCACTTGTCAAGGTCACTTCACACTTCATTACGCAATGGTTCGGAGAGGGATTACCTTATTAAAGCATTTGTTTGAAATCAGGGTTATATAGCTATGGCTTAACAGGCATTTCGTGAAAAACTAGTCTGATCTGTGAGCGCACAATGTCTCTCACCTTAAGAAACAATTACATGTGACCAGGTGCGATGAACTGTGTGGCGAGATCTAGACTCTGAACAAGGCGACATTCAGAAATTAGAAGTCTTTAAAATGTGGTGCTGCCCTCGTTCGGAGAACATAAGTGACTAATACAGATGTACTAAACCGAGTTATCGGGGTACTACAGTACAGTTGATCAGCCAGGTCCACAGGTTGAGGCACACACTGCGACGCAGTAGCTATACGTAGATGATCGATGTACAAGAACAGTGTTTCCAGGCCCTGGCATGAATTACACCAGCCCGTAGGATATTCCCTGTCATTTTACTTCTCTAAACATTTTCCAGGAATAAATATTTCATAATGGAAATATCCTTAGGAGAACAACTTTCGTGACTGTGTCGAAATGCGTAGACTCAGGTAGTCCCTAAACTATAACATTTAAATAACACCTGCATAGCTAATGTAAGAGACCAAATCACACAATGACTAGGGAATTTTCAGACATAAATCTTTCAACATTCGGAAGGAATTGCTGCTACTTATGATTGGTCATAACAAGCCTACAAACCGATTACGATCACATTGCAGATGAAAGTGCTTGTTTCAAAACCCAAGTGCCATGATTTTGAAAAAAAGTAATACACGAACAGAATTAATAATAAAAGACAAGAGAATTTTGGTATTTTAGAAATGCCATACTGCAGTTGTCTGTAACGTGGTGCATCCACCACCAAGTCCACAAAGTGATCTCAGGGCAACGAAAAGGGTAGAAAACTGCTGTACAATAAACTACCTCGCCACTGCTAGTATTACAAAGGTTGTATAAATTGTCATGAAGCAATGTTCCCTATCTCGGAATGCGAGTGATATTCATCATTCAATACACTCCTCCCAATCTTACACCATATATACAAATTTCGGCTAGTAGTAGGCGTATTAGAGCCCGTCTTCGGTTCAAGATTCAGCCTACTATGAAAGCGTGAAGCTCACTTTTGGCCATTCGTCGGATCACAGTCACTAAAGCAGCCTGAAAATAATTGTCAGCGCTATGCAAAGTGCAGCTGGGTTTCTTAAGATTCCTGGGGGATGAATTAAAGGCATTGGGTTGGGATATAGTGAATAATTATATAGTGAAATACTTATTTGATTTCTGTTTGCATGAAGGAGAGGTATCAAATGAATGAAGAGTTGCAATATTAGCCCCAGTGTACCAAGGAAAGGGAGATAAACATGAAGTGGATAATTACAGGCCAGTCAGCTGACGTGTTGTTTGTAAGCTCTGGGAAAGCATTCTTTCCGATTATATTAGATACGTAGGTGAAATTATTAACTGGTTTGATAGAAGACAGTTCTTGTTTAGGAAAGGTCATTCCAGCGAGGCTCAACTTGTAGGATTCCAGCAAGATATAGCAGATATTTTAGAAGGTTAAATGGACTGCTTCGCTATTGACCTATACAAGGCTTTTGATAGGGTAGATCATAGGAGGTAACTGACGATAATGAAGGCTACTGGACTGGACAAAATAGTGGTTGAGTGGGTGGCTAAATTTCTACAAAATAAAACTAAGAGAATTAGAGCAGAATAAGTGTTACCTGATTTTGTTATGAATGAGAGAGGGGTCCCAGAGGGCAGTATTATTGAACCTTCATATTTTCTTATATAAAATTATTATTACATATATATAAACCGTACAGGGTAAAAACGGGAGGCACAGGTAAGGCTATTTGCGGATGACGTTATACTGTATACAAAAATAAATTACAGGATTGTAGCGAATACAAAAAGCCTCGACAATGTTCTGAGATAGAGAGCAGACATTGGTATGATGATAAACGGGATGAAAAATCAAGCTGTAAGTTTCACCAGGAGGAGAAGTCCACTCGGTTTTAATTGCTGTGTTGATAGAGTGAGTACCTCATGGGGATCATTGTAAGTACCTAGGAATGATCTTCATTGGGGTAATCACTTTAACGATGTTGTAGGCCTATTAGGATCACTGTAGTAATCTAGGCGTGCTCGTTTGACCTCTCGTTGAAGTGAGGAAGTGGGAAGATCCTTACTTTCCTTGTTGGTCTGAACCTGAACCTCGCATTGCGATTGCTCGAAGAGCGGCAGCTGTGGGTTTGTTTGAGATCCCCGACCTACTTAGTCCTTTATCTCAATTTGATGTGAGGCCCTGAGGGTGTAGACTTTTGGTTTTGTTGATAAAATTCCAGTATTCGAAGGATAGGAGAGGCTAAATGGATCGATTGAAATATGGTGGTGGCTTTGATTTGAGACTTCGGTAAAGAGGTTGTCAGTATTTAAGGAGGTGCTCGTGATGTGGTGTGGGATGCGACGTGGGGTGTTGCGACATGCACTATTGCTGGGTGGAGGAGGAGGGGATACTTGGTTTATGTGATATTGGTTAGTAGGGGAAGGAGGTTTCTGAGAAGTTGTGTTTTGAGATTGGGTTGTGATGTGCAGCTTTGGTTGTTTATAGGATAAGAGTTTATGTTGATATCCAGGAGTGAGGGTATATTTGAGATGTGGTGGTGGCCTTGATTTGAGACTTCGGTAGAGAGGTTTGTTGGTTGTGGTTGTCGGAGATGTTTTCTGGCTATGTGGTGGGCTTTAATAGCTTCTTTAAAGAAAGGGCAGCCTGGGTAAGAGGCGGCATGCTTGCCGCTGCAGTTTGCACATTTGGGCTGGTCTCGGGGAACCGGACAGATTGAGTGGTGGTGATGGTCACCACAACGGTTACAACGGGTCTGGTTTTTGCAGCTTGCAGCTGAAATGGTTCAGCTGTAAACAATTGAAGCACATAATGAGTAGTGAGTGAGGTTGAGGCTTCATTGGTGCGGTGCGGGTTCGAGTCTTGGTGGGCGGAGGTCGTGTAGATGTAGTAGGGGTATGAGAATTACCTGGAAGTTCTGTGGTTTCAGGTGGTGGATCAGTTTGGATATCTTTTTCTGTAGTTTGAGGCATGGTTTGGAAACAAGGATCAGTTTGTTCAGTTGTTTGAGATGTGGTTCGGGAGCCGCACTCACTGTTTGTGGGCCCTTCCTCCGTTGTTTCTTCTTCTATATCTGTGTATTGCGAGTCGTCTACTTCTCCCACTTCAAGGAAGTCTCCTGGCTTGTGGACTGGGTATGTGTCCGATGGATGGAAGGTTACTGGTGCGGGGATGTCATCAAGTGCCGATAAGCGGTCTGCATTATCTTCGGAGCGGTGGTCGTTGAGTGCAGTTATTAGCAGTAGGTTATTATGAGTTTCTTGTATTAGGGCGATATGCGTTTGAACAAGATCTTGGATAGCGCTGAGGATGGTGGACCGATTTAGTGGTACAGGTCCTCCGACACTTTCGTGCAGAGTCAGCCTCTCCAAGAACAGCGTGCCGCAGGCTCGATCCTGACTCAGCTCGGTGGTAATTGAAGGTGCTCAAATACGTCAGCCTCGTGTCGGGTAGATTTACTGGCACGTAAAAGAACTCCTGCTGGACTGAATTCCGGCACCTCAGCGTCTCCGAAAACCATAAAAGTAGTTAGTGGGACGTAAAGCTGATAACATTATTACTCAAGAAATAATAATAAAGAAGACGGGAGGGATGAGTGGATATGTCTATTGGTAACTCATCCTACTTTGTAGTGATCATGCCAAGAGGTTAGGCCATGCTTGGCTGGGTTCCGCGTGGGCGGTACAACACGGCAAGGGGCAAGGGGAAAGCAGCAAGTCAGCCGTTCTAATGTCTTCTCCTGGGAGGGGTTTCCTCGTCCTTCTTTTTGTTTAGTTTAAACGGGAGATTTCCATCTACCTATCTACCCACGCCTTGTTTCTTTTGACTGCCTTCACAGCTTGCCTACTCTGCAGGCCAGCTCCATCAGTCTATCTTTAGCAAACCATTTATACGAAGAACTTGTCTGTTTACAAGTCCTTGACCAAATATCTGGCCGGGAGCCCAACAACTCCACAGGCACCTGCACACACTCTCATCTGTAAGCGCCTGGACTTCAATTGCCTATGTGGGTATGTGGCATGATGAATCACAAAAGAAAACAAAGGGATTGCTATGTTCTAACTTGACAACTGGGCTGCTACCTAGTGAGAAATGTTCCAAGACGACTCACTATTTCTGGGCTGTCGACTTGCCACCGTTCTCTTCATTAGAGGACGCTGACGTAGCAGTTACAGTTTCATCAACTAATTAACACTCGCGATTCCACCGAAGCAGCAGCAGCAGCCTCTCTGTACAACGCCTCTCGTCAACTCTGTAATACGTAATTGCAATAACGCCGACAATCAGAGACTTTCAGTACGTCAGATTATCTTCTAGGACAGGCAGAACAAGTTTTCGGTATGCCCGACCAGGGAGAGCGACTGAACTTAATTAGCTGATGTCGTTGCCTTTTTCTTCTCCCAGAATCTCTCCATCTCCTCGCTGTGGCTTTTCTTGCGACCTTCTGACCAGGTTTTGTTGGTGGTAGTGCTTGGATGATGTTTATTAAAGCGGTGATTGTCGACTAATTTTCTGAACTTAGCTCTGTCTAAGACGCAGTCATTTGCTTTTTTACTTTCATTGACAGAGCAAGGTTCAGAATTCTTTTGGTCAATCTCTGATCTCTTATTCTGAGAATATGCTCATAGAATTTCAAACGTCTTTTCCTAAAGAGATTTTCTCTGAGTGTTGGTACAGATCATGAAATTTCCTTATTACCCAAATTCCTCCTGTACAGACTAGTTCAAAAAATTTCCTTAAGATTTTCTTTTTTGCTTTTCTACATCTAATCAATTATTTGCCCTCAATGATGAGTGTTTCAGATGCATGTAGTGATTCAGGCTCGATTACAGTGTTATAATGTCTTAAATTTGCATTTAGGGATATAGATTTTTTTATTTTATCTGCTCCAAGTGAGTCTATGCTCTTTGTAGTTAAGAGACCCCTTTTTGTTTTGTTTGCTTCACGATTCTGTCCTGAAGGTTGGATAACTTCTCCCAGGTATCTGAATTTAGACACTTGGGATATTTTGCCATACTGAGTTTTCCTTGGTTGATCATCTAGGTACCGAAGAGATCCTTCCATGTAGTGAGTTTTCTGATATGAGATCTTGAGTCCTGTTCTGGGTGCAATTTCATGGAGTTTTTCAATGGATCCAATCGTTTCCTATCAGTTACTGGACAACACTGCTAAGTCATCAGCGAAGTCCAAACACTATAAATTAATTTTGTTTTAATGTAATCTGGCAAGGGTTACTCCTTTAACTTCTTTTTCCCAAGTCCTAATCACGTTTTCCAAAACAAGATTACACAATCTTCTTGTCAGACTCCTGTTTTAACATCAAATGGTTCAGACAATTCCCCTAAGAATTTAACCTTGGAAGTGGTTCCTGTTAGTGTTTGAATGATTAATTCTCTTGTTTTCCCATCTACTTTGAATTCTTCCAGTAGACGGAAAAGTGTCGGTCTGTCTATAGAGTCATAAGCCTTTTTGAAGTCCACAAAAATAATCACCGTTTGCCTGCTTTTACGAATTTGTATGATGTTTTATTATTATTAGTCTGGATTCACCTTTGGTAAGATACAGTGTTTACATGCAGTGCACTACGGCTTTTGATATAAACTAGAATAAGTTTATTATTTTTATGGACCTGATTCATTATTATCTTTCACTCTGACAATGTGCAAGGGACACAGGTATGCGCGACGCTGTAACCACAGTAGTAACATCATTCCTTGTCAATGTGATACGCTGTGTAAAGTCATTGATGTAAGTGTCCCTGTCGTCTTGGAAAACACCAGACTTTAAGAAGAAAGCAACTAGGCCTACCTCACTTTCCGAATACACCTTTCAAGTAACACTGGAGCTTTCATTGATTGTTGATGGTGGTACTGTTGAGGATCCGACCAGCCTTTAGGCAGAAATCTGAGCTGACAGTGTCGGGAATCGCAGAGAAAGCAAAAGGCCGGTCTCCACTGATTAACAATTAACAACATGTTCAATCTTAAAACTGTTAATTGTTAACTGGTGGCACGACCAACATGTTAACTGTTAAATACTGTTTCATTTAACATTTTGTCCACGCTTATAAACATGTTAAACTTGACTTCATTTGTTTATACACAGCTAGTTCATAATATCAATTTGTGTTAATACATTCAGGTGGCAGTTTTCATTTTCAAACAAGGACAATGGTCTCAGATGAAGATTTGGCCTTTGTTATTGCCACTGTTGCTTGTTACAGAATTTTGAGAAGGGTGATAATGAATATGATGATGCCTTTTGTTTAAAGGGGCCTAACATCTGGGTCATCGGCCCTTCTAGAGAAGGGAGGACTGGAGAATGTGGGTACGACTATATCTGAACAGACGGCACAATGTGGATGAAATTCTGAATGAGCTAAAGTAGAAGACAGGTTTGGATTTAAAAACTTTCTGAGAATGTCTGAGCATGATTTTAATGTACTGTAGTTCACCTATACGAACTTACCGAAGCCATACCGATACCACACAAACAATGAATTGATTTAACATGTTTTCCAGTCCCACCGGAAAACTCGCCAACATGTTAAACATGTTAACTTCAACATATCAAGTTAACATGTTAAGTCAACTATGACCCAAATGTTCGTATACATGTTCATTTCAACATGTCATTTTTAACATGTTGTTAAATATTAATCAGTGGAGACCCGGCTAAACGTATGCACGTGGTCTTAACCAAATGGAGGTGTTGTTTGTTTGTTTTATTTTTTAATTTTTAAATGATGGAGCAAGTAACTGATCACCATTCTGCAAAATTTACATTTCTGACCTGGTGCATTCTCATCATAGAAGGAATGCAACCATCATGGATTATTTTTTCCTATTTTGTTTTTCCCCAAAGGCAGCTTGAGTAGGTAGTGCCATAATCTCAAAATGCATAGAAAATTTATATATGATGTTAAAAGAGTCCACATTAAGACAGCAAAGCCACAACACGGAACTCAATTCCATTAACATGCTCAAGTACGTATTTGCATTATGTATTGAACAATAAACTATAAAAAAGCAATATAATTATGTTTTCAGTACAGTAAAAAATAAGTTAGATTAATAGAAGATATGTACATTTCTCTGCTACACGGAAAAGCACAGAATAATGGATATGTTTTTGGACTTAGGCCCGTAGACACCAACGCGAGTAAAAGCTTTTATCTTGGTTTAAAACTACGTAAACCGAGATAACAGTTAAGTTTGTATTCACCAACATTATCTCGGATAACGGGAACGGTATTATCTCGGTTTAAAATTTTACCGGAGATTGGTTGGCCGGTAAAATGGGAAATATAAGATAATAGCCTTCCAAGATGGCAGCTCGTAGACGGCTGGAGTATCTAATTGAAAGATAAAATCACAGCGGCGAGTAATATTATCAAGATTATGCTAGTAATAATAAACGTCCTAGGTGGAAAAAAAGTGCGACATACTTCGAGGACTATGACGATACTGATTTTCAGACACGGTTTAGGTTGTCTAAAGCTTCCGAACATAACCTGGAATTCCGAACATATACAGTAGGTAGGCCTAAGAGAATTTTGGATTATAGCTTATATCTTGTACGGTACACGACTGGGTGTTTTAATGAAGAATTAAGGAATACGGCCTTATTTTTTGAGTGAAAAATATACAATGTGTAGGCTATAATTTGCTTTCTTATTCTCTATATTGTTAATGCTTTCTGCCACCAAATTCAATAATAATTCACTCTCTTGGAAAATCATATTAGGCTTCTTTCTTCGTTTATGCTCTATAGCGGATACCATTTAAGGAAATTATCTGCAACCCCCGAATGGAATCAAAAACTTGTTTACATTTCGATAGTGGCGGCAACACGCAGTCCGTATGTCAGTTTGAGTTATTCAAGATATATAACAACTTAGATTCAAGAATAATAAATAACCAAATTAACTTATATAATACACAAGTTTACATAACTAAATATGATATAGAAGACACTGTCAATAATCTAATTGTTTTAAACACACTCGACATTACGTGAATTGTTTGCAGAATTTTATAGGAAGTAAATCAGAATCATTTAGTGGAGCCTTTATCAGACCATTAACACCAAAGTTGTTTCTTGTAAACGAGTGTGTCGAATTTACAACACACTAGCAATCCAGTATTTGTTTACTGCATACTGCATCGTATTTTCCTCAAGTATTTGTTTCTTTGCCTCCGGATTAGTTTTCTAAATGTTGTCTGTAATCCTTTCATACGTCTTATTTGTACCAGCATCAGTATGTATTACCAAATACAGTAGAGACAATACACGACACTGAGCGAGATATCGAGGGACAGCTATTGGAGCTCACTCTAGCGGATAGACCTGAACGGTACTGATTCTGTCATAAGAGCACGTGTATTTTTGCGTGAAGGTTTTGGTGTTATTTATGCGTTTTCAGTGAGTTGACATAATTAAATAGTAGCGTGTGTCATTCCTTGATATCTCCTCTCAACATGAGGGGAAAGGTATGTGCTGTATTTGGCTGCAGTAATTACGAAGTACAGAAAAATGCGCGCTCGTTCTTCAGGTTCCCTCGTGACAAGATAATGTAAGTAATATTGTGTTTGCATATATATTATTCCAGTGACAGAGATTTTTATAGTACTTCATAATCTTCTGACCTGCTCGACCCATGTTTTAACGGGCTTAAAATATAATACGCATATTTTATTGTATAGTGCAGCAGTTAACCTTCAATACCGATGTGTTGTTGTAGGTGTGATCTGTGGGTTTTGAAATGTCACAGAAGCGATTTGGATAAAGTGTACAAGAAAGAAGGGACGTTACGCTTGTATAAGAATTATAAGATCTGTTCAGATCATTTCCAGGCCAGCGACTTTAAAAATCCTCGACTATACAGCCAAGGGTATGTTACATTTTTACTCTAATTGTACGTAAATATTCCTCAAAGCATCACTATCGACAACATTTTCAAACTTTTCTTTCTTTTATCCCTCTTCTCAGATTAAAGCCGGGATTTTATAGATTTTCTTTCTGTTAGTAGGCTTCATGTTTAAGAGGAAAATTGTCCAGCTATTAAATGTTAATTCATTGCATCATATATGTAAGGAATGTGCCGATATTTTTATTGACAAATGTCTTAATGTGATGATACATTGTTTTTAAATGAGGAAAAAAGACAAATCCAACCGTAAGATTTCAGGCAGGTATGCTAAAGCTAAAAAAGCAATTCATAAATGAAAGATCAAGCCATTTCACAGCAGTGCATTTCACACCTTGTCTACATGTCTAATTTCAGTCTTTGAATAATAACCTTTTAAATAATTCTTCATTCATTTATCCAGAATTGCTTTAGCAACTTCGAAGTTAATATCTCAATACCACTTTCTTTCTAGACGTAATTTATTTATCCATTTCCGTATATACATTTCCATTGATATTTGAATTTAGCGCGATTTGTTCAGGTCAAGTCACTAGGAGCGCCACCGTCGAATTGTCTCCCATTTTAGCAAGGCGAAATCCGTAAGTGTCGTGTATTGTCTCTACTGTATTTGGTATTACTTCAAGCGAATTCATTTCCCTTCCCACTTTTTAATGAATAACAATCAACAGCACGTCTTCCGGAAGACCACGACTGCACACCTTAATCGACACCTCGTACACAATCGTCATGTAATCGATTCGTATCTTTCTTCAGTACATACAAATGAGCGTGACACGAGGAGTTTGTACCTGTGTCGTAAGCCTGAGAAGCTTGTCACTCGTGTTGAAGTGCAGATAAAATGAGGAGTACAGAACATCATTGATCTCTACCATCAGGAGTGACGGAAAGACCTGTTGTGTCGAGGTGAGACGTTCTTGGCTAAGAATTTGCTGCAGGAACATTTCTCTCGATTATTGAATCTCACCCTCCAAGTCTTTTAAAACAGAAAGGAATTTTGACACGTACAGAAATATTTTTATTAAATTCTTGCTCACGGGAACTTTCTGCTACAACAGGTCTGATATCCCTATGGTTCATTCATATTACGAACCTAGGACATCTCTGGCAATTTTAAGTCGACGACGTATCTCATGGCGGAATATAACATACTATCCCAGTATTTGACAAGCAATCTTCCTGACCTTTGGGTCCGGATTGAATGCGGGTTAAGACCAGTTTTACGGTCGGGTGATTTTCCTGACGCCAACCCGATCAGGAGGCATATTCACGATTACCTGTTTCTGTGGTGGCTGGTAGAGTGATGTACTGTACGTAAGTGAAGTTGTGTATTGAGACAAACACAAAAACCGACCTCCGAGCCAGAGGAATTAACCTGCCGCAGCTAAAATTCTCGCCCAGACCGGGAATCGAACCCATGGTCCTCTGAACAGAAGGTCACTACGCCTGAAATATCACAAACATTGGTCTGGAAAAAAGACGAGAGGAAACTACACTCAGCGTGGCCCGTATCAGCACAGAGATATGACTTTTTGGTCATCGTGCGGGTTGGCTGCGCGGTTAGTGCCGTGTGACTGTTAGCTTGCGTTTGGGTCGGCAGTCCTAAAGATTGCTTTCCGTGGTTTCCCATGTTCACATCAGGGACAGGGACTGTATTTATGTACCTCCTTTCTAGTCCTAGCCCTGGCCTATCCCATTGTCGCCAAAATATTATCTGAATCGGTACCACGTACAACCAATAATACCAACAATAACAACAACAAAATAAGCTTCCCGAAAATACCAACTTCCCACTCTTTTCGTAAACTGGACTTGACCAATCGTCTTCATGCATCCACGACGATGTAAAATGTTGTAGTCAACCTCAAAAACAAAAGTACATTCTTTAGCATTATTACTCCAAGCAGTGTAATACCAAACCCCCGTGGCGCAACAGCACGAAGGGCCTTGGCCTACCAAGCGACTGCTTCTCAGTCCAAAGGCCTACAGATTGCAAAGTGTTGTAGGTTCGGCATGGCGATTCCCCTCGGCCGTTATTCTTGGTTTACTAGACCGCGACCGCTATCTCACCGTCAGATAGCTCCTCAGTTGTAATCACGTAGGCTGAATGTACCTCAAGCCAGCCCTCACATCCACGTAAAAATCCTTTACCCGGCCGGAAATCAAACTCGGCGCCTGCGAGTAAGAGGCAGGCACGTTACCGCTACACCACAGGGCCGGTTAAGCAGTAAAATACATTTTTAAATGGTCGATAATTAATTTGTAACAGGTCGTTTCCCACCCTTTCATCCAGTATTAAATTGTATACTGGAGGCTAGAACTGAACTAGTGAGTACTGAAATCGTCTATACACGATTATCACGCATAATAGTACCGGTACAAAAATAATAAATAAATAAATAAATAAATAAATAAATAAATAAATAAATAAATAAATAAATAAATAAATAAATAAATAAATAAATAAATGAAAGCAAGCTTCAAGGACAGCTGAAGAATGACCATTATAATACTGAGACAGGCACATAATTAGAAAAATGGCGGGTGCCCTTCAGAGAGGCCTTATGTATTGGTTTCGAGCTTATGTCGTATAGGATACCTGCGCGTCTGTGAGAATGGTGCCTTATCTATGATTAATTTTATAGCTATAATAATAATAATAATAATAATAATAATAATAATAATAATAATAATAATAATAATAATAATAGTAATAGTAATAGTAATTGTTCCGAGGTATTCTGTGGAACGCAGAGGTGAAAGAAGTGCTGACTGGAATGGGTCTATCTACGAGAGTCAAAAATTAATTTAAAACTTTAAAATAAAGGTTATATTTCTTTTCAGAAATTAAATTTTAACAAACAACATTTCAGGTACAGAAAAAACAGGGAAAAAACAGAAAAGATTAGTTACAATTTGAGCTTCAACCTCATGATTTACCAAGGTCCCAACATCACAATTGTTGCGTTAGACAGGTAGAAAAGGAGAGATATCTCCCAAAACACAATTTTCAAGAGCACGTTGCTCCGACGGTTCAAGGCACCACTCAATATTACACAATTATCTATTACATTACCAGAAAAGAGCTTACATGCTCTACCCATTCAACCAAGGAGACTGCGCTCCCAACCCTTACAGCCTGATTAAGGCAACCTATAAGTTTACATTAGGGATTAGAGCTTCTTTGCTCAATAGAATTACATTTCAAGGCCTCTCTAGGCACAACCTTCAATTTACAACACCATATTAATTACCTTTTATATTACACAGGGGAATCTAGTACCCACACTACCGGGCCTTCGTGAAGAAGAACAGGTTACATTACTGGCCCAAACACAAAATTTATGGAGGCGCACATTTGTGCTACTCGAAATCAGAAATTAAAACCCTACTTGGGTTTGTGGCCCGACGATGCAGAGGGGTGACTAGGAGGACAAATTAACTTATGATTTACAAGAGAAAAACCGTTACAAAATTGTAGTCACCTCAAGATTAATTAAGGGGAATTCAAGAGGGTAACGCACTCTCTAATCCCGATTTACAGTTTAAGTCCTTAGGACTTACATGAAATTTTACATTAGAAAGAAGAAAGTTTACATTTTAGGAATTGACAGTTACATCGTTAAAGACTGGAACACCGAGCTCGATAGCTGCAGTCGCTTAAGTGCTGCCAGTATCCAGTATTCGGGAGATAGTAGGTTCGAACCCCACTGTCGGCAGCCCTGAAAATGGTTTTCCGTGGTTTCCCATTTTCACACCAGGCAAATGCTGGGGCTGTACCTTAATTAAGGCCACAGCCGCTTTCTTCCCACTCCTAGGCCTTTCCTGTCCCATCGTCGCCATAAGACCTATCTGTGTCGGTGTGACGTAAAGCAAGTAGCAAAAAAAAAAAAAAAAAAAAAAAGACTGGAACCTTCCCCTCGGGTCAGCTTGCGGAGATAACTACTTAGATGGAAAAACTGTTGGCCATTCCCTTAGCTGATGTTCTGCCTGCCGAAGATTGAGGCCCCCGCCTCCTGTCAACACACACACTAAGTAAGACGACGATCAGAAAGTTAGCTTGAAAAAGTTACAGCTTTCTACCCGAGACGAAGCTTCGAGAAGGCCCTCGACTAAATCCGGACACACCCTCTCATTTTTATTGGCGGATAAAATAGGTACAAGAAACGTTTGATTGGTTGAAAAATAAATACAGAACATTTGTGATTGGCCAGACATCAAAGCTGGCGGGATGAGAAGGAATTGTTGCAAACCTTGAAGTATCGAAAATAATGAAAAAGTCATTTCAGTTGAGAAAACCTATAAACACAAAACTTCGTTAAATTTCTAGTTATTTCACTTCGCACCAGAGTGCATGACCTAGTTCTTTCATAGAGACATCTATGGAGAAAAGTCCAAATTTCTTGAAATAATTGTTGCAACCAGTGATACACCAAAATAAAACAAAGAAATCCAGTCAGTTTAGGAAACTTTAAAATATCACATTAATCTATCACTTTAATAGTGACATCTGTTGATCAATGTCCCAACTTCCTGCACTAGCTGTTTCAAGTTTTGTATGATAGATAACGTTCTTCTAGGCGCTTCTTTTAAATGCGCGGGGTTGAGGTGTACCTCCGGTATAATAATAATAATAATAATAATAATAATAATAATAATAATAATAATAATAATAATAATAATAATGGCGTATGGCCTCCGATGAGGCCTAGTGCAGGTCTTTCGAGTTGACGCCGTATATGCGACTTGCGCATCTATGAGAATGGGGCCCCACCTTATGATTATTAATTCTAATGATGAAGACGGTACACATATTCAGCCTCCGAGGCATTGGGAACTAACCAATGAAAATTAAAATTCCCGACCCGGCCGGAGTCGAACCCGGGACTACTCTGGATCTAAGGCCAGCACGCTAACCATTTTGCCATGGAGCCAAACATTCTAGTGCTGAAGGCGGCGCGCACACACACACACACACACACACACACACACACACACACACACACACACACTTAAACACACAGAGAGAGAGAGAGTCCCCGAGCCATCGGAATTAATCAACGAAGGTTAAAATCCCCGCCCCTGCCGTGAATCGAACCCCGGATCCCTCGGACCATAGGTCGGCATAATAACCATTTAAGCAATGAGCCGGACTTCGGAGAATGTGACGAAATATCTTCAGTGTTCCAATATGCTGAGAACACTAAAGATAGATGTATCGTTATTTCCAGTTCGAAACGAACATTCCACTATTTGTGAAAATATGTGCAAAATGGAAAGTTTCTTAAGAGCTCAAGATTGACGAACACATCAACAGGCTGATTTCGGTTGTAACCGACCTAGCCAGCAAGACATACGTAAACTTTCTCCGGCTCTATGCCAGAAAGTAATTGTCACTAGGTGACGTCACAGGAAGATTAATCGACCGAAAAGTGTCACAAAAGACATGACACACTGCGTGAAACAGCGTTGTGAGTGTTACCAGTGCCAATTTAAACAGAATTTAATAGATGGAGTTCAATTTATCTACATTAGGCATATCAAATTCATATGATGTGTTGACTTGAAAAGTCGAAATTAAAAGTCTCAATCTGACAGAACTTTTCTTCTAAGTGGCAGTGATCAAGCAGTTAGCTGTTCAAGAGGATTTGTTTCACGGAATAAAAGTCAAGGTGCGGTAACGGGTATTTTCTGTACTAAATGCCAAAAGTTATACTCTACAATACCCATCGACTACAAGGACCAAAAGGAACTTACCGTAAATAACCTTATTTACCAAAAGGGATTGGAAGTAGAAAATGAGCAGTCGTTTTAAAAAATTTAAAAAAATAAATTTTAAGTAGGCCTACATCTATATGAATAAAATTATAAGTTTGCCTGTACACTTCAAAATCTGCCTCAAAACTTGTTTTTATCTCGAATTAGGTACAGAAGAGTCGTAAGTACCTTTAGTTCAATTTGTATGTGTCTGTTTGTGGATTTGTTTTTGTTACTTCACGCGAAAATGGCTGAACAGAATTTCTCGATTCTCGGGTGGAGGACTAGGCTATATATTATTTGATTAGTATACAATGGCATAGCAATATTACGGGGCGGAACAGGAAATGTCAAGATTATTGGTTGATATTTGATTTATCGAAAATCTGTTCATAATAAAAGTTGTGCAAAATATAATTTCCAATTTTATGAGATTCCGCGTTTTTACCGTATTGTTTCATTTTCTACAAACGTCTAATTATCTCCGCAAGTATCAGTTCTATCTCAATGCCTATAGATAACAAAAGCTATACAAATGCTGTTTCCAATATTTTATATCCCATACATTTGTATCGTATGAGCTATGATAACGGAGACGTTAAGAAATAATACACTGTACTTATTGTTAAGATGAAGTCTGGGAAAGCAACTGGACCAGGTGATATTCTTGCAGAACTCTGGAAATCAAAGCAGTGAGACTCAGCTCAATGATTCTCATGTGTTTTCAATAAGATACTGAAGAGAGACTGATACCAGACGGAGTGGATGTCTAGCACAACAGTCCCAATTTGGAAGCAGAAGGTTAGTCCAGCCGAATGTTCCAATTATCGCCCAGTACGCCTCCTGCTTCATACAATGAAGGTTTTCAAGCGTATTACTGATGAGACAATCAGACATTTTCTACCTCAACATCAACTAAAGCACTTTCAGAAAGAATGTGGTACAGTAGACGCTATCCTTGCTGCTCGCTTGCTCATCGAGAAGCACCGTGAGAAATCGAGGCACCAGCATCTTGCTTTCCTCGACCTCGAAACGGCATCTAACCGTGTGCCACATGACTTGATCTTGCATGCCGTCCATGGTCATGGTGTCGCAGGAGAGCTGCTCGAACTACTCTACCACAGCCCAAAGAGCCAAATATAAGTAGTGACTTGATTATCTGGTGATTGTCCTGTTTGTGTCTGTGTCCATCATGAATCTGTACGCTCACCTCTCCTCTTCATTATAGTCATGGATATTGGTACAAGAGATCTACAGAAATCTGTACCTTGGACCTTGCTCTATGCTGACGATGTGCTTTTGGCCTCTGAGAATAAGACTGATCTACAAGTCCAGGCATGGTCCAATCACATCGCAGAATCTGGACTATGGCTCTCTGATCTTCCAAAGATAACGTCATTTAAATAGCACCGACACAGATAGATCTTGTGGCGACGATGGGATAGGAAAGGCCTCGGAGTGGGAAGGAAGCGGCCGTGGCCTTAATTAAGGTACAGCCCCAGCATTTGCCTGGTGTGAAAATGGGAAACCACGGAAAACCATCTTCACGGCTGCCGACAGTGGGGTTCGAACCCACTATCTCCCGGATGCAAGCTCACAGCTGCGCGCCCCTAACCGCACGGCCAACTCGCCCGGTTAATGAAAATTGAAGACAGAATATTCCACTACAGGATAACATGACATCCCCTAGAAGCTGAAGAACACAAACAGAGGATTCGTGTAAAATGTGGGAACTGCACTGTGAAACCAAACTTAAACAGTGACCACAACTGAGCATTGTTGTACTGGGAAGGGCTTCGCTTTTGGAAAAAACCATTAGTTATAATTCATTTGGTCACTTCTTTTCAATTTATGTTTCGAAGAGAAAGAAGATGTTTTAAAAAAATTGATTACTTCAGAAATTTACAGCATGTTTTTGTAATGGAAGAACGAACATATTTTTTTCATACCTAAGGGATATTGAGCAAGTTATAATTATGGAGTACATTTTATCATAGATAATTATGAATAATAGATGTGTTAAAGATCACTTATGCTGTCAATTTACACCTACTGTAGAAATAAAGCGGTAAATATTATAAAGGCCATTTTGACCCGTACCATACCATTTGCGTTACCCAAGTCCACCACATCAGTTGAGGGTTAAACAGAACATTACGCAGACGTTACAAAAGAAAAGAATCATTACCGGGGGGAGTACTCTGTCAACAGCAAAGTTGATTTACTGTGCTACGCAGTAATCTAATGTATACTATACAGTAATTATGCTTTGAATATACGTAGTATTAGAAAGGTCACGATGACCGACTTTTATTCCCAACAAAACATAGCTTTAACAATACCAGCCAGCGCGGCTGTAACAAACACAAGGAATAATTGCACCTTTATTACCTACCAAACACACGCCACGGCGAGGGAACTGGAGGCACGTACTGGTCAAAGACAAAAGAGCCAGGTATTACGTTAGGAGGTTTTATCTCGAACAACTTCATAAATATGAAATGCGTTCGTATTTTAATGCTCGTGATACAGAGAACAAAACAGAGGCACGTCTGAATGGAGGTGGGATTCCTGAACATGTTAACCACTACACGCAAATATCAGACAAGAGCGAGCAAGTGAAAGAAGCACTTATGACTCACCAGCATTCTGCTGTGAGGCTTAAAACAAACGGTCGTAAATCCACCACCACATTGTGATACAAGTACTAGCAGCCACTCCCAGCTTCAAACAATGACAAAAAACGTTGGAGAACATCAACAAGTTCTGGTATGACTAGTGTTAATTCAAGCCTAGGACCTCGGTAATGAAACGTTTCTTAGGTTCGCATTCACCAACGTGAGTTAATTTTGCTGTTATCTTAGATTTCCAAAACTCGGATAATGCCAGTATCTCCGATAACGCTCATTCACCACAGAATGTTCGGTTTATCAAAACTAGGCTAAGTTTTCCTTTCAATCTGAATTTGAACCTTACATTTTTCATACCAACAAACGAAAACAAATGACTACGTGCTGCCGCCATTATCGAAATGTAAACAAGTTTTTAATTACGTTCGGTGTTAGCAAATAATGCATCATAAATTATGTTCACTACTGACCAGAAACAAAGAAAAAACCTAATACAACGTTTCAAGAGAAAGAAATATTAAATTTGGTGGCAGAAAACTCACCACTGAGAATAAGAAAACAAATTATAGCCTTAGTTCTTCATTAATAAATCATACCAATCGTGTACCATACAAGATATAATCCAGAATTCATCTTAAGCCTACCTGTGTGTTGGGAATTCCCGGTTATGATCGATCATGGATCAGACTGACGGTGTCGAATCTTAGATAACAAAAATGTGTTTCAAAATCAGTGTCATCATAGTCCTCAAAGCATGTAGCGCGTTCTTGTTATACACCTAGGACGTTTTATTGCATAATCTTGGTCATATTCTTCGTCACTATGATTTTCTCTTTCAGTTAAATATTCCAGTCGCCTACGAGCTGCCATCTTGAAAGGCTATTATATTAGATTTCCTATTTTACCGGCCAAGCTTTCTTTAGTAAAATTTTAAACCCAGATCATACCCATTATCCGACATAATGTTGTTGGTGAATACAAATGTAAATGTTATCTCGGTTTTCTTTGCTTTGAACCAAGATAACAGCTTTTACTCGCGCTGCTGCTGGTGGTGGTAGTAGTAGTAGTAGTAGTAGTAGTAATTACTATACAAGCTTTAGATTTAGGAGATACGGAAAGACACTGGCCACACTACCGCAAGCGAACTCCGGTTGAGGTTGTCTCATCAGTGACCCGTGGTCTGGGCTCGGATGGCGGCAATGGTACTGTAATTAAGGGAAATATTGCAGTTTAAGGACTGTTCAACACATTGCATTCTATTACTATGGAAGATTTAGATACGGTGCACTAGGTCAAAGAATTCTAACACATGCTAAATTCTTTCCGAAATGGAAGCCAGATGTTGGAGCCTGAAGTGCCATGTGGAGTGTAAGCCCCCAGCCATCACCGCCCATATGGTAGAATTGTAAACATATCTGGAGGAGTAGAAAAGACGAGAAGGAATAATTACATAGAACGACTGAGGAAGCCTGCCAGCATAGAACAAGTCACGATTCCTCTTAACAGGATTTAACAGTGCCAAAATTGTGCAACACACACACACACACACACACACACTGTATCCATCAATTATGGAAAGCAGGCTACCACAGATTGGAGCAGAACCAGTTTTTGTCTGTCTTGATATGGTAGCTGCACGGAGGCCACAGGCAGTCAATTGTCTCACAAAGTCCATTTCATTATCCAACATGAAATACAAGTAACAGTCCCCCAATGTGAATTTAGTTATTCATGGTGTTCAAAACTAATTTTTATTCAATAATCGCCGATATTTTTAATGGTAGCGGAGAAAGGCAGAAGTAAACTGCACTAAGAAATGGGAAATTACACTGGATAAAGGTAAGCGAAACAAACCGTTCCATGAAAACTGCACTGGGCGATGAGTCACAGAAAACTGCACTCAGGAAACATACGGATGTTTTTTTCCATGGACTGCAACTCCATTATTACCTTGGAAACATAACCTTCATTTCATTTCACTTCAGTATAATAAAAATATTTAAAACTGTCTAGATTTAACGAAACAAACCCCATGGCGCAACAGCCCCGAAAAGTCATGGCCTACCAAGCGACCGCTGCTCAGCCCGAAGGCCTGCACATTATGAGGAGTCGTGTGGTCAGCATGACGATTCTTCACGGCCGTTATTCTTGGCATTTTAGACCGGGGCCACCATCTCACAGTCAGATAGCTCCTTAATTGTAATCACGTAGGACGAGTGGACCTTGTACCAGCCCTCAGATCCAGGTAAAAAACTCCGACCTGGCCGGGAATCGAACCCGGAGCCTCCGGGTAAGAAGCAAGCACGCTAACCCTATACCGCGGGGCCGGCTGCCTAGACTTAATACCCTAATACAAATTCTTACATACGCACTTTCTTTTCATTTCCTTTTTATTCTTTACTATTTAAATATATCAAGAGCTTTTAACAAATGTCAAGCGATCAATGTCACACTGTTCTTAGAAACTTAGTTGCGTCTGAAGGCATTTTTTAAATTTATTTAATGTGTACGAATTATTTCCTGTGTGCAGGTTTTCGGAGCTGTTTATTTTGACGCTTATTTCGGTCTGCTAAGACGTAAACTGCCGGGCTGAGTAGCTCAGACGGTAAGCGCTGAGGTCAAATTGGCGGGTTTGATCCCGGCTTCGTCCGGTGGTATTTGAAGGTGCTCAAATACGCCAGCTTCGATGCGGTAGATTTACTGGCATGTAAAAAAACTCCTGCGGGTACAAATTCCGGCTTCTCGGCGTATCGGAAAACTGTAAATGTAGTTAGTGGGACGAAAACCCAAAAACATATATTAAAAGAGTTTCCTATAAACAGTTTTGGCAAATCCGTCCGTCCGTTCTACTGGACCGATCGGCTTCATTTTTGTTTTCTTCCCTCCGGATTTACCTGCCGGTGAATTATGAGGTATTGATAGGTCTCCAAGTTCAGCCAATTTTGAGTAATCATGAAATGAAGTTATAAAATTATCACTCCAATCATTGCAAGCGAAGGCCCACCCTAAACCTCAATACATTCTGTACTTAGCAGGTTGCTAAGCGACTAACACTTTCATTAATAATTTGATTTACGTATGTGATTTTCAGCCTTAGTACCATCATTACATGTAGCAATGTTTGATTACTACCTGTCAAGCCAGAGAGTCTACACTTCCTCTGAGCACGGAATAATACTATTCCCTGCTACTGCTAGATATTCTTTGATTCTCTAACCTTTCCCAGCTTCCAAATTCAAGAACAGATGGCAAAGCGTTCCTCATAACTTACATGCAGCTAAGAAAAAAATGTCTACGTATAAACAGACCCCATTATGACGCACGCCTTAGACATTATCTGGGAACACCTATCGAAGAATAACCTAGCTGCACTACAAAGAGTGGAGGCCATGTATCTTAAAAAAGTTCTCTGCCTGGCAAAAGCGCTCATTCGAGACTAACCTATGAGCTCACAAGACAACCGTTATATATAGAAGAACTGCGATGCAAAATACCATTGCCTTCTACGAAACAATATCAAGCTTTACATCAAGAACTGTGGGATAAACAAGCAAATATATGGATAGATTTTTACCAAACGGCATGACGACGTCAGAATGGATAATAATAATAATAATACTAATAATAATAATAATAACAATAATAATAATAATAATAATAATAATAATAATAATAATAATAATAATAATAATAATAATAATAATGGCGTATGGCCTCCGGAGAGGCCTGGTGCGGGTCTTTTTCTCGTAGACGGCCTATTAGACGACCTGCATGTCTTTGAAGAGGGCCCACCTAGGATGATTTCTAATGCTGAATACGCCACACACACACCCAGCCTCCGAGCCATTGGAATAAACCAATTAAGGTTAAAAATCCCAACCCGGCCGGGAATCGAACCCGGGACCCTCTGAACCGAAGGCCAGCACGCTGACCATTGAGACAACGAGTCGGACGTCAGAATGAATGAATTCCTACTACGAATTGTGGCATACCATAAAGCGCTTCTTATTAATTAAATGTTCATAAAGTCATTGAAAAGAGCAGGCAAAACAATATGACGACAGGCATATCAAGACGCGTAATCTGACCTATTTATAATTAATGCTGCGGAGCAGTACGGGTCGTCTAATTATTATTATTATTATTATTATTATTATTATTAAGACGTCAACTCTTTTACCAAAACTTATAGTGCCTACGTATGGACGACAGGAATTAAAGCTTGAATTGAAATGCGAATAAAAAGATTCACTCGACAACAGTTCACTACCATAACAAAATGTACAGTAGAATCATCTGTAATGAACAAATCTTTCCCTGTTCACTTAGGCCTACATCATGCGCAACTGAGGACATTATTATAGATGCCGATACATACTATAGATTCATGTTGTTGCTATTGTTTTCTAATGGCAGATTTTGGATTTAATGTATAGTGTTTCATTAATCTTCTGATAACGCAGTAATGTTTCGAAAAAAACTGGGATATCAGATTCGCCAGTATCACTGTTCATTCGGCATCACCTAGGAAGCACACACAGTACAGTTTAAGAAATGCTGGGGATAGCAGCAACGTTACGGATAAACGTTTGGAGACAATATTAAACAACTGAAGTTATATAGAATTACATTTCCAATCATTTATGTTCTATACATTTCTACCGTAGCATAGTAAGAAGAAGAAGAAGAAGAAGAAGAAGAAGAAGAAGAAGAAGAAGAAGAAGAAGAAGAAGAAGAAGAAGAAGACGTTGGAGTCAGAGGGCCAGCGCCTGAATCGTCTGAGCCACTCAGTCCGGCAATTAAACAACGTTTCACACTGCTTATATATTCACGGTCCAAACATTGCCATGATGGAAAAATACAGTTTACCGGCTACAGTACAGTATTATAGAGATTCTATGCATTTCTGCCAACAAGAGAAAATCCATTATTCCACCTATTCGGTGCAACTTTCATGATGCATTTATGATGGATACTGAAGAGAACTTCCTTAGTGAAAACCCTTGAAGTATTAGCATCCTGCTAACTACTGCGTTCCTCTGGATCACGAGATCATGGGTTCAGATCCAGCACAGGAAGGCGGGTGTTTGAATGGCGGAAGGAAGTTGCACTAAAGAGTTACGCTTTCTCTGCTATCTGGTATAGTAAAAGTGAACATCGAAATCGACATGCAGACAGCTTACATGGTGTCAAATCGAAAAAGAAGATCACTTGAGAAAAGCTAAAAGTAAACAAAAATACTATTTTGAGAAAGTACTGTAGAAACGTTCGTGGCACTGGGGTAAGCTCTATTTAGACAATATTACAGTCAATATATATAGGCCTATAGAGTTTTGCCTGTACAATGATCAGAATTTAAAAAGAATTGTATTTCTGTATCGGTCGTGACCACAGTAACAAGGACATGTACTTTCTAATTTTCCGTCATGTCTGTCTGTCTGTCTGTCTGTCTGTGTCTGTATGTATGTAGGCTATGTACGGCCATCACGAGAAAATGGCTGAAATACAATTTAATGAAAATCGGTATGTAAGGTCGGAGAATGAGGTTCTACAATCTAGGCTATAGATAATTTTATTCACCCTGAGTGGAATCGTAGTTTAGTGAAAGGTCTAAATTTCAATTCCCAAATATTTACGTTATTAGTAGTCCTATCGAAAAATACTTCATAACTAAAGTTATATAGAATTACATTTCCAATCATTTATGTCCTATACATTTCTACCGTAGCAGCTGTGATAACAGAGATATCCATGAATTTCGATTTTTGTTGTTAAGCCCATATGAACGCCGAACCGTGAAAAAGTGGGTGAACAGATTTAATGAAAATCGGTATGTAAAGTCTGGGAATAAGGTACTGCAGTATATGCTATAAATAATTTTATTCACACTAGATGAAATGTTAGTTTAGGAGAAGATGCCTATTTTTTTAAAAATACCTATATTATTGGTCCTCTCGAAAAGTATTACATAACAAAAGCTATAGAAAATACAAGTTCCGATCATTTCACAGTTTTATCATACCGACTATGATAATAGAATTAATGAATTTAGATTTTTGCTGCTTAGTCCATATCAATGCCGAGCACTGTTAACACGGAAATATTGTTTAATCGCAATGGTTTTAGTAATGACTTCCTTAAGGTGTAAACCCGCGCGGTCATAGATCCAAATCGACAAGCAAAATTGTGAAGATGAATATAAAAATGAGAAAAAATAGTAAAGGGACGATTGGTTCAAGAGGGAGTCATGAAAGAAGGAAGGATTCCATTTACAATGGATACCTTAATCTCAAAAAGTCGGAAGAAAACTGAATGTCTATTATATCGAAAGCTCATAAAAGTGATCAACAATAACATTACATTGGCCATTGTTATCATGTGATTTTCCTCTTCTGCTGCCACTCATTTCCAATACATGGGATTACTACTGCGTCCCGCATGCCTGAATATTGACGGAAAGTAGCTGGATAGTTAGATAACTTTGCACATAGCTATGTCCAGCTAGTACGGTATAAATACAACTGTTTTTCAGAGTTGAAAAAACGGAGAAATGTCCTGTAAACTCTACACAGCGGCCAGGGGTCGTTTATGTGCACTTCTATTTTTGGCTACTTTTATTTGTTACTGCGTTTCAACAGAGGGACTCGGGATTATCATGTAATTTGCAAAAATCAAATTATTTATTCTTTTTATGTGCACTTCTATTTTTGGCTATTTTTATTTGTTACTGCTGAAGTAGATCTTCGCTATAAAATGACTGAACACATCCATCTGCATGTATGCTCATTATAGAGCTGCATAAAGGACAAACAGTTTTCTATTTCTGCTCAGTTCATGAGATGACCTCATTTGTTGCACGAGGAGTATGGGAACCCGAGGAAATATATTTTTCTTCAGTCTTGTTCCGCAGCAGGCTGAGTGGCTAATATTTATTCAGTAAATGACCACGCCACTAGAACTGAATATTTGCTGACTTACACATCACAGAGGTTTAATATAAATTCACAATGCTTTTCTTTTTTAGTTCTTCCGTACGCTTGTTTGAGTTGCAATGCAATTATAAATAACTGGGTAATTAAAACTCTGTTTGATTAGTACGTTAATTGCCTCGCAGATAGCAGTCTAAAAGGAAGACGAAGCACAAAAGAACGTGCTATGTAGAGGACGCAATTAAAAAAGTGTCGTCCTTTTATTTTTAAAAAGCGACCCCAGCACATTCACAGCGGACACAACATTCGCTCGCTTTACTCTCCCAGGGAAATAAGGCCAGCTATCTCTTTACGTACATTTCCAAGAATATTCATTCATTTCATTTTCTCCTTTGAGTAACGCATCAGTGACTACAGTCCGGTATCGCGATAGAAAATGAGACATAAAAGCGAGAGCAATACAGTCCCTTTTCATTTCCTTGCTGCTCATTCTCCGTCACTATTGTTTATTCTGCCAGAAGGACACGATGAATGAGTGTTGAATGAGTTTTAACAGCACTGCATTACTATTAAGACTGCTAGTCTTTTGGAACAGGGACGTGTTTCTGCTTTCTTACAGGCTTCGGTTTCAATTCCCGCCTCGTCCAAATTTTTTTATCATGGTCTCAGGGGTTGGAAGGAAGTTCATCCAGCCTCGTGAGTACAAATGTGAGGCTATCTGAGACGAGAGACGTTTAACCCGGAACCCTAGTTTTCACAAACGTTTCAGGCTCCTCACTTGCGCCTTTCCTTTTTGAACTCCCTTGGCCAATTCCTGTTCTCTTCTGATCTCGATGATTTTTAGTTTTGCGAAGCCTAGAGTGTCTTCAATTCACACGTTCTTTATGCTCCATCCCTTTCTTTTGTCATTACCCTCATTCTTCGAAAGGACCGAACTGTTCCACATTTTACTCTTGCTTATAATTAAAAGCCGGTCTAGAAAGCCAAAAATAACGGCCGAAAGGATTCGTCGTGCTGACCACACGACACCTCATAATCTTTAGGCCTTCACACTGAGCAGTGTAGGCCATGGCCCTTCGAGGTTGTTGCGCCATGAGGTTGGGACTTTTCCGAGTTAAAAGGGAACGGTTGCCTGGTGATACTGTACTTCCCCTTAAGCAATACCAGAGGCCAATAACCCAGATATTAACCCTTTTAAATGAAAATCCACAGTCTATTTCCAGTCATTCGACCGGGTCATGAATGGGATGAATGAGGCCCCCATCTAGCGGCGACGATAGGAATTAAGCCGGCTGTTGAGGCCTCTCGCACTCCTCTGGGGCAATGATTAACGATTGGCAGATGAAATGAAATGATATTGGAGAGTGTTGTTGGAATGAAAGATGACAGGGAAAACCGGAGTACCCGGAGAAAAACCTGTCCCGCCTCCGCTTTGTCCAGCACAAATCTCACATGGAGTGAACGGGATTTGAGCCACGGAACCCAGCGGTGACAGGCCTGCGCGGTTGCGCGCTGCTCCCAGAGCCACGAAGGACTTTTTTTTTTTTCCTTCTTTGCGTTTAGGCCATCTGTGGACCACGGTGCTTGTGTTCTAGCTGTGTTTTTGTCGTCGTCTGCCCCTTTTAGCGCACTGGATTGTGTTCTTAGTGGGCTCTTGAGCCTTCCTGTTGGCCCAGTATTCCTTCATTTTATTGCTGAATTCTTTCCTGCGCTCCTCTGATCAATTCCCGGCTCCTTTGTGGCTAGCTGATGTAAGGGATGTTAAGAAAGGTTTAGTTTTGACCATTAAGGTATGCATTTCTGTCAGTAATGGCGGCTTGATTAATATTAAGCTCTGCAAGATCTAGGATCCTTTTTAATAATAATAATAATAATAATAATAATAATAATAATAATAATAATAATAATAATAATAATAACTACCACCACATCCAGACGAGTCGTGAATGCCAACCCATATCGCTGAGAGAGTGAGTTGTCAGGTGTTCGTGGTGTAGATTATTGTTTTAAGGGGAAGTACAGTGTATGGCAAAACAAACAGTTCTGAAATTACACACAGACTATGAACATGAAACAGTGCCGAATGTCGCCAAAAACCTGCCATTGCAACGAAAATGGATGCAGTAAGATGGAGCTACAGCCCACACCGCGAGGTGGTCACTAAATTCAGTGAACTTAATTTCCCGCTAAATGGAATTCTTGTACCCTTCCCACTTTCCAGATCTCACGTCTCCAGGTGCCTACATAATAGCCTATGAGGCATGCTGATAAAGAATCCGTTTTCCGGTCAGATGACTCTTATAGGAATGTTCCCGAATTACGAGAGAAGATACAGTTTGTTTGAATTTTGTGTGTGTGTGATCATGCTGCAACCTAAGTCTGTTATGATAATCAACGTGTTCGACAATCTAAAGGATCGTTATGAACAATGCGTGGGACGTTAGGTTGTACATTTTGAACACATGCTGAACGAACACAGGCACGTGTTGCCGTCGTTACCTTCAATCAATCAATCAATCAATCAATCAATCAATCAATCAATCAATCAATCAATCAATCAATCAATCAATCAATCAATCAATCAATCAATCAATCAATCAATCAATCAATCAATCAATCACTTAGGGCAGTCACCCAGGTGGCAGATTCCCTAGTAGTTGTTTACCTGGTCTTTAATCATTTCAAAGAAGTTAGAAATATATCGAATATCTCCCTTGGTAAATTATTGTAATCTATAACTCTTCCTGTGAACTAGTATTTCCCCTTTTGAATTTCAACTTTATCTTCATATCGTGATCTTTCCTAGTTTTGAAACCACCACTCAAAGCGTATTCGTCTACAAATGTCATTGCACGCCATCTCTCCAATGAGAGCTCGGAACATACTGTTTAGTCGAGCAGCTCGTCTCTTCCTAGTTTGCAACATTTTTCGTAACACTAACTTTCCGTCGGAAATCACCCAGAACAAATCGTGCTGCTTTCCTTTGGATTCCCTCCCCCCAGTTATAGAATCAAGTAAATCTGGTGAGGGTCCCATACACTGGAACCACACTCAAACTGAAGTCTTACCAGTGACTTATATGACCTCTCCTTTACATCGTTACTATAACCACTAAATACCCCCATAACCATGTGAACAGATCTGTAACCTTTATATACAATCCCGTTTATGTGATTACCTTGCATGTTAAAATGACGTATCTTGATGTTCAAAGCATGTTTGCACTTTGAGTCGTTTGTTTTCCCCCACATAGTGTACAACTAAGCAACCATCCTCCCTTAAATAGAATAAGAGTCCCAACCCTTCCAAGAATGGTATCGGGAAGAGAAAGGTGTTGTCAGGTGTTCGTGGTGTAGATTATTGTTTTAAGGGGAAGTACAGTGTATGGCAAAACAAATAGTTCTGAAATTACACACAGACTATGAACATGAAACAGTGCCGAATGTCGCAAAAAACCTGCCATTGCAACGACAATGGATGCAGTAAGATGGAGCTACAGCCCACACCGCGAGGTGGTCACTAAATTCAGTGAACTTAATTTCCCGCTGAATGGAATTCTTGTACCCTTCCCACTTTCCGGATCTCACGTCCCCAGGTGCCTACATAATAGCCTATGAGGCATGCTGATAAAGAATCCGTTTTCCGGTCAGATGACTCTTATAGGAATGTTCCCGAATTACGAAAGAAGATACAGTTTGTTTGAATTTTGTGTGTGTGTGATCATGCGGCAACCTAAGTGTGATAATGAAAGACTCCCTAGGTGAGGAGCATGATTCAAGCAAACAGAAGCAACGGGAGATTCGTCTAGGGGTCCCGTGTTCGCCAGCTCACGCCCCAAAAACGAGAACCTCTGGGGTCTGTTCTTTATTCACTTGTTAAGGCAGTTAGGACATACTGTGGATTTATTCTATGCCTCACCCACAGTGGAAATGGAGTTGTCACGCTGACCATTGTTCCCTTAATAGCCACAGATTATTTGCCTGGTCAGCACACTTAAAATCCAGCCGAACTATGTCGGAATTCGATCCCGCTACCTTGAGCACAAAAAGTGAGCGCGCAATCGATTGCGCTACTGAACAGAAAAGTCACCAGAGATTTCGGGTATAAAAAACGTAGGAACAATGCCAGATTCAGCGAGGTGCAAGTTGCTCGCCACAGACGTAAGTCCTTGAGTGATCAGAATATTTTCTGGGCCTGACACGGGAAGCCACAGGAAAATATTTTAAGAAAGTAGAAAGGTGGAATTCCAACTTTATTATGCAAGTTATAAAAACTGCAAATACGAGTAAAGCGGCAAACATTTAAATGAGCTAATCTATCTATTCGCATGGTAGACCATACAATGTTCGTCTGGGGGATGAACAGATGAAAGCTCTCATTTCCAAATTGCACGTATATACTTTAATTGTACGTTTCTCACCACCTGTTGTCATTTCTGTTGCATCTGTCTCTTGGCACACCAGACCAAAATGTAGATTCCATCAAAGTCCCAATCTCACTTATGGTTGTGAGTGTGACGGTATAGAAGCTGTTGAGTTACGGGTGGTGCTGAGTAATGTGTCTTGAGTGTTATGAAGCAACAGCAAACTACCTCACTCCTCATCCTGCCCCGTATGCCTCATTTGGGCGCCGCCTTCGGTTTTTGTAGTTTCCCTACAACCTCATAACCTTTGGTGGTGCTAATGAGGATCCAACTAGTCTTCGGGCCGATGACCTAACTGACAGACCTTTCTAAGGCCACAACGTTCTAGCCCCAAATTAATTACAAATACTGTACACATATGTAGAGATAGGCCATTACACAGAATGTTCACACATAACGTTGAATCAACGTGATAATGAACTCGAGGGACTACAACGGCAACAGTGATGCTCTGGGGAACAAGATACGAGCAAATACTGACGAGCAATCCTCAGCAGTTGACATTTCACAGTGTATTGGAATATCATCTTTTATTATGATGGGCATTACTAGCAGAATGTACCCATTGAACACGGCCGTTGTTTACGATACCAATGACTTAGGATACGTCTCGGCAGGTACCGTGTGCTTAGTTCTGAAGTAAAGATCGGCTGTCATTTTACTATTTTCTATGATACGGAGAGAAGAAGAGGGACAATTCCTTCGAAACTGAATAATTAATTCATATCTTGACATTTATTATAATAATAATAATAATAATAATAATAATAATAATAATAATAATAATAATAATAATAATAATAACAGCTCTACGTCCCACTAACTACTACCGTTTTTGAAGACGCCGAGGTACCTGCAGCAGTTCTTATACGTGCCCAAAAATCAACCCACACGAGGCTAGCGTATTTGAGAACCTTTAATTAGCATCGGACTGACGCAGGTTGGAATTCGTCAGCTTGAGCTAAGAAGACCAGCATCCTACCGTCTGAGCCACATTCTTGATATTTATGACGTACAGACATAATCTAAGTTGCACAGTTAAACTTACCATACCTGGGTCATCCTGGGGTATATCTATGTATATTTCCTAGCTGCACTGGGTCCAGTACATTATTGTTTGAACAAAGACAAGAGCTGCTAACTTACACAGGTTTCCATCAGTAGACTGGAGTAATCAGTAAGTTATCTTTTGGCCGTGATGATCAATGTTCACTTTAGTGAAACCGAAACCAAGAAAGAAGGCTGAATTATGTGTTCATCTACAGTGTTATCAGTGAATGAGCACACGCCATGCATGCAAATCATGTGAAACAAATGAGTGGAAAGAAAATAGAAACAACACTTGTTTATGTACATACTGTGCATAGTAACATGCCGATTGTGAAGCGAATATTACTTGCAACATGCAACAACTAAAAACTATTTGCTAAATAGCTAATGGAATTTCTTTTAAAACTCCCTTTCAATAAACCTTCCAGATAACCCAAAATTAATTTTTAAATGACAAATAAAAAAGCATGCATAGCACACAAAAATGCCAGCCTGCTGTGCCAGGATTGAGTCCTACAGCTTAGAGCACACGAGACGAACGCTTATTCATAACTGCGCCTAACCGCACTTCCGTTTCACTTTCACATTCACTGAGAAAGGTAGTAAAATTATTGAGTACATGTATATTTAGTGCCTTTGAAGAGTAAATATCCCAAGGGCAAAACATAAGAATATCTGTGAAATAATACACCAGAGATGAGATAGGTAAGCTACAATAATAAATTATTTATTTCTTTAAGTTCATTTTGCCGTGACAGTGGCCCGCCTCCGCAGCGTAACTGTAAGCACGAACAGCTGCCTTCCTTGGAGGCACGGGCTCGATTCCCGGTACTGCCAGAAATTTAAGGATGGTAGGAGCGCTGGTATGGGGTTCAAAATGCTACATGTAGCTCATCTCCATTGGAAGGTGTGTCTGAAAAAAAAAAAAAAAAAAACTGCACCATCTCGGGATGTGGACACCAGTTTACATTTTTTAAATTTGTATCGTGACAGTTATAATTATCGTGTCTTACCTCCGTCGTATTTTGATTCTTAATACAACACTTGAAACTTTCCCTTTAACGCAACCGCTGTTTTCTATGACAAGATAACTAAAGCAGTTCTCATTATCTAACAAACTTGTGTTGAAAAGGGAGTTCGACGAACTCGTTCCGCAACTCAACAAACAATACTAAACTAAAACTGAAGGTTAGGCGATAAGATGTACCAGTGATCTAATCACAGCGATAAGCGTTTAACCTGAAAATATAAAAACTATAAAATTTTAACACAATCGACGATGAAGATGGTTGTTAATACCTTGAATCAAGAGCTCCAAATATCCTGAGTAGTGCGATTGTGAAGTACGTCTGATAAGCGGTAAAGCAGAGTTGAGAGTAATACTTCATGTAAGAGTAATTAATTAGTGCTAAGGTTGGGAAAGGAAGTGGCCGAGATCACTACATTTTGTACCAACCCGAAATTCACCTGGAGGTGAATAATGGCAAAAAGAATGCAACCCATTTGAGGCAGTCACTCTAGTAGTGCCCGGCTCCATGGCTAAGTGGTTAGCGTGCTGGCCTTTGGTCATATGGGTCCCAGGTTCGATTCCCGGCAGGGTCGGGAATTTTAACCATCATTGGTTAATTTCGCTGGCACGGGGGCTGGGTGTATGTATTGTCTTCATCATCATTTCATCCTCATCACGATGCGCAGGTTACCTACGGGAGTCAAATCGAAAGACCTGCACCTGGCGGGTCGAACATGTCCTCGGACACTCCCGGCACTAAAAGTGATACGCCATTTCATTTTTACTCTAGTAGTGTCATCACGGCAGAGGTGAGAATGAAACCCCAGCCAACATGGTGAAAAGCCGCTATGATAACCTGAAGACCATAGCGGTAGTCCAGGGATTATGGGGCCTTGCATCGAGCCTATCAGTCACCGTCAAAAGCATTTAATTAAATGTCAGAAAATGAGGAGTCTCATTAGAACCTTAGCTTGTCAAGACAACTGATGGGCTGTAGATACTGGAGTGCCACGTGGTGAGTATGACTTACCCATATGTGATAGCTTCTCAGTGTGTCTCGAACCCCGCCCCAACCCTAAGTACAGAAGAAACATTCGTAAGACTAGCCGATAATCGAATCTGGGGCTGCCAGGTAAGAGGACGGTGGCTATATATATTTTTTCAAATGCTATTTGTTCGGGGCGTCGATCTATGTGGATCTTTTGCCCCTACTGGCATCATATTCTATGAACCTGCTTGTAATTGGAATGGCGGTAGTGTGGAATGTTGTGTGTAAGGAAAGGACGTAAAAAACACCCAGTCCCCAGGCCAGGCATATTAATAATTAAACACCCCTGACCCGGCCGGGAATCGAACTCGGGGCCGCCGGATGACAGGCGGACGAGTTGCCCCCTACACCGCGAGGCCGGACATATCTATAGAATATAAAACTCCCATCCTCTAGTTCCGGATCTCCTGTAACTGGGGAGGGAGCATTCATTTATTGCAATTCATGTAATTGACTGATGCATTTAATTTAATCTTCCTACAATTATTTGACTATTACTATGTTAAAGATTGTACTTAAAGCTAGTACTGTTGATATTCATTCCACAAATTATCATCCCTTTTTTTTCCTTTCTTTTTGTCCCAGATGTAGTACAATTCTACATATTCTAGAACAAACATGTTTCCTATCCTCATTAATTTAGTTAGTGCTTTCCTTTTCCGTTTCCTTTTGCCACATATTTCTTACATACATACATACATACATACATTATCATTATAGACTGTTATGCCTTTCAGCGTTCAGTCTGCAAGCCTCTGAGAATTTACTAAACGTCGCCACAATCCTCGATTTGCAACTAGTGTTGTGGCCTCATTTAGTTCTATACCTCTTATCTTTAAATCGTTAGAAACAGAGTCTAACCATCGTCGTCTTGGTCTCCCTCTACTTCTCTTACCCTCCATAACAGAGTCCATTATTCTCCTAGGTAACCTATCCTCCTCCATTCGCCTCACATGACCCCACCACCGAAGCCGGTTTATGCGTACAGCTTCATCCATCGAGTTCATTCCTAAATTAGCCTTTATCTCCTCATTCCAAGTGCCCTCCTGCCATTGTTCCCACCTGTTTGTACCAGCAATCATTCTTGCTACTTTCATGTCTGTTACTTCTAACTTATGAATAAGATATCCTGAGTCCACCCAGCTTTCGCTCCCGTAAAGCAAAGTTGGTCTGAAAACAGACCGATGTAAAGATAGTTTCGTCTGGGAGCTGACTTCCTTCTTACAGAATACTGCTGATCGCAACTGCGAGTTCACTGCATTAGCTTTACTACACCTTGATTCAATCTCGCTTACTATATTACCATCCTGGGAAAAAACACAACCTAAATACTTGAAATTATCGACCTGTTCTAGCTTTGTATCACCAATCTGACATTCAATTCTGTTGAATTTCTTACCTACTGACATCAATTTAGTCTTCGAGAGGCTAATTTTCATACCATACTCATTGCACCTATTTTCAAGTTCCAAGATGTTAGACTGCAGGCTTTCGGCACAGTCTGCCATTAAGACCAAGTCGTCAGCATAGGCCAAACTATTTACTACATTTCCACCTAACTGAATCCCTCCCTGCCATTTTATACCTTTCAGCAGATGATCCATGTAAACTACAAACAGCAAAGGTGAAAGATTACAGCCTTGTCTAACTCCTGTAAGTACCCTGAACCAAGAACTCATTCTACCATCAATTCTCACTGAAGCCCAACTGTCAACATAAATGCCTTTGATTGATTTTAATAATCTACCTTTAATTCCATAGTCCCCCAGTATAGTGAACATCTTTTCCCTCGGTACCCTGTCATATGCTTTCTCTAGATCTACGAAACATAAACACAACTGCCTATTCCTCTCGTAGCATTTTTCAATTACCTGCCGCATACTGAAAATCTGATCCTGACAGCCTCTCTGTGGTCTGAAACCACACTGGTTTTCATCCAACTTCCTCTCAACGACTGATCGCACCCTCCTTTCCAAGATGCCAGTGAATACTTTGCCTGGTAAACTAATCAATACTATTGCAATCCTTCCTGTTCCCTTGCTTATAGATAGGTGCAATTACTGCTTTTGTCTAATCTGAAGGTACCTTACCAACACTCCACGCTAATTTTACTACCCTATGAAGCCATTTCATCCCTGCCTTCCCACTATACTTCACCATTTCAGGTCTAATTTCATCTATTCCTGCTGCCTTATGACAATGGAGTTTATTTACTATCCTTTCCACTTCCTCAAGCATAATTTCACCAACATCATTTTCCTCCTCTCCATGAGCTTGGCTGTTTGCAACACCACCATGATGATTTCCTTTTACATTGAGAAGATGTTCAAAATATTCCCTCCACCTCTCCAGTGATTCCCTGGGATCTATTATGAGTTCACCTGAATTACTCGAAGCACTGTTCATTTCCTTTTTCCCTCCCTTCCTAAGATTCTTTATTGCCGTCCAGAAAGGTTTCCCTGCTGCATGACCTAGCCTTTCCAGGTTATTACCAAAATCTTCCCATGACTTCTTTTTGGATTCAACAACTATTTGTTTCGCTCTGTTTCTTTCATCTACGTACCAATCCCTGTCTGCCTCGGCCCTTGTTTGGAGCCATTTCTGATAAGCCTTCTTTTTACGTTTACAGGCTTCTCTCACTTCATCATTCCACCAAGATGTTCGCCTTTTCCCATCTTTACACACAGTTGTCCCTAGGCATTCCCTTGCTGTTTCTACTACAGCATCCCTGTATGCCACCCATTCACTTTCTATATCCTGAACCTGCTTACTGTCTACTGTTCGAAACTTTTCACTAATCATATCCATGTACTTCTGTCTAATTTCCTCGTCCTGGAGATTTTCTACCCTTATTCGTTTGCAGACAGATTTCACTTTCTCTACCCTAGGCCTAGAGATACTTAGTTCACTACAGATCAGATAGTGGTCTGTATCATCGAAAAATCCCCGAAAAACTCGTACATTCCTAAAAGATTTCCTGAATTCAAAGTCTGTTAAGATATAGTCTATTATGGATCTGGTACCCCTAGCCTCCCATGTGTAGCGGTGAATAGCCTTATGCTTGAAGAATCTATTCGTAACAGCTAAACCCATACTAGCACAGAAGTCCAGCAAACGCTTCCCATTCCCATTAGCTTCCATATCTTCCCCACATTTACCAATCACCCTTTGGTATCCTTCAGTTCTATTCCCAACTCTCGCATTGAAATCGCCCATTAGCACTATTCTTTAAATACAAAAAATACTATTCTTCCCGGTTTAATCAATTCTTTGTTTAATAATTTAACAGTTGTAAAACACTCTTTCTTTGATTTATATCCACACCCATATATTTACTCTTAAGTACGTCAGTTTCCCTTCATAGTCTCAATACATGTGCCTCTTCTATTATTTCTCCACAAAATAAACTTGTTTATTGAGAACAAAATTTATTTACCCCAGTAGTCTCCCATCCCTATTCTGTCTACCATCCTTTTCACTTTCGTTAGCTAATAGTCATAATTTAAATGTCTCATCTGGTGTTGGTATGATAAATTCAATATTCCCTCCCATCTCCCCTTCTTAATCTTAACCAGTATTTTACTACTTTCCTAGCTGTATCTGCTTGAATACCCATGTCAATATATATAATATTTCCTTTAAAAATATGTTATAAAATTTAACTGAAGGTAAAGCTAAAAACTGACACACTCAGCAACAGCACGTCATTTCTCTTTAATAAAAAGGCATTGACGATAAAGAGCTTTTTTATACCATCAGATTACGAAAACAGCTTTATAATAGTGTCTAGGTTGGCTGTCATATCTATCCAAAGTGATATGAATAATTTTAAGCTGCTGATAAAAACACGTAAATTCTTAATCTATCAATGTATGCAAGCCAAGAACGCGTTATCTTCACGAGGTACGTGGCACGTCATTGAAACATAAACTGTGAAGAAGAACAGCAATTCTATATAATTACTTTCATAACATTCAAGCTTTTATCTCGGCACGCCATTGAAATGTGTCCTTGGAAGAAGGCGATAACAACGAAAGTTTAACTGCTAATTGATGGGAACTGGTAGTTAGCTTGTCCTAATGCATGCAGAGCGAGTTACTGAACCTCCAAGGCCACCCACTACCCGTGTCTTTTGCCAAATGGACAAACAGTTTCGCATTCCAACCATTAACAGTAGCGTTAGCATTAGTATGTTGGTTTTAGAAACCTTCACAGCCATTGTATGAATAAAACTATCATTCTGTCTGCACACTGCGAATTTTTGTCTCCGATTATGTACACGAAAACAGGTTCACTTCAAGATTTGTCCGTCTTGTCTATTTGTTAGTAACATCTTGGTAACAAGACTTCTTGAACTCAGTAATAGATGGCGATATAATACAGTATCTTACTTGTTTAGTATACAGCCATGTAGCAATATTAGCAATATGGTTGAGTCATCTAATAATAATAATAATAATAATAATAATAATAATAATAATAATAATAATAATAATAATAATAATAATAATAATAAATGTTATTTGCTTTACTACTTTTACGCGTTTCGGAGACGCCAAGGCACTGGAATGTAATCCCGCAGGAGTTCTTTTTAAGTGACGGCAAATCTATCGACACGAGGCTGATGTATATCAGCACCTTCCAGCCAAGATCGAACCTGCCAGCGCCCCAACCGTCTGAACCACTCAGCCCGGCGTTTGAGTCATCAGTCCACAGACTAGTTTGATGCAGATCTCCATGTCACCCTATCCTGTGCTGATCTTTTCATTTCTACTGAACTACTACATCCTACGTCTGCTGTAATTTGCTTGTCGTATTCATACTTCGGACTACTCCTACAGTTTTTACCGCCTACACTTCCCTCAAAAACCAACTTAACAAGTCTTGGGTGTCTTAAGATGTGTCCTATCAATCTATCTCTTATTCTCGTCAAATTTAGCCAAATCGATCTTCTCTCACCAATTCGATTCAGTATCTCTTCATTCGTGATTCGATTTATCTCACCTTCCGCACTCTTCTGTAACACCACATTTCAAAAGCTTCTATTCTTTCTTTCTGAGCTAATTACCGTTCATGTTTCAATTCCATACATTGCCACACTCCAGGCGAAAGTCTTAAAAAACCTAATTCTAATTCCTATATCAATATTGAAAGTGAGCATATTTCCAGAAAGGCCTTTCTTGCTTTTGCTAGTCTGCATTTTATGTCCTCCTTACTGCTGCCATCGATAGTCATTTTACTACCCAAGTAACAATATTCATCTACTTCCTTTAAGACTGCATTTCCTAATCTAATACTATAGTTCCTGCATCCCCTGACTTCGTTCGACTGCACTCCATTACTTTTGTTTTGGGCTTACTTATTTTCATCTTGTACCCCTTTCCCAAGACTATGTCCATTCAGCAATTTCTCCATATCTTCTGCAGTTTCAGAGTTTTGATTTCCTCTCCTTGGATTGTGAATCCTTTCTGACTCACATAGTTTTATAGTACGAGTTAAGATAACTGAGAAAATTCACTAATTTAGGTTCTCCATCAACAGCGAGCACTGCTGACGAGAAAATTTCAGTAGTCATAGTAACGAACTGGCGATGATGGTGGTGTGGTGGTGCTCGCTGTTGTGACTGTTTTTAAAAGATGCGAGACCGCGTAGTCACTAGCCCCTACTTACTGACCAGGAATATAATGAAAACGACTATAGAAATGAGAAGAAAATAGTGAAGAAATGATCACTGGAGAAAGGAATCACTAGGTGGGGGAGAAAGCCGCTAAAACTCACCAGCAATAACATTACACTAAGGTGTGATTTGTCTCTTCTGCTGTCACTCATCTCCGCAAGATGTCATTTATGTTGCAATTACAAAAACTAACCCGTCAACGAAAGGTATAAAACAGTGAGTATCAAATAAATGTGTTAGTAACCTCTTTCCAAATTGGAACTAATAATAGGAATCGTTTAGTGAAAATGAAAATCTACAGCCTGTTTTCAGTCAGTCGACCGGGTCAGGAATGGAATGAATGAAGCCCCCATCTAGCGGCGAGGATAGAAATTGTGCCGGCTGCCGAAGGCTGTCGCACTCCTCTTGGGCAATGATTAATGAATGACAGATGAAATGAAATGATATAATATTGGAGCGTGTTGCTGGAATGAATTATGACAGGGTAAACCGGAGTACCGGAGAAAAACCTGTCCCGCCTCCGCTTTGTCCAGCACAAATCTCACATGGAGCGACCAGGATTTGAACCACGGAACCCAGCGGTGAGCCACGGAGGCTCGAGTAGTTAGTAATTAATTAATTTCATTACCATAGGATCACTGCTTTAGTACCTGTCCCTCAAAATTCCTGCCTTTCATACAGTATGAAAACTGGGCCATCCTAAAGGGGAGGTTCACAAATCCACCAGTTACCTTCAAAGCCACCATCCGACATAATAGCAGCGTCTTATCTAAAGCAAGTTTATCAGTTGAAAAGTAAGGGACAAATATAAAATCCTCAATTCATTGTTAACCCCCTGACAATTCAACAGGATACGTATGAAAGGGTAACATCTGAAACATACAGTTCCTATCCTATGTAGGCCTATATTTCTGCTATTTCAAAGACTAATCTTATCCGGTTTTATCACTGAATTTAACATGAAATATATGAAATTAACGTACACTCATTATTATTCTAATAAATTACCATTACCTCGAAAAGTAAATCATCGCTATCAACTTGCGAAAAATATTCACACAAATGAATCGCTTATTACTACAAGGAGCACCATGCAAAAGGTAAAAACGTTTAAGTGCCGTACCTTGGAGAATATGTTACACGATGGAACAGGAGCAGCGAGGGGATAAAAAGGAGGGTGAAAAAGATTTAGGGTTACCTACCTTGCGACCAGAGAAGTGTACAATAAAAGCAACATATCAACCGACACAAAGCTCATGCACTACAAGGCAACAGTGAGAAACGCGGTACTGTACGCGGCCGAGATGATAAGCAGGGTTTTAAATACATTATTAAATTGATATATGGTTGGCACCCGCTGAATAGAGTTAAAGGCAACTTAGCCCGCATGGATGGTCACGGAATCGGAGAGGGAAGAGAACAACAGACGGAGAGTGATGTCAAAATAGAAATACAGAACTGATAATTAGGAAAAATATCTTAACGAAGTTGGAAGAGAAGGGTAGCGTGAAAGTCAAGTCCCAAATAAAGAAATAACAAGTAAATAGACTAATATACAGTGAAAACTATCCCCAGACATTACCCTTGAAGGATAACACTCTACACCTTGTTCTATTTCTATACCAGCAAGTTTATAATAAAGAGGTCTGTTTAACGTCCGTTTTGTGTAACCAGTTTCTTAAATGCGTTTCAAAAATGTGGTTTATTGCATACAGCGAGGTCAAGGAGCTCTGAAAATATCATTCCAGTTGCAGTAAGCAGTATGACTTGTAGGAGATTCCTTAACTGGGTCACGGGCTTCTGGCACAAATCTCGAACAGCACGACCGGCCAAGTCCTCTCTCTAATAATATTGTATTGCACGGTAGTGAAATGTGCACAAACCAGGCGTATAAAAAGCGTGGACTATAACAAAGATGCCTGCTGTTCTATAGACAGAAAACATTTTGCAAGGACAAAAATAACTTTCTCCAACCTACCTTAGTTATATCTGGAGTTGCATAGTTCATTACAAGTTGGCTGGGGGGTTGAAAGTTCGACAGCTGTCCTGATGCCACGTGTTTTTTACGAGAAATTTTCAACCCATGATTCAAACCTCGGCCATCCACGTAAAAAGACAACAACCAAATAACCGAGCTAATCACGTTCCCAACTGCATCCGCAACATTGAAACTGGGGTTAAGAATGTGAGAAAAAGTTGCACTACGACTTGAAATGTAGTACAGTGGTACAAGGTCTGTAGTAGAAAGTAGAAAAATCTGGAGAAAATTCAAAATTGACTAAAAGTTACTGAACAGGGTCATCGGAACTGTCGGAACTCGTGATCGAACTACTCATCCTTGACTTCCTAGTCGTCTAGAAATTCAAGGCCGACGTTAATGCAATCTGAAAGCACATAGCTAAAGGTCATATTTCGTGAAAAACTATTAAATCTATAATGGGGCTGACTTAATGTCTGTCTTCCCATCCTGAGAGGAATAATTCGTACGTATGATCGAAAATATATTTCAAGGAAGTTAAAAAATAAATCCTTACACTGCAGGGTGGGCTCAGCATATCGTATTCCATCTTGAGCAGAAGACAAAACAAATTGACGTAGCAACCCATATTACAGGTACAAATAGGTATAGGTGTTAATAAGAGGAAGATTTCACGGTCATTTGCAATAAAGTCATACTCATCCATTAATCGGCTCCCTAGGTAGTTAGGTGGAATCTTTGCGACAAATAGAAGAGGTTTGGTTAGAGACGAAACTTACAGAATTCACCTTCGTACCGGGAGGGTAGGTCAACTGCACGAAAACACTGGAATAATAATAATAATAATAATAATAATAATAATAATAATAATGATGATGATGATGATGATAAAAATGACCAAGGCTGACGAAATGTAACCTCTCGGGCGTCCTTCTCACAAATAAGGCGCGATACCATTGTCAGCGGTCCTCGTATCAAAACCGAGAAAACCTTAAGATATACCAAGGCGGCTATGGTTCGAATCCCAGCCAATGTATGTGGGGTTTTTGAAGTGAAAAATCAAGTCTTTATTGTTCGGACTGCACGTCAAACTGGAGGTCCCGGGTCTATGGTCACGATATCAAGAGTCACGTAAATACAAGCTTCCCTTCTTCCTTCCTTCATCTTTTCTTTAAGACAGCGATCATTTTGTAGGATGTACACACTTAACGTTCAATATTACACGCTGACATAAACGACATGGCGGGCTGTGTACTTTTCCGTCTTCATAAATCCAACGACCTCGGCCGGGATCGAAGCCGCAGTGTTAGGCACAAGTACAGAGTGTATGTAAATTGGTGTAAAATATTTTGGGGACGTATTCTAAACAATAAAGCATTTAAATAAACATTTTTTTTTAGGAATATGGCAATGAAAACGCGTACTTCCTGAGTTATAAGAAGTCTGTCCTTGCACTGGCCCAGGATAAGCTATCATATTAAGCTGCTTTCTTTTTTTTCTAGCAACTATTTCTTTAGAGTAGCCCATGAGATTGGTTTTCCTCTGGTTGATTGCCTTTTCCTTGTTTGGTAATTGCCTCTTACCCGGAGGCCCCGAGTTCGATTCCCGGTCAGGTCAGGGCTGTTTACCTGGATCTGAGGGCTGGTTCGAGGTCTACTCATTCGTGATTGAGGAGTTATCTGACTGTGAGATGGCGGCCCCGGTCTAGGAAGCCAAGAATAACGGCCGAGAGAATTCGCCGTGCTGACCACACGACACCTCATAACCTGAAGGCCTTCGGATTGAGGAGCGGTCGCTTGGTAGGCCAAGGCCCTTCGGGGCTACTGCGCCATGTTTTTTGGGTATATTTAGGAAAACGTTACAGCATTTTAGAGTCTACGTACTTAGGTATAATGTTAATATATTCTAAAGTTTAAATGTGCCATAAATTACTTAAAATGTGCACCGAAAAAGCAGTGGCGTATGGAATAATTAATACCTCAATAACTTGATAAGTCTTACGGCGACGATGGGATAGGAAAGGGTTAGGAGTGGGAAGGAAGCGGCCGTGGCCTTAAGGTACAGCCCCAGCATTTGCCTGGTGTGTGAATGGGAAACCACGGAAAACCATCTTCAGGACCGCCGACAGTGGGGTTCGAACCCACCATCTCCCGAATACTGGTTACTGAGTGCGCTTAAGCGACAGCAGCTATCGAGTTCCGTAAACAGTATTCATCCATACGATGATATCCGTAGTAGAACAGAGCCTACATTTAATTCATCACTAGCTGCTGTACGTGTCGTTGACGAGAAAATCACTTAGCATGGGCATGGTTACATCATGTGTGTGTTTCGCAGGGATAGGTACGATCGAGCAAAAAATAACAAGACTAATGCATTTATCTTTTATGTGCTACGTACACTTATTGTACTAGGCAGACAAAGGAATTCCTTTCTTCATAATGAGCCGCATAACGGAAGCACTAGCCTTTACTTAAATGCGCATTTACAGGATGAAACCAAGGGGCTGTGAAGGTAAACAGATAACACGTAACACGGAAATACAGATCCAGAACGTTGTAGGTCGGATAACGAATATTTTTAGAACAACGACCTACACTGGGAAGGAAAGGACAAAGTTACACAATATGACAAATACTGGCTGATAATAATTTAACATTTGAGGTCGTGGAGGGCAGGATCTATGAACCCGAGTATGACCTTAAACCTCCGGTAAACAATGAAATTATGTGCGGCACAAATTCAACTTTCCCAAAGAATAAACCTTGAGAATTTTCATATAGATATTGTTCGAATATAAATAAACTTTGGTACATTTGACACATACATCAGTGGCCAGCTTAAGTGAACACCAAAGATGCTCACAATATAATTAATGTATAATATGTGAATCAGTCCTAGACTGAGGTCTCCGGCAGTGTTGCCAGACCTCAAATTAATATTTTGAAAGATAAGGCTCGAAAATTTCGGAAGATGTTTATAAAAATACGACAATCTGTATTGTTGTTGTTTGAGTCATCAGTCCATAGACTGGTTTGATGCAGCTCTCCATGCCACCCTATCCTGTGCTAACATTTTCATTTCTACGTAACTATTGCATCCTACATCTGCTCTAATCTGCTTGTCATATTCATACCTTGGTCTACCCCTACCGTTCTTACCCCCTACACTTCCTTCAAAAAACAACTGAACAAGTCCTGGGTGTCTTAAGATGTGTCCTATCATTCCATCTCTTCTTCTCGTCAAATTTAGCCAAATTGATCTCCTCTCACCAATTCGATTCAGTATCTCTTCATTCGTGATTCGATCTATCCATCTTACCTTCAGCATTCTTCTGTAACACCACATTTCAAAAGCTTCTATTCTCTTTCTTTCTGAGCGAGTTATCGTCCATGTTTCACTTGCATACAATGCCACGCTCCACTCGAAAGTCTTCAAAAACATCTTTCTAATTCCGATATCAATGTTTGAAGTGAGCAAATTTCTTTTCTTAAGAAAGCTCTTCCTTGCTTGTGCCAGTCTGCATTTTATGTCCTCCTTACTTCTGCCATCATTAGTTATTTTACTACCCAAGTAACAATATTCATCTACTTCCTTTAAGACTTCATTTCCTAATCTAATATTTCCTGCATCACCTGCCTTCGTTCGACTGCACTCCATTACTTTTGTTTTGGACTTATTTATTTTCATCTTGTACTCCTTACCCAAGACTTCATCCATACCATTCAGCAACTTCTCGAGAACTTCTGCAGTCTCAGATAAAATAACAATATCATCGGCAAATCTCAAGGTTTTGATTTCCTCTCCTTGGACTGTGATTCCCTTTCCAAATTTCTCTTTGATTTCCTTTACTGCCTGTTCTACGTAAACATTGAAAAGGAGAGGGGACAAACTGCAGCCTTGCCTCACTCCTTTCTGGATTGCTGCTTCTTTTTCAAAGCCCTCGATTCTTATCACTGCAAACTGATTTTTATACAGATTGTAGATAATTCTTCGTTCTCGGTATCTGATCCCTATCATCTTCAGAATCATAAATAGCTTGGTCCAATCAACGTTATCGAATGCCTTTTCTAGATCTACGAATGCCATGTACGTGGGCTTGTCCTTCTTGATTCGATCCTCTAAGATCAGACGTAAAGTCAGGATTGCTTCACGTGTTCCTACATTTCTTCTGAAGCCAAACTGATATTCTCCCAACTCAGCTTCAACTTGTTTTTCCATTCTTCTGTAAATAATACGTGTTAAAATTTTGCATGCATGAGATACTAAACTAATGGTGCGGTAGTTTTCACACCTGTCAGCACCGGCTTTCTTGGGAATAGGTATAACAACATTCTTCCGAAAATCGGATGGGACTTCTCCTGTCTCATACATCTTGCACACTAAATGAAATAACCTTGCCATGCTGGTTTCTCCTAAGACAGTCAGTAATTCAGAGGGAATGTCATCAATTCCAGGTGCCTTGTTCCTATTGAGGTCACTCACAGCTCTGTCAAACTCTGATCTCAAAATTGGGTCTCCCATTTCATCAGCATCAACAGTCTCTTCATGTTCCAGAACCAAATTATCTACATCTTTACCTTGATACAACTGTTGGATATGCTCCCGCCATCTTTCTGCTTTGTCTTCTTTCCCTAGAAGTGGTTTTCCATCTGAGCTCTTAATATTCATACACCTAGATTTCCTTTCTCCAAAGGTTTCCTTGATTTTCCTGTATACAGCATCTACCTTTCCCAGGACCATACAGCCTTCGACATCCTTGCATTTCTCCTTCAGCCATTCTTCCTTAGCTACCTTGCACTTTCTATCCACTTCATTCTTTAATCGCCTGTATTCTTTTCTGCCCTCTTCATTTCTAGCATTCTTGTATTTTCGTCGTTCATCAATCAGGTCTAGTATCTCCTGAGTTATCCACTGATTTTTAGTTGATCTTTTCTTCCTTCCTAACATTTCTTCAGCAGCCCTACTGACTTCATTTTTCATGACTCTCCACTCTTCCTCTATAGTGTTTCCTTCAGCCTTTTCATTTAGTCCTTGTGCAACATGTTCCTTGAAACAATCCCTCACGCTCTTTTCTTTCAACTTGCCTAGATCCCATCTTTTTGCATTCTTTCCTTTCTTCAATTTCTTCAACTTCAGATGGCATTTCATGACCAACAAGTTGTGGTCAGAGTCCACGTCTGCTCCTGGGAAAGTTTTGCAATCCAACACCTGGTTTCTGAATCTCTGCCTAATCATAATGAAGTCTATTTGATACCTTCCAGTGTCTCCAGGTCTCGTCCACGTATACAGCCGTCGTTTGTGGTGTTTCAACCAAGTATTGGCAAGGACTAAATTATGATCAGTGCAGAATTCAACCAGCCGACTTCCTCTTTCGTTCCTTTGTCCCAATCCAAATTCTCCTACTGTACTACCTTCTCTTCCTTGGCCTACCACTGCATTCCAGTCTCCCATCACAATCAGATTCTCTTCACCTTTTACATATTGTATTAAATCTTCTATCTCCTCATATATTCTTTCGATTTCTTCATCATCCGCTGAAGTAGTAGGCATATAGACCTGCACTATTGTGGTGGGCATTGGTTTGGTGTCTATCTTGACGACAATAATTCTTTCACTATGCTGGTCGTAGTAGCTTACCCGCTGCCCTATTTTCTTATGCATTATTAAACCAACTCCTGCATTTCCTCTGTTTGATTTTGTGTTGATAATTCGGTAGTCGCCTGACCAAAAATCTTGTTCTTCCTGCCAACGTACTTCACTTATACCAACTACATCTAACTTTAGCCTATCCATCTCCCTTTTCAGATTCTCTAACCTACCACAACGATTCAAACTTCTAACATTCCACGCTCCGACTCGCAGAAAGTCCGTATCCATCTTCCTGATGATCGCCCCCTCTCGTGTAGTCCCCACCCGGAGATCCGAATGGGGGACTAGTTTACCTCCGGAATATTTTACCCGGGAGGAAGCCATCATCAGTACATCATTCATACAGAGAGAGCTGCATGTCCTCGGGAGTTAGTTACGGCTGTAGTTTCCTATTGCTTTCAGCCGTGTAGCAGTACCAACACAGCTAAGCCATGTTGAGTATTATTACAAGGCCGTATCAGTCAATCATCTAGACTGCCGCCCTTGCAACTAACGAAAGGCTGCTACCCCCCCTTTCGATGAACCATTCGTTAGTCTGGTCTCTCAACAGATACCCATCCGATATGGTTGCACCTGCGGCTCGGCTATCTGCATCATTGGGACACGCAAGCCTCCCCACCGCGGCAAGGTCACATGGTTCGCAGATATTTTACTGAAAATCAAAATAAATTTGTCATTCATTCTGATGATTACGACTATGCTTGTTGTTTAAAGGGGCCTAACATCTACGTCGTCAGGCCTTTTCTCTGTCTCCTTGCCCTCACAGGTGTAGTTTTTCGTCACACATAGAAAGACCGTGTTGTTGTTGTTGTTGTTGTTGTTGTTGTTGTTGTGGTTTGGGTCATCAGTCCAGAGATTGGTTTGATCCAGCTCTCCACGCATCCTATCTTGTGCTAATCTTTTCATGTCTACGTAATTACAATATCTACTCTAATCTGTTTTTCATATCATACCTTGGTCTACCCCTGCCATTCTTATCGCCTACACTTCCCTCAAAAATCAACTGAACAAATCCTGGGTGTCTTAGGATATGTTCCATCATTCTATCTCTTCTTGTAGCCCGCCTGGTGGCGTTGAAGTCTAAATGGTCTGACATCGTGGTTAGCCGGTTCCAGTCCGTTGGTAGAACGGTAGGAGAGGCGGTGGCATACACTTTCTAATCACTAGATTGCGTACGAAAAGCGTGGATTTAATTCCAAACATCTCCGCAGTGTTCCTATGGAGTGAGGGCATATGATGCAGTTGATGGTGATTCGTCCGTGGGACGGGGACGTAAAGGTTTGAACAGATCCCTTGGAGTTATTTGGCAGGAGTAGGCTACGGGACGATCAGCTGTCATTTAAAAGTGCGTATATGTGAGAGACACATGCCACTGACATGTTAAAGAGCTCATTCTCAAGGTAATAAGGTATTATATCAACTTCGCACCCAAATTTTTTTATTTTTTTTTTTTTTTTGCTAGGGGCTTTACGTCGCACCGACACAGATAGGTCTTATGGCGACGATGGGATAGGAAAGGCCTAGGAGTTGGAAGGAAGCGGCCGTGGCCTTAATTAAGGTACAGCCCCAGCATTTGCCTGGTGTGACAAATTCTTTTAAAACGTATAGTAGCTGAAAGGAAGTTAAACACACGATAATGTATTGAACTTCGGCTGTTCTGTTTGTAGCTCGTGTCCATAAAGTGAGGAAGGAAAAAAAAAATTCCCATCTAATTTCTTATTTTCTGAAATGTTTTAAATAATCGAAAGGTTCTTTGACATTCGATACTCCATGTTATACGATGTCGGCATGTAAAAGATCTCTCGTGACACATTTGTTGTTTAACTGACATAATTAAATCGCAGCCATAGATTGTCCACCAGAAGTCCGTTTCTCTGTCAGAGTAAAATGGAACATCGAAACTGACAGGCAGGCAGCCTGGATAGTGTCAAATCAAAATGCCTGCACATAGTAGCTGAGGCCATTGGATTACTGTTGTTTTGTATGATGGATATTCAGCCCGAAGGCTGGTTTCATCCTCAACAGCCCTCAGCTGTCACAGATGGCCAAGATGTCATTGAAGAAGTACTCTAGGGAAATGAGGTGTGAGGTAGTTTCCCGTCGTTTTGCTCACCGAGTCAGCAGTTGCTATTACATATCAGTAGGAAAAAACAAAACAAGACGCAACAGCTCCGATCGGCCATGGTCTCTCAAGCGATCGCTGCTCAGCCCGAAGACCTGCAGATTACGAGGTGCCGTGCAGTCAGCACTATAAGTCATCACGGCCGTTATTGGCTTTCTAGACCGGGGCCGCCATCTCACCGTCATACAGTTCCTCAATTGTAACGTCCGGCTCTATGGCTAAATGGTTATCGTGCTGGCCTTTGGTCCCGGGTTCGATTCCCGGTAGGGTCGGGAATTTTAACCATCACTGGTTAATTTCGCTAGCACGGGGGTTGGGTGTATGTGTCGTCTTCATCATCATTCGATTCTCATCAAGACGCGCAGGTCGCCTATGGGTGTTAGATCAAAAGACCTGCACCTGGCGAGTCGAACATGTCCTCGGACACTCCCGGCACTAAAAGCCATACGCCATTTCATTTTTTCTATTGTAATAATGTAGGCTATATATCAGAAGGGACTGGAAAATATTAGCATCTATTTTCTGAAAATTAGCGTTTATTTTACAAAAATCAAAATAAGCACTTATATTCTTTTCTGTTTTATTTTAGTCTACAATTTAATGATTTACGGTCATTACATCATACTACTCAAATCTACAAGAAAATATCCTGTTCAAATGAAAGGATTGTAAGAATTGAATCTGCGACATGTAATCCTTCATTTAATTACTATGGCATTCTTATAGCCGTGTGCCCCATAACCTCATCAGTTAATGCAGTTTTATTCTCTTCACCTTGCACACTATACAGTTCACATCTCGCGTCTTGTTTTGTGACAATCTCATTTTTCAGTAATAATTGATAAAAAATACCGTATAAAACAACACACATCTCGCGTCGTGTAGATATCGTTTCTCGGTAATAATCAATAAGAAAGGTCGTACGATCATTGTAAAAGTTGATTATTAATCAATTAATTCAGTTAACAGCAATCGATAGTAATTGTTCAGAATCCAGTTTTCGAAATCTTTCTGTCGAAAAATCATGGTTTACGAAAAAAAATAGCGCATTTATAATGAAACAGCTACAAAGTCGTATGCATTTACTATATTCGCATTTTGTCGCATTTTTAATTTTGGTAACACAGTGTTTCACCACACCTTATAAGTATGAAAAACCGATTTTTAACTCAAACATAAAGTCGCGGTTGTCACAAATGCTAAATTTTCCAGTCCCTACATATCAGTCTGCAAAACCCACTGAAATGCACGAACCAACCGATTATATGAGCGACATTTTCACACCATTCATAACAGGGACTGGCTGTATAAGAAATGGCATCATTAACATCCCTCAGAAGACATAACTCACTGTAGATACTAAGTCTCGCCAGCAAAGGCACACGATTACTGTTATTACTCCAAAACGTTTGTTTCATGTTATGTCCGATGGCGCGGTATGTGATTATGGGGTGACCATTACCAAGTCTCCCGAACTGCTTTCAGCAACTCATTATTCAGCGACTTAATTTTCATTCGGGCATATCTTCGCTCTAGGGTTTCCGGTCACAGTAGAGTTTTATTTCTATAACCGTGGCTTACTTTTGCAGCTACCAAGTAAGATTCAGTAACATTTTTTACCTGCGGAATGAAACTACAATTTTTTTAAATCATAATTATCTCTCGATAAGCTGTACGTGGAGCCTGAAGCTTCCGCGAAGGGTATTCTGCGGCAGCTGTTACACGGCTGTACCTCATTACCATTGATTAACCAGGCCATTCCCTCCGCACCGTCATCCCATAGGTCTTCTCCTAGGTACTCTGAGACAGATCCTTTCCTTTGCATCTTTCCAATCTATCACTATTTATTTATTTATTTATTTATTTATTTCAGTATATAATCTAATCTATGAGTGCGGCTCCTCGTCTGAGTAGTCATCGTATTGGTCGAGTCCCGGGTTCGATTCCTGCCCTGGCCAAGGATTTTAACTACGTGTGGTTAATTCCTCTAGTTTCTGGAACAGACGTTTGGATTCATCTTAATATACTTCTTTTCACATACATACAACAACACACTACAGAGTACTAACCACCCAAGTAACACGCTAAAACGAATACAACTCTCCACACAGGGTTGGCGTCAGGAAGGACATTCGATCGTAAAACTAGGCCAGATCCATATCAATAGCCAACCCCAATAAATTAGGATTAACACCAGGAAGAAGGTGCGTAATGTATGATTACTCGATCATCGAGAAAGAAACGGAGTATTTAATAATAATAATGTTATTGGCTTTACGTCCCACTAACTACTTTTAAGGTTTTCGGAGACGCCGAAGTGCCGGAATTTTGTCCCGCAGGAGTTCTTTTAAGTGCCAGTAAATCTACCGATACTAGGCTAACGTATTTGAGCACCTTCAAATGCCACCGGACTGAGCCAAGATCGAACTTGCCAAGTTGGGGTCAGAAAGCCAACTCATCAACCGTCTGAGTCACTCAGCCCGGCATGGAGTATTTAAATCCATCCCTAGTCATAATCAACGTATTCAATTTTCAACGTAACCTCTCAGAGCTAAAACAATAATCAGAACACGAAATAATTATTACATCGAGCAGGGATGTCAAACTCAGTGTACTATATAATCTAATCAAGGGAGCACGCCAATCGAGACAAGATATGTTATATTTTACTGAAATTTATATAACATAAATGCTACTCTTATCATAATCTTATATAACTGAATGTGGTACAAAATGATTGCACGAAATCATCACACTGCAAGTAGAGACATACACAATTTTAAAAGTTTACAATGGCAAGCGTGATAAAGGTATATACTGGAGGTCTGGTGTCAGTTCTCGTCCAGCAGACTTTCTAGTGAAATGTTTTGGTTTGATATAACTCACACAATACTTTCTAAAAGTTCGTTCTGGTAAGCTGACTTCTTTTTGGATTTGTTCAACTTTAAGAGGGAGAAAAACTGTTCGCAAATATACATTATATGCCATTGAACATATCTCAAAACGAGCCTCTTCTTTCTAGAGCGAACGTATCTACCTCTGACGGTATAATGATGATAATATACCTGATTTTATTTAATTATTTGATTCCAGCGTTGTTCTGTAACATTCTATGTTTAGTTACTAATACCTTCCATTATATGATTTACTTATATTTGGCTTCTACAACCGAGTAAGCAAAAACTTAATAAAATAGGGCTAAACTTATAAGAAACTTCATAATCTGACGCGGGCCGCTGTAGGTTTAAACCCCTTGCCTAGTAGTTTACTTTTAATGCCATATTGTGCGTATACTTACCACTCGCCAGTCTTTGAAGAATTGTTTTCTTTGTACAGATTACCTACAGAAATATACTTCTTCCTCGTAATATAATTTACAAGAACACTTCATCTTACTTGTTTAGGAATTTTTGATTCTGAGTCATTTGAAGGTCATGGACTCTCCAAGCGGAAAATAACCGACGAGGAAAGGACATTGGCGTTCAATTTGAAGGAAATAGGTGAAAGATCCCTGAGAGAGCAAGCCCTAGAGACAGAGAAGTTTTCCTGTCGCTTAAATAATTATTGAAGCACTACGAAAGATGCCTCGTGCCGTTCTTTTTACTGACACGTACAAGAACTCCTGTGGGACTAAATTCCGGCACCTCGGTGTTTCCAAAAACAGTAAAAATAGTTAGTGGGACGTAAATCTTAATACTGTAACATTATTATTATTATTATTATTATTATTATTATTATTATTATTATTATTATTATTATTATTATTTTATAATATGTTTTAAAATAACATTCTGTAATAGGCCATCCATATAATAATAATAATAATAATAATAATAATAATAATAATAGTCCGCCTCTGTAATGTGGTTATTGTGATTATCTGCCACTCCCAGAGGTCCGAGTTCGATTCCCAGCTCTACCACGAAATTCGAAAAAAAAAGGAGGTAGGAGGTACGAGGGCTAGAACGGGGTCCATTCAGCTTCGGAAGGTCAACTGAGTAGAGGAGGGTTCGATTCCCACCTCAACCATCCTCGAAGTAGTTTTCCGTGGTTTCCCACTTCTCCTCCAGGCAAATGCCGAGATGGTACCTAACTTAAGGCCACGGCCTATCCCTTCCAATCTTCCCATCCCTCCTCCCCAGTTTCATCCCCCTACCCAAAGTCTCACGCTCCAGGACACTGCCCTTGAGGCGGTAGAGATGGTATCCTTCGCTGAGTCGGAGAGAAAAACCAACACTGGAGGGTAAACAGACTATAAAAGGAAGAAGATATAATAATAATAATAATAATAATAATAATAATAATAATAATAATAATATTAATCCTTTCAACTGAACAGAAGCCCAGGTGGCGGAATATAGTGGTCAGAAGCCAACGATACGGAGTTGTCGCATTTAAACACTCTCGTGTGCCACTGAATTCAACTCAGATCGAATCCATTACCATGAGAACAGATGGACAACGACTAATTGACTGTGCCATTGAAATAGGCGAGAGCTAGAGAAAAACATGTTTTTGGTTTTACGTCCCTCTTAACTGCTTTAATGGTTTTCGGAGACGTCAGGAGACCACAAGTTTGTCACACAGGAGGAGTTCACTTAATGCCGGTAAATCTTACCAGATTTTAGCACCTTCCAATACCACGGGACCGAGCCGGGATCGAACCCGCCAAATAGCATTCATGATCAGAAGCCCAGCGACAGCTATATACCTGGGGTAGAGGAGCAGGAGGAATGTCACGGTTAATCAATGGCAATTAAGCCCACCGATTAGTTTCAGATATTACCCTCGTTATTTTCATATTAAGTTACCTCCGATTTACGATCGATCCTGCTTTCATTCTCATACAGCACAGCTGTTCTGAATACGAAATAATGGAAGGGTACGCAAGTCAAGTAAACAGCTTTTCAACTTACAGAATAAACAAGTACTTCCAACACGATATATGAATTATAGGAAAGCTTCGTCCGTATCGTATACGGAGTTTTGACGCGGGGTCGTTTGAAGGTCACGGAGTTAATTCATGTCACTAAATGTCACTTGACGGCACATAGCAGATAACGTGCTTAATGTGGTCGTAACACGACGTAGGCACACGTATACAGACACTACAACAATGCACAGAGAATTACCGCTGGAAGTAAGTATAAATGACTAATAACTCTGAGGTCCCAAGTCGTCAGATGAAACCACAATAGCAACAATACATTTCTTTCAAATTTACTATCAAATCACGAACGTACGATAGCAACCAAATGTAAATTTAGTACAAAACTTCCTTTCTTTTTCTACGCAATATCGTAGTCTTTGCGGTTAATTTCTTCCACGCACATAATTAGAGAACATTTCCTAAGATGTCCAACATCATCTTTCCTTTGTTGGTTATTTTCCGCTTTGCAGCGTACATGACCTTCAAATGACTCTGAACCGAAACCCGTAAGAGAATGGAATCAAACTATCCGTAAATATTGTGCCGCTAACCTGTACATAAACTGATTATTCAACGACTGATGAGTATTCATTTACAAGGATCCTAAAACTACCAGACTGGGTTCCGGTGAGAATGGAGATTGTATTCACAAGCAAATTAACAAATTTTCAGAACATTTTATCACAACTATATTATCATCATTATCTACAAAGATTTCAGTCTAATATCTAATCAGAGATATTAACAGCTGGCTTGCAAGACCTGTCGCGTACCTCCGTATTGATGACGAACTGTAAGAGGTGTTTACTGGATGTAAGAAAATAGGGAAAACGTGATAAATGTTCCTATAACTCCGCTTTAAATTCTTCCATCACAAATTCACATGCAATTAATGAGATCTGGGATCCGAATGCAGCGTTGCCTGCCTTATCATTGGGTTCCTATCTTCCGATCGGCTACACTTGAAAATAACGTCTTTTTTAAAACGACTGCTCATTCTATTCAACATTAGAATACAGGCGCACAAAATGACGACACGCATGGTCGTCAGTCACTGTTTCACACTTCGCACAAAACTTCGTATAAGCACAAATGCTAATATTGTAAATAACTAGCTGAATATAGGCTAGTCTACAGTTTTCTCTATTTGTTCAGGAGGCTTAGAGCACTGTTGTCTACAACCCTGTGTCCCCAGTGAACGAGTAAATTATAATCCATGTTACCGTAGTGTTTGCTAGAACGCCTGCAAGAGCTACGATTGAGCAGGATAATGTCATGACCTTGAGATAAGTACCCTTCCTGCACTGTCCTAGAATTGATAAGGGGAATTAGGGAATACAGTTTCAAGGATGGCCGATAGAAGACTTGGAGCTCCTCGGTCTCCAGACACTAGAATTCAAATCTACTGCTCATTTTAGTCCTAGCCTGAGTCTCTATTTTAAAACGAAGCTTGGTATTTTACCTTGTATAATAATCCACAGGACTTACAGTTTCAAGAAGAATCCAAAGAATGGGCACGGGACTGTCTATACTGAAAATCTAACAAGCTATGATTCGATCAGCCGTCAGGGAGAAACAAAAGAAGGACGGAGAGGTAGGCAAAGAGCTCCACGCCTGCCTGATTCCAGTTTTTCAACAGCTTTTATGTGTTGATAAGAAAAGAGCTATGAGTTCACAGCAATTGAACACCTACGCAAATTGCTTGGACAAGCAGATGTGAATAAAATTAATCTTCCATTGCTCAACCTACTTGCCTTGTCGACACAAGCAACTTCACACAAAGACGCCTTTAAGTCAAGGTCAAAGCAGCAAGATGGCTGTCTGAACAAACATGATTTCTTGGAAAGAGCAACCGACTATAGCAGTAAGTCGTTAACAACTTTTTGTTAACAAACAATCCCCATGAGAAATGTGAGAGACAATTCTTCTATAATGAGAAGGCTGATCGATGCCATTCGGGTTCATCTGGCAGGTCGAGTTGCACGCGGGCCATTAATTCTATGCACGGCATCCTGGTTGCTTTATGACATAACATCTTACTTCCTTTGTCACCACTCCCCGCTCCCTCCTACTTCCTTGCTCGGCTGCTCTTTCGCTGTCACTATTCAAGTTGTCAGAATAGATACCCTTTAATAACAATTCCATCCAAGCACTTGCCCAACACAATTCTGGCACCTTACAGGTCAGTAAACTACCCGTAGAACCCTGTTCATTCAAAACTCAGCAGATACTCGATATTATTTGTGACATTAATTTAAGCGACATTCAAATTGTACTAATCTGATATAAGAATATTATTACAAAACTGAGATATTTTGCAGTATGATGCCAAAACACAACAGCGAACAAATGATTAGCCACAGAGATATATTTTTATAGAAGAGCAGGTATAATATATATATATTGAGACACACAAACCAGAGGAACAGAGGCAGAGAATAATGTGTTGCACGTGACTGAACAATTTTTTTCTATTTGCTTTACCTACGTCGCACTGACACAGGTGAGTCTTACGGCGACGATGGGATAGGAAAGGCCTAGGAATGGGAAAGAAGCGGCTGTGGCATTAATTAAGGTACAGTTCCAGCATTTGCCTGGTGTGAAAATGGGAAACCACGGAAAACCATCTTCAGGGCTGCCGACAGTGGGGTTCGAACCCACTATCTCCCGATCACTGCGTGACTGAAGAAAGAAGATTAATATAGTTTGGACACGTGAAAAAAATGAGAGATGACAGAATTCCCAATATGAGACTAAATTGTAAATCTGAGAGCAACCAGAAACTGGGAAACCTAACAGTAAATGGAAAATGTAAGAAGCAGCACGACTATATAGAAGTGAGCTTCAAGTGAGGAAGACTCAGAGAATTGTCGAGGAGTTAAGTATAGAGATAAGAATTATGGGAATTATATAGAAAAATCCTAATAAAAAATATTTTGATAAACTCAAAATCACTCTTTTTAAAAAACAGAACTGGGAGATTTGAAAACAATGTTCCGATGGTTTCAGGGGGCGGGGCGATGGCGACAGATTCGTAAACGGAATGCGGAGAAACACACAGAACAACATTCCAAAACTGACAGTCTGTTTAAATGCTGACTTAAACATGTCACATAAATATAATAATAATAATAATAATAATAATAATAATAATAATAATAATAATAATAATCCACAAGAGAAATTAATAAAAATAATATATTTCCCTCTCATAATGAACGAAGAAAGAAAACTGGAAGTCTTGACACGACTATAATCAGTGTCACACCCTTAGAATGTGAGCAAGTTAGTCATTCCACTTACCTTATAAAATCATACAGAAAAGGGAAACTAACACACACAGACGAAAATGCCTGGTGAACATTAAACAACACAAGACTTTCTTGACGGGTAACTGAAATTTATTATAATGGCCACACTGGAAGTCACTTCACACTTAGTATTTATGAAGTCATCCATTTCATAAGATCATCACAATACGATGGCACGCAACACGTAACTTTTTGTTTGTAGGTAAATATCACAGACGTCCGCTATTTTTTTTTTTTTTTTTTTTTTTTCAGCGCTGCGATGCACCGACAACCATACTTGTCTCCACTTAGCTCTGTCTGAGCCGGCTTGCACAGCGGTTGGAGGGGAAGAAGCGATCGGAGGGAGGGCAGACCGGTTTCCATGGAAACGACCCCCTTTCCCGGGTCTCATGTGGGCGGAGCACGGTTGGCTGTGGTGGACTGTTGAGTCATGCTGTTGCCTGCCGACACTAATTGAGAAGAGGGAAAGGGGGAGAGAGGGCAGAATAACAAAACAAAAAAGACTCACAAAAACATCTCATCCATCCATTATGCTTCATACATGCAAATGTGCACCAGGAAAACAATACCAACGCACGCATTAATAATGCATACACATAAATATAAATGGCATTTAATTCACCACAACTTTAATCTGTCGATTTCACTACACATTTATGGCTTGCATTGTTCAACTAGACAAGGCCAAGAAAGCAACTAAATAAATGGGAAAACAATGTGGAGTCTAACACAACTGAAAGAACATCTTTGTAATTGAGGCAGGCTGGCAGGTGAATCGAGCGAGTAAAGATGCCATCACCTTACTGCATCATTACAAGGAACATTTTGTCCTACACACAGTACGTAGCACCGATTGGCTATATTTTAATACACACACACATTTTCCTCTTGTCCATACATTTAGAATTTTACGCTAATATTTTGTTTTAAATCCCAGATGAGGCATGTAGGGAGTCCGGTCCCTTGGCTGAAATGTCAGAGTAGTGATCTTCGGTTCATAAGGCCTTGAGTTCGATTCGCGGTCAGGCCAGGGATTTTAAGAGTGTCTAGTTAATTCCTCTAGCTCGGGAGCTTGTTTTTGTGATCGTCTTAATACGAATCTTCACTTACACACCTCACTACCAACCACTACAGAAACATGCAGTTGTAAATACATCCCTCCACATAGGGTTGGCGTCAAGAAGAACATCCACCCGCAAAACTGGACTTCATCCACATTCGTGCAGATCACATATGATTGGGAAAAGGGCTAAGAAGAAGAAGAAAGTTATAAATTCTTACTTTTTCTGGTTGTAGAAGTGATGATGACTGTTCCCTAAAAGGGGCCTAACATTACGTCATCGCCCCTGTTTGTGGAAATATCAAGTCAAATCTAATGGAGTCATTCGCATGAGAGTTGTATTTAAGTGGAATATATATATTTATCGACGCAAGTTAGGTAAGGGGTCCATAACTGAAAACAATTATTTTATAGGTTAGAGAAGGCATTTAGATTTAAACATGCGTATATAGCTCATGTATTATAGGTTATATTTATCAGTTGTAAACAATCTTTCATGTGTTTCAAGTTGTTCAGGAAACTTTTAGTTGTATGTGTATTGACTGAAGAGAACTCGGAATTAAGGTAACGTTATGCTTATCACTTTGTTGTACCAAGGATATCTGTAGAATATTCTTGTCTTTCTAGATACCGTATCCGTAGGTAATGTGCCATAAAGGCAAATTTGTTTCAAGATAATTCTAGAACAAGAACTTCCCAAGGTCTTCTGGTTGTTAATTGTAGAATCCTTCTATATCGTATTAATGACATACAGTGAGAAACGAGAATTATCCAGAATCATAGCCATTATATATAAAGTGCTGAAGTCAGTCATTATGAGTTCAGGGAGTAGACTGATTTCAGTTGATGTTATGTAACAAGTTCTCGTAGATCAGTTCTATCGATATCACTCGGCAGATCAATCGTGATTCAATTCACTGTGTATTTCACATGAGTTATTTAGTGAGTTGTTGTTGTTGTTGTTGTTGTGATGTTATGTTGGTATTGTGAGTTACAGTAAGTTGTGCGAATTTTGTATCGATGCCACTCGACGGATCAATTGTCAATTGATATTTACTGTGTGTATATTTCTACGTGTTGTTATATTGTATGTGTGTTTAGTGAAAATATATGTCATCGGTAGTAGTGGTTTTTAATTACTGCATCATTGCACCTACGTTAATGCAAGGGTCGTCGCGAAACTGCAGGGAGTCAGAGGTCAGAGTCGGTGCAAGAGTGGTGTTGAGAAAATGTACTGGTGCATTTTTACAGTGATGTTAGAGAGTCGTTGTCGTTTTGTTGGGGAGTAGTGTGTCACAGAGTAACGCTGAAGTGTTTCGGTTGTCGCTAGTTTTGGTCATGCAGTGGTAATGTCAAGTGATACGTGTTGAGTTCCAGTAGTTCAGTTTGTGGAGCAGTCACACTGTCAGTTGATTGTGCGAGTTATCTGACTTGTTTGGAGTCAATCCCAGTATACAGCAGTCGTGTGACTGTGTGAGTTATTGGACTTGTCTGGAGTCGAGCCAAATGTACCGTTGTCGTGCTGAGAGATAGTCAACTTGTGTTCGAACCCAACTACAGGGAACTGTTGAGCGAAGAGACTGGTACGTGCGTAGCGAACAGAAAGGAGAGCTGTCAATCAAGATTACGAAAAGAGCGCCCGTTCCAGGTAAAGACTGCAAAGTTAAGAGCACCTGCTGTGCGGACTATAGAGTTTGTTAAATACCCACCAATTAGGGAACCGCTGTTATTCATTTTCAAGTATAATGGTGTGTCTTGATTGGGTCATCCTACATTAACCCAGACCAGGGCCTCTCAGAGTGCATGCACATGATGCATGCACTGTGCACGGTGCAAAAGACGACTTCGCTTGGTTGATCAGAGTGCAGACCCCCACTCCTCGATTTGGAGCAATAGCGCTGTCTCTCTCTTTCCCCACGCCTGTCTCGCTCGTTCCGCCTGTCTCCCTCTTCCTCACTTGCTCCGTAGCGCTCCAAATCCGAGCTGAGTTGAGCCGAGCTTAACCGAGTAGCCCAGAGACGAAGCGTTGCTCCGAGCCGAGTGGGACCGATGCACTGTGCACAGGAACTCTGCGCCTCAGTTTGCACGCGTGAGATTTTGTGCGTTTGAGATGCCCTGACCTAGACCAATAAAACAGAGTGTTTTATTCGTAACAATGTGATTAATGCTGAAGAAAAGCATTGTTTCTTTTCATAGACTCAGTACAACTTATGAAACGCTGTTGATTATCTACATTCTACATATCAGGAAGTTGAGAATAACTTTCGAACTGCAACTATTTTGGGTCGGCGGTTGCAGAATAGGTTTCGGCCTACAACTGACCATGGCTGGTCCGTGGTCCAACAGGCCTGCACCTCGACCGACCAACCGAGCAGAGGAGCGGTAGGCAAGGCTCTACGCTTCTGTATACGGGAGATGGAGAGGGGCTGTCCTGAGAATGGGTTTCCGTGGTTTTCCATTCTACTGCACTAAGGCGAATGCCGGGACAGTTTCTAGTATAGGCCACGGCAGCCAACCCTCTCATCTTCAACACAAATCTCCCTCTCCGATACAAATCTCCATGCTTGAGAGACGGCGTCACCGTCTAGGAGGCCCACCCACACGTTCAGGGGAGGAATGAAAACAATGAGTAGTTGTAGTAGTAACTAAGTTACTTCGCGTATGGAGCAATACATCACATATTAACTGAGGCTAATGAGTGTTGTTTTAAGAAACAAACAAGGGAATCATCTGCCCCTTGAAGAAAGAGGCTATCGATTAAAAATAAAGAAGACCCATGAAAAATAAAACTCGCTATACCTGTCTCTTACCCGAAGGCCCCGTTCGTTTTACGGCCAGTTCAAGGATTTTCATTCTGGGGTCAGGCACTCATTCATTCCTTGCTTACTTACTTTCTTAGGAATTGCAAGATCCTGAGGAGCGTATTGGGTGGACATTTTCATCGGTGGCTAGATTGTGAACTACTGTACTTGCAAGCGTGAATTCTCAGTGAGTTAGCTACCATGTGTCGTACAGTGTGATGGTAATAATTCTGCAGCACTTACCCGTATGGTCACGCCTCCAGCGTATAGTGGGGGGGGGGGCGTATCTCTATGACTATGTCGAGAGATGTCCTGGTACGGAGGGAACCATGCAAACTTACGCACTCATTCTGATGACCCCTATCCATATAGCCCAGGATAAGCCTTGGCGTTCTCTCATCCATCAACCACGTAAGCAGATTACTTGCGAAACGTGTGGGCGGCGGGACTCCAATTGGAGGATAGTTTGTTTTTTATAAATGCAAAATGCAGTATTTAAAATAGTCACCGAAGTGTGGAGAGTACAATTTAAGTGCTCTTGTCTGCTGGCCGGCCGGGAACATTCCTCCATAAACTCCTCTCGAGTACAAGTTTCAACGAAAATCCGCTTTTCCTGCATTTCTTTTTAAACGCAACGTATTTCTTATTGAACGCATGCTTGCCTAACATATGTACTTCTCTTTATCCTATCTGTATACCATACTGAAGTTCATCGGGTGCTCGGCGGCTACCACCAAAGTTCAGAACACTCCATCTACACCGCACAAATCAGAATACTTCGGTGCAGATTATGGGCATTTTCGTACCTGACCACATTGAGGAACGACAACATTACACAATGTACACTAGCGGAAATGGAAAGTGTTCAACGATGAACACCTTAACTGAATGGCAACAAACTTATTTTCCAGTATTTCCATGCCTGTGAGATATGTTGATTAAAATTTCATCCTCACGCGATCTGTCAGTACAGAAAATCACCATCCCTAAAGATGGCGGCCGGTGTGTATGCGTAATGGGTGTTGGGTGTGTCTAACAATACTGTCTGTTTTCAGATGGAGATCGCAACACAGCATGCCTAGAGGACGTGCATGGGCAGCTTATCGCCATCTTTCGGACTTTGTGAAAGGTCGAATCACTGGCATGAGTGCCCGGCTCCATGGTTAGCGTGCTGGCCTTTGGTCACAGGGGTCCCGGATTCGATTTCCGGCAGAGTCGGGAATTTTAATCATAATTGGTTAATTCCGCTGGCACGGGGACTGGGTGTATGTGTCCTCTTTATCATCATTTCATCCTCAGCACGACGCGCAGGTCGCCTACGGGTGTCAAATCAAAAGACCTGCACCTGGCGAGCCGAACATGTCCTCGGACACTCCCGGCACTAAAAGCCATACGATATTCTTTTTTACTGGCCTGAGTGATACAGAAGCATCATACTGACAAACTGCGCAGCCAGTTGGCTGTAGTACAATGACTGCAGAACGAGTAGTGACGAGATGGACTCAGGACAATAGTGTGGCACGAAGAGCACGATTCGTCGACTGGCTATGATGAACAGAGGGATGACAACAGCTGAAATCCGCGCATAGGTTACAGGCAGAATGTCATCAAGAACCGTCGGGAGCAGATTACTGGAAGCTGGGTTGCGATCTCGAGTTGCCTTGCGTTGTTTACCGCTGACGACAAACCACAGCCAACGGAGACTTACATGGTGTAGAGCCGAAGTCAACTAGGACATTGACTTTCTGTGGTGTTCAGCGATAAGTCTGTTTGTGGCGGTCAGATCGTAGACGACGTGATGAAACGTCCCAGGAAGTAGCGATTATCGAGGCGCATACATGTCCAACACATGGAATCACGGTGTCGAGAGCAATTGGATATGACAACAGGGCGGATTTCGTACTTATTGAAGGGAGACCAGTATGCCAGTATGTGGTAAACCCTGTTGTCACACCCTTCATGACGAGGGTGCCAAATGGCATATTGCAGCAGGATAATGCAAGAGCCCATGCTGCAGTTCACATGATAAACGCGTTGAGGAATTTACGGATCCTTGACTGGCCTGCCGGTCTCCTGATTAGTCACCCATAGAGCATGTCTGGGATGTGATGGGAAGACGTATTCGGTCATACCAGCCTCCAGCCAGCAATCTTCATGAACTGACATAGCATGTGTTTTAAGCATGGCAAGAAATCCCTCAAGATAACTTTCGGAGGCTGTTTGCTTCTATGTCACATAGAATATAAGAGTGTATTCGTGCCCGTTGGGGTCATGCCTCATACTGATGATGATGATGATGATGATGATGATGGACAGTTACGAATTGACTGAAAGTTTAATCAGTTAATACCTGTTATGTGATGAACATCTCCACGAAGTTTTAAAGATATCGGAGTGATACTTCATGGTGTAACACTTCCCATTTCCATCAGTGTATTAAGTTGACACCAATCGCTGAGAAGATCCATGAAAGCAGACGTCTGTCTCCACAGGGCTACACCAAATACAGTATTTGGCTACACCTAACTCAACTGCAAAGGCAGTTTACTACCTGCAAGTCAAGGGAAAAGGGCCACGTGGATGATCCAAACAAAGATCGCAAGCAACTCAAACAATGCCATGAAGGCTCTTCGGGAAGTGGAATGTAAAAGCTTCCACTATCCGTAAACCCAGAAGGTAAGTGGGATAGAGAGGTTAGTTCCATGCCCGGCTACCATTGTCTCCCAGAATTAACGTGGTACTCATTTTTACGTAGAGTAAGCGAACCTCAGGGGCATGAGCCTCTCCAGAAGTGGAAACCTCCTTTGTAAATATTTCAACTTCCTGACAGGGAATCGAACTCACGTCCTTCCGGGTGAACCACCTCGGTTAGTGTCCGGATATTTGCGGTAATTGAGATTTGTTTGTGCCTGGGTTGTGTCGGCCGATGTGCCGTCACCAATCTAGTCGACCAAAATATTATGTGTACTCGAGTTTGGAAATAACCATTCCAATAGGCTAACAGAAAATCCGAAAGCACCATCATTTTCCTCGTTTCATTTCACGTTAGATCATATAGGTTTGGAATGTGCAATTTTAATATTATTTATCGCAGGTGGAAAGCAAAAGTGTATATTTTCAAACGCGTTTCAACCATGCGTCAACTTTAAGACACTGTTCCTCAAAAACAATATATTTTTTTTAATTCTGCAGTTTATAAATAAAGTATAATCCATTCCAATGTACATTGTGTTAAAAGTTGAATTCGATCAGATGTGAAGTATTTCTTTGCCTTTTGTTCTCAGCCATCCTTTACATTTGTTCTTCCCCTTCAGACACAATCAGGTGACGATGCCATGTGTAATTTCCTTATACTTTCTGTACATATAACCACATTAACGTGCCCAACGATTTGCCTTATTAATAACTGAAAACTCCCTTACGGCACACAACAGTAAATACAGTACTTACACCAGGAAATTTCGATATAGTGGCTGAAGGCATCACTCATTAAATAATGCGCGCAAGAGAAGAATGTAGTTCTCGAAGCGAGCGAGCAGGAGCCAAGGCAGGTTAGCGGGAATATTGCGAGATTATGCTAATGAGACTCACCTCTACCTGGAGTGACAGCAAATCTCCTGTGATTGCTGGGGAATTTCTGTAAGTGGGCACATGTATATCTCAGTGACAGCAAATCTACTTGACGGCTAATATCCGACAACCTCTCGGCTACGCTATCCCTGAACAAGAAAGGCAGGATAATGTGAATCAAGATTACGAATTTTATGAGCTTCCGCAAGAATCATGGAGATGGCATTAGATATTCAGATAAAGTCATCTCGGGATCATCAGTCCATAGTTTTACAGTCCATTCAGTGTCGCGTACGTCAAACATTTCACTTCTTCACAGAGAATCGGAAATAAATACATTCTCGTTGATAGCCATAACGTGCACTACAAATATTTCATAGTAAAACTGAAAGCATTATATGCAGGAGCTCAAAGCCACAAAAAATTTAATTTAATTGTGAGCGCAATCCAGGTTTTGAATGGAAATTAGTTCAAAACAGGTAAATTGTCTGTAAGCTTACTACAAACAGATACTATGGTTATTATCTATAGAGGTCATCAGTTTTTACTAAAAGAGTGAAACTCGACCATCACATTATTAAATAGCAGCCTGTTACTAACAATAAAAGGTTTGTCTTTCAGAATTAATGTAGGCCACTTTGTGCCATAATCCCCTATGAATGTGCTGCATTTCGTAAAGTATGAATCCAAGCAGTTTTTTTATTTGTGCATACGAATAGTTTATTTTTACCGGGCGAGTTGGCCGTGTGGTTAGGGTCTTGCAGCTGTGAACTTGCATCCGGGAGATAGTGGGTTCGAACCCCACTGTCGGCAGCCCTAAAGATGGTTTTCCGTGGTTTCCCATTTTCACACCAGGAATGTGGGACTGTACCTTAATTAAGGCCGCTCCCTTCCCACTCCTAGGTCTTTCCTGTCCCATCGTCGGCATAAGACATATCTGTGTCGGTGCGACGTAAAGCAAATACCAAAAAAAAAAAAAAAAAAGTTTATTTTTTCCAAGTTGTAACATTACGTCTATTAGGGTTTTTATAAAAATGCAGGATCCTTGTGGTCACACACAGTACGTGTACAGTTTTAGAATATGAACGTCAAAAAAAGTGTGACCTTTGACTTGATCCTTAAAAGTTCTGACATTATCAGACGATTGCAAATAGAACAAAATAGTAAGGAAATTAATGTTTGAATCATCACTAGATAAAAAAAAAGAGGAAGCACATGTCTATCTCCAACAGACAGCGCACTACCATTTACACAACAGTAACAATGTTCCCATGATTATTGCGAAAATCTGAGATACTTCTTGAAAATAACTCACGCATTTAATGACGATGACATTTTTCCGGGAAGTTTTTCGAATGAATGGTTTTCGAGATATCACCTCCGCAAACAGCAAACGACAGGCGGACCGGTGTGATCGTGTTCATTCAACAGAACAGCTTATTTCTTGGGTTATATCCTCATTTATTGTGATTACTGAATGAGAGCTGGAGGCATCCTGAACTAGATCGGTATCATCTGTTATAAAAAAAGGCACGTACGATTTCTGAATCATTGCTGAAGCTAATCAATATTCAAAGATGAACTTAACAAAATAATCGCACGGACTTATGATGGAACTTCCGTAATGAATGATACAGTGAAACGAGCTCAAGTACAGATACTTTTATGTATCCTAGTATGTTAGATTTGAACGATTATTGTGTTATGAGGCCTTACATCAAGGTCACTGACCCCTCGATAGGATTTGGAAGGAAGCGGTCACTGCCTGTACCATCCCGGCATTCACATCGAGGTGACGTAGGAAAGTAGAATCAATTATTTCTAGCATGACCAAGAGTGAGATTTTACCTAATTTCTCTTAAAATGAATTTTACCTGTGACTTGAGTCCTTCCGGTTCCAAATTCTCAAGCCATTCTAGCAGAGCCCAGAATCGAATCCAGGCTAGCTGGGACAAGCTTTGGCAACATTAAGATTGTGAAAACTTGGAGATTATGCGAGGGAAATACAACCACATTAGCGGATAATTGATTAGCATCCACATTAAAAGGAGTTATTTTTTGTGAGGTGCTCAATTTCGGCAGCCTAGCGTCGGTAGATTTACTGGAACGTAGAAAAACTCCCGCACGACAAAACTGATGGCACCTCGGTGTCTCTGAAAACCGTAAAATAGTAGTCAGTAGGGCGTAAAACCACCAGCTTTGTCATTAAATTCTACTTTAGTGAGAATTCTTTTTAGTGGCGTTTTTCTCAGAACTGACTCTTCATGGTTACTAGGATAAAATAACGGTAATTATTGTATATTCCGAGAACGGGAATTTCTGAAAATTTTAATATAGAAATCCGTTTGTTGAACCTGGTCTGATAAGGGGAAGTAAAATTGCCACGAAACTGTAATAGTATGAGATCCTTGTAATGGTTTACGTGTTTTACATCCGCTGTAGGATGAAGCATGTTCATTGCTGGAGTGTTCCTGGAACAGAGAAATTCTCTGCAGTATGGTGACATAATAACCACAGCTTGGCACTTCCTGTTCCGCTCGTCACCTTAGGCCTCGCCCATTGAAAACTGCATGGTTGTCGCCCTCTATCACTTGTGGTTTCCCTAGGAAACGACATCCACGATAAGATCCTTCCGTTTCCTCCTTCTGCGCCGCAAAACTTCTGTAATTTGTAGCTTACTAAAAATACTTGACAACTAATTCCTGCATAAATACGTACTGCCTTCTCTACTCCGTTTTTGACAGTAAATTCAGTTTTTTCATTCTTCTCATAATATTTGCTTCACCAGCCTCAATACGAGCTATCGCTGTACTTCCACAGAATAACAAGACCTGTTGCAACTTAAACGAACCTCGGCTCCCGGCAAGAACAGCGGTCGAATACAATTCAGTTTGTTTTACGTCGCAACGACATATATAGGTCTTAATGGGACAGGAAAGGGCTAGGAGCTAGAAGGAAGCCACCTTGCCTTAATTAAGGTACAGCCTCAGCATTTGCCTAGTGTAAAAATGGGAAACCTCAACTTGGCAGGTTCGATCCTGGCTTAGTCCGGTGATATTTGTAGGTGCTCAAATACGTCAGCCTCGTGTCGGTAGATTTACTGGCACGTAAAATAACTCCTGTGGGACTAAATTCCGGCACCTCGGCGTCTCCGAATAACCGTGAAAGTAGTTAGTGGGACGTAAAGCAAATAACAGTATTATTATTAAAATGGGAAACCAAGGAAAACCATATTCATGGCTGCCAACAGTTGGGGTTCAAACCCACTATCTACCGAATACAAGCTGACAGCTACGTGACCCCAAACCACGCAGCCACCTGCTCGGTGAGGTGGAATACATTTGGCTTCCCTGACTGTACTTGAGTACGGAAATTATCTAATATATTTTTTGACGTAAGCACTCCTCACTGTTTTAAGGGGAAGGGTAATCCCCTGTGCGTGGGGGCGGTAGAATAAAATCCACGGTATGCCCTGCCCATCGTAAGAGGCGACTAAAAGGGCCCGAGGGGCTCTCAACTTCGGAGCGTGGGTTGGTGACCACGGGGCCCTTAGCTGAGTCCTGACATTGCTTCCACGTACTTATGCTAGACTCCTGACTTTCATCTACCCAATCAGTCCTCCCTTGGTCAACTCTTGTTCTTTTCCGACCCCGCAGGTATTAGAGCATTCGAGGCTTAGGGAGTGTTTCATTTTCGTGCCCTTCATGGCCCTTGTCTTTCTTTGACCGAGCTCGATAGCTGCAGTCGCTTAAGTGCGGCCAATATCCAGTATTCGGGAGATAGTAGGTTCGAACCCCACTGTCGGCAGCCCTGAAAATGGTTTTCCGTGGTTTCCCATTTCACACCAGCCAAATGCTGAGGCTGTACCTTAATTAAGGCCACGGCCGCTTCCTTCCCACTCCTAACCCTTTCCTGTCCCATCGTCGCCGTAAGACCTATCTGTGTCGGTGCGACGTAAAACAACTAGCAAAAAAAGTCTTTCTTTGGCCGATACCTTCATTTATCGAAGTGTCGGATCCCTTCCATTTTCCCCTCTGATTAGTGTTAAGAGAGGATGGTTGCCCAGTTGTACTTCCAGTTGTACCCCCATAAGAGGAAGGGTAACTAGGCAACCATACTCTCTTGTCACTAATCGAGGAAAACGATCAGACCCTTCCAAGAAGAGGGTATCGGCAAAAGAAAGGAAATGGCTTCGACGGGCGTAGTAATGGAAGTCACCCTAGGTCTCGTAAACCTTATACAGTACCATAAGAATAGGGAAAGGACAAGAGTTAATCAAGAACGGTCCGGATGGAAAATATTAAAGTGAGGAACCTGGCAAAAGTGAAAGCAATGCCAGAATCAGCTAGAAGATCCGTGGTCCTAAACTCACGCTCGTAAGTTGGGTGACTCCGACCGAAGTAATTGGGAAAAGGCCAGGAAGAAGAAGATATGCACAGTCTCACGATTGTCTGAGGTCTTTCAGTTTCACTGGTTATTCCGTGAAGGTCAACCTGGTCATAGTAAATTTAAGTGGAGTTCTTGACCTTGGGATCTAATATTCTAAATATGCCATTTAATAACACTTAACCAATGCGAGTCTTAGAGGCGAACAGGTAATGTAAGTCTATTCATAGCTGAAGCTACTGTTGAGCTAATGGCAATGTAAATTACCCCGCACCATGTAACAATCCATCCATATGCAAGCAGGCCGGCTACAGGATTACACGAACTTGCTTATTGTGTAACAACACAGCCTCCAGCCCAAAGGATGGCCGATTACGTGGTATTTATAGGTTGACGAGAAATCTCACTTGGCAACTCTCCCATTGTCTACAGGAAGATATTACCAAACAATCACGATAAGTGGTTCCCAGCACATACCAGACGTCTCCAAATACTTCTGAAGAAAGAAGAAAGAAAAAGAGGAAAAGAAGTGATGATCTCGAGGGCAAACTCCGAGTTTTTTAATATCTTCATACTCACTTAGACTTGTTTCCTGCAGTGCTAAACAACATATGGGACAACAAGTTTCCACCAGCGAATCCGATGAGCAGCCAGGTTTTCAGTTTCATCCCACCCAGTTCACGTTGAAGATCTTTTGCAAGCGTTCGTTTCCAGGTGTTACATGGCCTCTACTCCTTACATAGTCTTTCTTTACTCCTGTATCCATCCTGCGGCACCCTCAACCCTCAGTAGTGCCGTTTCGGGTAGTTTTTCATTGCCCATGAGTGGAACATGCCCCCACCACCACCACCACCCGCTAAGTTTCGATCTTCTTTTGGCAATGATTTTGCGCAGGTTAAGCAGACTACGACTTTTCAGCACTTCATCATTCACAATGTAGTCGCAATAACTTATATTTCGAGTTCGTCTCTAGCATCGTTGTAATTAAAAATATGAAATTACAACGATGCTAGAAACCAACTCATGAAAGACGTTGAGCATGTGTGTGCTGATTATACTGACATTTTCCAATTCTTATATAGCCATCAGAAGTATGATAGAGAGCCTCCGTGACTCAGGCGGCAGCGCGCCGCACTCTCACCGCTGGGTTCCGTGGTTTGTGCTGGACAAAGCGGAGGTAGGACAGGTTTTCCTAGGGTACTCCGGTTTCCCCTGTCATCTTCATTCCAGCAACGCTCTCCAATACCATTTCATTTCAACTGTCGGAGATTAATCATTGCCCCAGAGGATTGCGACAGGCTTCGGCAGCCTGCACAGTTCCTGTCCTCGTCGCTAGATAGGGGCTTCAGTCATTCCATTCATGACCCGCATAAAAATGGAAACAGGCTGTGGATTTCCATTTCAATGACTAGCTTTTTAGAGGTTAGAATGGCCATTTCTTGTTGAATGCCAACTTAGCTTCCGCAGTTCTGCTGTTTATATCAATTGTATTTCATCCTGTCTCCCTGTCGTCAGCCCAGAAGCTGGTTGGATCCTCAAATAGCACCACCAAAGGTTGTGTGGTTATAGGAAAACCACAAAAACCAATGTCAGCACCAAATTGACGCCTACTAGGCAAGATGAGGAGTGAGGTAGTTTGCCACTGCTTTTCTCACTGGGTCAGATGGTACTATTGTAGCACAACACCTTTCGTAACACTCAGACGCACTGGTTGTGTTCCGAATGTCATTATTATTTTTTTTTAAATTTATTTTGACCTTCGTCCATAGGACATTTGGCCATCAATAATGTACAATGATAAAAATTGTTACAGAAAAGAGAAATAAAAAGGGACAACAAGTTAAAAGACATACAAAATAACAGAAATGACCTAGAACAGAGCAAAAAGTAAGCAAAACACACTTGAAATAAAGACACTTACACTTTAGATATTAACACCAGTTTTTGTGAAGAATGTTGCAATTGCACTGTACACACGTAAGTCTCCAGTTGCCAGTAATAGCTGAATATTTGTGGGTAAGGGAACCCGAAGGTGCACAAGGGTAGCGAACAATTCTCGGCGAAAGGATACAGTTCTACTGCACTCGAAGATAATGTGGTTCACATCTCCCGCGTTTCTTGCGCTACACGGACATTGTGCTGATTGTTGAACTCCAATCCTGTTGAGGTGAGCGGGAAATGAAGCATGGTTGAACCTCATCCGAATAATGGTAGTTACTTGGCCTCGGGCCCATCTGACGTCTTGATACCATGGTTTATGGGGGATAGCTGGTTGAATGCAGGCATAGTATCGTCCTTTGTGTTGAGTAGTCCTGTTCCACAGAGCTGTCCATTCAACATAAGTTTTCCTTCTACTAGTAACATAAAAATCAGTACAGGGGAGACGTAATGAAAGGAATAAGCCAGTACGTGCACCTTGTTTGGCCAGACTGTCAACCAGTTCATTGTATGGAAGTCCTGAGTGTCCTTTCACCCATAAAAATGACACACATTTTCCGCGCGATTTCATGACAGACGATAATTCTAATATGTCCCAATTTCTTAATAGCACTTTGAGAATCTGAAATGATAAGTATCTTGGGGAAATTTCTGGATTGTGAGTAATACAGTGCCTCCCGGATGGCGACAAGTTCAGCAGTGTAGATGGATGCTTCAAAGGGAAGAGAAAAACGGACATATTCCTGTGTTTGCACGCAAAAATATGCAAAACCAACTGAATCTGTAAACTTTGCACCGTCGGTATAAATGTGGATGTAGTCGGACCAAGTAGATTCAATAAAATCAATTACGTGTTTATTTGGAGCAGGTTTTTCTAGTAGGTACCTGGGGACATAATATGTGGAAGCTGGAGATATCGAACAGGCATAGTTAAAATGGAATGCCGGAATTGTGTGGGACTTCAAAGTCAAGGGCAGACAGAACTTCAGTTCTCTTAAACATTCTAGAAGTAGAGGTGGATGTTTTCCATGACGTTCGCGATACTGGTTATGTAGAAGTTGTAGGCTCTTGAATAACGGGTGATCCTCCAGAGTAGAACGTTGAAGGAGAAATTGTGTTGCCAGTAGTTTCCTTCTCAAGTGCAGGGGTTGTTCATGAGCTTCGACCTGTAGAGCATTTGTAGGCGTTGACGACATAGCACCAAGACATACTCTGAGAGCACGAAATTGTAGGACATTTAATTTCTCCAGAACATACTTCGGAGCGTTGCTGTAAAACATACTGCCATAGTCAATAACTGTCCGTATCAAGGAACGGTAAAGAATTAGCAAAGAAGCGGGAGCAGCGCCCCACCAAGTGCGGGTTAAGAAACGAAGGACGTTCAGTGCACGCAGTGCCCGTGTCTGGATGTAAGCAATATGTCCACTCCAAGTGAGTTTGCTATCCAAATGCATCCCCAGGAGGCGTACAGTAGACTTCACAGGAAAAGAATATGGTCCAAGTTGAATTGTAGGAGACGGAAGAATCAGTTTCTGTTTGGTGAATATAGTGACAGATGATTTTGTAGGAGAAAGTGCAAGTCCACTCTGTGTAGTCCATTCTTGAAGACATTGTGATGCTGTGTGCAGACGCTGAAGAGTAATTGTCAAATTGGTTGAAGATGTATAAATGCAGACGTCATCAGCATATTGCAAAACACGGATGGCGGGACTAAATATTGCGTCCAAGTCAGAGGTGTAGATAGCATAGAGTAAGGGACTTAATACACTGCCCTGTGGAAGGCCTTTAGAGACTGTACGCGGTCCAATAAAAGTAGGGCCGTTCCGAACGTATATGGTGCGTTCTTTAATCAAAGTTGCAATGCCGAAGATAAGAGTTCTTGGTAGTTTCAAGGCTGCTAACTTACGCAGCAGTAGAGATACGTCCACATTGTCGTAAGCAGAACCAATGTCTAAGCAAAGTGCGGCCAGATAACCCCGAGTTTGAAAAGTACGCTCGATGTCAGTGGTGAGTATGCTGAGATGATCCATGGTTCCGCGTCCTCTTCGAAATCCATGTTGAGATACAGGCAGTAACCTGTTGTGTTCCAGAAACCACTCTAATCTGGTTTTAACCATCCGCTCTAGTGTTTTAACCACGCAAGAGGATAAAACTATTGGTCGGTAAGATGCTGCATCTTGAGGATCCTTACCGGGCTTTAAGATGGGTACCACTATTTGAGTAGTCCAGTCTGCCGGTAGTGGGCCATGTGTCCATATGGAATTAAAAATCTGGACAAGGAGAATTTGAGCCGAGAGAGGCAATTTACTAAGCATGGAGTATTGTATGTTGTCCTTTCCCGGAGCAGTATTGTTACAGTCTTTAAGAGCCCGCTGAAACTCGTGCAATGTAAATGGTCGTGTGAGGAAATGATTGGGATCATCGCAGACGTCATCCATTGTATCTATTGGTGGAGGCACGAACGGGGGTGCAATAATGTCAACAAACTGTTCTCCCAGCTCTGCAATGTTGGACGGAAAGGATGTAGTGTGGCTATCTCTCCGGAGGCCTCTGATTTGCGACCATATTGTAGTTAGAGGTGTATCTTTATTAATACGTTCACAAAAACTCCTCCAGCTTTGACGTTTTCGTTCTTTTAAGTAACGTTTCACTTTGGCATTCGTCTGTTGGTACAACACATAATTATTCCAAGTAGGTTGGCGTCGGTACTGGGCAAAAGCTTGCTTACGCTTTGCAATCATCAATGAACATCCTCGGTCCCACCAAGGGGTTGGAGGTCCTCTTTTAAGAGTGTATGGGTGCTTTTCAGGTATTGAAACGTGGGCGGCAGAATTTATTATTTTCAGGAAAGCAGTATAGTCTTCTAACGGGGTTAACGGAGTCCACAATAACTGGAGATCGTTGTCGATTTTAGAAGTGTAGGCGCACCAGTCTGCAAGTTTTGTATTCCATTTGGTGGATGGGTAAATAGTGCATGGTGAGATATAAAGAGTATGCAACAAAATTTCAATCGCATAATGGTCCGAACCGATGACATATGGCAAAGTTTTCCAAGACACTGTATTCAAGAGTGTAGAAGAACACAATGTAACATCAACAGCAGAAGGACGCTGTCCAAGCCGAGGGACGAGAGTTGGAGATCCATCATTTAAAATAACAAATTCGTCGAGGGTGTTCAATAGGGCAGTACCCGCAGTATCGGTGAACGCACAACCCCAGGCTTCAAAATGTGCATTCAGATCTCCACATATTAAGTATGGCGGGTCGAGTTGTGATATCAGAGTGTACCATTCGTTAAGCTCAATCACACATCGAGGAGGGCAATACATTGATAACAGGGTAAAAGGCTTGGGAGGCAAGTCTATCCGTACAGCTACGGCCTGGAAAGACGGCACTTGTCTAAAATTCAGATGGATCATCTTATGTCGTACTTGAGAGGAAACAAGGAGAGCTGCTCCACCGTAACCATCCACACGATCATCTCTGTACACTCTGAAGCCTCTAAACCGCACCTCCAGATCTGGAGATGTCCAACTTTCAGATATGGCAACGACAGAAATCTGCCTGTCATGAATCTCCTTTAATAAACTGTCTTTGTTAGCTGTCAAAGAATGAGCGTTCCACTGTAATATTTTAGATTAATTGCCACTGTTAATGCATCGAGAAATCATTTCACGTAATTCTTCTGACGTTGGAGGGCCTGTCGAAGATGAGGTTATTCCTTGTAGAATATGCACAATAAGATTGTGAACATTGGATATTAAGACATCCACCACAAAAGGAGAATTAGTCTTTGAAACAGAGTTATCCACGGTCATTTGGGAGGGAATACGATGAGGTTGAGGTGGGTAGGGGTTTTGTCTGATGGGGCCTTGTGGAAGTTCATGAGAGGAATAAAACAGAGGTGGTTGCTCATAAGCACGGGAGACAGGTGGTGGGGCTAGGCGAGGTTTTTTGAAGGCAGTAAATCTATTAGAGCGCTGCGTTGGGAGCGAGGGAAAGGTCCGTTCATCTGCGATGGGAAGGGTTGATCCCACTACCTCTGCGTAGGGTCGGTGTTCCAAAACGTTGAGTGCGTCCTTGAAAGGAATATTCCTAGTAGCTGATAGTTCGTTCACCTTCTGCTGTTTAGAGTATTCTGGACAATCTTTACTTGTGGCAGTATGTGCACCATTACAATGTACACACACTAATTGCAAGGATGAGCACTGTTCTACAGGGTGCTGAGTACCACATTTAGCGCATCTTCCTGTTGAACGGCAATATAGCGGAGTGTGACCAAACCGTAAACATTTAAAACATTGGCGTACAGGAGCAACGTATGGGGTGACCTCACACCGCATACCGTAAATAGACACACTGTCCGGCAAAAACTGGGAATCGAATTGTACTACACATGTCTGAAGAGGGATACTCTCTTGTGTGCCGTTGTGATGGATTTTCTTCATCATACGGCGTACCCTGAGAATGCTAATCGGCGAACAAATGTTTTGTATGAGCTCTTCGTCACCTAGACTGACATCAACATTACGGATAACTCCTTGGCGAGTAATTACGTGAGCTGGAACATAAGCTTCCAATTGTTTCTCAGCAAACAGGGAGGACTCTACAAGTAAGTTAGCAGCGCGAGCTGTTTTTAGGTCAATCTTGATTCTGTTCCGTCCAATGGGGCTAATGTTCAAAATACTAGGCCTAAGTGTTGGCAGACTACTGTAAAGCAATTTCCCTAATCCCATTGGATGAAATTTTCCAATATTGCCTGACTTACCATCTACGTAAATATAGAATGGACCAGGAGAATCGTCCTTGTATCTATTGTTTTTGTTGTTCGCATAGGAGGAGGGGCGCGTGTTAACTGTACTCGGGAGTTTATCTGAAGATAGCAAAGATGGTTTACCTTGTAATTCAGAAGTGGGTGTCGCTAACTTTTTTTCCTTGTTGTGTGGCTGGTGATCCATCTGACGCTTCTGGACTGAATTGCTTGGACGCTCCATTTCTACGTCGTAATGCTGGTCTTCATTGAGGGTGAGGAGAGCTGCCTTCAGTGTAGAATGTAAAGAAGGCGTGGGAAAATCCGCTATGGCATTGTTCGGTTGAATAGGGGGAGGGCCTCCCTCCCCGTATGTTCCACCGTCCATCAGTAAAACACTGTTCACTTATGTACAATACACTGCAGTAAACTGAAAAAGTATGAGATTCGTAACACAAACAAACAACGTTTACTACACTGTGTTCCGATTGCCCGAGTCAAATGTGTAACCACTTGCGAGGAGCGCAGCTAGCACGACCTGCCTGGTGCGCTCACGAAAGCAGACTGGGGCGAATGTCATTACCACTCACACCCCAGCAGCTTCTATATTGTCACAGCCATGGATGAGACTGGGACTTCGGTGGAAGCTACATTTTGTTCTGGCCTGTATCAAGAGACAGATGCAAAAGTACTGCATCCATCAAGCTACATTTTGTTCTGGCCTGTATCAAGAGACAGATGCAAAAGTACTGCATCCATCAAGAAATGACAGCAGGCAGGTATTTCGTCCGTTTGCAGTAATTTTGATTTGGACGTCCATTAGCTCGCGATCGCATCACCTTTACGTTTTTCCAACCTTTCAACTCCCCAGTTGTCAGCGTTAAGCACATCCCATACCAGATTTTTCTGGATGTTCCAACAATGGCTGAAATAGTTAAAAATACCTTGTATTTACACATTTACTAATCAGTCATGGAATGATAACCTTAACAATAGTTACTCTTATCAGAAGTTGATAATGGCGTGATACATGTCTACAGCTTGTTTCACTGCAACTTATCTTCACTATACTCATCAAAGTCAGGCTCATCATCATTCCTTAAAATGTCTGAAATACAATCTCCCTTCATGATTTCTTTATACTTCTGCACACCCACCTCTGCAGACAGTTGTGAAAGAAAATCACAAAGCACATTATTATCGTCAAAATACGGTCAGGCGATTTATCGATCTCCGTCGTCTGAACAGAGAATGTGATGAATAAGGCTCGGAAGTTGAAGACCTAGGGTATTTAGGGGTTGCAGTAAGGATGTAAAAGAGAGGGCATATAAGTATCTGGTAAGACCCCAACTATACTAGACTTAACTAAAGTTGGCGTCTGACAGGTAAGGTTGGAGGGAGGAGCACTGCACGTGCCATTTCACGATGTTGCCACATTCCAGCATTCCATCTACATACTCTTACCCCTCGCTTCCGGCTCACTTGTTCCCTCCTTCATTCTGACCGCTGTGATCTGTTGTAGACTACCTGCCCATGCGGTGTCGTCCCATTTGCGATCACTCTTATACAAACAATCAGGTTCTTGACAGTGACAGGTTTGGCAACTCCCAGCAAGACGAGCTGCCCTGAAGTTTTGTCTCCATGGCAACCGCAGTCGCCCCACCCTCGTTCCCATGGCAACCACACAGCCACTCCCTTTATCCCGCCTCGGCAGGCAGTAAACGGACCTCCCTCTAAGAAATGTCAGACGACAACTCTTATTATTAGCAGTATAGAGTATGGTTCCAGTTTATGGGACCCTCACCAGGACTACTTGATTCAAGAACTGGAAAATCCAAAGAAAAGCAGCTCGATTTGTTCTGGGTGATTTCCGTCAAAAGAGTAGCGTTACAAAATGTTTGCAAAGTTTGGGCTAAGAAGACTTGGGAGAAAGGAGACGAGCTGCTCGACTAAGTGGTTTGTTCCGAGCTGTCAGTGGAGAGATGGCGTGGAACGACATCAGTAGACGAATAAGTTTGAGTGATGTCTTTAAAAGTAGGAAAGATCACAATATGAAGATAAAGCTGAAATTCAATAGGACAAATTGGGGCAAATATTCGTTTATAGGAAGAGGAGTTAGGGATTGGAATAACTTACCAAGGAAGATGTTCAATAAATTTCCTATTTCTTTGCAATCATTTAAGAAAAGGCTAGGAAAACAACAGATAGGGAATCTGCCACCTGGCCGACTGCCCTAAATGCAGATCAGTAGTGATTGATAGACTGATACAAACTGCCTAAGAAAAGACCTGTAGAAAGGGCTAAAATTAAAAAAAAGAACCTAAAGACGATGTAAAATCGCGATCCAAATTAATTCATAATTTTAATTTTAGTTACATATTTAATGAAGGAATGTGGTGTTGTAAAATAAAAAATTCTGGTGGTATGCAACATACAGCGCAAAATTATATGACTGAAATACTTCTTCTTACAGACATAATATATATATTTTAGATTAACACTTTAAAAAAGGAATTCCGTATTTGTTAAAAAACGTACTTGCAGAATTTAGAATGAAAGGGTTTTTCCACCTAGAATGAATTCAGCGAACTCGCAATGGACATCCTGGAGAAAGAAACTGAAATTAGTACAACTGGAATCGATTTGGCTTAAGCACACTAGCTGTACGGAAACTGGAATTCAGAAACCTTACCTCAGTTGGCTTTGCAGTATATCACACCACTCTCAAGGTCCTTAGGTGTAAAGGATCGTCGGTTTTAGACAGCACGTTGTAAAACATCGACATCAACGGATGTTAAGTGTTCATACTTACTACAAGTGAGATCTTCCTCTTCACACACACTAGCATCAAAATTTTCTCCTTTCAATATCTTGCACATAATTTGATACCCGTGGTTGTTTTCAAGTATTACTTTTATTTTTCATTTCATTTTCTCTCTTTTAAAGATTAATGATGATTCGAACGGAGAACGGGCAGTATAAAATAAGATGGTCAAAATAACGTGAAATTGCAAAAAGCCCATTAAGACCCCCCCCCAAAAAGGCTAGAAAAGACCTATAAGCCAAAACCGTCGAAAAAGGCAAAACAGAACAAATAAAACCCACCATTTTCTGGCCTACAAGGACCCAGAATGAACAAATATTATGTTGGATCTCGTCTTTGGACAGTCGAGAAAAAAGGTATTTTTCCTCAACTTCCGAGCGCTAGTGATAAACAACAAAACTACAGCATCAAACTGAACTCTGGAGTGGAAAAGCGCATATTGCTTGAAATCTGAGTTAACTCGTGTTTGGGACAGCGGGTGACAAGTTGACATCCGAGTTAACTCGGGCATGGGATCGAAAAGGTTAAATACATAAACTTCAGAAGAAGCCAACTGAGATTCTGTGTGTTGGTATAGATAACGAAGTATACAATTATTTCATGACAGACACTTATGGAGTAACCAAACGACACAGCCTATTGTTAAGTATTTATTCGTATCTTAATCGCTATCGGTAGACCTAACAGAACTATAAACAATGAGAGTGCAATACACAGTACTGTATTCTGTAACCCAGTACTTCACTACTGTTTTATAGCCGTCACATGGTACGGTAAGTTTACGTGTCCGTCATGATAATTTCTTATCAGTTACAGGCACCAACCAGTGCGAGGGTCAGGTAAAGACTTAGTAGTCAAGTTCTTGGGACTCAATCATACCACGCGGTAGATATTTATTTTCAGCCTCGTAAGAGAGTAGTCTCTCATACGCATATATCTTGTTCTTTAGAGTCTCTGGAAAATGTGTTCAATAGCCCTGCGTACTTAACTGTGTTACAAATGTTGTCCAAGAGACTGCACGTAGGTAGTTCAATAAACTGACGTTTTGGCAGATTTTGGCTCTGTCTGGCGGTTATGTGCTGAAGCATAGACATCCAATCAATCCCACTCTGCCATTCATATTGATTTATATCGGCAGAGCACGATCTCGAAACCCAGTTGCCAACTCTAATATTTACATTCGCCACGTGGTTAACCTATCTCGCTCAGCGTGTATGGTATTCGGTACGCTTCGCGATCTTTTGCATTTTCCTTCAGTAATTAGTGTGTTTTTCATATTGTTGGAGGGTTCTAGGGACTCTGAGATCAGTGGAGTGTTCCCTTTGTAGGCCATAACCTCCTTCCTGTGCCAGCCATTAGCGGTGAGTGATGTGTTATTTCCTCATTCTCGTTTATTCTTAATAATATACTCATATTCTCTTATTAGTGTCAGATGTTGTTAGTAAGTGTAGTTTTTGTGAATTTCTTTTCAATCCATATTCATTAGTTTTTCTGAATATCGGTACGGTATTACATTTTACAAGGGCTGTTTACCGCGGTCGTATTGCATCCGCTGTTCTCGCGGGCGTAGCGCGCTGGAAACAGAGGAAAGGCCGATGCTCATTTGTTTTGCGAAACTTCAATTTAGAAGTATGGCCGTGCGGAGTATAGGGCCCGGATGTTTATGATTTTAGAAATATGCAAGCATTTCAGACCTAAAATGTATTAAAATATGACAATAAATGTGACTTCTTTGGTCACATTTTCGAAATCTTAAAAGTCTTGCCACTGTTTAAATTAACAGTATATTGAAAATATACTTTTATAATCTAGAACATTCAATAATAATACTAAATAAGTAATAATATTAATTTTATTATGTTTTAAATTTAATTACTCAATCCAGAGGTAACTCTCGACTTTGCACAGAATGAATTAAATGTCACATTCTGATTGGCGATCAGAAAGAATTGTAATAGCAAATAACATATATTTTGAAGTTTTCAAATGGGAATGGTCTTCGAATTTCCCGCAATATTGACTTGCAACGGAAAAAAGACAGCTCAACATTGCAGGATGTTATTGGGCCATATTTGAAATCATTAGAGTTCAGCTGAGGCTCACGGTAATGTCGCTTTCTACGCATCTGTCTCTTTCTATACAGCTTACCCTCCTAATTCACATAAATATATATTTCCAAGAAAGATAATTGTAAGAAATTAAAGTCAACAATATTGGAAAATGTGAAAAATCCTTCCTGGAGACGATTGAAAGCAGGTATGAGAAAATGGAATAAGAAGATAAAATATGACAAAAACATGAACCTTTCCGGGGAAATATGACTATAATATGAAAAATTACCGGAAAATGACAAAAAAACGTTAAAAGAGCCAGAAATATGACTTCATGACCCGTGAAAATTGCACAATTTTAGTCATCGTAGATAAAATCATGCTTAACTTGTATTTTCCATGGAAATAATACAAAGAAATAAATATGACATGTCAAACATCCGGGCTCTATCAATAACCAATTTGAGAACTCTGGCATGTAAATTGTTTTCTATTTCATTGCAATTTCATAGCATAATAGAGGAAGCAAGGGGCCTCGGTGGCTCAGGCGACAGCGCACCGGCCTCTCACCACTGTTTTCCGTGGTTCAAATCCCGGTCACTCAGTGTGAGATTTGTGCTGGTCAAAGCCGAGGTGGGACAGGTTTTTCTCCGGGAACTCCAGTTTTTCCTGTCATCTTTCATTCCAGCAACGCTCTCCAATATCATTCCATTGCTTCTGTCAGCTATCAATCATTGCCCCAGAGGAGTGCGACAGGCTTCGGCAGCCGGCACAGTTCCTATCCTCGCCGCTAGATGGGGGATTCATTCCATTCCTGACCTGACGAAACTGGAAACAGGCTGTGAATTTTCACTGTCAATAGAGCAAGCATATCACTGCCTCCTTTCATGACCATAATATATAAAGTAATATCAATCATACCGTTGCTAGGTTGTGGGATTGAAAATGTCATCAAACTTTGAGATACCTTGTGTGATTCTACTTTTCTATCAAGGCGATGGCGGGAATGCTATCGACTTGTCCTTCGAGACCATCAGACTAAACATTTGGCACCCCGACCCTGGGTCTAGTGCGTGTCGTCTCGAAATATCCGAATTCCGGAGGACAGTGTAACAAGCCAGTTTGCTATCTGGACGACGAATCTCAAAATATCCGAATTTCCGATGGTGGTACTGTTTCAGAATACCATGCATGTGTTCATTATCATAATAAGCATAAAGTAACATAAAAATGTGCGAAAAGGTTCACTGTTAGTATCAGCTGGTGCTGCGCGTCCTTTTCCAAAAATGGTACCTCAATCTTGAGGTGTGCCGGCCGTATAGTCTCACAGAAACATATACGACAGGGGACAGTAGATCCACGGAGGCCATGAATCCGCGCAAAGTTAAACTTAGTCCAGTTTTTAAAATGCAGCTAATGCTTTGTCAGATATGAACAAAATTGATTTACACATTTTACTCTGGTAATATTTACAATATTTTCGACAGAATGTTACCACAAGTTTCAGTCTATTTTGATGACTAACTTCCCGTTCTTATCAGCCTATGTCTGGAGTTCCACAAGGTTCACTACTGGGACCGTTGTGTTTACTTCTATTTGTTAACGATCTGCCATAATAGAGGAAGCGTGGGGCCTCCGTGGCTCAGGCGGCAGCGCACCGGTCTCTTACCGCTGGGTTCCGTGATTTAAATCCCGGTCACTCAGCCGCTACCTGCTCTATGCTGATGACCTTAAAGTCTACAGAGTAATTGGAAAGATGAGTGACTGTGAATGTTTACAGTCTGATATAAATAATAGTAGTGATTGGTGCAAAAAAATGCATTTAACCCTAAATATTTCAAAGTGTAGCGCAATATCCTTCACGAGAAAATCCCAAGTTAATATAATCAAGTATCGTACAAAGAATTAAGAAATGAAGCGTGTTACTAAAATTAATGATCTAGGTATTCTTGATTTTGGTATTCTTCTCACTACTCAAAATGGTTTATCTTTCAATAACCATGTGTTAAATATCGTTAACAAAGCATTTAAAACATTAGGCCCCCTCAAAAGAAATTGCAAGAGTTTTAAATCTGTTGTCTAATTGAAAACCCTGCATTTCTCGCGTATACCGTCTAGTCTAGAGTGTGGATCCCTTCACAGCAATACTTAGTTAATGCCTTAGAGCGAGTACAGATCAGATTCTCAAAATGGATCAGTAAATAGGGTTTGGGTATCAAGCTGCCATCCATAGATTATGATCTGTTTTATACAAAGATGCATATTGAGTCTCTTAGAACTAGGCGCATGTATGTTAATGCATGTTTCATACACAAATGTAGCGGCAATTTCCTTGATTGTCCTAATTTACTCCAGTTGCTACCAATTCATGTTCCTTCCCATAACACCCGATAGGCTATCACCCTTCACTTACCCAGGTGCAGAACCGAATCACACAGGAACTCTTGGTTTATCTAGGCCCTAATATCTGTAAACGAAATTACCGGAATGGTGGATGTATTCCACTCGTCATCCCGTGAAAGTGAAATTCATAGGCATTTTATGGACGCCTCATAGACGGAGAGTTCCTTATTCTGTTCTGCGCATTTGGTGCATGAAAGTTATATTTTTTTCTTTTATCTATCGGTCATTTCAAATGTATAAATACTTTTCCGTTTCATGTTCTTTTCATCCGTATGTGTTCTGTAAATATGTATATAATGTATATTGTTTGGTTATTAGTAGCAGCAGCAGTACTAGTAGTACCGAGCTCGATAGCTGCAGTCGCTTAAGTGCGGTCAGTATCCAGTATTCGGAAGATAGTAGGTTCGAGCCCCACTGTCGACAGCCTTGTAGATGGTTTTCCATGGTCTTCCATTTTCACACCAGGCAAATGCTGGGGCTGTACCTTAAATAGGGCCAAGGCCGCTTCCTTCCCACTTCTAGCCCTTTCCTCTCCCATTGTTGCCATAAGACCTACCTGTGTCGGTACGACGTAAAGCAACTTGTAAAAAGTAGTACCGGTAGTGCTATTATTATTATTATTATTATTATTATTATTATTATTATTATTATTATTATTATTATATCATCTGTAAGTAATAACTCTGCTGATGACAAATAATAAAATAATATTCTGAAATAAGTCGTTGTGTCCAGTTTCCTCATATTTAACAGTAGTCCTTTTGATTCTTTCATTTAAAATTTCTTTCTTCTCTTCGAACCATCGAGATACATATCTATCCTGGCTAATTGAAAATCAGAATTTCCATGCTCATATTTCAAACAAGATACCAACTTCTTGGAAAAAAAAAGGGTGGGGGGTGAGGAATTTTTATCACACGGTTGAACTTAGAATACCATCCTTCAACGGCATTGTTTGTTTAGTGTCGTTTTCCATGACAATTCCGCAGCTTAAATGGCATTTGTAGATTGTCCAGCCACTGATAGTCATGGTCGAAGAATTTTTCAAAATAAATTGATAATAAAAGAACACCACCCTCAACGTAGCGAAGCACGGGCACCCAGCTAGTGAACTTAAGAACTGTTCGTTTTTAAACTCTCTTGTCATCTATACAGTTACCTACACTTCTCGGATATTTTGAGACTCATTAGCTTATTTATTTCGGCTACATACTGTATTTCTTGCGGATAGTTTGATACTGTTTTCTGTCAATTTCATGTTCGGATATTCTGAGACTGGACCGATACAGTATAAGCCCACATAAAAGTCCAGGATATCCCAAAACAGTTCGTGACCTGAACTGCAGGAAGAAGTAGACCAGTCCGTCGCCTTGAAGGAAGGGAGCAGGTAAAGCTCGAGATGTTGATCCTTCATTTTGAAAGCGAAAGGTCAAGGTCCCATGGAGAATGTAGTTTGCGAAGTGCGGGGACATGTGCATCGAGCGAAACACTGATTACTGATTACAGCCTCGTGAAAAACAAGGCGAGCCTTAAATGGAGAGCAGATTTATTTTAAATAAAGAGTAGAGCCCGTCCGTCTCACTCACTCAGTCCGTCTCGCTATTGTTTCCTTTGAGAAAAACGAGTCAGAGAGCGGTGTTGCCACTTCTCACAGCCATTATATTAAGTACAGCAGTTCCGTGGTTTCTATTGTTCCCTAGCTGGAAACCCGCAGCAGTTTTTCGTCCTTGGCCCTTGGGCGGTATAACAGGTCTGTAAAATACTACAGCTGCAGAGGGGAAGGTAAAGATGAGGGTCAAGAAAGAGGGACAAAGAAAAAAAAAGGGTGTGGCAAGTACACCACGCCTACCGCCCCGCGCTCAAGGCTAAACTGGGCTATATATTCCGCTATTAGCGCACGCACATACAGAGGGGAATGCTGCTGATAATTTTATTACACTTGGACATACTTTGCACACAAGCGAACCCTTTTCAGATAACACAAAAACTGGTTTGAATTCAGTCCTGGATTAAGTACGTCGCTAATGGGGAAAAGCAAAGACAAAAGTAGTCTTTCTTTAACACAGTGGATTCAAGGATAATAACAAACACAGGCAATAGAGGAAATTTACGACAGCTTAGCACACTTTTACAAGCTCTTAACTGATATTTGAACATTTGATACCAGTTTCTATTCATTTCTTCCTGGTAAGTTAATGCAGTACTATGATGTAAATCATAAAACAGTTGAAGGTTCTTGGGCGGTATAATAATAATAATAATAATAATAATAATAATAATAATAATAATAATAATAATAATAATAATAATAATTTTACAATTGGCTTTACGTTGCACCGACACAGATAGCTCTTATGGAGACGATGGGACAGGGAAGGCATAGGAATGGGAAGGAAGCGGCCGTGGCTTTAATTAAAGTACAGCCCCAGCATTTACCTTGTGTGAAAAATGGGAAACAGCGGAAAACCATCTTCAAAGCTGCCGACAGTGGGGTTCAAACTCAGTATCTCCCGGATGCAAACTAACAGCTGCGTGGCCCTAACCGCACGGCAAACTTGCCCGATAGTAATACTAATAATAATAATAATAATAATAATAATAATAATAATAATAATAATAATAATAATAATAATAATAATAATAATAATAATAATAAGAATAGACGCGTGACAAGAATAAGCGCAGCAAGAGTGATCAACCGGACCTATATATTGTACTTTCAGAACAAGAAAATCAAGGAGGCCTGGTTCAATGAAGTGAAGAGAGAGAAAAAAATAGATCACACATAGCGACATCCAGCTGCTTAAGAAAAAACTAAAAAGCACAGTGGGATTTTCAAGAAACAGCGAAGCTAAAACTAAGAAAGATATCGACTGCAGAAAGAACGGAACATCGGAAACAAATGTGTGAGTGCTGGGTAAAGGTGGTGGTGGTGGTCGTGATGGTGGTTATTGTTTTAAGAGGAAATGAAATGGCGTATGGCTTTTAGTGCCGGGAGTGTCCGAGGACATGTTCGGCTCGCCAGATGCAGGTCTTTTGATTTGACACCCGTAGGTGACCTGCGCGTCGTGATGAGGATGAAATGATGATGAAGACGACACATACACCCAGCCCCCGTGCCAGCGAAATTAACCAATTAAGGTTAAAATTCCCGACCCTGCCGGGAATCGAACCCGGGACCCCTGTGACCAAATGCCAGCACGCTAACCATTTAGCCATGGAGCCGGACGTTTTAAGAGGAAGTACAACAAGACAACTATCCTCTATTACTGGGTAAAAGTTCAAGCTCGAGGAAGGAGACAGTTGAAATTACGTAATGAATGAATAAAATGGATTAATAATATTGTTACATCTATAAAGTAGTCCGGCTCCTTGGCTAAATGGTCAGCGTACTGGTCTTCGGGTCAGAGAGCCCCGGGTTCGATTTCCGGCCGGGCCGAGGATTTTAACTGTGCGTAGTTCACCCCTCTCGTTTGGGGACTAGATGTTTGTGTTCGTCTTAATATACTCCTCTTCATCTACACTCAACACACTACACTACCAAAAACCCGAGAAACAAGCAATAATGAATAACATCAATCCGCATAGAGTTGGCGTCAAGAAGGGCATCCAGCTGTAGAACTGGGCCAAATATCCATATCAAGTATCCGAGCAAAATAAACTGGACTAAAATGCCAGGAAGAAGTGTTATCTAGAACGTGCCGGAAGGCAACAACACGGGGTTGTATCGAAGCAGCCTGACCTTTGCCGGAATCGGACCTGAAGACTTAGGAACATGAGAGAGGAAGAGAGTTCTCGGAAGAATAGACATAAGCCTGATATTCATCGAAAGAAAACAAGTGCAGTAATAAAGTTAAAGAATGTTGTTTATTGTATCACAGACAGACAAAACTAGATCTGGAAATATCAACTTTTACAATATTTTCCTTCCAAGTAAACGCAAATAAACAATAATAATGAACTTTTTTAATTGTATTTTTTACAATTTGCTTTGTGTCACACCGATACAGGTGGCGACGATGGGATAGGAAGGAGCTAGGAGTGGGAAGGAAGCGACCATGGTCTCCGCTCCTGTATTTGCCTGGTGTGAAAATATGAAAACATGGAAAACTATCTTCAGGGATACCAACAGTGGGGTTCGAAACCACTGTCTCCCGAATGTAAGCTCACAGTTGCGCCACCCTAACCGCACGGGCAACTCGCTGGGCCATGGTTACGATTTGTGTGTGTGTGTGTTTTGTTCTTATTGACGGTTGTTTCTCCTTTACTCTGCCTTAGCACCGTTCATGGCCCTCTCTGGCATTGTTCAGGTCTCTGAAACGCTGTGGCATGCTTATGATCAGTACACTGACGTCATCTTGAGGAAGAAGGTCACAACTGCAATGAGGTCTAGTAATGCCTACGGAGTTTGTGGACGTTAAAAAAAAGGTCGCTTTCAACTTGATCAAGCATGTTGCATGCAGTTCATGTCCGGTGAATTAGCTGGCTCGAGACCAGCCTCTCTCATGGAGTTCCTCACTGATGCAACTCGATAAAGGCGAATATTGTCGTCGACGAAAATAATTAATTTCAGCACCATATTCATCCCTAAAGGCCGGGCTGAGTGGATCAGACAGTTGAGGCGCTGACCTTCTGACTCCAACTTGGCAGGTTCAATCCTGGCTCAGTCCGGTCTCCGGTGGTATTTGAAGGTGCTCATATACGTCAGCCTCCTGTCGGTAGATTTACTGGCACGTGAAAGAACTTATCCGGGACAAAATTCCAGCACCTCGGCATCTCCGAAAACCGTAAAAGTAGTAGTTAGTGTAACGTAAAACGAATAAAATTATTATTATCATCCCTAAAGGGCTGCAGAAATGGTCGAAGAATTTCATCGGCATACCGCTGGGCAGTTAAGTTCCCTCGAATTGGTTTCAAAAGCGTACGACTGTCATGCAAAATCCCAGCCTAAAACAATACATAACTTGAAAACTACCGGATATATTTCTACCAAACTTCATATTTACAATCCACCTGTCCTTGGGTAGGTTTAAGGGCCAATATTGTTTCTAAATCTCTGAACTGACTGGGGGTTTATATGAAACCGAAACCGTGATTTTTCACTCTCACAAAATATACACAACCAAAATGGAAATCTACCTGCCTTAATGGAAAACAATTTCTAAAAATTTTTCTCATATGCATCATTTCGATACGAGGATTAATAAGGGAGATATCATTAACGGACCGTTTTCAGTCTTAAGCTCCAGCGGACGTTTTCTTTAGCTTTTTTGTCGATTTGTCTGTTCGTCCGTTTGTTGAGTGTTTATAACTGGGAAACTACTCTATATATTTTTACCAAACTCTATATCTGATTTCGAGTAAGTGTTAGGGTCAATATTATTTCTAAATCCCTGATTGGTTTGGGAGTTTTTAGGAAGTCGAAACAGTGATTTTAACCTCCCACACAATATCCATGAACGGCCTTAATGGAAAACTACCAGCCTTAATGGAAATCAATTTCTAAAAATGTTTTTCTCATGTGCACCTTTTCGATAGGAGGATAACAAGGGAGATATCATTAATGGACTGTTTTGCAGGCTGTCATGTTATTTGTAGTTGGGTTAAATGGTTTAACTAAAGAGCCATTTTACTCTTTTCGATAGAACAGATAGTAAGAGAAGGTTATCGTCAACAATTGGTTTCATGAGTCTTCAATCTTCAGCCACAGTGCCACTCCCGGTTTCAGTTATCCACTACTTCGGACCAGGAACTGTATCGTTCAATGAACTCTGTGATCTACGCCATTCTGTCTCCAATTTGTTCATCTTTATCTTCACGTTACTACCATGTGCTTTCGTAGAAGAATATCAGTTTAACATGCCGTATTAAACGTTTGAATACAGGCATGTAACTCTGCATAAATTCAAGAAGGAATCGTGAAATCGATTACCAATTCCCGTGCGAAGAACGCAATTTTTGCAAGTTGCTTTACGGCGCACCGACATAGATAGGTCTTATGGCGACGATGGGACAGGAAAGGGCTAGAAGTGAGAAGGAAGCGGCCGTGGCCTTATTTAAGGTACAGCCCCAGCATTTGCCTGGTGTGAAAATAGGAAACCATGGAAAACCATCTTCAGGGCTGCCGACAGTGGGGCTCAAACCCACTATCTTCTGAATACTGGATACTGGCCGCACTTAAGCGACTGCAGCTATCGAGCTCGGTGTGCGAAGAACGGGTACATACGCTAGTCATAAAATATAGAGGTATTTGTTTCATCTCTTAACCATAAGTCATAATAAAAGGAATATACGAACATTTTTCTAAATTTAGAGCATTAATACTATTACATATTTTATGAATATTACATATTTCATTGATATTTACTACATTTTTATGTACATATTTCGCACTTTGAGAATGCATGAAAATCCGGACGGATGTTACGCCGACCATCTCCGTATACAAATGTTGGAATCTCCCACGTGTGAGTATGACCCTCCGTGTGTGGCAGATTTAAACCACGTTGTATTTGTTTGTACAAAGTACAGTGCTGCACGAACTGTAATGCTCTCAAAATTAAAACTGGAACTCTATTTCCAACCAGTGTGCCAGCTCTTCTTTCTCCTGCCAACCAGAGAATAAACGCGATTTTAGCCGAATTTCTCAAATACCAATTCTTACTATTCATACATTAAAGTTTTTAACAATGAAGTGCCTGATAAAAAGGATTACTGTGATAGAGTAAATCATGTAATTACACTGTCTGACAGAGCAAATGCAACACCAAGAAGGAGTGGTCAGAACTTTATGCCAATTGCAGGGTAGACTGACGTCACTGAGGTATGCTCATGATGTGAAATGCGCCGCTGTGCTGCGCACGTAGCGAACGATAAATGGGACACGGCGTTGGCGAATGGCCCACTTCCTACCGTGATTTCTCAGCCGACAGTCATTGTAGAACGTGTTGTCGTGTGCCACAGGACACGTGTATAGCTAAGAATGCCAGGCCGCCGTCAACGGAGGCATTTCCAGCAGACAGACGACTTTACGAGGGGTATGGTGATCGGGCTGAGAAGGGCAGGTTGGTCGCTTCGTCAAATCGCAGCCGATACCTATAGGGATGTGTCCACGGTGCAGCGCCTGTGGCGAAGATGGTTGGCGCAGGGACATGTGGCACGTGCGAGGAGTCCAGGCGCAGCCCGAGTGACGTCAGCACGCGAGGATCGGCGCATCCGCCGCCAAGCGGTGGCAGCCCCGCACGCCACGTCAACCGCCATTCTTCAGCATGTGCAAGACACCCTGGCTGTTCCAATATCGACCAGAACAATTTCCCGTCGATTGGTTGAAGGAGGCCTGCACTCCCGGCGTCCGCTCAGAAGACTACCATTGACTCCACAGCATAGACGTGCACGCCTGGCATGGTGCCGGGCTAGAGCGACTTGGATGAGGGAATGGCGGAACGTCGTGTTCTCCGATGAGTCACGCTTCTGTTCTGTCAGTGATAGTCACCGCAGACGAGTGTGGCGTCGGCGTGGAGAAAGGTCAAATCCGGCAGTAACTGTGGAGCGCCCTACCGCTAGACAAAGCGGCATCATGGTTTGGGGACCGATTGGATATCTTTTAGGGAGGACGTGAGGAGGGGACTGGAGGGAGGACCCTCAAATATAATTAAAAACAAAGAGGAGCTGGAGCTCAGTGTGAGTTTCCTCACACGGACACTGGTTACCTCTTATGAATTAAACTGCCCTATTGTTAAGGCAAAAAGAGTAACAGGAAGCTTCAAGTGGAATAGTTATCTTGAACACCTGAGGAGAAATACACGAAGGCTCTGGAATAAATACAGGGAACTTCAGGATCAAGAAAGCCTAGATTCTTACAAAGAATCTCAAAGAAGGTACAAGTCAGAAGTCAAGAAGGCTTCTAGGAAATCTTGGAGACAATTTTGTGACTCCATTGAAAGTCAACATGAAGCGGCAAGGCTTCATAAAATTTTAACCTTGGATAGAAGGGCAAGGCTGGGCTCATTGGAGACTCCTTCTGGTGGATACACATCCACAGAGGGGGAGACCCTGAGCTTACTGCTTGATGCCCACTTTCCAGGTTCGGTAATCACGAATAGTGAGGTAGAATCGAGCGGATCCTTCAGACCCGATAAAAGTGGCTGGAGGGAAGCCGCAGAGATTGTTACCCCAAGAAGGGTTAAGTGGGCATTAGAATCCTTTGCCCCTTACAAAAGCCCAGGTGTGGATGGGATCTTCCCGGCGCTTCTTCAGGAGGCGGGGGGGGGTCCTTATACCATACCTGGTCAGAATCTTTAGAGCCTGTCTCACTATGGGGTACGTGTACTCCTTGTGGCGTCAGGCGAAGGTGGTATTTATACCTAAACCCGGAAGGTCTTCATATACTAGACCTAAGGATTATAGACCCATTAGTCTAACGTCTTTTCTACTTAAGACCTTGGAAAGACTGGTGGATAGACATATCAGGGAGAAAGTATTAAGAGACTTTCCCCTGCATTCTCATCAACATGCATATCAACCAGGGAAGTCGGTTGAGACGGCACTACACCAGCTGGTTTCTAGGCTGGAGAGTGCCTTGGATCAGCAACAACTTGCTATGGTTGTATTCCTAGATATAGAAGGGGCCTTTAACTATACATCTTTGGGCTCCATAGAACGTAGTCTAGAGAGAAGAGGAGTGAGCAGTATGCTCATAAAATGGATTATGGCCTCACTGCAGGGCCGTCAAGTTCTGTTTACTCTCAACGCTGTAATGTTGAGAGCTAATATAGACAGGGGGTGTCCACAGGGAGGAGTATTATCACCAACATTATGGTGTCTGGTAGTGGATGAACTACTTACCAGGTTAAATGTTGGAGGAATATACGCCCAAGGCTATGCAGACGACATAAGCCTGATGGCGGTAGGAAATTTCCCCAGTACGGTTTCCGAACTCGTACAGAGCTCTCTACGTAGGGTGGAAAGATGGTGTCACGAGACAGACTTGTCGGTTAATCCCGATAAGACGGAGCTCGTGGTATTTACCAGGAGGAGGAGGCTAGACGGACTGTCAGAGCCTTTCCTATTCGGACAAAAATTAGTTAAGACAACCTCGGTTAAGTACCTAGGGGTAATCCTTGAGCCAAGACTGAGTTGGAAGAAACATATAGATCATAAGGTGGATAAGGCTCGCAAGATTATGTGGGCCTGTCGCAGGGCCGTCGGGAAGACTTGGGGCCTAAGACCTAGGGTGGTCCAGTGGCTCTATATCTCCATTGTACGGCCCACGATCACCTATGCATCTATAGTCTGGTGGCCAGGCTCAGAGAGTAAAACTGTGAGCACCAAGTTAAACAGTGTCCAAAGACTTGCGTGTCTAGGAATAACAGGGGCACTGGATACTACACCATTATGTGCAATGGAGGCCATCCTAGGTTTTCCCCCCTTACATTTATATGTTAAGGTAATAGCGGGAATGAGTGCCTATCGCCTTTGGTCACTCGGAGGATGGTCCTTCAAAAACCCGAATAGAGGTCATGCCTCTATTCTTGCAAGGCTTCACCAGACTTGCCCTATGACAATGATGATCGGGGATCTGATGAAGCCTAGCTTTAATTTGAATTATAAATTCACAGTGGTGATACCCACAAGGGAGGAGTGGGCCGCGGACGCTGGGGCCCGTCTTAAGTCTGGGGGCTGTACATGGTACACAGATGGCTCGCGGACGGAGGCGGGCACAGGCGCCGGGGTCTGGGGGCCTAAGACAAGGCTCTCCCTTCCTATGGGTAAATATGCTACTGTTTTCCAGGCTGAAGTATACGCAATACTAGCCTGTGCTTTAAATATATGGAAAATGCCTGGACACAGAAGACACATCACTATATGTAGTGATAGCCAGGCAGCGTTAAAAGCACTATGTGCAGTTAAAACAACATCAAAACTGGTTTGGGAATGCCAAAGGATGTTAGATCAGCTGTGTGAGCTTAGCTCAGTTACCTTATTATGGGTTCCTGGGCACACAGGAATCAGTGGAAATGAAGAAGCTGACAAACTAGCGAAACAGGGCTCAATGGGTTCCTTCACAGGACCAGAGCCCTTCCTGGGAGTGTCACTCCGAAGTGTGAGACTGGCAATATCCCAATGGATAAACCAGTCTCACCTAGATATTTGGAAGAGGTTAACCATAGCAAGACAGGCACGTGAACTTATCAAAGGGCCTAGTCAAAGCTATAAAAAGGTCCTAATGAATTTGAATAGGACCAGAATGAGAATGGTAGTTGGACTGTTAACAGGCCACAATACCTTACAGAGACACCTACACATCATGAAAATCACCCAGGATCCGATGTGTAGAAGATGCGGTAAGGAGGAGGAGACCTCCGCGCATGTGTTATGTCAGTGCGAGGCTTTTGCAGGCACTAGACATCGATACCTGGGCTCACATTTTGTGAGCCTGGAGGACATCAGGAACGCCAAAATCCGGACACTGGTATCCTTTATAGGAGCACTAGGTCTGGACTAGGCAAACCCGTTCAAGGGGCACAAAGGGTCTTCATAGACCTACGTGTGGAGCTCTGCGAAAACAGGGCTCACCCATTTCTTATCTATCTATCTATCTATCTATGGTTTGGGGCGCTATTGCGTATGATTCCACGTCACCTCTAGTGCGTATTCAAGGCACGTTAAATGCCCACCGCTACGTGCAGCATGTGCTGCGGCCGGTGGCACTCCCGTACCTTCAGGGGCTGCCCAATGCTCTGTTTCATCAGGATAATGCTCGCCCACACACTGCTCGCATCTCCCAACAGGCTCTACGAGGTGTACAGATGCTTCCGTGGCCAGCGTACTCTCCGGATCTCTCACCAATCGAACACGTGTGGGATCTCATTGGACGCCGTTTGCAAACTCTGCCCCAGCCTCGTACGGACGACCAACTGTGGCAAATGGTTGACAGAGAATGGATAACCATCCCTCAGGACACCATCCGCACTCTTATTGACTCTGTATCTCGACGTGTTTCTGCGTGCATCGCCGCTCGCGGTGGTCCTACATCCTACTGAATCGATGCCGTGCGCATTGTGTAACCTGCATATCGGTTTGAAATAAACATCAATTATTCGTCCGTGCCGTCTCTGTTTTTTCCCCAACTTTCATCCCTTTCGAACCACTCCTTCTTGGTGTTGCATTTGCTCTGTCAGTCAGTGTATTTACCTTCATTATATCTAATAGATTTAAACTCTTTCCTAAAGTATCAAAAACTTTCGTGCTTCATTTTAGTTTATATTTTGTGTCTTTTATCACTTTATCTCTCTTTCTTTCTTAATCTGTTTACACTCCCCCCCGGCACTCAGCGAGGAATCTCACCTCTACCGCCTCAAGGGCGATGTCCTGGAACGTGAGACGTTGGGTCGGGGATACAACTGGCCCAGGCGGCCTCACCTGCTATGCTGAACAGGGGCCTTGGTGGGGATGGGAATATGGGAAGGGATAGACAAGGAAGAGGGAAGGAAGCGGCCGTGGCCTTAAGAGGTACCATCCCGGCATTTGCCTGGAGGAGAAGTGGGAAACCACGGAAAACCACATCCAGGATGGCTGAGATGGGAATCGAACCCACCTCTACTCAGTTGACCTCCCCGGGCTGAGTGGACCCCGTTCCAGCCCTCGTTCCACTTTCCAAATTTCGTGGCAGAGCCGGGAATCGAACCCGGCCTCCGGGGGAGGCAGCTAATCACACTAACCACTACACCATAGTTTTCTCTCTCTTACTTCATCAAAAATTTGTTTTGATTTTCGTCACGTTCAAAAAAGTGCAAATCATGAATTGTGAGCATCAGAACATCCAAGGAGTGTGTGGTGTGAAAGAGACTGTCTCCAACCAGCGCAAGCGTGCCAGTTCTTCTTTCTCCTGTCAAACAGAGAGTATAAGCAACTTCAGCCCAATTTCTCAAACATAGTGTTTTTATATAATTTTTACCTTTTTTACCGCCCTTATTTTATCGGACATTCTGATTTTAGTCAAGTTAAAAAAAATTGTGAATGTCGGAACATCCGGGGAGTTTATGGAGGGAAAGAGGCTGTTTCAGGTGATATTTTCTGTCTGCCATTTATGTAATTTCTTTCCTGTGTCTGTCATATGTATATAATATACTATTGTGTGACTTGTGAATTTTTAATGGTTTACTGGCTGTATGGTTGATTGGACCAAAAGCAAAATAAATTTTAAAAAATGAAAATCCGGACCTTAGTTGTTAGGCACCCAAACAAAAACGAGGGGCATGATGTGTGCAGGCTGAGGCTGCAGACCACATCCATCTGCTAAGCTCACCACCCTACAAGCCATACCTTCGCACCATTCATAACAAGGACTGGTTGCGTAAGGAATTGCGTTGCTAGCATCACTCATACCTGAGTCACTTTTATATTGACAAAGGCGAAGATCATTGTGAGACAGACAACATAAACCAGAAGATAAAGTGCGCTGTAAACACAATGTTTCACCAGAGATCGATTTTGGACTTGGGGGCAAAGTATTTGAATACAATGAAACACGACTGACGTGATCTTATGCAACAAGAAAGAGAACGAGATATATACTTCTTAGTACTGAAAATAAATTGAAAGGTAAATATAAAAGTTACAGAGGAGCTTGATTAGATCAGTACCTCAGCTGTTGGGTTTCCGCAGTGACAATTATTGTAAATCACGTGGTGACACGGAAGTAGGACGGTTTCAAAACTCCAGCAGAAAAATAAAACATAGTGACCCTAGGGACCGCAGAAAGAATTGGAATGGGCAAATCCTTTAGAAGGCTGCGCACGCATAGTCTCAAATGGTGTATCACGAGTTCGAATCTCGGCGACACAGATGGGATTTTCTAAAAGGAAAGAGGGTGACGGTAGAAGATATTCCCCAAGCCAATTCTTAATATTGAATCTGTATGCCCCGCAGACTCCATATATCACTCATCCCGGGGAAAAACCAGATAAGTTATCTTGTTAATTTCTATGTATTTATTGTTAATAATAATAATAATAATAATAATAATAATAATAATAATAATACTTGTATACGTCAGAAACGACCACAATTGGAACATCAGGCATCATAGAGACAGAAAAAATAGAACGTAAAATTCTCAGAAAAATATTTGGACCAATAGACAGAGATGGCATATTGAGGAAACGACCTACTAAAGAGCTGTACCAGCACACGGACAGACTCACAGACATGATCAGGAAACGCAGACTAACTTTTTATGGGCACATACAGAGAATGGACAGCAACAGACTTACAAAGAAAATCTTTGATGTAGTAAACAGTTCAAGCAAGAAAAATTGGTATCATGAAATAGAGGAAGACTTAAGGCAGGTGGGGATCAACAGGCAAATGATAGGAGACAGAAAAGAATTCAGAAACAAAATTAGGAATACAAAATTTACAGTAAATGAGAAGAAGAATAATACAGGAACATTGTAGACAGAACAAAGGAAACAGGAGCACAGCCAAAGGATGAAGAGATTTTGGGAAGAGAAGAGGAAGAAGAGAAAGAAGTGAAAATTGTGTCATCATGAGATATTCGAGTTCAAACACTGTCCATAAGGGCAAAAATGATATGAATAATAATAATAATAATAATAATAATAATAATAATAATAATAATAATAATAATAATAATAATAATAATAATAATAATAATAATAATAATAATAATGTTCTGGGCTATACGTCCCACTAACTACTCTTTTACGGTTTTCTAAGACGCCAAGGTGCCGGAATTTAGTCCCGCAGGAGTTCTTTTTACGTGCCAGTAAATCTACCAACACGAGGCTGACGTATCTGAGCACCTTCAAATACCACCGGACTGAGCCAGGATCGAACCTGCCAAATTGGGGTAAAGCGCCAGAACCTCAACCGTCTAAGCCACTCAACCCTGCTATTTATTGCTCATAAAAGAGGCTACAACCATATAAGTAAGTTTTAATACACTTTCTGTGGTTATTGTAGACGTGGACATTATCATATTGTAAATGAATTATCGGCAATGAATTTACACAGCTGCTTTTGTTACAGACGAGCTAGCAATACACAAATGTGACTTACACGCTTTGGTTTTCACTGGTCCACATAAGAAAATAATGCCTGGTCAATATAGGACACGTCAACTTAATTCAAGATCCAAAGAAGATACTGTACTTCATAAATATTTTGAATTAAACAAAATCCAACCAAAACCATGATTTAAAAAGCTGTTTCATACAAGGATGAATCGATGATTTCGTATTGTTACAAACAAAAAATTCTCCTGAGATCTTTAAATTTTTTACTCATCTTGTTACATGGGCGTCCATATGACAGTTTCTAGAGGGGGGCCCAAACCTGGGGGTACGTAGTAATTTTAATATTTTGGAAGATAAACCGCGATTTGTATTTTGCGGTAGAATAACCCACGGTATCCGCTGCCTGTTGGGGGTGGACGGTACTACCGCTTTTACGTAATACTGACTTTTAAATCATTTCCTTGAAAGGAAAGCACCTGACTACACTAGATTTTTGCCTTTCCCTGAGAGCTAGAGGGGGGCCGCGGCCCCACCTTGCCCCCGGGTATGGGCGCCCTTGTCTTGTTATTCCCTGGGATGAGTGATATAAATACATGAAAATGCTGAGGAAAAGAAATACAGAATACTTAGTTTACATTAGCTTGTTCATATCAGCTGAATACGGTTCGATAAATGCCAGCCCCGCGGTGTAGGGGTAGTGTACCTGCCTCCGGAGGTCCCAGGTTCGATTCCAGGCCAGGTGAGGGATTTTTACCTGGAACTGAGGGCTGGTTCGAGGCCCACTCAGCCTACGTGATTATTGATTACAATTGAAGAGCTCTATGACGGTGAGATGGCGGCCCCGTTCTAGAAAGCCAAGAATTAACGGCCGAGAGGATACGTCGTTTGGCTCCATGGCTAAATGATTAGCGTGCTGGCCTTTGGTTCAAGGGGACCCCCGGGTTCGAGGGTTCGATTCCCGGCCGCGGATTTTAACTTCGTCTCGTTATTTTCTCCGGCTCGGGGGCTGAGTGTTTGTGTTCGTTTTAAATGTATAAGTTCATTTCATCAAGTCAATTCACAATTAATAAGAAACACACAAAATTCAACAAGTCAATTCATAATTAATAAGAAACATACTCAATTGTAGCCAATTAAAAAAAGAGAGGATTCGTAGTGTCGACCACATGACACCTCGTAATCTCCAGGCCTTCGGGCTGAGCAGCGGTCGCTTGGTAGGCCATGGCTCTTCGGGGCTTTTATGCCATCGGGTTTCGGTTTTTACGGTTCGATAAAATATTTTCCACTAAATTCAGTACAATCTATTTTGTTCATATACAAAAGTTGCAGGAGGTTAGTTCCAATAATGTTTACATCAGCATTCCTAAACAGGCGTTCAGGTAGTAATTTTATAAGATAAAACCCTTCAAAGTAACAACATAATAACGAACCAGAAGAACACGTTCTATCTTGTCAGTGAAACGAGAGTGATGGTATAGCACAAATTCCGCTAGAAATGATGATAACTAACAATGATATATTTCTCTAACACATAATTTTCCTTATACTTATGTGGAACTTACCTATGGTGGACACCCTTCTTTAATGACCAGTATGAACAACACTCACCTAGAAAAAGTAAAAGAAAAGCATTACTACTTCAATACATAAACAATTTTATACATGGGTTTTTATTTTAAAACTTCTCAAACCATTTACTTAATTTCAATTGAATTTAAACAAAACAAAACAAAAAAACACGCCAATTTAGATATTGGCATTTCAAATGGCACCCCTCTATTTTTATACTCATTGTTTGAAATAGTATTCTTTTGTTAGTAAATTTCTTTCTCACATATTTTGTTTTCTGGCGTCTTGTTGTTGATCCTGTTCAATGCAGAGCTAGCTAGGATTCTTAAGTCGACTTCACGTGTGAAGCCTGAGCTTAGAGTCACAAGCAACCAGAACCTCAACTGACTATTTATTTGTGCTGCATCGTGAATTATTAAAAGCATCCATTATAACAGACAGTGCTGTAAATAATCTTGGTTTTACTTCACACCAATGTTAATCCTTTTTTTTTTTTTTGGAGTTCTATAAATGATGTGAAAATGTTGCTCATAGGGTCGGTTGGTGCATGCAGTTCAGTAGGCTTGGCAGACTGATGTGTAATAGCAACTTCTGGCTCTTCAGTGATGCCTGGGCCGCCTATGACAGCTTATGGTGGAGCTTTTTGGGAAGTATTTCAAATACAAATGTAAACTAGGGCGCGCTTAATTCCTTTTTAAACTTCCGCTTTGGAAATTTATTGGTGTCTGGAGCTATTTAATTACCAGGAAGGATGTGTTAATAAGTTAATAATCTCACGAGGTGAAACTCTTATCTCCTGCGCATGTATGTAATACGGTATTATGCACGCAGAGTGAAGCTGGATGAAAGGTTGATGATCAGGGCCAACAATCATACTGTGGTATTATTTCGTACTGTACAAAGGAATCTTTTAACTATTTTAATTCGTAATAATGGATATTATAATTCTTCTTTGTTTATTTTTCAATTGAATACATTTTCAATATAGTTCGAACATGTCAACTTCTTTTATTTCCATTAATCTTTAATTATTCCCTACCCGTGGGATATAATACAAGAATCCGTAAAACGTCAGAGATTTGCAAGACTCAGTAAGTATGTAGCTCGCCCATTTGATTTTCGCAAAGGGAAAAGTGATTTCAATTCTTTTTCTTCAGCTCTCTACTGTCATTTAAGCCTTCGTAAGTTGGGTTCACCTAAGTCTCCCTAACCCCACACATTTCTTTTTATGGAATTCAATATTGTATTTTGTATACGCAGGTACTTTAATTTTTCACTGTAATATAAGAGTTCAAAGTAAATATGTAAAATCTAAAATAAGCTTAATTAAGTTTAGTTCTACATCATTTTCCATCTCATTCGACTCACAGCATAAATCTCGGCTACAAAGACACTCGTTTACAATGACACTATCTTTGGATGTCGTTAGAAGCAAGTTCTACTGGATTTTGAAAAGATCAGTTTTGTTTAGAAATGTTTCAGATGGAACTTCCATTAAATTTAATTATGAATATTTTCTGTCATTACGGCTGAATGATGTAGGTGGGAGAAACCTACGCATTTTTATTGTAAATTCTTTCTCTATCTGGAGGCTGTCCGAAGATGAAGAACGCACAATACAGTGAATAAACAAATAACTCTAAAAATTAAAAATGATAGTAAAGTTAGGTTTACAAATAAAAAATAAAAATACAAAATTAATTAAAATTAACTAAACAAATAAATTAAACTTACAAGAGCCTACAACCTACAACATATGAAAATGTTAAGAACAACTTGATAAATAATTCCTACCAAACTTTAAAAAAAAAAGTATGGCTCGGAGTTTATCTTAATCCGATGAGTACAGGTGATATCTCAAAACTGAAAGCCTTTAGCCCCCAGTCCACGAGTTCATCAGTGCTGATTCCGAAGACTCTCATGATTTCCACCACCTTTTTGGAGATCGTTCCTCTGGCACCGAACATCACTTGAATATCCTCCAGTTATTTTTCTGTGTAATATCGCGCTGTAGGCAAATATATATGTTTCATTTCGTCGTCGATTTCAACTGGTTGAGTAAATGAGACTCTTTATCTTTTCGTGGGGTCTAAAATATTTTTACTGCATCTGATCTGAACCTGTGATCTTCCATTGCGAAGGCCAACACACTACGACTGACCAACAATAACATTACACTGACTGACTGACTGTTTACAATTGCAATTGTCTAAAAACTAAAAACAGTCAACGCAACGACGGGTACAGTAGATAGTATGTTGTAAGATCATTTCCCCTTACTCGCATCCTTCTCGAAGAATATTCGCATAACCTGGGTTAGGTCAACGTACGTTTAGCTCTTTTTTGTTTAATGTGCCCTCTCCTCCGTTTAAATTAACAATTACCACCACATCATGAAATCTCTTAATACTTCGCAGTAAATCGAGCAGGAGTGAGTAAATGGCAATAGCGACTCTTAATGAGCGTAACAAACGAGCTTTGTATTTTCAATGCTCAACCAGTTGCAGCAAACTACATCCAAGTTATGAGTAATTATCTAACAATATCTCTCGAGTTGGATAGCGGAACTGAGGTTAGTAGGAAAGCAGTAATTTATCTTCTTGGCTGATGACAGTTTATCGCACCCTCGTGATCTGCTCACATTTCCCACGTACCTCGACAAGTCACTTGACATGCTGAAGACAAACCCCCTTCTTCTGCAATCTCTGTCTCTCTATCACTTACCGTTTAAAATATGTTAGGTATGCCACACTCAACATGTCGTGCATTAATGTCTGCTCTCTTCAGACACTGTATAGTCTGGTACAACCTAAAATCTAGCCCTTCCTTATTCGAACTTTGGCACAGGTGAGCGAAAATATAAAGAACATCTTCCTGTGATAATCATCGATATCCTACCAAAACCGCTCTTATTAACACTCATACACTTAACAGAATATCCAAATGTATCCATGAAAATTTGCATATAAAACATAGATAAAAAGTTCTATATTACTTGCATGTCCAGTTCTCAGCTCGAAAACGGGTTGAACCACAACAGATCCACCATTAGTTGTCATAAGTAACCTAGGTGTCATTGAATGGAATCAAGGAGTGAGGAAGTTTCCCGTTTCTTTCCTCACTGAGCCAGAAGATGCTGTCACATAAAAGTCTGCCAAGCCCAATAAAATGCACACTCTAACAGACCCTACAAACAACATTTTCACACCATCCATCACAGGGATTGGCTGCTTCCCTCATATCTCAGTCACTTTCATACTGTCAAAGCCAAGGATCAGACTGAGACAGGTCAATGAGAGTAGCAACTTTGATCTAGTCCATACCACGGTATACAGAACCGCGTGTACATTGTATCTCATCAGCGATGAATTATGAGTTAGTACTTATATGGCATAATTGAAATTATTGGAAGGAAACTGGCACTCTGGTTGATATATGTTGGTGGCCAGGATAACATTTTGAAATCTTCATTGTTTTTTAAACCATTGTCGATTGAGACACAGTATAAATTGTTGACATGACACGACTACCTCACTTCTTTGTCTTCATGATGATCTTGTTGCTTGAGTCATCAGTCCATGGACTGCGCTCCGTAACACCCTACCTTGTGGTAATCTTTTCATTTCTACGTAATTACTGCATCCTACATCTGCTCTAATCTGTTTGTCATATTCATACCTTGGTCTACCCCTACCGTTCTTACCGCTTACAGTTCCCTCAAAAACCAACTGAACAAATCCTGAGTGTCTTAAGATGCGTCCTACCATTCTCTCTCTTCTTACGATCAAATTTCATCAAAGCGATCTCCTCTCACCAATTCGATTCAGTATCATTCGCGATTTGATCTAGCTATCTTACCTTCAACGTTCTTCCGTAACACCACATTTCAAAAGCTTCTATTCTCTTTCTTTCTGAGAGAGTTATCGTCCGTATTTCACTTCCATACAATGGCACGCTCCAGACGAGAAAGTCTTCAGAAACATCTTTCTAATACCTATATCAGTGTTCGAAGTGAGCAAATTTCTTTTGTTAAGAAAGGCTTTCCTTGCTTTTACTAGTCTGCATTTTATGTTCTCATTTCTACCATCGTTAGTTATTTTACTACGCAAGTAACAATATACCTTCCTAACTTCCTAATCGAATATTTTCTGCATCACCTGACTTCGTTCGACTGCACTCGAATACTTTTATTTTGGAGACCTATTTTCATCTTGTATTCCTTCCCCAAGACTGTTCATACCATTCATCAATTTCTCCAGATCTTCTGTAGACTCAGATATCAACGGCAAATCTAAGAGTTTTGATTTCCACTCCTTGGAATTTGATTCCCTTTTTCAATGATGTTAAGATTCGTGAGTGTTGTCGAAGTATGATCTACATAGCAGTATGTGCCCAAGCCGTATGTTCACCTCTGCGGGTTTGTTGCCTGACAACACCAGACTAATGTCCGGCTCCATGGCCAAATGGTTAGCGTGCTGGCCTTTGATCAGAGGGGTCCCGGGTTCGATTCCCGGCAGGGTCGGGAATTTTAACCATCATTGGTTGATTTCGCTGGCACGGGGGCTGGGTGGATGTGTTGTCTTCATCATCATTTCATCCTCATCACAACGCGCTGGTCACCTACAGGTGTCAAATCAAAAGACCTGCACCTGGCGAGCCGAACTTGTCCTCGGACACTCCCGGCACTAAAAGCCATACGCCATTTCCATTTTTTACCAGACTAATTTTATATTGTAACTACAGTACTTCTGATAATCAACGCTTGAACCTTACTATATAGAAATTATGCACCAGAAACTAGGCTTTAGCAGACGTGGTGAAATTGCTCTACCGATTCAAGGTATAGATTCAGTTCCGAAGTTCAAGTATGAAATAAAACATGCTTTCTACGATTAGTGATCACGAAGCTGTTTTTGTCGTAGTTAAAAATAAATGTGAAAGAAAGGAAGATATTAAAATTAGAACTATTAGGCAGTACCATATGGCTGATAAAACAGGCATGAGGGAGTAAAAAAAAAAGTAAATATGATCTGTGGAAAGCAATTGTTGAGGAATGTGAAAATAGATTTATACCTTTAATGGTGGCAAGAAATGGTGAAGATCCACTATATTATAACAAAGAAGTGATGAGACTAAGAAGGAGGTGCAGGTTGGAAAGAAATAGTGTTAGAAGTGGCTGTGGAAGTAAGGAGAAATTGAAGGAACTTACTACGAATTAGAATCTAGCAAAGAAGTCAGCTAAGGATAACATGATGGCAAGCATAATGGGCGGTCATACAAATTTTAGAGAAAAATGGAAGAATATGTATTGGTACTTTAAGGCAGAAACAGATTCCAAGAAGGACGTTCCAGGAATCATTAATGAACGAAGGGAGTGTGTCTGCGAGGATCTTCAAAAGGCAGAAGTATTCAGTCAGCAGCATGTAAAGATTGTTGGTTACAGGGATAACGTCCAAATAGAGGAAGTGACTAATACTAAAGAAGTATTAAAATTTACCTATGATAATAGTGACATTTACAGTAAGATACAAAATTTGAAAACTAGAAAAGCAGCTGGAATTGGTAAGATTTCTGGGGATACTCTAAAGACTATGGGTACTTACACTGACTGACAGAGCAAATGCAACACCAAGAAGGAGTGGTCAGAACTTTATGCCAATTGCAGGGTAGACTGACGTCACTGAGGTATGCTCATGATGTGAAATGCGCCGCTGTACTGCGCACGTAGCGAACGATAAATGGGACACGGCGTTGGCGAATGGCCCACTTCCTACCGTGATTTCTCAGCCGACAGTCATTGTAGAACGTGTTGTCGTGTGCCACAGGACACGTGTATAGCTAAGAATGCCAGGCCGCCGTCAACGGAGGCATTTCCTGCAGACAGACGACTTTACGAGGGGTATGGTGATCGGGCCGAGAAGGGCAGGTTGGTCACTTTGTCAAATCGCAGCCGATACCCATAGGGATGTGTCCACGGTGCAGCGCCTGTGGCGAAGATGGTTGGCGCAGGGACATGTGGCACGTGCGAGGGGTCCAGGCGCAGCCCGAGTGACGTCAGCACGCGAGGATCAGCGCATCCGCCGCCAAGCGGTGGCAGCCCCGCACGCCACGTCAACCGCCATTCTTCAGCATGTGCAAGACACCCTGGCTGTTCCAATATCGACCAGAATTTCCCGTCGATTGGTTGAAGGAGGCCTGCACTCCCGGCGTCCGCTCAGAAGACTACCATTGACTCCACAGCATAGACGTGCACGCCTGGCATGGTGCCGGGCTAGAGCGACTTGGATGAGGGAACGGCGGAACGTCGTGTTCTCCGATGAGTCACGCTTCTGTTCTGTCAGTGATAGTCACCGCAGACGAGTGTGGCGTCGGCGTGGAGAAAGGTCAAATCCGGCAGTAACTGTGGAGCGCCCTACCGCTAGACAACGCGGCATCATGGTTTGGGGCCTATTGCGTATGATTCCACGTCACCTCTAGTGCGTATTCAAGGCACGTTAAATGCCCACCGCTACGTGCAGCATGTGCTGCGGCCGGTGGCACTCCCGTACCTTCAGGGGCTTCCCAATGCTCTGTTTCAGCAGGATAATGCCCGCCCACACACTGCTCGCATCTCCCAACAGGCTCTACGAGGTGTACAGATGCATCCGTGGCCAGCGTACTCTCCGGATCTCTCACCAATCGAACACGTGTGGGATCTCATTGGACGCGATTTGCAAACTCTGCCCCAGCCTCGTACGGACGACCAACTGTGGCAAATGGTTGACAGAGAATGGAGAACCATCCCTCAGGACACCATCCGCACTCTTATTGACTCTGTACCTCGACGTGTTTCTGCGTGCATCGCCGCTCGCGGTGGTCCTACATCCTACTGAGTCGATGCCGTGCGCATTGTGTAACCTGCATATCGGTTTGAAATAAACATCAATTATTCGTCCGTGCCGTCTCTGTTTTTTCCCCAACTTTCATCCCTTTCGAACCACTCCTTCTTGGTGTTGCATTTGCTCTGTCAGTCAGTGTATTTGATTATTGTTTGCATGAAGGAGTTATACCAAATGAATAGAGGGTTGCTATAGTAGCCCCTGTATATAAAGGAAAGGGTGATACACATACAACTGAATTACAAAACAGTCAGTTTGACATGCATTGCATGTAAGCTTTGGGAAAGCATTCTTTCTGATTATATTAGACATGTTTACATAATTAATAACAGGTTTGATAGAAGGTAGTTTGGGTTTAGGAAAGGTTATTCTACTGAAGCTCAACTTGTAGGATTCCAAAAAGATATAGCAGATATCCTTGATTCAGGAGTTCAAATGGACTGTATCGCGATCGACCTATCTAAGGCATTTGATAGGGTAGATCATGGGAGACTACTAGCAAAAATGAGTGCAATTGGACTAGAAGAAAGAGAGTCTGAATGGGTGGCTGTATTTCTAGAAAACAGAACTCAGAGAATTAGAGTAGGCGAATCTTTATCTGTCCCTGTATTAATAAACAGGGGAATCCCTCAAGACAGTGTTATTGGACCTTTAAGTTTTCTTATATATATCAATGATATGTGTAAAGAAGTGGAATAAGAGATAAGACTTTTTGCAGATGATGTTATTCTGTACAGAGTAATGAATAAGTTACAAGATTGTGAGCAACTGCAAAATGACCTTGATAATGTTGTGAGATGGACAGTAGGCAATGGTATGAGAATAAAACGGGGTTAAAAGTCAGGTTGTGAGTTTCACAAATAGCAAAAGTCCTCTCAGTTTTAATTACTGCGTTGGTGGGGTGAAAGTTCGTTTTGGGGATCATTGTAAGTACCTAGGTCTTAATATAAGGAAAGATCTTCATTGAGGTAATCACATAAATATGATTGTAAATAAAAGGTACAGATCTCTGCACATGGTTATGAGGGTATTTAAGGGTTGTAGTGAGGATGTAAAGGAGAGGGCATATAAGTCTCTGGTGAGACCCCAAATAGAGTATGGTTCCAGCGTATGGGACCCTCATCAGGATTACTTGATTCAAGAACTGGAAAAAATCCAAAGAAAAGCAGCTCGATTTGTTCTAAGTGATTTCCGACAAAAGAGTAGCGTTACAAAAATGTTGCAAAGTTTGGGCTGGGAAGACTTGGGAGAAAGGAGACGAGCTGTCAGTGGAGAGGTGGCGTGGAATAACATCAATAGACAAATAAGTTGGAGTGGTGTCTTTAAAAGTAGGAAAGATCAAAAAATGAAGATAAAGCTGGAATTCAAGAGGACAAATTGGGGCAAATATACATTTATAAGAAGGAGAGTTAGGGATTGGAATAACCAAGGGAGATGTTCAATAAATTTCCAATTTCTTTGTAATCATTTAAGAAAAGGCTAGGAAAACAACAGGTAGGGAATCTGCCACCTGGGCGACTGCCCTAAATGCAGATCAGTAGTGACTGATTGATTGATAGACAGACAGACAGACAGACAGACAGATAGACAAATAGATAGATAGATAGACAGATAGATAGATAGATGTATTTATTTATTTATTTATTTATTTATTTATTTATTTATTTATTTATTTATTTATTTATCATACCTGCTCCACGATTGAAATTAGACGGGAAAGTGTCGTGTGTTCCGAGATCGAAAGTTTGAATTATGGCACTGACGATAGTTATCCTGAGTGTTGTTTCTTTCAAGTACCGGGCGAGTTGGCCGTGCGCGTAGAGGCGCGCGGCTGTGAGCTTGAATCCGGGAGATAGTAGGTTCGAATCCCACTATCGGCAGTCCTGAAGATGGTTTTCCGTGGTTTCCCATTTTCACACGAGGCAAATGCTGGGGCTGTACCTTAATTAAGGCCACGTCCGCTTCCTTCCAACTCCTAGGCCTTTCCTATCCCATCGTCGCCATAAGACCTATCTGTGTCGGTGCGACGTAAAGCCCCTAGCAAAAAAAAAAATTCTTTCAAGAAAATAATAGTTCAATAACAAATTTAAGTCCCAGAGTATCGAATGAAATTCCAAACGAGCGCGCAGAGCGATTCATGTAACATACTGTAGGTGGCTTTTAACACTCTCATTTTTTTTTTTTTTTTTGCTAGTGGCTTTACGTCCCACCGACACATATAGGTCTTATGGCGACAATGGGTTAGGAAATGCCTAGGTTTTGGAAGGAAGCGGCCATGGCCTTGATTAAGGTACAGCCCTAGCATTTTCCTGGTGTGAAAATGATAAACCACGGAAAACCATCTTCAGGGCTGCTGACAGTGGGATTCGAACCCCTTATCTCCCGGATGTAAGCTCACAGCCGTGCGCCCCTAACCACACGGCCAACTCGCCCGGTCTCTCATTTTTGTTTGGTGATAACTGCGAACTTTCAATAAGTTCCTGTACATACCTACAATATATGTGACAGAATTGTTTGCCCTCAAAGTAGATGCTGAAATTGACGTCTTTCTGCCTGTATATGCATCCGTCTCCGTCGTCACATGTTTTTTGGCAGTTTACTGCAATGCCTCTGGTTCAATATTGTTTTCAGTGAAAACATTTTTCTTCAAATCTTCAATTCTTGGCCGATTACGATATACTCGATCTAAAATTTAAGCCCACAAGGAAAAATCTGGTGGCGTGAAGTCAGGCGATTTTGGAGGCCGTCACGTTTGTGAAATCAACGTATGGACATCGGCGATATCACTCGTATGCTTCTAATTGAACTCTCACCATTCTAATGTCGTTTAAACCAAAACCCGCCAGAATCAATGCAGTAGGAACAAAGATATCACACACTGCATACCAATCACTCTGTACTGTAAGTTGTCCCCTTTCTATAGTGAATACGAATTTTGAGTCTTTGAATTCAGAGAGGCGAAGCAGAAACGCAGGGGGCGGGGGGATCAATAGACAGCTAGAACACAGTCTTATCAGCTGGATGAATTAGTTGAGATTGCAAGAGAACTGGGAGTCACCGAACAGGCTACGAACTGGAGAAAAAAGATGAAAGAATAGTTTGCGGAATTGGGCCCTTTCCAATGGTTAAGTCGGGTGTTAGTGCTGAGGAGAAGAAATATTTATCAGTATTCTCCGAGTCTTTCACCTGTTCTCTCAAGGATCTACTGTTGGCACACGGGGCACTACGGGAAGAAGATTATTTAAAGGACTAAATTTTATAGCGTTCCGTTCCGTTTTAATTCTCTGAATACAATACTTGTATCAATCTTGTAAATAAATATTTAATCTGCAAGTTACTGTTCTTTGACTTCTAACACGAGTAAAAAGAACTTTCAAAAATTCAATCTATTTTTCTACATGGTTGCCATCTTCACTTCACCCTGCAGACTAGGCCGTGCTGTCAGGTTGACACACGCATTTCTCTTTTAGACTGGTGACGACATTTCCTTTTCTTGTTGAATATTCACCTTTTCTACTGTTACAGGCAGAAATGGCCTTGCTGGCCAGCTGGTGAATGCAGAACGAAAACAAATGCTCCCTGAAATTTACGGAATTACCAGCCTTACAATGCAATGAAATAGAACAATGGGAAAAGGAATCAAGTATGACCGTTTGGTACAATTAACAAAGCATCTAATAAGGCACAACGGTGAAGACTGCCGTCACACCACTTGGCTGGAATGCAGGAAGCTGATGGAACACTAACCATAGTCAATGCTTAGGGAATTCCCAACTATCACCACTGGGCGGTTTTCAGTGACGTGATTCATTACCTTTCACCACAGAAACAACTAATTATTCGCAGCAGCTAAGACGCACATGAGAACGATTTAATTATACCGAACACATTTACGTGATTTAATTATACAATATCATTTTTTTGCTAGTGGCTTCACGTCGCATCGACACAGATAGGTCTTATGGCGACGATGGGATAGGAAAGGCCCAGGAGTTGGAAAGAAGCGGCCGTAGCCTTAATTAAGGTACAGCCCCAGCATTTGCCTGGTGTGAAAATGGGAAACCACGGAAAACCATCAGGGCTGCCGATAGTGGGATTCGAACTCACTATCTCCCGGAAGCAAGCTCACAGCCGCGCGCCCCTAACCGCACGGCCAACTCGGCCGGTTCTTTATTTTATACTAGTATGAAAGGCGAAAGCCTCTCTTTGACAGGCTTACTATGTGAAAAATATAACTGGAGATTTGAACACGTTAAGTAGTTACGGTACTGTAGATATCGTTCTCTATAGCCGAAGAGAGGGCCGTGAGCCCTAACTTCGCCACATACAAAGGCATAAAATAAATAAATAATAAGTAACATTTCGAAGCAGGCAGTACGATTTACTTCACTTACGCCAGTAAATGAAGTTAATGTGCAACAAAATGGCAGTCTCACCTAACTGAATGAGAGGCATTTTATCCTTAAATGAATGCACGGTATACTAACTGTTAAATATGAACAACAATGAGCAGAAATGCAGCGGGCCGGTACTGTGGTTGCCGGATATTTGCGGTGACCAAAATGAACTTGTGCCCTCTCACAGAAATATCCAGCGTTCACAGGAGATTTGCGGTCCCCGCAGAAGGGGGTGGGCTTCATTATCTTAATCTTCAAGTATCCCCGCTAACCTGCCTGGGCTCCTGCTCGCTCGTTCTAGATCAGCATTCTTTCCCACGCATTTTTTAATGACTTACACCTTAAGTCACAAACACAATTCTATATTGAAACTTCCTGACGTAGGTATTTACTTCTGTGTGCTGCAATGGAAGTGACAGTTAAGAATAAGGTAAATCGTTGCGAACAGTATAATGGTTATATGTACAGAAAGTATAGGGAAAGTCAACGTAGATTCGTCACCTAGGCCTTCTCCTTCAGACAAACTGTCCATTACACTTTCCAATACAGCACACAACAGTAAATACTTACAATAGGAAGTTTCGATATAGGATGATATTTGTGACTGAAGGTATCAGTCTCTAAAAAATGCGCGCGAGAGAAAAAATAATCTGGAATGATCGAGCAGGAGCCCAGGCAGGTTAGCGGGGGTACCCCGAGATTATGCTAATGAGACCCACCCCATGCTGCATTGACCGCAAATCTCCTGTGACTCCTGGGTAATTTCTGTGAGTGGGCACAAGTACATCTCGGTGACCACACATATCCAGACACCGGCACTGTTATCGTCAGCACAGCATCCACTTCAGAATATCGAGCGGCAGGGCACTCCGTCATGGCATCATAGGACATTGAGTTGAGGCTGTCTAGTACAGAAGTCACCCTGTCAAAGATGAGTAGGCAACAACAGCTAGTGACAGTACATCAAATTTGATCTTTTTTAAAGTCGATGCATCACCGTTGCATCAGCACTGTGTACGTGCTAATTCGAAACAGAATGAATAATTGTCCAGAACTTAATTTAAAACATACTATATGGTAATTTAATTTTAATTTCGTGTGGCTATTTCTAGCCGAGTGCAGCCCTTGTAAGGCAGACCCTCCGATGAGGGTGGGCAGCATCTGCCATATGTAGGTAACTGCGTGCTATTGTGGTGGAGGATAGTGTTATGTGTCGTGTGCGAGTTGCAGGGGTGTTGGAGGCAGCACAAACACCCAGCTCCTGAGCCATTTTATAATATGGTGTTTACCAAACATGTGGAGCTAATTAAAAGTCACATGCTTGCTTATTGCACTCTGCCGGTACATCGTGTGTGTACCTTGTTATGTCCTGTAACACTTGGCCGAGATAAAGGAGAATGTGAAGTTGAACTGTCCATTCCGGAATTAATATTTCAACTCCGCTGAATGGTAAGGTAAGCTTAAACCTGCATTCATTACGAGAAATGAGATCAAGAACTTGCGTGTTGCAGGTCGTTATTTAAATTAAACGTGTAGATTAAGATAATGTATTTAATTCTAACCAAAAAGGTAGGAATATAAATATTTCGTATGCAGGAAAAATTCTAAACAACCACAGGAGACTAGGACGAGTTATTTCAACCGTACAACCGTATTTCTTTGTTTGCTGTTGTTATCGTCCCTGACAAGGGGTTCGAACTATCCTAATTATTATTATTATTATTATTATTATTATTATTATTATTATTATTATTATTATTATTATTATTATTATTATTATTATTATTATTATACTAGAGTCGAAAACATACAAATTTACAGTTAATGTACAAGTCAGTTTGAAGTACAGAAAACGTAACATGTGAAATCATATTATACACATGTCCAGTATTTTGCAATGTCCAATCCACTCGGAGTGACTGTACAAGATGTTGGGCACAAAGGGTTTGTGATTTGTTCTTGTCCACATTCACACCTTGCGTCACATGTACTGAACACCCATTTCTTCAAGTTATCCCTGGTCAGGAGCCGAATGTACGCATGCATGCTGAGAAACCGGATGCTGCTAAGGGCAATAGCGCAATCGGTTGTCGACCTTCTGTCCCAAAGATAGTGAGTTCAATTCTGGCACGTAAAATAACTCGTGCAGAACAAAATTCCGGCACGCTATCCCGGCACTGTTGGTTAAAAGTTTAAAATATAAGACATCCCGGTCATTATATTAACTGGCTCGTTTCGTCAAGGTAGACATTTTACATTTTACGTGCCAGAATCGAACTCACTATCTTGGAGACAGAAGGTCGACAACCGACTGCGCTAAGCAGCATCCGTTTTCTCAGCATGCATGCTTACATTCGGCTCCTGACCAGGGATAACTTGAAAAATGGGGGTTCAGTACAAGTGACGGAATAAATAAATAAATAAATAAATAAATAAATAATGGAGAAACAAGTGAGAGTGCCGGGTTGAGTGACTCAGACGGTTGAGACGCTGGCCTTCTGACCCCAACTTGGCAGGTTCGATCCTGGCTCAGTCCGGTGGTATTTGAAGGTGCTCAAATACGTCAGCCTCGTGTCGGTAGATTTACTGGCACGTAAAATAACTCCTGCGGGACTAAATTCCGGCAAGTCGGCGTCTCCGAAAACCGAAAAGAATTTAGTGGGACGTAAAGCAAATAACATTATTATTATTTTATCTAGTGAGAGTATGCAGTGAGACTGATGATGTCTGCTTGCTTAAAGGGGCCCAAAATCTAGGTGATCGGCCTGTAGTGAGATTGACTCACTTAAGATGAAATACCTGGGTAGAGATTCCAAAGCAAACATAGAAAGAATTGAAGTCCATACAAGTGTAAAAATTATTAAACGAAGAGTGGATCGCACTGGGATAACAGCAATTCTTCTGTTTTGTATTTTTAACAAATGTGGCAAAAGAAAATAATAGAAATTAAAACAAGCACTAACTTTACCAATAAAGGGTAGGATGCGTCTTTGTCCTAGAATATAGCCTAATATAGCACTGTTTTTTTTTTTTTTTTTTTTTGCCAGTTGCTTTACGTCGTACCGACACAGATAGGTCTTATAGCGACGATGGAACAGGGAAGGGCTAGGAGTGGGAAGGAAGCTATTTTTTTTTTTTTTTTGCTAGTTGCTTTACGTCGCACCGACACAGATAGGTCTTATGGCGACGATGGGACAGGGAAGGGCTAGGAATGGGAAGGAAGCGGCCGTGGCCTTAATTAAGGTACAGCCCCAGCATTTGCCTGGTGTGAAAATGGGAAACCACGGAAAACCATTTTAAGGGCTGCCGACAGTGGGGTTCGAACCTACTATCTCCCGAATACTGGATACTGGCCGCACTTAAGCGACTGCAGCTATCGAGCTCGATGTATAACATCTAGGACAAACAGTGATAATTTGTAAAATGGGTATGAAGAAGAAGAAATCTGTTAAGTGTGAAATTTTAACAAAAAATAATTATGTCCGGCTCCGTGACTACATGGTTAGCATGTTGACCTTCAGTCCAAGGGGTTTCCGGGTTCGATTTCCGGCTTGGATGATGATTTTAACCTTCATTGGTTAATTAATCTGGTGTCGGGGTTTGGATGTCTATGTCGTCTTCAATATTATATTTCATCCTACGTAGGGCCCCATCCTTACAGATGCGCAGGTCAGCCATGGACGTCAACTCTAAAGACCTACACCGGGTTCTCTGAAGGGCACACATTATTATTATTATTATTATTATTATTATTATTATTATTATTATTATTATTATTATTATTATTATTACAGCAATAATAAAAAGCAAATCATATTCTCTTTAGTGCTTTCATGTAGTGTCAACCTCTATCCACATACTGAGGTGATGGCAGTGGTGATTATTGTTTTAAGAGGAAGTACAACTAAACCAGTCTCTATTAACACTAATAAGGGCCGTTTTCCCCAAATGAGTTTAAACTAGGTTTATTTTAATCTGGTTTAAGTCTGAGTTTAAACTAACATTCATTTTCCCCATATTGGTTTAAACTTTGTATCAAGTTTAAACCTGGCTCAGAGTTAAACCTTCTATATTGTTGGTTTAAACTGCTGTTTATATTCAACCTTCTTGACATTTTATTAACGTATCTGTGATTTTCCTAACAGAAGGGTTAGTTTTGACTACCAGTACTGCAGCACTTTAATGAAAAACGTACTAAAATTATAACCTAGTATTAGCATTAGAAAAATGGGAGAATTTATTGAAGTCTTTGGTTAAATAGGAAATAATTTTGATGTGCAAGAGAGGTTAAGAAGCCGCGTTCCAACAAAAGTTTACAATCTTGGAAAATCGGATGTAACGGAGTTCTTTGATGGATTTATAATTCATAAGCGAACAGCAAGGATTGTCTAGTATCGAAGAAGGATTCATTTAAAACGTCAACTGCACGAAATAATGCTATTTCGCTAGAAGCAATGATTCTGGTTGCTTTAAGATATGATGCGCAGGCATTTTTTTCATTAACAACGGGGACCACAGACCTTAAATTGCAGTCTCCATATAATATTATATACTGTAAAATACTGTTCGTGGTATGAATACTGTAATGTGAAGCATAAAAATATTCGTACATAAGTCATGTAATACATCCGCTCTTCATGCGGTACGTGGTGGCTGTGGTCGTTAAAGCGTGAAGTCAACATCGTCCGAATCCGTGACAAGACGGTTCGAATCTTATTTGTCGAAAATATTTTTACCATCAGAATGTTGACCGGCACGGTAGGAGAGGCGGTGGTATACAATTTCTAATCGTTAGATTATATATTTATAGGATCAGAAAAACAATAAAGTATTTCATACTTGCTAGTAAACTTGTAATAGAATAGATTATAGTTAAGAATGTTTCATCGTAGCCTATCTATTGCCAGCATACCAGCAATAGAAATATTAATGCTATAGGGAGAAGAGTATTATGCATACAGTACGACATATCGCGAACTTGGTTATGTTATAAACGAATATGGAATCAAGTAATACATCTCCAAATAATACATCCTCAGTGGTCTGTCTGCTGGATCCAAGGTTTGTGAGATTGATCCCGGCCGAGGGCGATGGATTTTGATAGGAGATAGATCCCGAGCATGCTTGGAATTTGTTTACTTGAAATTCACATAAATGTTGATTTTCTGAGGAAAGGAATACCGTAGGCCTATTGCTGAAAGACCAGGATTTTAATATTTCAACGTTCCCGTGTGTTCCGTAAGACAATAGACATCAAAAGACACGTATTAGGCCCACGGTACTTGTTTATGGTAAAGCATGACAGAGAAAAATAAGAAATAAAAGTGCGTTCCAATAAATTGTAGACAGCAATAGGTAGAATTATATGACACAACACTTCGCACAAATGTAAACAATTTATTTATCAGTAAAGCTAATATCCCGCCGAATTTGTTCTTTATTCACTACGTACGATAGCATTAATTCGCCACAAACAGCTGATATTATTACAAAAATGTCGGTCATTGAATTACTTGGCTCTGATTGGCCAATTCCAATCGACCATGCCTTCGACTATTCCTTCAGTGCAGCCAACGTTAGCGCCAACGACAGCTCGCCCGTTTAAACTAAACGAGTGTCAGAAATTGGTGGAGAAAATGGACGCAACTTTAAACTAGGTACTAAAGTTAAACGGGTTTAATTTATACCAGGTTTAACTCGATTTGGAGAAAATGGCCCTAAGAGAGAAAAAAATGGAAGTGATCCGACATTTCGACAAATGAATGAGAAAGTCCACGAAGTGCGTGAAAATGAAAGACTCCTTAGTACTCCATACGCCCGTCGGGGCCGGAAAAGAACAAGAGTTGACCAAGGGAGGTCGAATAGGATAGATGCAAGTGAGGAGCCTGACAAGTGGCCTCCACATACTGACGCCTTACAGTTAGCGTGGTGACAGCACTGACGTTGGAGTTCTGGACACAGGCTTGTGACAAAACGACAGCGAACGCCACCAGTGGCTGCTTTTGACAACGGTGATCTAAACAAGCAACGGATAACTGAGTGCTAGGATCAATGAACAATTTTATTCTGAAAAGGAAGTGAAGTAAAATATAGCAATGGCACGAAATGGATTTGCGAAAATAAAGTTCAAACTCAATCTAAAAATCAGAAAAGGTTTGCACATAGAAGCAGAATAAGGAGAAGATATACCTCCAAATATCTTTTTTTTTTTTAAAGTACCCTTCAGTGAATGTTGAATTTTTACAACCGCATTGCGATCGAGATCGACTTTCAACCTATCAGATCGTGTTGAAGTCTATTATTAGAAAGCGCAGGTCATTTAAGCCGTGTAATTGGAGTGCGTGTTGAAGAATATGTACGTATAACACGATCTAATAGGTTGAAAGCCGATTTCGAACACCCTTCAGTAATCAGCGTGCTGGTCTTTGGTCAACAGGGGTCCCGGTTTCGATTCCCGGCAGGGACGGAAATTTTAACCAGAATTGTTTAATTTCGCTGGCACGGGGACTGAGTGTATGTGCTGTCATTTCATCCTCATCACGACACGCAGGTCACCTGCACCTGGAAAGCTGAACTTGTCCTCGGACATTCCCGGCACAGATGTTATCCGTAGCCTAATTTTTCATAACCAACACATTCCGATTAGAATCGCCTATGTTGTCCGGTCTGAGAAGAGGATACCTGAGTGGAGAATGAATGCATACCTCTGAAAAAAACACATCCACTTACTGGAAAAACGTTATAATATGTAGGCCTGCTGTATAACAAAAATATTATTATTCTTTACGATGAGGCCTGCTAGGGACCACATGTCAGTTTCAATTCATCCTTCCTTTTTGATTCCTCTTCCGTACTTTCCAGTATTCCTTCATCATTGCACTATGCTTTATTCTTCTCTCCTCCGACTACTTTGGATCAGGTTTCCTTTTTATACTTCCTTGGAATCCTTCAATTCTTAAAACATTTTTTAATAATCTATCTCTCTATAATTTTATTTTTTTTGAAATCGTGTGCGGCTCCATGGCTAAATGGTTAGCGTGCTGGCCTTTGGTCACAGGGGTCCCGGGTTCGATTCCCGACAGGGTCGGGAATTTTAACCTTCATTGGTTAATTTCCCAGGCACGGGGGTTGGATGCATGTGCTGTCATTTCATCCTCATCATAACGCGCAGGTCGCCTACGGAAGTCAAATCAAAAAGACCTGCATCTGGCGAGCCGAACTTGTCCTCGGGCACTCCCGGCACTAAAAGCCATACGTCATTTCATTTCATTTCATTTCGAAATCTTCTTGACCTCTTCTTTCCAACTGGTTGTTGACTTTTTCTCCCAAAGGTATCTGAATATCTGTTTTGTCAATCTGTTATAATTCATTCTACAGATATATAAAAAAATAACATCCTTTTTCTTATTGCTTCTGTTATATTTTCTATGTTCTGGTATATTTACTTATTACTTCTTAATTTCCATTGTTCTGTTCTTTTCACTGCACCTTAGATTTTTCTCATGATTCTTTTTCCTATTACTTGCAATATAAACTAAAGGCCAAAACTAGACATTCACTTGCGTAAAGACATTCTAGTGTCACCACTGTACTGTAGTGTCATATTTTAAGATAAAACATTTCTTCTTGTAAAATGTCTTATTCATGCAATACGCTTTTTCTTGTATAGCAGATTTTTCTAAACCATTTTCTGGAATATTTCTATATATTATATTAAATCTAACAACAAATTCCGACACTAGGCGTACAAGATTAAATACTACATATTGCGAAACGATTCTGGAAATGAAATAAAATAAAATAAAGGAGGTTTGTGATTATAATATGCCTTCATGTTCTGTGTTAAAGACACGAGACCGTATAATACGATACCCACGTCATTCATTTTAATATATTCTCTGTAATCCAGAGAGAGAAGGCGTCAAGTCTATTATTAGAAATACAGGCCATTTAAGCCGTATAATTGGAGGGGCTAAACATAGAATACTTCGTGGAACCCGTAACTTTTCCCCTTTCATCCCTCTACCTGACCCAACCCTCACTCATCCTTCCCCCATTGTCTTCAATTGTAATGTTTACTCACTGGTCTATTTCATTATATTTTCGGAGAAATTCTTAATGGTGAAGGGCTTAAACTATTTCAAGGGCTATAAATTACTTTAAGCTAACGCTTGTAATCTCTCCCCCGAGCGAGAGACAGCATTCCGTGAAGTGCAATGCCCACCAAACAATTGAGTCAGCCTGCCTCCCTAAATTACTGGAAACAGGACAGTGGCTCTCCATGCAGCGGCATACGCAAGGGGGGTTGGGGTTCCGCGTTTAACACCCTCCCCTCCTTGAAAATTTGAACTTCCTTTCTATTTGAAATATAAAACAGCATCGACAAATGTTATTAGTTGAATGTCTTCGTTAGTTTCTCACAAAGACAGTAACACCTGCGACCAATAATAATAATAATAATAATAATAATAATAATAATAATAATAATAATAATAATAATAATAATAATAATAATAATAATGGAATTTGGATGAAAAAGAAACCACACGAAATTTTTCAATTCACAGAAAAAATCACAGATACCATCAGAAAGAGACGACTAAAATTCTACGGACACCTACACAGAATGGATAACAACAGGCTGACAAAGAAAATTCTACCGGGCGAGTTGGCCGTGCGCGTAGAGGCGCGCGGCTGTGAGCTTGCATCCGGGAGATAGTAGGTTCGAATCCCACTATCGGCAGCCCTGAAGATGGTTTTCCGTGGTTTCCCATTTTCACACCAGGCAAATGCTGGGGCTGTACCTTAATTAAGGCCACGGCCGCTTCCTTCCAACTCCTAGGCCTTTCCCATCCCATCGTCGCCATAAGACCTATCTGTGTCGGTGCGACGTAAAGCCCCTAGCAAAAAAAAAAAAAAAAGAAAATTCTAAATCTAGCTCTAACCCTGAAAATCCGCAACAATTGGTTAGCATAAATTCATGAAGATCTACAAGAAATGGGTATTGAGGACGAAACCATTCAAGATAGAATGAAATTTAGAAGCTTAGTAAACAAACATAAATTTGCAGAGAAACCAACAAGAAAAAATACAGGCTGGACAGAAACACGCAGAAAGGAACACAGTGAAAAAAATGAAGAAATATTGGGAAGAAAAGAAGAAGAAACATTGTGCAAAATAAGTTCAAACGCGCTCCACAGCTGGGCACAACGAATCAAATAATAATAATAATAATAATAATAATAATAATAATAATAATAATAAAGACACGAGTTTAAGTCATTTTGCTTTGCCTGCCTTTTTGAATAGTTTTATGAATATGTAATAGGAAGCGCGTTAAGGTTTGCCTCAGTTCGTAGTCAGAATTCATCCATTCTGACGTCATCATGACGTCTGTTAGGTCAAAATCTACCCACACGTTGTATATTCACTTTTTTATCCTGCAGTTCTTGATGTAAAGCTTGGTATTGTGTCGTAGAAGGCAATGGTATTTTTTAATCGCAGTTCTTCTACTGTATATAGAAAGGTTATCTTGTGATGTTAGGTTAGTCTCGAACGAGCGTTTCTTGCCAGGCAGAGAACTTTTTTAAGGTACATGACCTTCACTCTTTCTAGTATAGCTAGGTTATCCTTCGATAGGTGTTCCCAGATATGTCTAAGACGTAGGGCCTATGTCATGATGGGGTCTGTTTGTACGTAGACTTTTTTTTTTCTCTTAGCAGTATTAAAGTTATTAGGAACGGTCTGCATCTGTTGAATATATTTGGACGCTGGGAAAGGCTAGAGAATGAAAGAGTATCTGGCAGGGAATAGTATCAAATACACTATAGACAATACTGGACACTTCCGTATTCTCCCGCACTAAACTGAGATATGTTGACAGCGACGCACCTGGTGGCCTGACCTTAAACATCAGCCGGCAAGGTTGCATGTTAAAATTGACTGAAACAATGAAGGTAAATGATGATTTTTGCCTTGTTCTACTACGAAAGTTGAATGTTAATACTGACAAAAATAATGAAACACAATAATGATTTCATTTGTCCGAATCCTTGGCTGATTGGTCAACGCTGAGGCCTTCGGATCAGAAAGTCCCGGATTCAATTCCCTCCCCGACTGGGGATTTTAATCGCGTCTAATTCATTATTCAGGCTCTGGAACTAGGTGTTTGTTCCAACACGTCTCTCTTAAACAACACGCTATACTTCCAAAAAACACAGAAACTTGCAATATTGATTACTAGACTTCGGATTTTCAGGTGCTTAAATGTTATTTTAGCTGCCTAAAGTAGACTCTGAAATAGGTTCTAAAATATTTTTAGACAACTTCAATTTTACGTACGGTATTTTAATATGCATTAATTAAAATACCGTATTTATTTTGCAAAATTGATAATAAATCCATAGGGGAAAATATTAAAAAAAGTTTCACACACTTTTTTGCTGCAAACGTCACAGAATATAATTTTACCATCCGATGCGAAATAGGGAAACTCCTGCAACCAATTTTTAATCAAAGACGAATTGGAAGATGACATTTTCGGAATAATTCGTAGTTTATAGTGTACCGAGCTCAATAGCTCGTCGCTTAAGTGCGGCCAGTGTCCAGTATTCGGGAGATAGTGGGTTCGAACCCCACTGTCGGCAGCCCTGAAGATGGTTTTCCGTGGTTTCCCATTTTCAGACCAGGAAAATGCTGGTGCTGTACCTTAATTTAGGCCATGGCCGCTTCCTTCCTAGTCCTAGCCCCTTCCTCTTCCATCGTCGCCACAAGACCTATCTGTGTCGGTGCGACGATGGGATAGGAAAGGCCTGGGAGTGGGAAGGAAGCGGCCGTGGCCTTAATTAAGGTACAACCCCAGCATTTGTTTGGTGTGAAAATGGAAAGAAAAAAAAAACAGTTGTACAAGCCCTGTTGTCTTATCTGCTAATTCGTTCCTATATTTTCTTTTATTAACAAATCCGGGTACTTTTTGGTGTCTGTATTTTGCCCCCGCTAAGTAGAACATTCAACCAAAGACCTGGCCAATAATAATAATAATAATAATAATAATAATAATAATAATAATAATAATAATAATAATAATAATAATAATAATAATAATAATTTGTGTTAAAAGTCCTTTTCAACTGCTGTTGACTTCAAGATACACCGAAGTGCCAGAATTTAGCCCCCAAATGGTATTCATTTTTTGCTAGTGGCTTTACGTCGCACCGACACAGATAGGTCTTATGGCGACGAAAAGGGTATTCTTTAACGTACAAGTCAACTTACTGACATCTACTTAGGATTTAAGCACTCTTAAATTCAACTGCCTACGCCGGGTTTCGACCAGGGGATCTTGGACTACGTTTCTAACCAACTAAGTTACTGAGCCAGTTTTGTTGGTTTAATTGTGAACCGTGCTGTGCGTTTCACAAGAATGAGTAACATTTCTCCAAGACGATGAAGAAATGAACAAATTGCACATGGAGTGGCAATAACAGTAGAACAAACACCCTGAGTTGTCGTTTTCATGTTCTGATAGGTATTTGAGATTTCACCAGCTAATAGCGTGACATGTACTTCAGTGTAGTAGCTGATCGACTGCACCGCTAGTGACGGCTAAGTAGCCTGCTTCTCTGTCCAGAGTACCGAGCACGGCGCGAGTCTATACTACTACTACTAATACTACTACTGTATACTACTACTACTAATAATAATAATAATAATAATTCGACTCTTTGGCTGAATGGTCAGCGTTGAGGCCTTCGATTCAGAGGGTCCAGGGTTCGATTGTCGGCAGGATCGGGGATTTTAATAGCGTTTGATTAGTTTTTCTAGCTCGCGACTAGGTGTTTGTGTTTGTCCGAACACTCTATCACTTCATATTCAGACAACACACCACGCTGTAATCCACCACAGAAACACGCAATAGTGATTAAATCGCTCCACATAGGGTTGACGTCAAGAAGAGCGTCCGGTCGTAAAACGGGACCAAATCTACATATGCAACACAGTTCGCTTTAAATAATTTTTATTTACGCTGGATAAAATCGTAGTTTAGGGAAAGGCGGCTAAACTTTATTTTTTTAAATACCTATGTTATTGGTCCTATCGAAAAGTATTACATAACAAAAGTTATAAAGAATACAAGTTCCAATCATTCATGTCTTGTGCAGTTTTATTATACGTACTATGATAATAGAGTTCATGAATTTAGACTTTTGTTAGTTAGTCCATATCAACGCCGGGCATTGTTAGGATGGAAATAATGTTTAATCATGTTAACTGGCGATGGTTTTTGTCATGATTGTCTGAAGGTGTAAAAGTACGTGGTTATCGGTCCATGTCGACAAGGAAAATTGTGAAGATGGTTATAAAACTGAGGAAAAATAGTAAAGGAAAAATCGCTTGAAGAATAAGAGGGAGTCATGAAAGAAGGATTCCCTTTACACTAAGTGCTCTAATAATCGGATGATAACTAAATGTGAAGGCCTACAATATCGAAATCTCATAAAACTGATCAACAATAACATTACATTGACTGTTGTTTGTTGTAATGGAAATGAATGGCGTATGGCTTTTAGTGCCGGGATGTGTCCGAGAACTTCGGCTCGCCAGGTGCAGGTCTTTTGATTTGACACCCATAGGCAACCTGCGCGTCGGGATGAGGATGAAATGATGATGAAGACGACACATACACCCAGTCCCCGTGCCAGGGGAATTAACCAATTATGGTTAAAATTCCCGCCTCTGCCAGGAATCGAACCCGCGACCCCTGTGATCAAAGGCCAGCACGCTAACCATTTAACCATGAAGCCGGATTGTTTGATGTGATGTGATTTATCTCTTCCGCTGCCACTTATCTCCGATAGATGGGATTACTGCTGCGTGCAGAGTAAAACATCCTGTCTGAATATTGCCGTGCAGTAGCTGGGAAGTTAGATAACTTTGCACATGCTATAGGATTGTTCCGTCAACGCCGGGTAACACAGCTAGTTTTACATATTATGCAAGGAATGTGACTTTTTGTACATAATTATAAACAAAATTTATTTCGTAACGCTTATTTATTTCATTTTCAGGCCATGGAGGCAACAGGAAATTAGCTACAACAATAAATTGCGTAAAACACTCCGCGATTTACTGTGCAGCCCACCCTGTGGCCATGATCATTAAGGCGTCAAGTCCATAGGGTCTGACACCGTGGTTAGTCGGTTCGAGCCCTGTTGATCGAAAGAAGTTTCACAATCAGAATGTTGGCCGGCAGGGTAGGAGGAGTGGTGGTATAAAATTTGTAATCACTAGATTGCGTGTTAGAAGCGTGGATTAAATTCCAAACCTCTCCACAGTGTTCATAAGGAGTGAGGGCGTATGATGCTGTTGATGGTGATTCGTCCTTCGGATGGAGACATTAAGCTTTGAGCAGACCCCTTTGGTGCCTTTCGATATGAATAGACTGTGCGCCAGCGTCGGGCTTCACCCTCTCCTTTCCTACTACCAATTTCACGTCATACATTTCATCTCATTAACTCTTCTGATGAGGTTGACGTCGCTACTGCTACGACGATTCATCTTACTTCACATCCGACCCTGTAGAAAACAATGGGACAAGGATTGGATATACTCACCGCGATTACAGAGGATGGCTTTTTTTTTTAAATTTTGTTTTACATTTTTGAAGTATTTTGATTATGCCTTTAATTTGATTATTAAATACCTACAGAAAATCAACAAGGGATAGCTCCAAGAACAGCATCAAATTGATAATAATTTTCACATTATTTATCTTAAGATAAAATGAGCTTATATTTTTATATATTTTTTTAAAAAATTGAAATTCCCCTGCTGTACAGTTACCGCCGATCAGGAAAACGTTATTCTTACACATACGTTTCTGAGATATACTGTAGATATAGTCTTTCAAAAAAAATCACCCCATTTGTCACTCCTGTTTAGCCCCCATTAATTGGATTTTCCGAGAACAAAAAAAAATACATTTTTCTTTATTTTTAAAGGAGATTCCAAATACCAATTTTCAGGTCTGTAATATCTTCAGTTTCTGAGATATAAGTATCCTCATTAAAGGCTTTCAACCCCTTTTTCACCCCTCCTAGTAGGATTTTCCGAAAACAAAAAAATACGTGTTTCTTTATTTTTTTTTAAAGGAGATTCTAAATACCGATTTTTACATCTGTATTTAAAGTTTTGAGATATAGATACACTCATTTTAAAAATTCACCCCTCCCCCGTTTCACCTCCTTAGCGACGGATATCCAAAAATTCTCCCTTAGCGAGCAACTTCATTGTAATATAAATGTGTCCTCAAAATTTCATTTCGTTATGTCCGGTAGTTTTGGCTCGGTGATGGTCGGTCGGTCGGTCGGTCAGGACATGTTCTTTTATATTTATAGATAAATGGTGATTTACCATTTACAATGAATTACGTAAAAAATCTAAACAAAACGAAACAGGAATAGCAAAACGAAGGAAGAAATTAACTGAAAATTTCGTGACAGATCCTCGCGCACCGAAGAGTAACCCAGTCACCTCCCGGAAACTGGCGGGTATGTCATACTTTTCTTCAAGGTACTTAAAACAGGGTTTGTAGTGTCTCTTCTTTCCAGAATCAACTTCTTTGGCCTGTAAACTGTTACTCTCAAACTGTATTGTTGGATCAATAAGAACGCCGATGTTTTCTCTTCCTGTCCATCGTGATAATGTCTGCACGTTTGCTGGATCCATCGCCAGAGATACAATGCACTTGTTCAAAGACTTCAAATCTGCCAGACTTTTTGAGAAGCTCTGCAATACTGCTCCTGGCCCTATGGTGCCTGTCATTTCTCAATAGTTCCCCTTTCGGGCATAAACCAAGAACATGAAGGAGGTTTCTATCTTGTTTCAGTGACGGCAACGGTATTCTCGGCTTCTACCAGGAACGCTTCGGACTGCTATCACATTACAGTTCATTTTAATGGCATTAATCTATTGGGAAGTTAAAAGTCCTTTCTTCGTTGTAATCCAGATGTTTGATTGTGTCTATTATGAGTCTGTACCTTAGGTTGTTCATCAGGAGCGAAGCCAAAGCTTCTCAGACTGCCCTTTATTTCTAACTGAAAGTTTCTTGTTTATAGCAGAAGTGGGTCAACAACAGAGTCCAGCCTGTTACAAATGTTAATCTGTTGAAAGAAAGTTTCCAATGACGCTCTCATAATATCCAATCCACGAACTTTTTTTTTGAGCCCTAGAGCATACAGTCTGGACAATCCGATGGGAAACTATTTCCTTTATAGCACTTTGATTAATTTACCGACATAATCTAAAAACCCGCGTCTGTCAAAATTAGGAAACAGTAGATTATCTAAATTATCTGTAGCAACAATGATAACTTTGTTGCAAAATATGGAGGTATTTCTAACAATGTTATTGTCTTATATCTTAACCGTCAGTCATAATAAAAGAAATACACGAACATTTTTGTAAATTTAATGCATTAATACTACTACATATTTTATGAATATATAACATATTAATTATATATTGTATTTGATTGATATTTACTACATTTTTATGTACGTATTTCACACTTTGATATTATAAAAACCGAGCTAGATAGCTGCAATCGCTTAAGTGCGGCCAGTATCCAGTATTCGGGAGATAGTGGGTTCGAACCCCACTGTCGGCAGCCCTGAAGATGGTTTTCCGTGGTTTCCCATTTTCACACCAGGCAAATGCTGGGCTGTACCTTAATTAAGGCCACGGCCACTTCCTTCCCAGTCCTAGCCCTTTCCTGAACCATCGTCGCCATAAGACATATCTGTGTCGGTGCGACGTAAAGCCAATAGCAGAAAAAAAAAGCGATATTACAAAAGAATTCCGTCCCTTGTGATTATTGCTTTGAGGGGAAGTACAATTGGGCAACAATTTCCTCAAAATTAGGAGGGTCACGCGTCTAGTCTACGTGATGTGTATCAGTGTTTCATAGTGATGTAAGTTCCTGTTCTCAAATGTCTGTACCCTACCCTAGAAGATAACAAGACGTATTTGTTGATTTCTATTACAGATCTGTGATGTCCTTAGTCACCCGTCCTATGTAAATTGTGACAGTGGGAACTGTGTGTGTGTGATGATAACGCGTGCCCTTGGTAGTTTGCGTATGTGTTCCGGGACTTGAAATTGTACGTTTCCTACATTATACAAGGGTGAGTGATCTGCGACATGCCAATAATAGTTGAAAGAACGTTAAAAAAATACAGTATATTGTAATAACTACGATAGCGCTGATTAGGCACCCTGAGCCGAAATTTACTTGCGGTACTGTGGTTTCTTTTCTAGATAGCTAACTTTAGATATCTCATAGCATAGTTTGAAGGATGGATGAAGACGTTACCAGTACAGTGTTTACTTTGTATATCTAGGCCTACGTAATATATGCGGTCCGAAATTCATCTATGCAGAAACTTTGTACTGATAATATGAGGAATCTAAAATTGCAGGCCCCACCAAGATTTAAACTCGGATCGCTGGATTCGAAGTCCAGAGTACTAACCATTACACCACTCGACCTTGTTTTCAATATTTGCTTAATTATTGTATGTTCCTTATATCTTAACCGAATCTCACCAGTGAAAATTTAATAGGAATAAGATGGAAGGACATGGAAAGAATGAATGAAGGAAGAAACAGCAAGATAATAATAAAAGTTTCGTTACTATTAGACTTGAAAGAAACAGTTATGCCTCCTGTCCAATAATAATAATAATAATAATAATAATAATAATAATAATAATAATAATAATAATAATAATAATTGTCGACAACTTCACTGAATGGTCAGCGTTAAGTCCTTCGGTTCAGTGGGTCCCGGGTTCGATTGCCGGCCGGGTCGGGAATTTTAATCAAGTTTAATTAGTTCTTGTGGCTCGGGACTGAAGTGAAACTCACCAGTGAAAATGTAACAGGAATAAGATGGAAGGATATGGAAAGAATGAATAAAGGAAGAAACAGCAATATGATAAGAATTTCATTAAGATTAGGTCTGATAGAAATAGCTCTCTCTCCTCTCCAAACTGATGTTCACCACATTTACCACATTTTAGAATAATTCACTGGCGGAAAATGAAATCCCAACACCAAAACGACTCAGTTCAGAGGAATGTAATTCCTTTTTTTGCAAGTGGCTTTACGTCGCACCGACACAGATAGATCTTATGGCGACGATGGGATAGGAAAGGTCTAGGAGTTGGAAGGAAGCCGCCGTGGCCTTAATTAAGGTACAGCCCCAGCATTTGCCTGGTGTGAAAATGGGAAACCACGGAAAACCATCTTCAGGGCTGCCTGTTGGAAAACACCCCCTTCAATACTGCGAATGAATCACAGCACAACCGGCTCATTCATCAGTCTAATGTACAAAATCCGATGTCAAGGTTCTTGGGATAACGACAAGAGTGATCTTGCTGTCAAAGAAAATCGATCCCCAGATCATAACTCTTGGTGTGGGTCCAGTGTGTCGACGCCACCGACAGCTTGTTTCCAAGAGCTCATCTGGCATACTCCTTACCAACCTACCGCACCAAGACAGAAATGGCTCTCATCTGAGAACACAACAGATTTCCACCTCCACTCTCCAATGAACTCTAGCTTGGCACCACTGAAGTCGCAGATGGCAGTGATTCGGAGTTAGTGGCATGAACGTTACAGAACTTCTGGCTCGGAGCTATCCCTGTGCCACAGCCATGTTGCGAATACGATGGTCCACCCTCTCCGTAGTGGCCCGCGTGCGGGTGGACCCTGTCTTTTTGGACAGTGTCTTTCTGTCACCATTGCTACCAACACCGATGCACTATGGATACATCCTTGCCAAGTTTTTCTCCAATACCGCGGAAAAAACACCCACCTTCTCGTAGCTCTAGAACACGGCATCATTCAAACTCAATAAGCTGCTGGTACTGCCTTCTTCGTCTCCTTAAGGGCATGTTTGATACACACCTACCTCACAACGTCAACACTGAACGATGGCTAACGCTCATAATTGTACAGCGCATAATTAAAGCAAACTTGCTCTGTAGGTTATAGTGGCACTAACTAACAACACTCTTCGTCGACTGGCGTGCAAATTTGAATAGGCGTCATCTTCCAGATGCGCAAACACGCCTCCTCAATTTCGTTTATCTAACAAAACTTCTTTAAGGAGGAGGAATTTTATTTTCCGCCAGTATACTTGTATGTGAGCTCAAGAATTTCTAATAGCTATGTGAAGTTCACTCATTCTATACCTCGTATAGCACTGATCGTCTCATGATTAAGACATTGCGTTGACTGCAATAACACATATTCGATTCCTAATAATGGCAGAAACCATTTTTTCATCGTCGCATGAGTACAGTGTTCATTGGAACTGTGTTCCTAATTTAAAACGGCCGCGGTTCGAATCCCGAACAAGGCATATGGAATATTTGTATAAAAAGTCATGTCTCTGTAGTTAGGAGGTTCCGTGGCTATGATCACGTAAACTACAAGCCTACTTTTACTTTAATTCCTTTCCTAAGTAATCTAAAATATTTTAAACGTATGATGAGGCCCTCTTCGATTTAAAATATTATTTTAAAATGTTGTTCACCTCTGTATAGGCATAATGACACTGATATCGTGCTAGTAATGTTTCAAAATTGATCACAATTTCACACTATCGTAGGACCAAATATTTGTGTTACAGATAAAGAAAGTTACTGCCCGATAAGCTAATTGCAGAGGTCAAAAGGTAAGTTGGCCATCAGTGCACTGAAGCAGGTTGTCGTTATACATATACCGTTCGGCCACACAATCGGTTCACTAGATCACACTTCAAAATACAGGAAAATTAACACGATATATGCAAAAGAGTTAATAATAATAATAATAATAATAATAATAATAATAATAATAATAATAATAATAATAATTGACGTATAGAGCATCGTTGTCGAAAGAGTATGTAAGGATTGTTTGAAATTGGAAATAACATGCTGAGACTGTCTAACATACCGAGACAGTTAGGGAATATAACTCCCTCGGATTATCATGTTCAAATTAGGGCAGATATGAACTAGTAACAAAACGGCGCATAAATATTGTTCACAATGCAGTTTTACCACTCCCCAAGGGCTTTTGCTTAGGGAAACCCCAATATTGTTATACGTTGTATAATCATGAACGTCAGATAAAATTCAAAGGAGGGCAATGCATTTTCCTCACCACAGTCAAGTCACGGGTGCGGACTGTGCCCTGTTTTATGTTCACGTGCCCTTCCTATGCCAACCCTATGTGGAGGGATGTAGGCGTGTTTCTGTGGTAACTGGCTGTGTGTATATAAAAGAGGCGTGTGTTGAGACAAACACAAACACCCAGTCCCCTAATCAGAGAAATTAACTACACACGGTTAAAATCCCTGACCAGGTCGGGAATCGAACACGGGACCCTCTGAACCGAAGGCTGCAACGCTGACCACTCAGCCAGGTAGTGGACCAACTGGGGTTTTTATCTCACCGTCAGACAGATCCTTAATTGTTCTTACGAAGACAGAGTTGACCTCGAATCGAACCAACCCTCAGATCCACGTAAAAATCGCTGACCTAGGCGGGAACCGAACCCGGAACCTCCGTTCAAGAGGCACGCACGTTATCCCTAAACTGCGAGGCCGGTTAGGTAATAATAATAATAATACGTGCCGGCCCCGTGGTTGCCCCTTTCGGTACTTCCAGGAAGGGGCTGGTGACTCAGATGACCTGGAATCTCCTGGACTGTGAGGTGGGGCCGGCCTTTCCGTGTATTGTTCTTGGCGGCCGGCTTACCTGCAAGTTCCTTGGAGATTCAACGGGAATGTTCTATCTGTAGTGACATCGTGAAATTTCTGGATTAAATCACGGGAGCTATAAAAAGAGAGGCTAGTAGTGGACAGTCAGTCAAGTGTTGGACTCGGAGTGACAGTTGGGCTCCAAGGTGGAGCCAGTGTGACACTCAGTGAGTTGGGGTTCGGTGGCTGGGCTTTGGGCGACAGAGGTGGTGGCTGTCGCTAGTGTCAGAGCGTGGTCTGAACCAGGAGCTCTTGTGGTGTCGGAGAGACCAGTGAGTGCGTGGACTGGATCGACGGAACGAAAGACTATACTGTGTGATCGTGTTTTTCTGCGTGAGTCAGAGAGGGAAGCCGCTGTAGCGAGTGTGAAGGTAAATGGACCTGTTCGGCGTTGTGAGTATCGTCCTGCTGTTGAATACTGTAGAGCTGTTTAGTCGTTCACTGCATGGGACTGTGTGAAGTACATCTGTGGAGCCGAACCAACGAACAGTCGTCGTGTGTTGTATAGCCAGTGGCACTGTGTTCAAATCCAGCTGTCTACGCACAGCGGCTGCAGGAGGTGACTGGACTTTGAGAAAGTGAAAGTAGGGATTAGCGTCCCTGGTAAAGGAACGGGCTGGACCCTTGCTGCGCCATAAGGTAGAGAGATTCGTAAATATACTGGTAATAAAGCAAGGCGATTCATAACTGGTTAGAACTGTTTGTGTTTAAATATGTGTGTGTGTGTGTGTGCATTTATTAGGCCATCCTGAAATAAATTAGAGTAATGAAACAGATAGAGTTTTATTCGTAAAAAATGGTGTCAGAAGTGGGATAGACCCCATGTGTGATAAATCATTGTAATCAGCGTGAATCAGTGGATCAGGTACTGCAGGCTTCGACCGCCATCGGGAACATTCCAGAACGTCGGTGTATGGTGAATGCACACTTATATAGGCCTAAATAATTTTATCATCTGTTAATTACTGCATGCCAAGTGAGACCAGAGGCCATACGAAAATGGAGGCACAGTTAAAGGTGCTCTTCGATATGATGAAGAAGATGGAAGAAAATCAAAAGAAGATGAAGGAGAAAATGGAAGGCTATCAAAATAAGATGAAATACGGGCAAAAGAAGAAAGAAGAAGGCCAGATAATACATTATTATATATTTTTATTATTATTATTGTTATTATTATTATTATGATTATTATTATTACTATTATTATTATTATACGGCCACATGTCCTTCCTGACACCAGCCCTATGTGGAGAGATGTATTCACTATTACGTTTTTCTGTGGTGAGGGGTAGTGTGGTGTTTTGTATGTACATGAAGTATACGAGAAAACAAACACCGACCCCCCGTGCCAGAACAATTAACCATTCGCAGTTAAAATCTCCAGCCCAGCCGGGAATCGAATCCGGGGCCTTCTCAATCGAAGGCCAGTACGCTGACCATTCAGCCAAGAACTCGGCAATAATAATAATAATAATAATAATAATAATAATAATAATAATAATAATAATAATAATAATAATAATAACCGGGCGAGTTGGCCGTGCGATGCAGCTGTGAGCTTGCATCCGGGTGATAGTGGATTCGAATCCCACTGTCGGCAGCCCTGAATATGGTTTTTCGTGGTTTCCCATTTTCACACCAGGCAAATGCTGGGGCTGTATCTTAATTAAGGCTAAGGCCGCTCCCTTCCCATTCATAGGCCTTTCCTATCCCATCGTCGCCATAAAACCTTTCTGTATCGGCGCGACGTAAAGCAAACAGCAAATTAATAATAGGCCTAATAATAATGAAATTGCGTATGAGTTTTAGTGCCGGGAGTGTCCAAGGACAAGTTCGGCTCGCCAGATGCAGATCTTTTGATTTGACACCCGTAGGCGACCTGAGCGTCGTGATGAGGATGAAATGACGACGACGACACATACACCCAGCCCCCGTGCCAGAGGGATTACCCAATATGGTTAAAATTTCCGATCGTGCCGGGAATCGAACCCCGGGCCCCTGTGACCAAGGGCCAGCACGCTAACCATTTAGCCATGGGGCCGGAAATAATAATAATAATAATAATAATAATAATAATAATAATAATAATAATAATATGAAGATGATAATAATACAGGTTTATAAAATTTCGCGAGTTCGAATGCTTCCCTCCACCCACACCTGACGGACTACTTTCAAGTTGAGAGAGTAAAGCGAAAAACATTCGAGCGTTAATGGCACATAAAAACTTCCATGCATAATCCATCTTGGTCGACTGCTTGTTAGGAAGTTAAGTGAAGGGTGGGGGTCGTAAACAAAGGACGGGAAATTACACGCCCGCTGAACTAAATAAGTCAACTCTCCCCACTCATACTAGATGAAGGTTAACTTCAACGAATAACATGAGGATGGAAGATGTCCATCTATCCACTTCCTTCTCACATGAATACAAATATATTTGCCTGGATTGTTGGACTTTGTGAGGAGATAAATATTTCAACATTTTTATTATCTAGAGTCTGCAATATATCGGACGGTTCACCTAAAATTTTCAACGCGAATATTTCCGAAACGAGAAGTACGACTGATGTGCTGTTTTCACAGAAGCTTGTAGTTTTACGTGACTGTTGATATCACGACCAAAGCCACGAAACCTCCAATTTTACGGGAAGTATGAAAAACAAGAATGTGATATTCCATTTGAAAAATCCCATAGGCATTGGCCGGTATTCGAACAGCGGCCGTCTTGCTGAGTAGTTACTGACGAAGGCCACTCGACTATCACAATTCCTCGGAAGATGAGTCGGAGGTTCACACACACACAAAAAAAAAAAAAAGTAGGCAATACAGAGCTTCTAACAATGATCTGATTGGTTTTCTAGAACGAAGTTAAGTTTAAAAAAGAAAAGAAACTCAAAGATTCAAATGGAAATGGCGATTATTTATTTATTTATTTATTTATTTATTTATTTATTTATTTATTTATTTATTTATGTATTTATTTATTTATTTATTTATTTTGAACATAACAGTACATGAGTTCTAGTTACAGTGTTCACGAACATTGTTTCATATATGTAAAATAATTAAGACCGTAATTGTCAATGATACATACGTTACAAACAGCATAACTGTAATATAACATCAAAATAATGTTAACTATTAAGGAAATCTTAGCTGTAATATATATTGTTTTCAAGTATTGCACAGGATGTTATTGAGGAATATGATTTGTAAAATTTATATATCGGAGTTCTTTAAATTATTATATATCTATTAAATGTTATTGAGAAATGTAGAAATACATGTATATACTGTATATCTTTCCGTCTGCACTTTTTGAATATGAATCTGATATTTGGGTTTTATACCGAACAGGACAAATAATAGCATTTGTTTAATTTTTGTTTGTTTGTTTGTTTGTTTGTTTGTTACAGTGTCACTGAAAATGGATAGGTGGATTTTCATGGAACTACAAGGGCGAGTAGCATCTTCGGTATAAGTCGCTCAACACATTTTAGCAGGGGGTGGGGAAAGTGCATCGGATGGGGCCTTTAACATAAATATCAAAGCATCTCCCTTATGATTGGTTTGACAGAATAATTTGTTCATGATAAAATTAATTTAGAATATCATTTACATACGTTTTTGGTCCTACATCTTTTACTGATGAAGTGAAAAATTTGGGAAAAATTAATGGCATTCGTGTGCAAGTTAGAAGTCCAAGAGCTGATAACTCTAAAGGAGAGTTGCTGTGGATATGATCCCGGTAACGTTTAAAGGTTTTGTATGTACATTTGTTTGTAGTCTACTTTTTAAATATTAACCTGATAAAGTTGCCTGCTGTCATTTCTTGATGGATACAGTACTTTTGTATCCGTCTCTTAGCATAGGCCACAGTAAAGTGTAGCTTCCACCGAAGTCCCAGTCTCATCCATGGCTGTGACAATATGGAAGCTGCTGGGGTATGGGTGGTGGTGAGTAATGACATTCAGAGCATGACTAGTGCATCTGAGTGTTATGAAAGGTGTTGCTCATAGGGTCAGTCGTGCTGCAATAGCACTTTCTGACCCAGTGAGGAAAGCAATGGCAAACTACCTCACTCCTCGTCTTGCCTAGTACGCCTCATTTTGGTGCTGCCATTGGTTTTTGCGGTTTCCTTATAACCGCATAACCTTTGGTGGTGCTATTTGAGGATTCAACCAGCCTCTGGGCTAATGACCTAACAGACAGACAACCTGATAAAGTACCAGTACGTGGTTTTTATGCTGGAAGGAAGATCAATTCAAGAGCAAAAAAAAAAAAAAATAAAAAAAAAATAAAAAATAAAAAATAAAAAAAATGGAAATGTCTACACAGTGCTTAGAAGTGAGTACGTCACAATACGCCACTGACAAGGAGAAGCATATTCACGTACTGTCGTGGAAAAATGTATAGGCACCCGAATTAATACGATAATAAAATGTTTATCCTTTGTCCCACATAGAAAAATACTACAGAAATATTTAGCTTATTTTATTCTACGTTTAATCATGTGGAGTAGAGATTTTTATCGTACCCAGTTATAATGTTAACGCAGGTTGAACAAAAAAGTCGCGGTATTTTTTCCATTTCAAACGGAGCGCTCATTTTGAAAATTCATAACTTTAAAAGTATTGATCTGATCGTTACCACTTAACGACTTAACGATTTAAAGGAGCTTATTGTTCATCTGTATACCAAGTTTTACAGTAATTTCGTCTGAAATTTGTGAGAAAGTTTCTTGTAAATTTTGTGACTGGGTGAGCTGGCCGTGCGGTTAGTGGCGCGCAGCTGTGAGCTTGCATCGGGGGGTAGTGGGTTCGAACCCCACTGTCGGCAGCCCTGAAAATGGTTTTCCGTGGTTTTTCATTTTCACACCACGCAAATGCTCGGGCTGTACCTTAATTAAGGCCCCAGCCGCTTCCTTCCTACTCCTAGGCCTTCCCTGTCCCATCGTCGCCATTAGACATATCTGTGTCGGTGCGACGTAAAGCCAATTGTAAAATTGTAAATTTTGTGAAACAACTTTTTCTCACTACTGGGCGATCATTGCTGTAAAAATTTCGGCTTGTTTTGAAGCTCGTGAGAATGTCAGGCTAAAATTAAAACTGCTTTGTGCCTGCGTGCAATCGTTGATTTCATACAGGTGCGTCGGTATCTCAGGAACAACCTGAAGGGTCTTAACTATACGCATGCTAAGTGATTTTCTCGTCAACGGCAGGTTAACAACAGCTAGTGACGAATTGAATGTAGCTTCTGCCACACTACAAATATAAACGTATCAACGTAGCGGTGAATACTGTTGTATAGTCTCGCTGCCCTATTAATTGCGGAATTCTTACGAATTTCAGATTTAGTCTTCGAAATAAAGATGTTTCTACGTCGACTAGTTCCTTTTTTTTTTTTGCTAGTTGTTTTACGTCGCACCGACACAGATAGATCTTACGGCGACGATGGGACAGGAAAGGGCTAGGAGTGGGAAGGAAGCGGCCGTGGCCTTAATTAAGGTACAGTCCCAGCATTTGCCTGGTGTGAAAATGGGAAACCACGGAAAACCATTTTCAGGGCTGCCGACAGTGGGTCAACTAGTTCCTGCAGAAACAGTTAGTGGGACGGAAAATGAACAAGACTGTTATTGTATTAACTAGCCAAATACCTCCTGTGGGTGGAGGCAACATATTTAAACCATCAATATTATACCTACTAGTACGTATTATTATTTTGTACAGGAAAATCAAATCTTTCGTCTGAGGGGAAAATTATTCACACTATGTTTCTTGAGCACATTTGAATGATTTATGAATGTTCACTAGTATCATGCAGAAAACACCACTGTGATTTTAACCATATCCACGTTAATTTTCTTTGTGTCAATAGGCACAGTTCCATTTTTTAAAAATACGTGTTGGTAAATGATGATAGTTGGAAGCTATGAGTGAGTAACATTTCGTCTCCCCTCTGGCAAACTAACAAAGGTGAAAATTGTCAACTGGCCTGAAACAAGTTATGATTTCTCGTGTAAAAGCTATTTTTATATTTTTATGGTTGAATGCGTGTTAGTCATACAGGACGAGACGCAGATGTGCCAGAGGGTAATTCTTATCTAAATAGTAAAATCTAGATTTGCTAGTTTGTCTCTTTTGTTAGTTTGCCGGGGAAAACACCTGTCTGTTCTTCTATTCCGTATCGCTTTACACTTCTCGTTCCGGAAATAGTCCCGGTGGTTGTTCTAATGATTCGCTAAGTATATCTTGCCAAAATTAGACCGAGTGGTTCAGACGGTAGAGCGCTGGTGTTCTGACCCCAAGTTGGTGGGTTCGACCCCAGCTCAGTCTGATGGTAATCCAAGGTGCTCAAATACACCAGCCTGGTGTCCGAAGATATAATGGTTACCTGTGAATTTTCAACAACGTTAACAGGTTTAAACTCCACAGTGTCAACAATAAGCTTTAGAACATTACATATATTTAAACTACAAATTAATTTCAATAAATTGCACTTAGAGACATACAAAGATTGATACGCAATTTTTAAAATGGGAAATACGTTCTCCTAACACCACAGGACCGCCGTTTTTAACCTTATAAATACACGAAACTTGTAAATACACATTAATTTTAAGTTTTCTCTTCGGGAACAAAATAGGTTTTTGCCTAAAATCCGTCTGTTTCCCGACATCACTGTAACTATGGAAACCAGTGTTCGTGTACATATACTAGGTCAGTAGCGTCATCTCACCGTGCGCTTTCTTCCTGTAACTAAGAGCTTACGAAAATCTCATGTCAAGTGAACCCTGTTCTACTCCTCAGTCCAGAATTAAGATCCTTGAACTCTGTGGGAAACGAACCCAGAGTCTTGGAATAAGAGACAAACACGCTACCTCTACACCACAGGGCTGGCTAATAATAACAAAAATAATAATAATATTACAAAAATACTCGAACATTCAAACAGATTTCCGTAAACAACGATTGAAATTTTATGGACACATTATGAGGCTATACGTTAACCGACAAACAAAGAAAATATTGATGTACTCACAAACATTTAAGACAACAACGGTTTGGATCAAACAAGTCCAAACTGATCTCAATAACGCCAACATCACACCCACAGATATCGAAGAACGCAAAACTTTCAGACAAGATGTACGCTTGGGAAGTTGCTTCAGAAGATAAGCTCAGCAGATCTGAGATAAAATGGACTGACGAACGTCGAGCTAAACATAGTGACATAATCAAAGAGTTCTGGAAAAACAAGAAAAATAACAACAACAAATCATAATTTGCTTTATGTGAAACTTTATGGGTCGATTGTTTTGACGGTTTGTTTTTTGCGATACAGTGTCTGTTTTAGGTAGGATCTACACTACTACATACGTATATCTAAATTTTGGATGTACTCTATAATTTCTGGGGTTGTGAGAGCAAAGTCACTGGCACTGTCATTATTAGGGCCCGGATTCATATGCACTAAAAACTCCGAAAATATGCATGCACATATGCACTAAAATGTTGAAAATATGCACGAAAATATGCACTAAAATAAAACAGAATACAATTACCAAACTCATTAAGTTACTTCATTTGTACTCAGTGTTAAATTGATGAACAAGTTTAATTCCTTGAAAAATGATGCATGGCAGTAGGTTTCAACAGTTTTTCAATGTTTTCAGGAGTCAATGACTTTCTGTTGTCGGACAGAATTAATTTATACGCTGAAAATGGTCATTCTACGTCGACCGAGCTCGACAGCTGCAGTCGCTTAAGTGCGGCCAGTATCCAGTAATCGGGAGATAGTGGGTTCGAGCTCCACTGTCGGCAGCCCTGATATGGTTTTCTGTGGTTTCCCGTTTTCACACCAGGCAAATCCCGGGGCTGTGCCTTAATTAAGGCCACGGCCGCTTCCTTCCAATTCCTAGGCTTTTCCTATCCCATCGTCCCCATAAGACATATCTGTATCGGTGCGACGTAAAAAAAAGGCATTCTACGTCGACGGACGTAAATGGGCAAGACTTGTACACCGGCACTGAATGCTAGGAATATTCTTCTGGCAAATACTTTAGGCATTTTTACAGTTTAATCTGGTAAAACACTGCAATAGACGAAGAGCAAGTTAACAGATGAACGCACTTGTTTAAGAAAACCTTGCGAGGCTACTGTAAGGAGGAGGAGAAAGGAATGTCAGAAAGAAGGAAATTAGTTGTGAAAAAAATCATTATCCATCTATCTGCTTGTATTGTGACACTGAAAGCACTTTCCTTGATCAGGGAAGTCTTCTCATGTTGCCAAGTGATGTGCAACATACAGAGCTCATTAAATTTTTCATTTCGTTCAGAAATCTTAGATAAACGAACACATATAAGAGAAAAATATGTCTGTATATCCACTAACGTTCAAAATATGCATTAACGTTCAAAATATGCATTTGCATATGCACATATGCATAGCAGGTGAGGCTGCCTGGGCGAGGTACTGGCCCTCCTTCTTAGTTATATCCCTGACCTCACGCTCCAGGGCACTGTCCTTGAGGCGGTAAAGGTGGGATCCCTCCCTAAGTCCGAGGGAAAAACCAACCCTGGAGGGTAAATAGATTAAGAAAGAAAGAAACTCGCCAGAACACATTGGAACTGTACCACCGTGCCATATACGGTTACAATGTATGTATGTATGTATGTATGTATGTATGTATGTTTGTTCAGCCTCCAGCCCTAAGGCTGATTGGACCCTCAACAGCTCCGCCATCGGCTGTTATAGTCTAGATGGCCTAGGCGTCACTGAAGAGGCGTACTAGGGAAATGAGGAGTGAGGTAGTTTTCCGTTGCTTTCCTCACCAAGCCAGCAGTTGCTATTACATATCGGTCTGTCAACCCCACTGACATGCATGCATTAACCGACGCTATGAGCAACCTTTCCACACCATTCATAGCAGGGACTGGCTGCAGAAGGAATGGCATACCTTTGTCACTTTCATCTTGTCAAAGCCAAGGATAAGACAGAGACAGATCAATGAAAGTAACAAAATTGCTCTAGCCTATACCAGAAGACATAGTACACTGTAAACACTAGGTCCTGCCAGCAAAGGCATCAGAACTTATATTGTCCAAAATGTAATTTAACTTTCTAACACCCAATAAATTATTGATCTCTTGTAACATGATATCTAATTTAGTATCCCAATAAGAAACTGTGATAACTGCATTATACTTTAGGAACTATCAGTTTTTCGCTTCTCCTGAAATATGTTCTATTAATGGACATTCCACATTTGATAGGTTGCTCCTCGTATGTAGGAATGTGTAGTTGTATTGTTTTTCACCAAACCTTTAAAACCCAAATACTGTATTACCTGCTTTAATAACCTTGAGACCTGACTGTGCAGACGCAACAACTCTCAGTTTACTAAAAGGCAGTCAGTTCACACAGCAGTATGCAGGAGTAACTGGAGATGAAGACCATCTGGTACGACCACTTCCAGCCGTCCGCTCCACTAAACAGGTTGAGATGATTTATGGTAATAACCTGCTTCTCCAAATTTGTACACCCAGTTCTTGATTGATGGAGCGAGTTGCGTAACGATATACAAGACTAATGTATTTACTATTAATTACTCTGCCAATGAAGACTATCAACGTTCAACATATGAAATGTGATCGTATCCAGCGACTCACAACGTCTAGGGCAATCACGAGGCCCCAATTAGACGTACAATGCTCCCATTTCCTTTAAGCGGATTCTTCCTTGCGGATCTCCCTCTGCCAATTCTTTCCAGGGACCGGAATTTTCCTTCTTGGCATGTTTTTTCTTTTTATATAATTTTGCTTTACGTCGCACCAGGCGCTGCCTGGCCGAGGCGGTAAAGGCGTGCTCGGTTCGCCCTGAAGGACGTGGGTTCGAATCCCCGTCAGGAAGTCGTAAAATTTAAGAAACGAGATTTCCACTTCCGGAGGTGCACATGGCCCTGAGGTTCACTCAGCCTGCACCAAAAATGAGTACCAGGTTAATTCCTGAGGGCAAAAGCGGCCGGGCGTAGAGCTAACCACTCTACCCCATCAAGTGCCGAGGTTACGGATAGTGGATGCCTTTACCTTCCACTCCTCCAAGGGCCTGTATGGAGATGACTGCTTTGCTTTTGCTTTACGTCGCACCGACACAGATAGGTCTTATGGCGACGATGGGATAGGGAAGGAAGTGGCCGTGGCCTTTATTGGTACAGTTCCAGCATTTTCTGGTATGAAAATGGAAAACTTCATTGATCATGATAGCACCGTTTGACACTTGGTTCGGGTCGGACAGAATGCCTGAGTTCGTATTGAGGAATGAGAGTCTACGATGCGATTAATAAAATATATACTGTATACACCTGCTATCTTGCTACAAGGTCGAATACCAATTTAAAAGAAAGAGCTTTACTGAAGGTCACTTGTTGCTTATGTGGCTATGCGTAATGGAGGGAAACAATAATTATTATCCTTTGAAGAAATTATAGAGTACGTGACGTGATTGTGTTTTTTTCCTATTTTGACAAGACAATTGCTGTTTTAACTAACGAGCTATTATCTCTGTAAACAGTTTTATGTTTACGTCATTTGTGAGAAATTACGTGTGTCTGTCATCAGTTTCTTCATTATAGTGAAGATATTGTAGTGGAGGAGAAGGTTACTGAAAAGATCCTGTTGGAATATGATTTACATGGAACTCGTCAGGAAACCAAGAAGAGCGTATATACAGAACATTCAAATTTTGACGTGACTTCTATAAAAATCAGACTTCACACACTCGAAAGTCTAATGAAAACTTGAGCTAACAGTTGAGCTTACAGCTACGGACCTAAAGGTCCGATCCGAATGGTTGCGTTACCCTTTGACTGGAAATGTGGAACTTGAGAGGAAATACGACATTCGGTGAGCCTCACTGAGGTACAGTGAAAACCTTCTAAGCCGATCAAATGATAAATAACCAAAAATTGTTTCTTTAGAGGGTGGTCTTTCTAAAGAAAGGATCAAACTATTTAACTGCTCACTACTACAGTGACCACCAAACAAGAGCTTACGTTAGCCCATCCTCTGTCCTGTAAAGATCCGAACTAGTGAGACACGTGATTTACTTGACACGCTCAGTGATTGTGATTACAAAGTGTACGGTAACAACTATCCATCCCCATGTGGGTGGGGGCGGTAGAATAACACCCACGGTATCCCCTGCCTGTCGTAAGAGGCGATTAAAAGGGGCCCCAAGGTCTCTGGGAGCGTGGATTGGCGACCACGAGGCCCTTAGACGAGTCCTGGCATTGCTTCCACATACTTGTGCCAGGCTCCTCACTTTCATCTATCCTTATCGACCTCCCTTGGTCAACTCTTGTTCTTTTCCGACCCCGACGGTATTACGTCTGGAGGCGTAGGGAGTCTTTCATTTTCACGCCCTTCGTGGCCCTTGCCTGCCTTTGGCAGATACCTTCATTTTTCGAAGTGTCGGACCCCTTCCACTTTTCCCTCTGATTAGTGTTATATAGAGGATGGTTGTCTAGTTGTACTTCCTCTTAAAACAATAATCACCAACCAACCATCACCAGCAACTATCCATCATGGTTAAGTACAATGTCGAGCAATTGCAACGTGTCTTTAAAAAAATCGAACAATAGGTGTATGCAGAAGTATTGCAAACGTTCTATACCATCAAAGGAACGACACATGTAACAGAATTTTCTTCGAAGAAGATGATGGGTGTGCATAAACGGAAATGGAAATCATTTTCAGTAGCTGCTATGACATTAAGGTAAGAAAAAGAAAGTCATTGCCTGATTTTCATCTCTTCTCTGTTTTAATGAATTTTTTGTTTTTATAATTTGCTTTACGTCGCACCGACACAGATATGTCTTATGGACACCGCCAGGGCCATCCCGTCGAATTGCGGGGCTTTCTACCGACGTATGTTAACCAATATCTCATTTTTTTTTTCGATTGGGTACCTTTCGGAAACTAGCTTCTCACATGGTGAATTTGAGCACCATTGTTGGCAGCCTGAAGGCGGTTTTCCGTAATTTCCTATTTTCTGCCTATTAGCTTCCTTGGTGGATCAGCAGTAGAATGTCACACTCTTATCCCAAGTTCGCAGGATCGATCCCTGAGGTAGTCGATTTTTGAAGGATGGTCATAAATCCTGGCACTCTAAAGTTTGGCCTGAGAAGACTTTGGAGTAAGGAGGCGAGCTGTTCAGCTAAGTGGTATGTTCCGAGCTGTCAGTGGAGAGATGGCGTGGAATGACATTAGTAGAGGAATAAGCTTGAGTGGAGTTTTTAAGAATAGGAAAGATCATACAATGAAGATAAAACTGGAATTCAAGAGGACGAATTGGGGCAAATATTCATTTATAAGAAGAGGAATTAAGGATTGGAATAATTTATAAACGGTGTGATAGTACATATATCACACCCTCGCACTGCATTCAGAAGTAAGAGATATTATTATTATTATTATTATTATTATTATTATTATTATTATTATTATTATTATTATTATTATTATTATCATTATTTGATTTGTATATTCTTAATATTTTAAGCTGCTAGGTCCCCATATGTGATATGAGTAATTTGTTTCGTTCAAGCGGATGGAAAAGCAGAGCTATTTACAACTCGAAAACTTTCTCTGAATCATGTGGAACAGCCCAGAGTCCGATGAGGTGGCTTTGTTGTTATTGCCTTCGGACCCGGAAGAGGTTCGGTGCGTGGTCTTGTTATGGCAAAAGGATCTTCCACTCGTGATTGGATGGCCAGGACCAGTCTACACGTATCGTGTGAGAGCAGGGGGAAGCTGAGGTGATTTTAGGCATGTGAGAAAACGGCGGAGAGGACTTGACTTCAAATTTTGGTGAAATATGAGTTGCCTTTAAACTTGTGTGGAACGTGGTTGACATGACATTTTGTGGAATGTGATGTGTGGTACTGACCTACAAACTGTGGAGTGCTTAGGCACTTGGTATTTCATCACTTGTGGCGGTTTGGTGTCATATGTTGGTAAGAGCTATAGGGTGCTGTATTTCAGACTTTCCATAATTTATGTTCTGGAACAACAAGCGTGTGTTGCTCAAGTGAATGTATCTTTAAACCAAGTGTTCGAGTCAGTGAACACAGTATTATAAAGGCGCAGTATCTGTGTGATATAGCAAGTACCAATTATGAGAATATGCAAGTTGTGCTGATATACAGAGACAGTGAAGGATATTTATCTACACACACATATATATATGTGTGTGCCTTGTTCAACGGACTGACTGCAAATGGCAGCTTGGTCCTCGCTTTTGGTTTCCCACTGTTTTTGTTGTTGTTGTTGTTGTTGTTGTTGTTGTTGTTGTTATGGAGTCTTCCAGCAGTATTTTGTGAGTGTATTTTACGTATATTTTGGTGTGTTGATGAGGTGCTCAAGCACGGATATTATTCAGAATATAGTTAATTATTTTAGAATTACTGGAGTTATTGACGAACCTAGGTGCAGTTCCTACCTATTTAGTCGTTTTCAGAAGGTTAGGTAAGACCTGAAGCAGATGTACCAGTACGCAGCTTTATGTACACGCCCTGGGAGAGAAACTCATCATGCTTTATTAAAATTTGAGGGATCCATTCTGCTGAACTCTGGTGCCCATACTACGGATATTTCGATTAATTATTTTTATTAATTTATTTTATTTCATTTAATTATTGATATATAATAACAAGTTTACAACGGAGATGTTTGATAAATTTCCAACTTTGAATCATTTAAGAACAGACTTTTTTTTTTTTTTGCTAGTTGCTTTACGTCGCACCGTCACAGATAGGTCTTATGGCGACGATGGGACAGGAAAGGCCTAGGAGTTGGAAGAAAGCGGTCGTGGCCTTAATTAAGGTACAGCCCCAGCATTTGCCTGGTGTGAAAATGGGAAACCACGGAAAACCATCTTCAGGGCTGCCGATAATGGGGCTCGAACCCACGATCTCCCGGATGCAAGCTCACTAAGAACAGACTAGGTACAGAACTGACAAGGAATCTGCCCCCTGGGTGACAGCCCTATATGCAGATCAATGCTGACTGTCTACCTTGAATGTCCGCCTCCACTGCTAAATGGTTAGCGTGCTGGGCTTTGGTCACAGGGGTTCCGGGTTCGATTCCCGGCAGGGTCGGGAATTTTAACCATAACTGGTTAATTCCGCTGGCACGGGGACTGGGTGTATATGTCGTCTTCATCGCCATTACATCCTCATCATGGCACGCAGATCGCCTACGGATGTCAGTTCAAAAGACCTGCACCTGGCGAGTCGAACTTGTCCTCGGACACTCACGGCACTAAAAGCCATACCTCATTTCATTTCATTACTACCTCGAATGTCTTTCTTGGAGTTTCTTTGTTTTGTGTTCAGTCAAACATGGGCTCACCGAAAGGGTCCTAAACTGAAACAAGACAATGATGAAGGCAGGAAATTCTTCCACAGTCTTGCTAGATTCAAAATTGATTTTGTTGTGGACTATGAAACAACATACTGTATGTGTGAGGCGCCCACAGAGACGAAGTCCTTCAACTTCACCACTAGGCTATATCATGTTGCAGTGCAACACGTACAGCCCGGATGCTGTAGCCTCTTACGTAAGACAACTGGCAGCTATAAAATAAAACCATGAGAAATATGTCCGAGAGATGAATCCTTGACCTTCGCAACCCGCACGCAGCCTTTCAAGCTGCCAGCGAAACACGACACCATCGCCACGAGCATTCAGGGTCTTGCAGCAACCTTCTTTTTGCAGTGAACACTGATTCGTCAGCTGAGGTAGATGAACTTCTGATCGTCCGGTATAATTTCTTGAATTATTGCCTGATTTCTTCATTCCAACAGATTTAAAATAATAAATGAAAGGAATTACAAAGGCCTGTTGATTGCGAATCACTAACAGAGCGTGAAAAGAAATAAAAGGGGAATTTAATATTCTGTTATCCACCAAGGGACGTAGGATTTTTTTACTGTGCACTTAGACGAAGCTAAGACCAGACGGCCATAGCAAATGACACAGTTAATGCGAAATAAAACAATACTATTAAAATTCCATAACATTCCGATAATCCGCCTCTGTGGTGTAGTGGTTAGTGTAATTAGCTGCCGCCCCCGGAAGCCCGGGTTCGATTCGCGGATCTGTTACGAAATTTGAAAAGTGGTACGAGGACTGGAACGGAGTACACTCAGCCTCGGAAGGTCAACTGATTAGAGGGGAGCTCGATTCCCACCTCAGCCATCCTACAAGTGGTTTTCCGTGGTTTCCCACTTCTCCTCCGGGCAAATACCGGGATGGTACCTAACTTAAGGCCTCGACCGCTTCCTTCCTTCTTTCTTGTCTATCCCTTCCTATCTTCCCCACAAGGCCCCTGTTCGGCATAGCACGTGAGGCCACCTGAGCGAGGTACTAGTCCTCCTTCCTAGTTGTATCCCACGACCCAAAGTCTCACGCTCCAGGACACTGGTCTTGAGGCGGTAGAGGTGGGATCCCTCTCCGAGTCCGAGGGAAAACCCAACTCTAAAGGTAAACGAATTAATAAAGAACATTTCGATAGTAGCGAAATAAAAACGAAATATCGATTCCTTACGTTTACGAACTTCTGAAAGAAGCAGGAGGAGGTTTCGCAGGAAGGATGGTATGATCGCCGAGTGACACAGTCACTAACTTCTAACCAACGCGATAGTAGTTAGAATCCCAACCAGAAATGAATAGTCGCTTCCTTGAGGTTGGGATTTCAAGTAAAACTGGAGGTCCCGAGGCTATGATCACGAAATCAACAGTCACCTAAAACTCCAAGCTTGCACTGAAGTCTGTATTTGCAGCTGACTGGACCTAGATTTCACAAGGATGTAGTTGTGGTTTGTGTGTTAATAGAAAACAATGAGAGAACATTCTTGAGGAAAATATGAACTACTTATTTTAAGTGGGACAAGAATTTCGACAGCGGCCAAATGCGGAATTATACAACAAAGAAAGACAGAAAATCACATCATTTAAAAGGAGAATACTTTTTTTCTACGGACACGTCGAAAGAATGCCCCCAGAGAAAACAGATAAGAGAATTCTGGAATACATGTAGAGCAGGAAGATACAAATTAATTGGCTTAAAGGAGTAAAGGAGGACACGGAGGATACGTGCCACAGGACGCAGTATAATAGACTTTATTACAAAAGACCAATAAAATTCCGAGATGAAACGATCAACCAAGATCACACGAATAAGGAACGGTCCGGCAACACCTGGTCGCAAGAACGTAAAGAAGCCCATTAGAAGGGATGAAGAAATAATGGGCTGATTGAAAGAAGAATAACCAGAAATGAATACTTCTTAACATCGTCCATAGTAGACCCTAACGAAAGATTTTTAAAAAATCCACAGTTCTAGCCCTTCAGGCAAACAATTCAAATGTTGAAAACATCCTAAGAATATGAGCTACAAATTTTAGGTAAATAAACATATAATAAAGTATGAGAATATATTCTTTATTTATTCCTAAAAATTACAATCCTTTTCTTAACCATCGTTACCCGCTCGTTTAGATTAGCAATTTCGAGCGGTAATGTGAGTCAATGCATTGTTTAACTCAAGCACCACTACGAGCGCTAACGTGAGTCAATGCATTGTTTAACTCAAGCACCACTACGAGCGCTAATGTGCGTCAATGCATTGTTTAACTCAAGTACCACTACGAGAGCTAATGTGAGTCAAAGCATTGTTTAACTCAAGCACTACTACGAGCGCTAACGTGAGTCAATGCATTGTTTCACTCAAGCACCATTACGAGAGCTAATGTGAGTCAGTGCATTGTTTAACTCAAGCACCACTACGAACGCTAATGTGCGTCAATGCATTGTTTCACTCAAGCACCACTACGAGAGCTAACGTGAGTCAATGCATTGTTTCACTCAAGCACCACTACGAGAGCTAATGTGACTCAATGCATTGTTTCACTCAAGCACCACTACGAGAGCTAATGTGACTCAATGCATTGTTTAACTCAAGCACCACTACGAGCGCTAACGTGCGTCAATGCATTGTTTAACTCAAGCACCACTACGAACGCTAATGTGCGTCAATGCATTGTTTAACTCAAGCACCACTACGAGCGCTAATGTGCGTCAATGCATTGTTTAACTCAAGTACCCTTACGAGAGCTAATGTGAGTCAAAGCATTATTTAACTCAAGCACCACTACGAGCGCTAACGTGAGTCAATGCATTGTTTCACTCAAGCACCACTACGAGAGCTAATGTGAGTCAAAGCATTGTTTAACTCAAGCACCACTACGAACGCTAATGTGCGTCAATGCATTGTTTAACTCAAGCACCACTACGAGTGCTAATGTGCGTCAATGCATTGTTTAACTCAAGTACCACTACGAGAGCTAATGTGAGTCAAAGCATTGTTTAACTCAAGCACTACTACGAGCGCCAACGTGAGTCAGTGCATTGTTTCACTCAAGCACCACTACGAGAGCTAATGTGAGTCAAAGCATTGTTTAACTCAAGCACCACTACGAGCGCTGACGTGAGTCAATGCATTGTTTCACTCAAGCACCACTACGAGAGCTAATGTGAGTCAAAGCATTGTTTCACTCAAGCACCAATACGAGCGCTAATGTGCGTCAATGCAGAGTTTCACTTAAGCCCTTATAACTACATTCGGTGTGAACATTTTTCAAAAAATCAAAAACAGCTGAGGATATTGATCCAAGGAGCACATTGCAGAAATAATTATGTAAATAAGTTAATTTGGCTAGGATTTGAATTTAAAAAACGAGTAACGAAATAAGCGATATTAGGCTGTTTTTCTGGAATTGCATTTAGGCCGGAAGTGATTTCTGAAATTTTCTCTTTTTACTTTGATAGAGCTATCCAAAACTCACAATTTGAAATCTTTCAGGGCCCTTTATCCCTTCGACTTTCGGCATAATTTAGGAAATTTCTAAATTTTCTAAATTTTACGTTTTACGTAGTCTGCTAAGAAATAGTTCCAACATTAATATCTATCGTAACATTAGTGTAAACGAACAATGCGTACTCCTAAGGCTATGGTAAACATTGTATCTCATAAGCTACCTTCTGTGCATGTTTTAACACTAGAACTACACTGTGGAGTCGCCCATGACGCTGTTATTCTAAAATCATCTCTGCAAACGCACCAAACAACATTAGCTTGCTGTTATTCACTCTACATTCCAGAGTGCGGATGAGAGTTGCTGTTCCATCAATAGTCGAACGTTTTTCCTGTGGTTTACTTGTGCTTTTTTTTTTTTTTTTTTTTTTTTTTTTTTTTTTTTTTTTTGTTTTACAAGATGCCTTACGTCCCACCGACACAGACAGGCGACGATTGGACAGGAGAGGCCTACAGTAGGAGTAGGATGGAAGCGGCCGTGGCCTTATATAAGGTGCAGCTCCAACATTTACCTGGTGTGAAAATGTGAAAGCACGGAAAACAATCTTCAGAGCTGCCGACAGTGGGGTTCGAATGCACTATATCCCGAATACTGGCCGCACTTAAATGGCTACAGCTGCTGGCTAGTTGTGCTTTTACTAAGTCACAGACGATCCCTCAGTGTGGTTTGTATAACAATACTTTACGCATCACATAAGTGTCATATTTCATTGGATAACTGAAGTATAACGATTCATCATTTACATTTGAGGCAATGAAATGCAGAAATAGAGTAGTCTTTCAGAAGACGAAATCTCAAAAAGAATTAATGATAAAGTAGGGTTTTCAAGAAAGGCCAAAGTTGAAGACGGGAAAGACGTGGACGGTAGAAAGAAAAGAGCAACACCGGCAACGAATGAAGGATAACTGGGCAAAGATCAAAGCCCAGAGAAGACAGCTGAAATAACGTGGTCCTTAGTAGGCCGATACGAACAAAGAAGAAGATAAAGTAGCAGATGAAATCAAAATGTACACTGAGCTGAGCTATTCTGATTAATACAGTGCTTAAGAAGCTGATAGCGACCGTGATGATGTACCACTTGAAGACGATGATATCGAGAATGGTCGGGAACGAGTTTGAAATTGAAGTAGAGTCCGCAGTTGATGAAGAATGGGAAAATAACTCATGTTAATATGTTCGCCAATCATCTGTCAATCCTTTACACCCAAGATACAAACACAAGAAAGTACATTTGGTACACCGCTATCCAGGAGCAAATAAACAACGGTGTAGGCCTAGTATTTTGTGATGATATTCGTGCGTACGAGATAGCAATTTTGAAATAATTTATTCGGCAAATAGATATAGTGCGTAAGACGGTAGTTATGTATTTTGTTTTTTACAATTTGCTTTACGTCGCACCGACACAGACAGGTCTTGTGGCGACGCTGGGAGTGGGAGGGAAGCGGCCGTGACCTTAATTAAGGTACACCTCCAACATTTGCCTGGTATGAAAATGGAAAACAACGAAAACCATCTTCAGGGTTGCCGACAGTGGGGTTCAAACCCATTACTCCCGAATGTAAGCTCACAGCTGCGCGCCCCTAACCACATGGGCAACTTACACGGTGGTAATTATGTTAGCCAATTTTGCAGTATTGTAATTACTTAACAAACTCATATTTAACAAGAAAAAATATTCTAATTCTATACTCCAGGTCAATAAAAAGAAATAACACGAAATTTCAGCATGAGTGTTTAAATAGTTCACCAAACTATGTACTTTAAGTGGTTCACTGCCGACTCCAGATTGTGGCTTGTGTCATGAAACTGACACGATGTTGTTCTGAGGTTAAATAATACAACGGTGTGTCTTCGAGCTGGGCAAGATGTAGTGAGAAGGGAAGGAAGGAGTGGTGTGGCCGCGTAAAATCGCGCCTTTCTATCGGCTCGACTATGAGAGCATCTTGCTGAAGATTTTCTTACTGGCCTGCTCACGCGATTTTCCCGCCAACGACGGGTGTAACAGCTAGTTCATAAAGATAAGACGAGGAATCACATTTAACACAGAGAACATTACTATTATTATTATTATTATTATTATTATTATTATTATTTGCTATTTCCTTTACGTCGCACCGACACAGATAGGTCTTATGGCGACGATGGGGCCGGAGAGGCCTAGGAGTGGGAAGGAAGCGGCCGTGGCCTTAATTAAGTTACAGCCCCAGCATTTGCCTGGTGTGAAAATGGGAAACCACGGAAAACCATCTTCAGGGCTGCCGACAGGAGGGTTCGAACCCACTATCTCCCGAATACTGGATACTGGCCGCACTTTATTATTATTATTATTATTATTATTATTATTATTATTAGACATTATTTTTACTAACAAAATGAAGCTGCTTGCTTCAACAGAAGATGCGCAAAGACAAACCAAACCAAACCCCATGGCACTACAACCCTTGAAGGCCCTTGGCCTACCAAGCGACCGCTGCTCAGCCCGAAGACCTGCAGAGTACGAGGTGTCGTGTGGTCAGCACGACGAGTCTCTTGGCCGTTATTCTTGGCTTTCTAGACCGAGGCCGCTATCTCACCGTCAGATAGCTCCTCAATTCTAATCACGTAGGCTGAGTGGACCTCGAACCAGCCCTCAGGTCCAGGTAAAAATCCCTGAACTGGCCGGGAATCGAACCCGGGGCCTCCGGGTAAGAGGCAGGCACGCTACCCCTACACCACGGGGCGGGCGATGCGCAAAGACATGGCGTACCAATTATGAGGAATGACAATTAAAGAAGAGTAACGTTAATACATTATTATTATTATTATTATTATTATTATTATTATTATTATTATTATTATTAAGCGTACGGCATTATACATTGCGATTACACAATAAATAAATGAAAAGCAATATGGAACTTAACAGCAATATTTACAAATGTGCGATATAATTTATGTATGTAGTTTATCGCCTCTGGCAAAGTGTCAAGCAATCTCTGGGGTTTCTTCGATGGGACCCTCATTGCATTGTGCCTTGGGAAGGTGCAGTTACACCCCGTGGAAGACACCTTTCCGTATTTCTTGAGTAGATTACTACCATGGGCTGTTCACTTCTATTGTGTGTTCACTATGTCCTACGACGTAGATGAAGTGCACATGATTTTCCAACGACAAAGTGAAAGCTATGGATGTTTGGTGAGGTATTATTACACCATTCTTGCGACCATGTTTGATGAGGGCTGAAATTATGTTCTATCAGAGTGGATGTATGGAGCGGAGTCTCTTGATTCCGCATATTACATTCACTCTTGAAACAGAATCAAACAAATCAATTAATGTTCTATATATAACAATAAGCAGACTACCTTCCTCAAGAAAACCCACATATACAGCTAATACCATAAAACAAGACTCTTTTCATCCACAGACACATAAACGCGCCTCGTACAACAGTACGGTTAACCGTGCCTTCAAAATTCCGCTATCAAAGGACAACTTAAATAAAGAACTAAATATCATTCGCTCCATCGCCAAATTTAATGGTTATAATAGATATTTTATTGAACGAATTATTAACAAATTTAAACACCATCCTAACACAACACTCTTAAAAGATAATCCTAAACCAGCTGCTTACTCCACATTCACATTCAATATAAATGCCTAGAGTATTGCTAATTACATTGCTCATTGCTAAAACACAATACCATGATTTATTTTCGAACTAATAATATAAACCTTGAATTATTACATAACTCCAACTCCTTAAATAAAACAAGTGTCTTTTCTAAGTCAGGCGTATACCGTTTTAAATGCAACAACTGTAACTCTTCTTACATAGCTCAAACTGATCGTAACTTCAAAATTAGATACTTTGAACACGTTAATGCAATAAAATACAACAAATTTTCGGCAGTGGTGAAACATATACATGGCACAAAACATATTTTCACTACAATAAACCAGCATATTGAAATTCTCAGCACTCTAAATAAAGGCCCTTTCCTAGACATCACTGAAAACTGTTTTATTACACCTCGACCAGTTTTTCAATCCAAACCTTAACCTGAATTATATTTCTGAGAAGCACTAACGCCCTTTCCGATTTTCTCATCTCCATTTTAAATAACCTCAAGCCAACAAGTAAGCGATCAATCTTTCACAATTTACACAATATCATGCTACTTGCCCCTTCCGCAACACCCCTATGATCCTACTTAGATATCCCCCCCCCATTTTTTCCTTTCCCTCCCACCCTCTAATAAGCGCTCATTATTCCCCACCCTTTTATCTATTTTATTGCCGCCCATTCATTTATCAATCACCACGGTAAGCTGTTCGAGTTGAGCCTCACATTGTAATTGTTTTAAATTTCTTCCTATATTTAAACATTTTTATTTGGTTTTATTCTTTTTAACGATTTAAATTATGTTTAAAATGTGCTTTGAATTGTTGAAATTAAGTCCTACACTGTATTCCTAAGACTTCAATTACGGTACCTTTACTCTTCAGCCGGAGAAACCAATGCCTACAAGACCTGCCTAGCAACAACTATACATAACTGCAAATCACAAGTTCAATTTCATAACGAGTTATCCTTCGAGTTGTCATCTTAGAACAAGTCCTTTAACTCGTTTTTTCATATGTGAATGCGGCACAACAAGATTGTACTAGACCTGCTTATGAACACCAACTGGAATTGCTTCGGCACGAAATAGTGTTAATTTTTCCAAATACTATTTTTGTCTGTGATCATTGTGTTATGTGTTTTTAGATCTTTATGACTTAATTTTTGCACTGCTTTGCTAATTGGCTAATAATACTGGCGTATGGCCTTCGGAGAGGCCTGGTGCAGATCTTTTTCTAGTAGACGGCCTATTAGGCGACCTGCATGTCTGTGAAGATTAGGGCCCTACCTAGGATGATTTGTAATGTTGAATACGTCACACAAACCCAGCCTCTGAGCCATTGGAATTAACCAATTAAGGTTAAGATCCCCGACCCGGTCGGGAATCGAACCCGGGACTCTCTGAATCGAAGGCCGGTACGCTGACCATTCAGCCAATGAATCGGACTGCTAATTGGCTGATGATGACACTTCAAATGTGTTGAAACCGGTCCCAAATGAACAGGTTGTAACTTCTATTTGGTTCAACTTAATAACAGAGTATTGAAAGGTGGATCCATTTTTCTATTCAATACGGAGCAATCATGACATTTTTAACTTTAAACAGAATGACATTGAAAACGTCGACTTTAGACGGACGAAATATGTCATTCACAATGCTCTTTGTTTCAGTTTTTATGTCAGTTGCGTCACAGGAACGATTTCTACCTATTTTGATAATTTACTTAAGCACTCCCACAAGCGGTGTGAAGCAATATGACGTGTTCACTTCCGGAACGCAGTAAACACATCTAGTATTCTAATGAAGTAGGCGTAGAGGTCATCTAGCTCATGGATATAAATTTATTTAGCAATAATGTGTCAGCCAAGTAATCTTGTTGAAGGATTAGGAAAGGCTGATAAGAAGTTGTTTGGTTTATTGCTCTAATCTCAATAGGCCTACACAGTGTTATCAGCCTGGACCCCTGGAACACGCGAACAGCACAGCTGCGCAACTACCACCATATCATCATCATTACGTGTCATAATCAGCCTCTCACCGCAAGGTGATTCTTAATGACTCTGTTGTCCCCTGACTTTCGTCAAGCACGACCTTGGCATTGAATTAGTACCGTAGGCGAGCCAGGAAGAAGGTCACACAGTCTACAGATTTCTAATTGATGAGAACACCCACACTCTATGCCTAGAGGTGACCTTCCTCACAAACAGTTCGTCACCTACGAGAAAAACACTCAAAATATTGTTGAGTGTCTCTACGTCTACCACATACATAAATATTATTATTATGTATGTTGAGTGCTCAGTCCTGAGGCTGGTTTGGACCTCAACAGCTCCGACATCAGCCGTCATAGGAAGCTAAGGCGTCACTGAAGAGGAGTGCTAGGGAACTTAGGAGTGAGATCGTTTCCCGTCCCGTTGCTTTCCTCACCGAGTTAGAAGTTGCTATTACATCTCAGTCTGACAAGCCCACTTGAAATGCCCGCATCAACTGACCCTATGAGCAACATTTTCACACCATTCATAACAAGGAATGGCATTTATTAGCGTCACTCATACATTGGTCAATTTCATGTTGTCAAAGCCAAGGATGAGACTGAGACAAGTCAATGAAAGTAATGCCTGTTGCTCACGGTAAGATTTGTCTTCAAATTTATTGTACAGTAAATCAAGTTTATAAAATTTCTGTTGCCCATAATCAAATTCAATTTTATAAAAGCTTTGATGAAACATTTCATAAAATAAGTAATGTTCTATTCCGTAAAATTAATTTTGCGAAACGAACCAATTAACGAAGCTGACATGACGATGATGCTAGTGCTACGATGTGAGAAGATTGTGAAGCTTGTTCGTAAACATAGACGAACACTTCTAAAATGGCAAGATCCAGGTGGATTAAGGAAGCTGCTAGTGTTTATATGAACTTAAAACACCAATGTATCACAACAGAAATGCAAGAAGGGAGGCGGAAAACTCAATCGCAAAATTTCGGTCGAACATAAGCCAGGCTGATGTGAAGGTGAAGATAAACTGGCTTTGAACTCAATCCTTGGCAGGACATCCACATCTTAGTTCAGAATTTAGTTCATATATAGTCATCCTGACCTGATGCTTCCACGAATTTTATAAAATAATTTTACCGTGAACAACACAACTTATTTTCGTCATATTTTTATAAAATCAGTTGTAAAGCAAATTTTACGAAACATTTTACCGTGGGCAATGGGCATAACAAATTTGTTCTAGCCCACACCGGAAGACATAGTGCACTGTAAACACTAAGTCTTGCCAGTTATATTGGTCATATATTTGAAGACATTTCAGCTGATCTTTTCAAAACGTACTTGGTCAAAAGCGACAAAAGGATAGCATTATCAACAAACCCCCTGGGGCTATCGTCCCCGAAGGGCCTTTGTCCTATCAAGCGACTGCTCTTCAGCCTGAAGGCCTGCAGATCATAACGTGTGAGTGGTCAGCGCGACGAATCCTCGCGGCCGATACTATTGGCTTTCCCTAGACCGGGGAGTCCATCTCAGCGTCAGATGGCTCCTCAACTGTAATCACGCAGGCGGAGTGGAATTTGAATCAGCCCTCAGATCCTAGTAAAATTCCCTATCCTGGACTGGATTCGAAGCCGGGGCCTCCGTGTAAGAGATAGGCACGTTACCACTACGTCACAGGGTTGGCTGACCGTATAAATGGTTCCTCAAAATCAACATTGAAACCCGGATGGCAGCTACCGCAATGTTCTTCAACAGTTTTTTTAGGTTTAATAACGTCCAAAACTGGGGCAAGAATTTCGGAATTGTTCCCTGGGCACCAGCCATTAACAATGTTACAGTTATATTCTGTTCGCCTCCGTAGCGTAACGGTTAGTATTATTAGCTGCCGTCCTCGGGGGCCCAGGTTCGATTTCCGGTACTGCCAGAAATTTAAGAATGGCAGGAGGGCTGGTATGTGGTTCATATGGTACATGCAGCTCACCTCCAATGGGGGTGTGCCTGAAAAGAGCTGCACCACCTCGGGAAGAGGACACGAGTTTACATAGTTATATTCTACCGATTTATGCATTATATGTTTCGTTTACCAATTTGTGCATTTATTAGAATGTATCATCATTTTGTTTCGTATAGGCCGACAAAGGACCAGGATATTCACTATTGCGTTTGGGGTGGGTTTTGATGTTTGCCCGGTAATTGTGCATCTTCTGGCTGTGTTGTTCTTTTCTCTCCTTTGTCCAGAGGATGCCTGTCTTCCTTTTCGGTGGTTTATTTTGGAACCTCTTTCGTTTAAGTATCCTCCTGAAAGATGTCCGGTCTTTTAAGTCTCTTTCTGTTCCTCCCAGTTCGCGCAGATTATTATTATTATTATTATTATTATTATTATTATTAACTCGTTGTAAATACTTATGCAATATTAATAAAACAATAACACACTAGCTTAATCCCTTGTGATACGCGAAAGTTACTCGTAAGAGGAGTGAGTCGGATAATAAAATAGTATGAATATTTTCATGTACAATATATGTATGGTCGTTTCATTCTAAAACGGTTACATTTTTACCTTCTAAATACTATATATTGAATGTTTAATGCCATAACTTTATCTAGATAATATTTTAAAGAATACTTAGATATTAGTTTCGTACTCCGATTGAATGGTCAGCGTACTGGCCTTCGGTTCAGACGGTCCCGGGTTCGATTCTCGGCCGGGTCGGGGATTTTAATCGCTTCTGATTAATTCTTCTGGGTCGGCGACTGGGTGTATGTGTCCGTCGCAACACTCTCTTCATCATATTCAGACAACATACCACACTACCAAACATCACAGAAACACGCAATACTGCTTAAGTTACATACCTCCATATAGGGTTGGCGTCAGGAAGGGCATTCGGCCGTAAAACAGGGCCAAATTCACATGTTCGACGAAGTTCGCACCCGCGACCCCACAGGTGTGGGAAAAAGCGGTAGGAAAAGACGACTTAGTTTCGTACTTTGTCTCCAGTGACGTCTTATATCTGCCGAAAGCTGTTTATGTACAAAAAGGCTGTATGAATAAGTGTGGAATTATACTAATATTAACATACAATAATTTCTTGCCGGGCTGAGGGGCTCAGGATTCGAAAAGCCATGGCCTTAATTAAGATACAATGCCGATATTCGTCCCAGGACAACCTGTCTTCAGGACAGCGAATGGCGGGGTTCGAATCGACCATCTTCCGAATGCACAACCGTACTATGTAAACAACTAATTATTATTATTATTATTATTATTATTATTATTATTATTATTATTATTATATAAATCAGGCATGATACGCTGTTTCCATGAGTCAGTTTTCTACACTAAGTATATTTAATACGAGAGAAAGGGAAGTGAAGAGAATCACCATATAAAAATGTGTAACTATTGATCTGAAATGCATATCACGTTGCACTAAATTCCAGAAAGTAAATATATGGTTCCCCGGTGTCACCAATACTGATGTTTACTTTTCAGTTGCAGTATATCAAATATGACAACAATATAACCATAAGTATATAGATACATCATAATTATGTCAACACAGTCATAATAATGCCACTGGATAAAATATATACACATACATTTCATGGGACAACTCTCCGAAATAACAATAACTTGATTTTATAAATGTGTTTTAATAGTTTGAGTTCTGTTGGGTTAGCATTGTCAAAACCAGCTTTCCTAACATGCATAAAATGCGTTGACCATTACATTTCTGAAGATAATAATAATAATAATAATAATAATAATAATAATAATAATAATAATAATAATAATAATAATAATAACTAGCTGGATTCAAGAAGTAAAGAAAGATTTATAAAGAAAGAATATAAGAAGAAACTATGGACAGAGACATTTTTAGAAAGAGGGTAGTAAGTATGGAAGGATTCCAAGGAAGATTGAACAAGAAGCCAGGTGCGAAGTGGTCCGAGGGCAGAAGGAAACAGCATAGTGAAAGGATGAAAGAATATTGGAAGGAGTGAAAGAGAAAACGACAAAGTATGAAGAAATGAATTGAAATTGGCACGTGGTCCTTTGCAGGCCTCATCGGAAAGAAAGAAGAAGAAGAAGAAGAAGAAGAAGAAGAAGAAGAAGAAGAAGAAGAAGACGAATTGCAAGTCCAACCCTAGTCCCGTTCCTCTATGAGGTCGGGTATGAGGTGGGATGAACTTTCGTAGCGAGATTTTACGACCGGATGCCCTTCCTGACGTCAACCTTATTAGAGGAGTTAAGGAGATGAAATGAATGACATGATATATATATTAATAGGAAGGGGGAGGGTGATACCCGGTGCGGGCACATAACCTACTCCTGTCGAATAGAACCAAGGGGGTTTACTCACAGCTTTAGTTATCTAGGATATAACTGAAAAGGCTACGTCTGCCTAATGGTTAGTCCACACCAAAGTTAATAAACAATGTTAACGAAACAAAGTTAATAAACAATGTTAATGAAATCATTTCTTCACATGTTAATAAACTTTTGTTAACAAACTTCTTCAACATTGTGCCCACACCAAAATAGCTGTTTGTGAGGTTACAATTGGTAGGGTCAGGAAGAAGAAAATACTTACAGCTGCAGCTTACATTATTTCAGTGATACAATCAGACAAAAGTGCAGACAATTAGTGTGGGAAAGAAAAATACTGGAAAGGTGAATAGAATTAAGTTTGGAAATAACACTTATGTCAGAACTTTTAATTCGTGATGCAGCAGGCCTTCACAATTCTCTTGAGAATGTCTCCACATGACTTTCAGTTCTTGTTGACAGTAATTGGGTCTGAAATTGCAAGTAATACAGATTATCGAAAATCCGGCTTCACTAGTGACAGGCTATTTTTTATAGATAGGCTATAACCTTAAAGATTCCTAGCAAATGGTGACATTTCACTTATATACCTATTTGTCTAGAGTATCAAAACAAGCCATTTCAGTTATTGTAACTGAGGTGTTTGAAGCTTTATACAACAATATCAAGGAATTGGTAAAGGTACGAAGTAAAGAAAATATTCATTTAACCTACCTACAGTAGTTAGGACAGTACCATTTTGATAATATACAAGCGATTACGGGAGGTTAGGTTATTCAGCGAGGAGCGAAGCTGGAAATGAAACTACATTAGAACACCGCTAAAACTATCATAAAGAATTAAAGATAATGTATACTGTAACTTATCAGAACTTTCGCTTGCGACTTCATAGTCAATTTCTAGAGGAAGTAAGAAATCATCGTACTCCGCGCTACGAATCTGCGTGCTCTTAATGCGTCCTGTCCATCTCCATGGCTAAATGGTTAGCGTGCTGGCCTTTGGTCACAGGAGTGCCGGGTTCAATTCCCGGCAGGGTCGGGAATTTTAACCATCATTGGTTAATTTCTCTGGCACGGGGGCTGGGTGTATGTGTCGCCTTCATCATCATTTCATTCTCAACACGACGCGCAGGTCGCCTACGGGAGTCAAATCAAAAGACCTGCACCTGGCGAGCCGAACATATCTTCGGACACTCCCGGCACTAAAAGCCAAACGCCATTTCATTTCAATTGCGTCTTTGCGCATGTGCGAACCGAAGTGTTAACGAAAACACGAAATGTTAATGAAAAGTTTCATTCACAAAAGTTAAAGAAATGTTGTTTATCAACATGCTCGAAAAGTTAATGAATACACTATTTTGTTTATTAACATACAAAAATGTTCATGAACATTGTTCATTAACAGCATTAGAAACAAAGTTAACGAAAACATCTTGGTGTGGACGCACCTTTTCTAATAAAGATACAGCCATATGGAGTAAATTATTTCGTAACATTTTGTTAGTCGAGTATCCTTATTTAATTCATTTATTATTTAATTTGTAATTATTTATTTACTCTTGGCTTGTTCGTTCGTTCGTAGTGACCTACATCGTGTAACATACCATGAATAACTTACCGTGAATGTTCACATGAAGGATTTCGTTAAATGGATATAGCTGTAGAGTATCCGCCTATCATAAGAGTAATTTTATTTCAGCTGTTTCTTTTTTTCTTTTACAAATGGCTCTATGTCGCACCGACACAGATAGGTCTAATGGCGACGATGGAATAGGAAAGGGCTGGGAGTGGAAAGGAAGGAAGGATGGATGGAAGGAAGCGGCCGTGGTCTTAATTAAGGTACGGTCCCAGCATTTGCCTGGTGTGAAAATAGAAAACCTTCTTCAGGGCTGCCTACAGTGGTGTTCGAACCCACTGCAACATGACAGCTGCGCGCCCCTAACCACACGGCCAACTCGCTCGGTTTCAGCTGATTCAATTGGCCACATACTGGTATAGTCTATTAATAGTCACACAACCTGTACAGGAAATAAAATACTGAACAATATGGCAGGGAACACAAATAGAGTTGGCGGTGATCCAATACGTCCATAAAATAAGATAGTGAAGTGGCTATTACTGTCAACGTAAAGATCAGAAAATAACTACACATTGCAGTAACTGCAATCGTGAAGGTGAATCGAAACTGCAAAAGGAAAATATTTAGAGATATTTAAAAAAGATTACAATGAACTGCTGCGTTTTCAAAAGTACGTCGGTATCATGACTGTTACAGTCCGACTCGTTGACTTAACGGTCAGCGTACTGGCCTTCGGTTCAAAAGGTCCCGGGTTCGATTCCCGTCCGGGTCGGGAATTTTAATCTTAATTGGTTAATTCCTACGGCACGGGGGCTGGGTGTATGTGTTGTCTTCATCCTCATAACGAAACGCAGGTCGCCTACGGGGAGTCAAATAGAAAGACCTGCACCTGGCGAGCCGAACCCATCCTGGGATATCCCGGCACTAAAAAAGCCATACGACATTTCGTTTCATGACTGTTCCAAAACAACATTTATTAGTGTACCATATTTAATATATCTATAGGCAAGAGGAGGGACAAGAGTAGCGCGCCTGCCTCTTATCGATTCCCAGCCAGGCCAGGGATTTTCACTCAGTCTACGTGATTACAATTAAGGAGCTATCTGACGGTGAGATGGCGGTCCCGGTCTAGAAAGCCAAGAATAACGGCCGAGAGGATTCTTCGTGCTGATCACACGACATGTGATAATCTGAAGGCCTTCGAGCTGACCAGCGGCCTTCTGGGCTGTTGCGCTATGGCATTTGGTTTTAAGGGAAGCAACAGATGAATAATTTTAAAATTTAGGACAATTCAGTGATAAACACGTTTTACAGGACTGAGCCAGAATTGAACCTGCCAAGCTGGGGTCAGAAAGCCATCGCTTCAACCGTCTGAGCCACTCAGTCCGGCTGCTAATTCGTACAAAATACTTTAGCACTCACTTCTCCAAACATATAGTTTTATTTTTCCAAATCGCCGGCGGAGTTCTTGTTATAATAAACGTTGTTGAAAAGTTTCTCTCTCAATATGGTAAGAAATATTATTATATCATCAACGTATTAATGTATTAAACACTGAAAAAAGAAAACATTGGAGACCTTGTATTATTTGTTAACTGTATATCTACTGTAGTGCTCTCTAGTGGGACCAAAATATAAACAAATGTTATTGTCACAGGTAGTTTCTACTTTTATCTTATCTGTTTCCTTGGTCATTACTAGACTGTTGCAAGCATTCCCTAAGAGGAATAACAACTTCCACGTTAATGAAAAGTTGCATAATGATACTGCGTATTTGAGTTTTCTCATAAACATTCACTTACGATTCCTGGTTTACTGTTTTATATAATTCTAACTGCTGTCATTATTTACAGGAAACTGGAGATACGTTTATCTTTCCGCTCTGTGTATTTATGCGGGAGTGAGTAATCTACTCTACAGTATGTACGTCGTTTGACACCCTAGGACGATCAACGTGTTCCTATTCTTGTTAAGAAACGTTAACATTAAATCAGGAACTAATCTTGGATTAGTACTAGTGAAATCAACATAAACAGGATACACAACCAAAGCAAAGTTATCTCTGTACAGGCCATGAAGGCACTTGGAAGGGTGGAAGGTAAATGCTTCCACTATCCCTAACCTCGGCACCTGGGGTGGGGTAGGGTAGTTAGCTCTATGCCCGGCCGCCTTTGCCTCCAGGAATTAACCTGGTACCCATTTGTGGTGTAGGATTAGTGAACCTCAGGGCCATGTGCACCTCTGGAAATGGGAATCTCGTTTAGGATAACTACCGTAATGGCTTTTTATTTTGCTTCTTGAATATGGTACGACCATTTTCCAAAAGGTTGGTATGGGTGGACGTACTACAGATATTTAAAACACTAAATATGATTATTAGTCAGTGATAGTTGTGTGTATGTTTAGTCATCAGCCCGAAGGCTGGTTGGATCCTCAACAGCTCCACCATCAGCTGTCATAGATGGCCTAGGCATCACTGAAGAGGCGTACTAGGGAAATGAGGAGTGACGTAGTTTCCCGTTGCTTTCCTCAAGTGATGGTTAAGAAAATGAAATAATATAATGAAATGTTGCGTAATATATGGACATAAATGACTGCAGAAAGCAAGAAGCCACATATTTACATACAAGTTAAAATAATTACTATCGTTATGACATTGTTAACAAGTTGTAAAACTAGCCCTAACTGAAATTAATTACGATTACAATGACAAAAAAATGTTTTCTTATTCGGCTTACCTAGATATTTCTAGCCGCCCAGGCTCACTTTAGTTTTTTCTTTTACTTGCTTTGCGTCCCACCAACACAGATAGGTCGTACGGCAACAATGGGAGCTAGGAGTAAGCTAAAGTGGGAAGGAAGTGACCGTGGCCTTAATTAAACTACAGCCCCAGCATATGCCTGGTGTGAAAATGGGAAACAACGGAAAACCAACTTCAGGGCTGCTGGCAGTGGGATTCGTACCCACTATCTCCCCAATGCAAGTTGATAGTTACGTAACCCAAATCACATTGTCACTTGCTCGGTCACTTTATTTTTGGTGAGGTTTAAGACCGGATGCCCTTCCTGATTTTTCAGGTGAAAATCGGGATTCGATCCTCGGCCACTCGAGCGGAAAGCACTGCAATAATCACGCCCCTAATTACGATTACAATGGCAATGTTTTATAAATGAGACAAAATCTAGTACATCTTATATTATGTTAATATATGAATCTTTGCAAGTAAGAAAGAGCGCAGAGGGGGAAGATGGACTGAAGGGAGAAGAGCGCAACATTCTGAAAGAATGAAGGCACTGTGAAGAAAGAGGAATGAAGAAGGGATGATAAGAAGGAAGTGAAGTGGTATTGGCGTGGTCCTAAGTTTGGCAGGTTCGCAAGAAATAATAATAATAATAATAATAATAATAATAATAATAATAATAATAATAATAATAATAATAATAATAATAATAATAATAATAATGAGTTCCGGAAGATTGTCCAATCGAATCTGTGCCTACTTTGCGGGAAAAAAAACAAAGGGATGTGGTTTACAGAGGTGTAAAAAGACCTACAAGAACTGGAGATCTCACATGAGGACATCTTGGAACGTGACACTTTGAAGAAGAAACTTGGGGAAGTACAGAGTTTTCAGTCAAAACCCAAAATGAAAATCTGCAAGAAGTGGATCGAAGAAAGGAGCGATGCTCACCGAAAAAGAATGCGGGAAACACTGGGCAAATGTGAAAGATAGTAGGAGAAAACAGTTGAAATAGCATGGTTCATAGAAAACCGAAACGAGAATATAATAATAATACTAATACTAATAATAATAATAATAATAATAATAATAATAATAATAATAATAATAATAATTTAGTGTAAATATAAAAATTCCAAAAAGAATGCGGCACTGATTTTTGTAAGTTTATTTTTTGTTTCAAACCAGAGCTAAGATGGTCAGTTTTTCCTTGTTCTCGTCGTAGGTCTCAGTGTGAACTATCAGCATCAGAAATGTGTTCATGGGAGCGATCTGCAGATTACAAATGAAATTAACAGGGCAGATATGTCTGACACCGATAGCTCGCCCCGAGACCTTGGGCCATACATGACAAAGACAAAGAAATATCAACCATCTTGGCGCTGCTTCGAAAACAAAAATAAAAGCAAAAACAGTTAAGCAAAAAAAAAAAAAAAATACCGATGCTGCATACTTTTGGAATGTTTATATTTATACTAAAATGGACCCACCTATTGCTAAGTATGTAAAAAAATGGCGGTGATACTTGCAACCAATTAGATTATACAGTACGTTATATTACCGAAAGTTTTGATTTTACGGGTGTGACCTTCCCAGAATTAAAATTTCATAACTTCTACAGTACTTGGACTAACTCATTGAAATCAGGTGACATACTGTATATCATATTAGACGTGAGAGCTCAGAAAGAAAATAACAGACCTCCAGTGGCAAAAATTTTAGGTTATAGATGGCATTTCGTAATTTCTTCACGTGGTCCTGAACTTTTGACCGGTACTATATCTACAGTTGAGAGTACGAATGGTAGTTGGATCCATAACAGTTGCACCATCAGCTGTCACAGAAAGTGAGGTAATTTCCGTTCTTTTCCTACCGAGCCACAAGGTGCCAGTCTGTCTAGTCCACTGAAACGAATGGTATCCAACAACCAAATATGCAAACTATTCTCTCACATCATTCATTACAAGAACGGACTAAATGAGGAATGTGTTTTTCTGGAGGACCTACAGTACCGGTACTTGGTCGAAAGCTACAATAATAATAATAATAATAATAATAATAATAATAATAATAATAATAATAATAATAATAATAATAATATTTTTTACGTTTAATTAACTACCTTTACGGGTTTTCGGATGCTGGCATTTTGTCTCGTAGGAATTCTTTTATATGCCAAAAACTCTACCGACACTAGGCTACGTTTCACAACTTTTCCATTTCTTTCTGTAATAGGATACGTTACGATATTCTTATCGTAAACAACTACACCTGATATTATCGTGTTTTTAAGGGACAGAAATTGTTCCACTACCCAGTTTTACCTCAGTTAATTTTGCAGGGGTTTGATAATCTGCTAGGTACTTAAAATATAAATTACTCGCTTGTAAATTAATTTAACTGGATGATCAGGAGGAATTACGGCTTAGTAATTAACGGATTTATGAAATAATAATAATAATAATAATAATAATAATAATAATAATAATAATAATAATAATAATAATAATAATAATAATAATGGCATTGGCTTTACGTCCCACTAACTACTTTTAAGGGTTTTCGGCGACGCCGAGGTGCGGGAATTTAGTCCCGGAGGCGTTCTTTTATGTGCCAGTAAATCTATCGACACGAGGCTGACGTATTTGAGCACCTTCAAATACCACCGGTCTGAGCCAGGATCGAACCTGCCTAGTCGGGGTCGGAAGGCTAGCGCCTCAACCGTCTGAGCCACTCAGCCCGGCTTACTTAAAAAAACACTCCAAGTGTTCAACAATAATCGGAATAATAATAATAATAATAATAATAATAATAATAATAATAATAATAATAATAATAATAATAATAATAATAATAATAATAATAAGTTAATAGAACCGTAACACTTACTTCAGTTTCTGTGTTTAGAGTGGACGGGATTGCTTGCTACTGTGAAGACTTGTTTACGTATCAGAAGATCCTGACATAGGAAATATAGAACGCAAGCAATGAAATATCACACGTGACTCACAGGAGAAATGAGGTACTGAGATGATCAATAAAATGGAATTATTACCAAGGCATTGGCAGTCGTTGCCTATGACAAATGACTGAGGTATTCCGTAATGAGTGTACATTCCACTAACCAACCACGATAAGAACTCGCTGGTTTATTTAGGAACCATTAAATATCCATAAAGCATTCCCTCATTAATGTATCTTCCAAGGTTAAGCATTCTACGCTGCAAGCTTTGTGTCGGGTGCTATTTTAGGGGCCTCATATCCTTGTGCACACTACCGGAAACCAAAGTCGGCTCTTGAATACCCAATGAATCTCCGACCAGCCCATAACTCTCTCTCTCTCTCTCTCTCTCTCTCTCTCTCTCTTCGCCTTTCCTTTCCCCAGCTCCGGGTGGCAGTCAAACCGGTTCTAGGGCGTTACACCAATAAAACGAAAGGCTCGGCCCACGAATAGACTTTTATTCTCACATCTCCTCCTCCTCCTCTTAAAATACAAGTATTTTAGCTCTTCTGATGAGCAATTATGATAAAAGAAGATGTGGAACACTTTGAGCACTCAGTCTAGCACAACGTTTGCGTAAGGTAGAGCAATGCACTTTGATCCGTATGTTATACAATCTGAAATGTCCATATGTATGCTATGTGCCCATACACAGTGTGTCAACCTTCCATTAACCGCTTGTCACCTCTACTGGATACAAGTATTCTCAGCGACTCGGACGTTTCTGAAAGACCCCAGCCGTTTGTTTAACAAAGTAACATTCTGTACCAGAATGGTTTTACAATGAGTATAACAGAGTTGCAGAACAACCTATGAGATCGCATAATAATAGTAATAATAATAATAATACAGTAATAATAATAATAATAATAATAATAATAATAATAATAATAATAATAATAATAATAATAATACGTTTAAAGTTTAATGGGACAGGAACCACATATTAACATAATGCTATATTCTGCTAATGACTAGCATAAGATAAAAGACAATGACAGATACACGCAATGGAAATTAGGAAACCTGCAGCGGCCATAATTCAAATTACCAACAAAGCACAAAATATTTTAATTAAGAGGCAAGTATTAAAACTGCAATGACAACGTGGATAGAACTGGCAACTCCGGCTCTGTTATCATGCCAACAAGACAAAAGTATTCTGCAGGTCCGTTGGCGATCAGAATTATCGTATTGTGATAAAGTGATGTATGCGCTGATAGTTGATTTTCTGTTAGCTTAGCAGGTTATTATTATTATTATTATTATTATTATTATTATTATTATTATTATTATTATTATTATTATTATTATTATTATTATTATTATTATTACAAACAAAGGGGCTGCCTGGCCGAGGCGGTAAAGTCGTGCTCGGTTCGCCAGGAAGGACGTGGGTTCGAATCCCCGTCAGGAAGTCGTAAAAAAATTTAAGAAACGAGATTTCCACTTCCGGAGGTGCATATGGCCCTGAGGTTTACTCAGCTTACACAAAAAATGAGTACCAGATTGATTCCTGGGGGGCAAAGGCGACCGGGCGTAGAGCTAACCACTCTGCCTCATCATGTGCCGAGGTTAACAATGGTGGAAGCCTTTACCTTCCACTCCTCCAAGGGCCTTCATGGCCTGTACGGAGGTGACTTTGAATAACAAACAACAAGTTGCCGAACCAGGGGAATGAACCACGCACTGACCATTCAGCACGAAGCTGAGCATTCGATTCCATCTCACATATTAATTTGCTTAGAATTCCATAAACTTGTCATTCTTAACAATACAGATACAGGGATATTAAATCATTTCAGCACTTCAGACCTTGACCGCTCCTCATTCAAGGTGGATTTTTTAATAACAACCCTTACGTCATGCTTGCTTATAACAATTCACTTCAAAACGTAGAACTTCTAAATATCGTTCAGTTATTCAACAAGATAGCATTACAAAATAAATTTTGCTCTCAATCCTCATTGTGGGTAGCCTCCGTTCCGCCCGTCCGCCTCTTGTGTGTGGCTGTCAAATTCCCTCAATCAATGCTGCCCTACCCTGCGGCTACATTGTGCTTATACTGCCCCGCAGTACATACTCAGCCAAACAGTAATTAACCATGCAGGGGGCGTTGTAGAGCGAATACTGCCTCTATCCAGCACGCATGGTATGGCTTCAACACTACCATTATCTATTTCTCAGACTGGTATCAGAAATTTTAAATTCATCGCATTCCGTTCCTACTTGAGGATTTATCCGTATGAAGAATGATATTTAGCTCCTCACCCGAGTTGAAATGTGTTACTGTATTTCGTACAGTTTGCCGACGTTTCGAATACACTGCAGTATTCTTTGTCAAGGTGACTGAAATAACCCTACTCGATCCAAGGTAATCAGTCACTTGTTCTTATACCCTAAAAATACAAAAGGACGACAACATCTTAATATGAATAAAGGAAATCAAATGTTGTCAACAACTGCTTAGACCTATAATACCAACAGCAAAAGGGTCAATTTCGAAAACTTACTGCTCACAAATTTGTCACTAAATCACAATAAAAATATTTATAAGGAAAGGAAATAGAACATATCTTAGGACAAAACCATTTCGTATTATCGGCACGAAAATCTTAATAATATTTGGAGAACTGCTAAAATAGTTGCAGTAAAAACTGTTTATCTCTGAATATGATGGTTCCTTTCAAAGTTTTCCGTCTTCAAAATCCTTCCTACTTTTTCTTCTTTGTATTAATTTTCGTGATGCACCTTTCTCTCAAGTTTTGTTCATCTCTTATAATCCCTTTTGCATTTCTTCTTCTTTCTACTCAATGGCGGCTATGCCATCACTATCAAAATCATAAGATTCGCTGAAGTCCACTGATTTCGTATCATGAAAAGCGCAAGTGTTTGTAATATGTCGCCGTTGTACTACAATAAGGAAAGTCTAGGCCTATTTCTTAAAAAAAAGCATTTCTCCTTGCGAAAATCAAATAATCATAAATATATATGTCGGTAATGGCCATCCATCGACGGCCGCTAATTTCACATGACCACTAGCCATAAGACATAATAATGTCAAAGGTGGTGGTGGTGGTGATTACTGTTTTAAGAGGAAGTATAACTAGACAACCATCCTCTATATAACATTTATCAGAGAGAAAAATGGAAGGGGTACAGCATTTCGAAGATATCGGCCAAAGAAACAAGGACCACGAAGGACGTGAAAATTAGAGCCACCCTAGGCCTCGAATGCTCTCATATCGTCGGGGTCAGAAAATAACAAGAGTTAACCAAGAAAGTTCGGATAGGATAGATTAAAGTGAGGAGCCTGGCAGACATAAGTGGAAGCAATGCCAGGACTCAGCCAAGGGCTACGTGGTCGTCAACCTACATTCCTAAGTTTTGAGCCTCAGAGACCCCTTGTAATCGCCTCTTACAACAGGCAGGGGGGATATCGTGGGTGTTATTCTATTGCCCCCACCCACAGAGGGTTAATGATGTTGACGTCAAAATTCAAGGATATAATTCAACGAACAGTCTACACAGTGAATAGTGGTATCACATCTCAACTGGTTCAAACAACAAGCGGTGCGGTCAGTGAAAGCGAGTTGAGTCGCCACCAACCGCCGGAAACATAACGGTATGGGACAAGAAGACAATAGTTGCTGCTCTCCAGCCTAATTCGGACAGCCTTATTGTACTGGACGCGGATGTAAAGACGTAGTTGAAGACGGCCAAGCACACAGCTATGCCCGCAATATGAATTTGTGATTAGACTGACTATATCGCAGAAGCAGAAAAAGAGGACACTTGTACCACAGACCTATTTAACTTTAATAATAATAATAATAATAATAATAATAATAATAATAATAATAATAATAATAATAATTAGCAGTTTCCCGCTGGCTCCGCCCGCAATGTATGGTGTTGTTCCTTACTATCCCCACGGATGTATTTGCAAAGTTTCGAGTTAATGAAATAAAGCACATGATCTGCTGTGGTTTTTTATTTATTTATCCGTGTCCGAAATCACTACAATATATTTACAACTACTCTACTTACACTTTGTTTTTCCAGTATTCAACTGTCGAGATGGCACATTCATTGACTTCCACCAAATTTCGGTGATGGTCAGAAAGACTCACTGAAACATGGACTTCTAACATCCGAGAGACAGCCGTGCTAGAAATACCAATCTGAACCTGTGCTTGAAAATGATAATATTATCGTCTTAACTGGGATCTTACAATGTTTACCGATCGCACTGTCTCAAGAAATGACCAGGGTACCCCCGATTGTCTTTACAATCTTCGTGGAGGTGGTAATAGAATGTAATATTATGTCAACAAAACACTTGAAAATACATCACACAAAGAAACTGAATTAAACGTTCCTTGGAGCAACACTACGCGCCGAACTGTTAAAAAGTCCTTCAAAGATCTTCGTCATGGAGACAAATGTACTCATAACTTTTCTCAGAATCTACCAATTTAAGTAGTTAATACCTCAAAAGAAAGCGTTTGATCCACTGAGCGTTTTTAGACCAAAGCGAAATGCGTACCTCAATTAGAACGAAATATATGATTGCTTCAATGAGAAAAATTGTTGAAGAAATGAGACGTCAAATTGAATGTGCACTCATAACTTTCCTCAAAATCAACCGATTTGCATAGTTAAGAGCTGAAATGAAAGAGCTTGATCCACTTAGTGTTCTTAAGCCAAAACGAACTCCGTACCTCAATTAGAACCAAAGATATAAATGCTTCAAAGAGACAAAACAATGAAAAAATCAAATTATTTGAGGAAGGCGGAAGTTAAGTGATTTATAGAACCTGACGACAAATCTGTGCATGAATACCTTTCAGTTAAAAGAAAAATGAAGGAACTCGACCGGATAGAATGTTCGGACTGACTGACTTAGTTTTTCATATTTTTTTTAAATATATAGATAATACTTGGGGACCAAACATGACGACCTAGCATCACACCACTGCTTTCCAGCGGCAGCCCGGTATCTATTAGTGGCTTATTGGATTTACTACGTCTACTGTAGCCGGAGTTGTCCAATCGTCTGCTGCACTCAACACGAAGAAAGGGTAAAGACTGAAAAGAGAGTGAAAGAAAGTGGTTCGGCAACCTCCCCACACCAAACAAGGATCACTTACAACTCGTTAACTCAGCTGGGTGCAGGGTGCTGAGGAACTGAGGCCGTCATGTTTTTTCCCCAAGCATAATTATTGTATGGATGTAATTCAGTCGAGTTAATTCAGCATATGTGCCTCCGTGGCACAGGGGGCAGTACGCCGGCCTCTCACCGCTGGGTTCCGAGGTTCACTCCATGTGAGATTTGTGCTGGACAAAGCAGAGGCGGGACACGTTGTTCTCCGGGTACTCCGATTTTCCCTGTCGTCTTTCATTCCAGAAACACTTTCCAGTATCATTTCATTTCATCTGTCAGTTATTAATCATTGCCCCAGAGGAGTGCGACAGGCTTCCGCAGCCGGCGCAATTCCTATCCCCGCCGCTAGATGAGGACTTCATTCATTCCATTCCTGACCCGGTCAAATGACTGGAAACAGGCTGCAGATTCAGTTCAGCATATCACATTAGGCTGTACAGGTTTGATAAGCACATTATACTGTATACAACTCACCACAATTCAGTTACAAAGATTCTCCGTCAGAAAGTCTCACTGAAACATGGTCTTTTAACATCCGAGAGACAGCCGTATTAGAAATACCAATCTGAACCTGTGCTTGAAATTGATAATATTATCGTCTTTACTGGGATCTTACAATTTTTACCGATCGCAGTGTCTCAAGAAATGACCAGATTTGATATTGATGAGCAAACGGCGGCGAAATGTAGGTAGAGCCCTGAGTGGATATACAAAATATTATCCGCACCCGCACCCGCATCTGCGAATGGTTATCCGCGGATATTGTAAATATTTAACTGCAGTATATTACGCCTTTCTGGAAGTGGAGTGGCAAATAAAGATGTCCAAAACAGGGTAAGCAAGGCCAAAGGGGCCTTTGTCCAGCTCTGGCCGGTGTGAAAGTCCAGAGAATTGAGAACAAAAACTAAATTGAGCATCTTTAAGACAAACGTGAAATCAGTGCTCTTCTACGTGTGTGAGACGTGCAAGATGACTGGAGACATAACACGCAAGGTCCAGACTTTCATTAACAGATGTATGAGAACCATCCTAGGAGTGCGATAGCCAGATATTATATCAAATCAGGAATTGTGGTAGCGTACCCAACAACGCAAGGCTGAAATCCAGATAAAAGAACGTAAATGAAAATGGATAGGTCACACACTGAGTAAAGGTCCAGACATCATTCCAAAACAGGATCTTGAATGGAACCCACAAGGGGCTAGAAGAAGAGGGAGACCAAGGATAACATGGCGTCGAACAGTGGAAGCAGTGGCGGTGTCATTTGGGAAGCCCTGGAAGAACATCAAAACTGTGGCAGCTAATCGAGTCAGGTGGAGAGCTCTTTTATGTGCCCTATGCTCTACCCAGGAGTAATAGGAATTAAGTCAAGTAAGTCATATTACACCTAAGGTATTGAAACGGATCCTGTTAACATAATACAACAGACCTGATACCTGGCACCAGAACCCCCACCATCATAGGTTTATGAGGGATTTTCTCTTGCGACAACTAACGATGTATTGACCTTTGTTCCTTCCTACCATTAATTACGGGCAGGAGCCAGTTGGGTTACGGCCAGATTTACGGCTTTATGGCTCATTATATATTACCATTCTCCCACTGTCAAGGGTCGCCTAACCACAAAGCAAAAATACGACTATACCTGAGCGAACATCAATAAAGTTCATTATTTAGAAATTATCAACAAAATTATCCGCACTGCCATACAGTTTGTATCCGCCAAGACACTAACTTCGCGGATATCCGCACCCGTGTAGGGCTCCAACAGTAGGCTATGGCTAGTTCATACAGCGATACCAAACATTAACTTGCAATCAAAACACCAGGAAAACATACGGAAGTACGAACAGTCCTAATCAACGTTTCAATTACTGGAGCGAACTGGGTATGCTAAAACATTCATGGCAACGTATCCAGAAGGCGGAGGTAATAGCGACAAGTTCGTGAGGAAGTTCGGGGTACTCCAACAATTGTAACGACAATCAGTGTTTTGATTTTTTTGTTAATCTATGTGAATATAAGTGGAATGTGGCCCAATTGTGAAATTGTGAATATAATAATAATAATAATAATAATAATAATAATAATAATAATAATAATAATAATAATAATATGACAGGATTTTACATCTACTTTTACGGACCACGGAGATGTCGTGGTGCCGAAATTTTGTCCCGCACGAGTTCTTTTAGGAACCGTGAAATCTACCGATTCGAGGCTGGCGTATTTTAGCTCCTTCAAATATCACCACCCTGAACCAGGAACTGCGAGGCTACAACTTACATCAATCAACTTCCTACGGCCAATATGTAACTTATATCGTGTTGCGCAGACAGTTCGGTCGTATCCTTTAAGTCTAAAACGGATATAGTACACTGGATTACACAAAAGTGCAATATTTGACAATTTATTTCAGTTTCGTATTAAGCTGTGAAGATTGATTTATTATTATTATTTTCGTCAATACTCGCATTGGTTTGACTATGACACGTGTTTCACCATTATAGTCTCCATCTTCTTTTCGATGCCAAGAGTACGTCATTGAATAACCTATTTTTTTTAAATAAACTTTTTTTTGTGTGTCAAATATTTATAACATTTTTGAAATTGTACTGAACGTAGTACACCTAACGTCTTCTATAACCGTGAATGAATGCCCTTTAATGTGGTTCATGGCTTTCCGATATATCGATGGCGGGAGGCAACACTCGCGATTTAATTTTTGCTTGTAATTCTAAAAAAATCTACAGCTCTAGTCCTTCGGGCAAGCAACTCGATGTTGAAAACATCCTAGGGATATGAATTACGAATTTTAGGTAAATCAAATATGATGAAGTATGAGAATAAATTCTTTATTTATTCCTTAAAATCACAACCCTTATCTTAATCATCGTTATCCGGTTGATTAGATTAGGGGTTTTTCCTTTTCTGCCAACACTACGAGCGCTACTTTGAATCAATGCATTGCTTCACTTCACCCCTTATAACTACATTCGATGTGGACATTTTTCAAAAACTCAAAAAACACCTGAGGGTACTGAACCAAGGAACGCATAAAAGAAATACTTATGTAAATAAGTTAATTTGGCTAGGATATGAATAAAAAAGAAAACAAAAAAGAAAGAAAGAAAGAAAGAAAGAAAGAAAGAAAGAAAGAAAGAAGAAGCGATTTTAGGCTGCTTTTCTGGAACTGCATTTAGACTGGAAGTGCTTTCCGAATTTTTTTTTTAGTTTCATAGAGCTATCCAAGACACACAATTTGAAATCTTTCTGGGCGCTTTAGCCTTTCAAATTTCGGCACAATTGAGGAAATAGCTTAATTTTACGTTTTTTGTAGTATGGGGACCCTACTTTGTCTGCTAAAAATGTCTTCAATATTAAAAGAGGAAATTTGTCGAAATTCCCAAAATCTACCCGGAAGTCGTCTTTCTTTTACCAGAAAAAAAACGATGTATGATCAATCTGCTTGTGATTATTTTCTTAATAAACTTCTTTCAGACGTCTTTAAAGAGATCGGACAAAATAAAACACGTCTCAAAGGGGACACTTTTTGACGGAAATCATCTCCTGGATCTCCCAAAAGCCCAACGCCTCGTCCACGTCGTGAGATATGGGCAAAAGAATGGAGCTGGGGGATACCTGTATGGGTGAAGTATGAGATGCCCCGTGACCGCTTCGGAACAACTGTGCAAGCCGCAATGGAACCCCCCAAAACGAGGGCTAACAGCTTGGAGACTTAGGAGTTATAAAAAACTAGATCGCTGTAGGCCATTCCCACACACGATCGAAATATTAAGTGATTAAAAGTATGAAAAACAAAGCAAAGAAAGGAGAGTCTGAAAAGTTGATGACCTGCTGCGCACTTGGAACATTCTTTTCGGGAGACTGACATTTCCTGGTTTGCTGCTGTGGCCAAGACAATTACTTGAGTTGCTTAGAAAGATTACACCGTAAGGTAGTTGAGGGAAAGATGAAAGAAGTATCGCCTCTTGGTATTGTGTCACTGTTACAGAGAAACAGTGACATGAATGTAATTTCGAGAGTACAGATGAAGTGTTTCACGGCCAGCTAAATATAATCTCTATAGGAATTGTTTGGCAGTAATGATCTATGTGCATACTGACGTTTTTCTGGCAAGTGTAGCTGGCATCTTCGGAGTTTGTGATGCAGTATTTCTGGATGAATGGTGGATGCCAGTAACAGCATGTCATTACAAATAAAATTGTAGGATAGTTATCCATTTTACGTCATGATTATATCAGAGGTTTTAAGTTTCTCGTTTGTTTGTTCCATCATCAGGGAATCTAACCAGCAAAAGAAGCGAAACACTACGCATTTCAGACAAAATTTATTGTTAGTCCATAACCATATGAAACCTTGTAAAATTTGAATATTATGACATTAGAAAAATGTAGCGATGTATCTTCTGAGATGCCGGGACCATAACATCATTCGAACAGTGGAAAGCAGAAGCACACGTTAACCCTAGCAATACCAAGCTACACTCATGTTCATAAAAAACAGAACACCTTGAAAGGCTAGAGATAGGAAGTTCATATTCACAGCATGTTCATTAGTGTATTCTGCAGAAACGATTAGCATTTCAGTCACCTAGGTTTAGCATATGTCCAGTTGCCTAGTAGGCACTGGGTCTTCCATGGGCACTGATAAGTTGTTCCATGCATGATGGCATCGACGCGTATAAGGCGCGAATGGCGTCGTGGGGTATAGCCATCCATGCTGCATTCATCTGATTCCACAGTTCATCTTTGGTGGTTAGCATTGAATCACAGCACCGCACCCGTCGTTTCACCATATCCCACACATTATCAATTGGCGAAAAGTCCGGTGATCGGGCGGGCCGGGCAACAGTCTGACACATCCTGTGACAACAAGAAGGCACGTGTTCGTGCAGCAACATGTCGTCGCGCACTGTCCTGCTGAAATATGGCGCCTGGGGTGTCGTGCGGAAAGGGTGTGGCTACGGGTCGCAGGATGTCATTCACGTAGGTCAGACTGGTCACAGTGCCCTGGACACGCACCAACTGTGATTTGTGGTTTTACCCAATAGCACCCCACACCATAAGGCCTTGAGCTGGCGCTGTATGTCTTGTATGAAAGCAGTCAATGAGATGCCTCTCTCCCTGTCTGCGGCGAACCAAAATGCGGCCATCATTTTCAAACAAACAGAACCTGGATTCGTCCGAAAAAAACTATCTGCTGCCATTCCTGACCCCAGTGACGTCGTTCCATGCACCATTGCAGTCTAGCATGTTTATGCATATTAGTTAAAGGTAGGCGGAGAAGCTGACGACACGCCGGTAACCCAGACCTTAATAAATGGCTACGGATTGTCACTCCTGATAGTGTACGATGTGTTACACTGTTCCACTGTTGCGCCAGAGCCGAGGGGGACGCAGATCTGTCCTGCAATGCCATTCGAACGAGGTGTCGATCTTCTCGGGGGGGGGGGGGGGGGAGGGTCTGGGTGGTGTGACCAGACCCATCTCGTCGTGTTCTACGGCCTTCTGTGAACCGTTCTGTATACACCCGTTGCACTGCCGACACACTTCGTCCCACACGAGCAGCAGATTCCCGGATGGATGCATCACGTTCTCTCATGCCAATAATGCGCCCTCTTTCAAACTCACTCGTTTGACGGTACGGTTCTCGCATCGTCTGAGAGGCATCCTGCACGTCTGCTCAAGTCACACTGATCCAGTACCTTCGGTTTATAGCGACAACGAGAGCCACAGGCACATTTTACCAGTCGATGGTGGTGCGCCGAGATATCGATGTGGACCGTGAACCTGAGGGCCGACATGGTTTAAATGCTAATCACTTCTTCAGAACATACTAGTGCACATTTCCTGTGAATATGAACTTCCTATTTCTAGTACAGTATTTCAAGGTGTTCTAGTTTTCATGAACATGAATGTATTACGAATTATAATCACTATAAAATATCAAAGCCATTTCTTATTAACAGTGCTGATGTAGTTATTTTATTATTATTATTATTATTATTCATAATAATAATTATATACAGTCGTATAGCACACACTTTATTAAAACATAACCGGTTTTCGGACACTAAGATCCATATTTTAGTATTCTAGTATTCCAAATTTTAACACTGATGATGGACCTTAGTGTCCGAAAACCGGTTATGTTTTAATAAAGTGTGTGCTGATACGACTGTATATAATTAATAATAATAAAACATGAGTGTATTTTCAAACCGCAAGCTACCAACGGAGCATATTTTGTGACTACCCGAATAAATTCGTTGCGTGATTTGTATTACTACTTAATCAATATATCATATATTTTGAACCTCAAACGACACTAATAGAACTTAACAACAGTTGCAAACAAAAATAAACATTTTCCATATCGGGGAAAAAAATGTTGGCAATATATTATTCATACGGCTCATCACTGATCACTTCACTATCTTCAGCACTCTTGGAACATACGAGAGTTTTCTTACTGTGTTTTCCACATGTGAATATTTTCGTTTTAATTTTGCAGCAACGCCCTCTTCCACCAATAGCTTTCCTAGCTTTCGCTGTCTGATTTATTTTACAGCCCAGGATCTCTTCTATCGCCTAAATTATTGACTTCCGCAATCCCTCAGTATCATCAACATTCTCCTCAATTCAGGGTTTGATGAGTTGAACAGTCATTTCTTGTAAATGTAGTCTTCGCTCATTAGGCTTTTTTTGTTCTACTTCGCGTTCGCGAAATTCAGCAAAAAAATAGTGTGAAACCATTCAATGCTGCAATATCTAAAAGAGTGTATAAAGCTGATTGTGCCCCTCTTTGTGTTTGTGGAATATGTCCGCACCATCTGATCCACAAAACAATGAGCACAGAGCGTAGTACGACGAGGCACATGAACTACCAACGGTGTGTGTGTGTGTGTCTTCTGTGCGGACCAAAAGAAAATTTTAAATTACTTTTACTTGAATTAAAAGTTTTAAATTCTGACTCCAACTTGTCAGGTTCGACCCCGACTCCGTCCGGTAGTATTTGAAGGTGCCCAGATAAGTCAGGCTCGTGTCGGTAGATTTATTGCCTCGTAAAAGAACTTCCGAGGGACTAAATTCCGGTACCTCGGAGTCTCCGAAAACCGTTAAATTAATTAGTGGGACGTAGAGTGCATTAGTCTTATTCAAAGTTTTAAAAAGTAATTATGTAGATTCAAAAGAGACAACAATTTTCCCTATAGTAAACGCAGAAAAGTAATACCATGACTAAACCGTAAACAATTGAAGTGGTGGGCATTGCTGGGGTTAAATACTCCTAAGGATAATCTATTAGGCCGCTAGCAAGACCTTTGTGATCGAGAGAGTGCACCACACTTGTAAGGAACTGGACTCAGTTTTTTAGGTTTCCTGACGATGAATGGAACCCACGTCCTTTCGGATGAATCGAACACTCCTTTACCGTCTCGAGGCAGCTTCTGTATTACACATTTAAAGGCAGACGCACTGAGCCTAGTCGAAATATGGCGCAAGGTGCGAGGAACAGACCAGTGAGTCCAAACATCTGGCTTATGTGCGATCTTTAATACACAACCTTAAGTGCTCAGAACCAGCCAGACGTCATCTATGGCTTATGAACTTGTCACACCTGTTATGAGCATTCACATTGATGGATAAATAATAGACTAGAAATATGCTTTGTCACCGCCTAATAATCTTCGTTTCTAGAGGCTTCAGAAGAAGAAAGCAAAAGAGTAAATGTTATCTGAGTAAGAAAGAAGGAAACAGTATCAAGGCTCAAAGGAGGCACAGCAGAATGGACATAAAAGAGGCGTTTCATCACTTGTCTATTAGTGGAAATGATTTTGATTTAGCTGGTACGTAAATTCTAAAGGTCACTGCTTTCCTACATAGCCGCGCGTACAGTACTGATAATAAGTAAGATAAAATTACTAGAACGGCAAAGTTAAGTGTTTCGGTCCACGGTCGATACGACTTTGGCCGGCGAAACTCAGATGTTAGTGTTCGTCGGGATTTTTCAAACTATGACCATGAAAACACTGGGACAGAGCACTTATTCCACTGCCCAGGCACCACACTCAGCCTTAACTCCAGTTTCAAATTTCACTTTAGAAGTGATTTCACTGGTTTCCAGGCGGGCGTTTGGAGGTGATATGTCGGCCATGACAATGTCCTCTACCGGGATGAGTAGTTCAAACGGTTGAGGCGCTGGCCTCCTGACCCCAACTTGGCAGGTTCGATCCTGGCTCAGTCCAGTGATATTTGAAGGTGCTCAAATACGTCAGCCTCCTGTCGATAGATTTACTGGCACGTAAAAGAACTCCTGCGGGAATAAATTCCGGAATCTCGGCGTCTCCGAAAACCGTTAGTCAGTGGAACGTAAAGTAATTATTATTATTATTATTATTATTATTATTATTATTATTATTATTTCCTCTGTGCAAAGTTAGCAAGCGGATGACAAGAAATAAACATAAACTGAGAAGTAAGAGGTATGAAGTGGTGGTCATCAGTCCACATACTGGTTTGATGCAGCTCTCCATGCCACCCTATCCTGTGCTAACCTTTTAATTTCTACGTAACTACTGCATCCTACATCTGCTCTAATCTACTTGTCATATTCGTACCTTAATCTACTCCTACCATTCTTATTGCCTACACTTCCCTCAAAAAAAAAAAAAAAAAAAAAAAAAACTGAACAAGTCCTGGGTATCTTAATATGTGTTCTATCATTCTGTCTATTCTTCTTCACGTCAAATTTAGCCAAATCGATCTCCTCTCACCAATTGCTGCTTTCCTATGGATCTTTTCCTGTTCTCCTATCAAGTATTCCTGGTGTATGCCCCATACACTGGAACCATTCTCTAATTGAGGTCATACCACAGACATACGCTCTCTCCATTACAACCTTCACCTGAGCCAACAGCCCAGGCTCACCCCAGACCGTAGGCAGAGACATATGTTAGATTGTAAACTAGTAACTGAATTACAATCGAACTTCTATTGCTGGAACGTCTATGACGCGAATTTTCCATACCTCAAAGGAATTTTAATTCCCCACAAGAATCTTAGTATATTGCTGTCACTCGAAGTTCTACTATTATTATTATTATTATTATTATTATTATTATTATTATTATTATTATTATTATTATTATTATTATTATTATCATCATTATTATTATTATTATTTACAATTTGCTTTACGTCGCACCGACACAGCTGCCGACAGTGCGGTTCGAACCCACTATCTCCCGGGTGCAAGCTCACAGCTGCGCGCCCCTAATCGCACGGCTAACTCACCCAGTACACCAATTTTTCTATATCTCGAAGGAATTTAAAGCCCAGAAAAACATACTGTATATTTAAACTCCGAGTTATTGTGATTATTATGCTACTGCGTAATAGAATATCCTGATATAAATCTAATTCCTGTTGGAGGAATCTGAACACATTCTCTACATTTTAATCGTAGTGTAGGCTACTGTTTGATTTGCCGCGTGTCATAACATTTTAACGGCAATGCACTTCGCAGCCTTGATTAGCCGCTTCACACCCTATTTTAGGCTTTTATAGCTGTTTACAGTAAGAGGTGATGAGTAAGTCGAGAGTTCCTGACCTGCTGGATTCCTCAAGCCATGGTCAGAACACTAACGTCACCGCCATGGACAAGAAACGTGTGCTGAAATGTTTAAGTGCAAGTGAAAAATGACAGTTGATTAAAGAAGTGGAAAGAGGAGGGAGAAAGAAGAAAAATATTGCAATGGAATTCAGCATTCCAGCTAATACGCTGTCAAACATTATGAAATTATAAAGACAAAACCTCTAACTCTATGCAACCTTTATTCCAGTTTTCTTAGGCAAGGAAGCGGTACGAGAAATTAAAAAAAAAAAAAAAAAATGTGGAGCCGAAGTAGTATACGCATTTTTCTATATCTCGAATTTTCGATAGCTCGAAGTATTTTCAGCCTCCGCAAGCACTTCGATATCTCGTTCAACTTTAATTTTTCTCTGTTTAAGACTCTCAAGCAGTGTTGCCAGGCCTACAAATAAAAAATCGGTAGATTGTACGTAAACATTTCGGGAGTTTTAATGAAAGTTTCGGTAGTTAAGCTAACACTGAAATGTTAATAAATTAAAGAATTCAATAATCATTTGAAGTTATTATGAGAAAAATATACAATTTCACTCACCCGTACTCTCTGGCTACTCTATTCTTCTTATATTTCTACCCAATCTTCCTGTAGATGTAGTTATTCATCAGGCGAAGAAATTGTGTGCCAACTTTGAAGTCGTAAGAAGATCCAGATTTTGTATTCTATATGCGTGTCGGTGATTCCCCCTCGAATGATGCAGTCAAGCGTGAGTTTTGAGTTCAATATGAGGGGCGAGATTACGTAATTCGAGCTTAACGTGAATGCGGGGAAGTAGGCCTACCTAACGAGTGATGTTATCGATAAAACGTTACGCAGTGAGACGAGGAAAGAACTTTTCGGCACAAATATAGTATGCACCATTAACAATTATTATTCATTTTCCTTAAATTTCGCTTCGAAGAAATTTCGGGAGGTTTTTTCGTTTTTTTTTTCGGTTTTTCTGGTGTGTTGCAAAAAATAATCGGGAGATCTGGCAACACTGCTCTCAGGAGAACTGCACATAAAATGTCTAATCCTACAATATTGCAAACATATTTTGAGGTGTATATTTTATTACAAACGTAGTTAAGGACTCGGGACGAAAGGATGCCACATTTCATTCCTCTAAATGAAGCAATAACAAGAGAATATTCAACAGTTGAAGTTATAAAACCAGGCCATAACAATATTTATGTAATATTCATTACGAACACATGACAGAAGAATTAGTTGTAAAAACGTTCCAATTACTGCTGAAAGTGCTGAAACCACAATACATTATCTCGAGCTTAAATTGCTGGCTATTCAGCCCGATACAAAGCGTAATAAATAAAAGGTCAACCATGCAATCGCTTTGCTATTATTTTGCTGCTGCTATTTTGCCATTCTCCGAAAAGTTTCCATTTGCTTGACGTTTACAATTATTAACTCAAAGATCCATGAAACGTACAGAATATGCACAGTACTAGAGAAGAAATAGTTTTAACCATTGGAATTACGAATGTATTGTTGTTCTGCTATTTACGGGATGTAATTATCGAATGGCCGTGGTTTGAATAACGGTCACTGTATGTGAGATCCCTGAAAATAAAAGTACGTCTCCATGGTTCGGATCCATGTAAAACTGGGAGACCCATCGCCACGATCTTCAACCTTTTCCCCTATTTATTGGGTTCGACACTCGAGATGGATTTAGAGAAGTTTTACGGTCGGGTACCCTTCCTGACGCCAACCTTTCGTGGATGGATGTATTCGCTACAGCGAGTTCCTATGGTGTCTGGCAGTGGCATGTGTTGCATGTCGTAGGAGAGAAGTGAACGGACACAAACAGTCAGTCCCCAAGCAAGAGGGATTAACTTTAAGCCTACACAGTTAAACATCCTGAGGGCGGCCGAGAATCGAACCCAGTGTCCTCTCAAAGAAGGTCAGTACGCCGATCGTTCAGCCAAGGAGCCAGACATTATTATTATTATTATTATTATTATTATTATTATTATTATTATTATTATTATTATTATTATTATTATTATTTAACGTCCCTTCAATTGCTATAGATTTTAAGAGACGCCAGTTATTAATTAGCCAGCCCCATGGTGTAGGGGTAGGGGATCTAATTGCTGAGTATCATAATTACTGGCTTCTCACCAAGGTGGCGCGGTTTGAATCCCGGGCAATGTATGTCAGATATTTGAAATGAACAGTCATGTCCCTGTGGTTCGGATCCACGTAAGCCAGTCACTACCAGGTGTATTCTTAAGTCTTTTTCCGTTGCACTAAGAGATGGCGCTAGCGAACAGTACGCAGCGTATGAATTTGACACATACGCTAGTTTGGTCGTCGGACATTAATCTACCAATACGCACAAGTTAAGTCCGCCAAACACTAGCATCTGTGTTGTATTGTTCAGTGATCATGTCGACGTGTGTGCCTGAAAAAGAATATTTACGGCACCCACTGCTTTTCTTATTTAATCAAAAGGAAAAGGCAGTGGAAAGTCATCGTTTGCTGGTAGAAACATAATATGGTGAACACGCTCCATCGATTAGAAACTGTGAGACATCGTTTCGGCATTTAAACATGGTGATTTCAATGCTTTGTGTCTGCTGGGATCAGAGTGGTATTGTGTATTATGAAGTCTTGAAGCCCGGCGAAACCGTTAATGCACAACGCTATCGTCAACAATTGATTAATTTAAGTCACGCATTGATCAAAGGACGACCGGAATGGACCAGAAGACATGGTAAAGTGATTTTGTTACACGACAATGCGCCGTCTCACACAGCAAAACCAGTGAAAGACACCTTGAAATCGCTTGGATGGGACATCCTTCCGCACACGCTGTACTCTCCCGACCTGGCGCCATCTATCACCTCTTCGCATCAATGGGGCACGCGCTCGCAGAGCAGCACTTCAGCAATTTCGAGGAAGTTGGAAAATGGCTCGACGAATGGTTTGCCGCAAAAGACAAGCCACTTTTCTGGCATGGTATTCATAACTTACCTGAAAGATGGGCGAAGTGTGTAGAAGCCGATGGCCAATATTTTGAGTAAACAAAAAATGAATTTCCCTTGAAAATTACGGGTTTTCTTTACCACAAAAACCGGCAAGAACTTATGCATACACTTGGTATACCATTCAGCTGTCGCGCGCTCTCCTTCGGCAGCAGTTGTTTTGGCAGGTCAAGGTCTTTAAAGAACTAGGTACGACTTCCTTTTTTTACATGATTTAGAAATTAGACAATTCAATTTCCTGTTTCTGTAAATGATATTTAAAACAAAGAATTGCGTCCCACATTGTAAGTGTGTCGAACGTGAGGGTGGTGTATATATCCCGCCCTGATAAGAGCTGTGCGTGTGGGTTGGTTATCTACCCCACTCCCTCGTTCTAGTCGCAACACGCGACATGATGCATGTGCTCCCCACACCATCGCATAGCGCTCACATAAATATACCTCCCCCACCACTCTTCAAATGCGAGCGAGGAGTTTTTACACAATAAAATGCAACTGCGTGTGGCTAGCTTACTTGGCTCACATAACGAGAGTATTGATCCAACAACAGATGCATCCCTATCAGAAAGCGGGGCACGCTACCCTCAATTACAATTTACTTGATAAACAGCTCTCTTTTCCCCCCCTCTCTTTTTAATTTTACAAACGGGCTCTGGTGCATTACTGCAGTGCACGAAATCAAGTTTTATACGGGATCATTCAAACTGATCATTACGGTGTATTATATGGGGGATAGAGGACACGTCAAAATGATGTAATATTTAACAGATGTTTCCCTTGTGTGCTGGGGGAACAAAATTTCATGCACCAAATTTCTTGCCTATTGTAAGGGGAAACTTTAGAGGAAGCTAAATGGACAATTTTCTTTGGAACTCACACTAGGGAAGAAATATTGGAACAAATGTGTATTTCATTTCAGAACACCTTATACTGAAGAAGATTAGTTGAAAATAGGAATTATAGAATAACGAAACTGTGAAATTAAATCATCATGCGTATTTTTTTACAAGTTGATTTACGTGGCACCGACACACACAGGTTTTATGGTGACGATGGGATAAGAAAGGGTAGGATTGAAAAGGAACGGGCCGGGGTCTTAATTACGGTACATCCCCAGCATTTACCTGATCTGAAAATTGGAAACCACGGAAACCCATCTTCAGGGCTGCCGACACTGGGGTTCGAACCCATTATCTCCCGAATACAAGCTCACAGCTGCGCGCCCCTAACTGCACGGCCAACTCGCTCGGTCACGTGCAATCAATCTTAGGACTGGCCAGTAGTCATCCAGTTCCTCCATGTTCGGCGGACCTTCGTAGTCCTCTTTATTGCCGTGTACGTGTCCACTCCTACGCCATTAACTATTTATTTGAAGACGCTATATGACAGGCGCCGCATGCCTGTGAAGCGTACTCCAGATTGCCTCCGATTTACGATTTCAAGAACCTTAGATTCAGAGCTGTCATGATTCCACGATATTTTTATCATCCTACGGGAACGCCAAACTAGGGTAGTACCCGTTCTTCGCATGGGAACTGGTAATCGATTTCACGATTCCTTCATGAATTTATGCGAAGTTACATACCTGTATTCAAACTTTCAATATGGCATGTTAAACTGATATTATTCTACGAAAGCACGTGGCTGTAACGTGAAGGTAAAGATGAACAAAGTGGAGACAGAATGGGATAGATCACAGAGTAATTCTCCCTACTCCTCGGTTACATATTGTTGTTCATCTGAAACCGGGAGTGGCACTGTGGCTGAAGACCCATGAAACCAATCGTTGACGATAACCTCTCTTGTTAGTCCGGCTCCTTGGCTAAATGGTTAGCGTGCTGGCCTTTGGTCACAGGGGTCCCGGGTTCGATTCCCGGCAGGGTAGGGAATTTTAACTATCGTTGGTTAATTTCGCTGACACGGGGGCTGGGTGTGTGTGTTGTCTTCATCATCATTTAATCCTCATCACGACACGCAGGTCGCCTACGGGAGTCAAATCAAAAGACCTGCACCTGGTGAGCCGAACTTGTCCTCGGACACTCCCGGCACTAAAAGCCATACGCCATTTCATTTTTTTTTTTTTACCTCTCTTATTATCTGTTCTATAGAAAAGAGTAAGATGGCTATTTAGTTAAACACTTCAACTCACAGTCGATTAATGATATCTCCCTTGTTATCTTCCCATCGAAAAGGTGCACATGAGAAAAATATTTTTAGAACTTGATTTCCATTAAGGGTGGTCATAGATATTTTGAGGGAGGGTAAAATCACTGTTTCGACTTCCCATAAACCCCCAAATCAATCCAGAATTTAGAAATAATATTGACCCTATTACCTATCCAAGGACAGATATAAAGTTTGGTAGAAATATAGAAAGTAGTTTCCCAACTATAAGAACTCAACAAACGGATGAACAGACAAATTAAAAAAAGTTAAAAGAAAGTCCAGTAGAACTTAAACTGAAAAACGGTCCGTTAATGATATCGTCCTTATTAATCCTCGTGTCGAAATGATACACATGAAAAAAAGTTTTAGAAATTGAATTTACATTAAGGCAGAGAGATTTCCATTAAGTTTAGTTGAGTATATTTTGTGGGAGTACGAAATCACGGTTTCGGTTTCGTATTAACCCCCCAGTCAATTCAGGGCTTTAGAAACTATATTGGCCTTATAAATAAATAAATAAATAAATAAATAAATAAATAAATAAATAAATAAATAAATAAATAAATAAATAAATAAATAAATAAATAAATAAATCAATCAATCATGTCTTAGAGAAGTAAAACGCTATTAATAACAAGGCCCACACAGGTCTCTCGGAGATTACAAATCCGCGCCAAGATTGAACCATGAAACAGTATTGTGATTTTTTTTAATGAGATTGCCAGCTATTATTTATTTATTTTATAGACTTCAGTGTTGATAAGGCATTGCGTAACTATTTTTTAAAATTTTACATGGTGCTGTTAAACTTTTGGAAGGTAGACTTAGCAATGTATGGACTGCCTAGCCGAAGTGGTAAAGGCGCGCTAGGTTCACAGTGAAGGACGTGGGTTCGATTCCCCTCGAGGAAGTCGAAAAATTTAAGAAAACGATATTTCCACTTGTGGAACAGCACATGACCCTGAGGTTCACTCAGCCAGCACCAAAATGAGTGCTGTGTTAATTATTGGGAGTACAGGCAGCCAGGTATAGGGCTAACCACTCTATTCCACTAAGTGTTGAGGTTACGGAAACTGGAAACCTTTACCTTCCACTCGCCGGGCTGAGTGGCTCAGACGGTTGAGGCGCTGGCCTTCTGACCCCAACTTGGCAGGTTCGATCCTGGCTCAGTCTGGTGGTATTTGAAGATGCTCAAATACGTCAGCCTCGTGTCGGTAGATTTACTGGCACGTAAAACAACTCCTGCGGGACTAAATTCCGGCACCTCGGCGTCTCCGAAAACCTTAAAAGAGTAGTTAGTGGGACGTAAAACAAATAACATTATTATTACCTTCCACTCCTCCAAGGGGCTTTGCTTTGCTTTGTTTAGCATGAGCAAGTAGAGTACTCTTTCAATATGTAGCCCATGGTCTCATCCTTTGTTGGTCTCTAGGTGGAGGATACCACGTGGGAAGACTACTTGTGCCTTATGATAGAGGATGTAATCTAATCTGTTAGCTTGCATTAGCTCTGAGTGGATACAGGAGATTATATTCTGACAAGGGTGGCACGGTGTATATCCTAAAACAAGTCAGCTGGGATATAATACGACCACCTAACGTCGTTAGCTGTCGTTATGTGACGTGCTTCGTTTAGGTATTCCGTTAACCCCTGGGTAGGTGCATCACGGTACATACGTGCGAGGGGCAGCAATTCTTCTCAAGCTTGGCTCTGAATCATTCATGAAGCGGGGACACCATGTTTCACATAACAATTAAATCCTTACATGGGCTCTTGAAAACCGGACTAGGGTGTGGTCATTTTAATTCAACGAGCTGTCGTTCTAATGTCTAGTGAAGGGATGTCACCGTGACGGGCCATATAAGGAGAACAAAACAGCATCTTGTCATGTACTTGACTCTAAATTCTACGAACGACAGATTTAAATTCGAAGTAATTGAACCCTCCCCAAAAGTGATATTTAGCGTATTTACCACCCCTGCTGTAACAAAAACGGCATCGAAGTTTTCTCTCTCTTCAATAGCTTTCCTTTTGCAGAGTTTAGTACAAATGAATTAATGTATAGAAGGTGTCCGGACATTTGCAGTCACTGCAACATCACGGGCATTCGCGGTCACTGAGATTGTGTTTGTACCCAGGTTGTGTCAGCCGAGGTGAGAGAAGTATCTGTCCCCGGAAAAGAGCGGTCATCATTCTAGTCGACCTAAATAATGTGTACTCGAGTTTGAAATAAGCATTAGGCTTACAGAAAATTCAATAACACCATCATTTTCCTAATTTCATTTCACATTGGTCATGTAGGTTTCGAATGTGTAATGTATTATGATGATGATGATTATTATTATTATTATTATTATTATTATTATTATTATTATTATTATTATTATTATTTAAAGGGGCGTAACAGCTAGCTCATCGGCTCATTATGGTACGAGGTGTAGCGAAATGCAAATTAAGACTTCATAATATTTCCACTAACTAGAATCTAAAACTAATGGTGATGAGAAAATGATCGTGAAACAAAAACAATCAGTGGATACAATCCACAATGTCTTAATCATTGGGATAATGCTTATTATCTAAAGGGATCCAAAAATCCAGTTCACAGGCCCCTCATACTGGTACTAATCACTAGTAAAGCAGAACTATGAAGTTCCTCTTACAGTAGTACTATTCACAGGTAACGTAGGCTCATGGTGTTTCTCGCATGGTGGTACTAATCACAGCTAATGTAGACCCATGGTATGTCACACACAATGGCACCACTTGGAGTTAACACAAACCCATGGCGTTTCGCACGTAAGGGTACCACTCATAAGCAACGCAAACTAATAGTGTTCTTCACATAGAGGGACTAATCACAGGCCACGTATACTCCTGGCGTCGCTCACATAGTGGGACTAATCATAGGCAATGCAGACCCACGGTGTATCGCACATTATGATAGCAACACGAGCCCATGGTGTTCCTCACATAATGGTAGTGCCCTCAGGTAACGCAGACCATTCCTCAAATATTGGTACTAATCACGGGGGTCAGCCAAACCCGTGGTCTTTCTCGCATAGCAGAACTAACCACAGGCGACGAAAATCCATTGTGTTTCTCATGAAGTGGTACTACTCACAGGTAACACAGTGCAACCGACCGGTGGAATACACATGATGACCTCTATCATAAGCAACACTCAGACCCATACGTTCCTCACTAATGGTACTGCTCTCCTATATAACGTAGACCCATGGTTTCCTTGCAAGGTGATACTAGTCACAAGTAAGGTTGACCCATGATGTTCCGCACGTAATGGTACTAATCACAAGTAGTCCCATGATTCTAATTTCATCATCCCTTGGTCGCCCCTTTTAGTCGCCTCTCACGACAGGCAGGGGATACCGTTGGTGTATTCGTCTGCGTCCCCTATCCACAGGGGGTCGTAAAGAACTCCTGTGAGGACTAAATTCCGGCACCCCGGGGTCTCCGAAAACCGTGGGACGTAAAGCCAATAACTTTATTATTATTATTATTATTATTATTATTATTATTATTATTATTATTATTATTATTATAGCCTCCGTGGCTCAGGCGGCAGCGCGCCGGCCACTCACCGCTGGATACCGTGGTTCAAATCCCGGTCACTCCATGTGAGATTTGTGCTGGACAAAGCGGAGGCGGGACAGGTTTTTCTTCGGGTACTCTGGTTTTCCCTGTCATCATTCATTCCAGCAACACTCTCCATTAAAATTTCATTTCATCTATCAGTCATTTATCATTGCCCCAGAGGAGTGCGACAGGCTTCGGCAGCCGGCACATTTCCTATCCTCGTCGCTACATGGGGGCTTCATTCATTCCATTCCTGACCCGATGCAATGACTGGAAACAGGCTGTGGATTTTCATTATTAATATTATTATTTCGTTCATTCATTTATTCATTCGTATTAACACAATTCAGGTTAAATTCACAGGGCTTGGAGGCCACAAAGGGCAGTTGAAGGTTAAAAAGTTGTTCTATTTACCGAAACCCGGGACTATTCCAATTTTGCACTGCGCCATCCTCTCAAAAGAACTGTTATACCATCTCTCGACAAGTTTCTGGTTCTGTAATCGATCAAAGCCTACAATAACATCAGTGAGATCTAAACCGGACACTGGCTGCGAGACATGCTTCTGACCTGCTTCTGTGTCTTACTCTTGTTGCATATTCACTGGAGGAGGAAAAAGGAACTTTATAAATGAGGAAATTATTGAAATAGCTCGCGGCCCAGTGTTCAAAGACACGCGTAGTAAATGTACCGTTAACGCTGCAGAGGTCGACGACTTGGCGGGAGGGGGAGATTTACAAATGGCCTGCGATATGAGCGAGTGTCAGAACTAAATATACCTACCCGCTGCGCCGCACCGCTCGGTGTTTCAGCACAGTGAGGTTTAAAACTGCTTATCTGCTCTGTTAAATCAGAGTGCGCGCACCGAAAATAACCTTCCTCCACCACAACGCAGGATTACGTCATGACTCGTATTTCGTAACACTAAATGCTGCAGCTACATTAAGTAGATGGGTGATAACTATTGTAATAATAATAATAATAATAATAATAATAATAATAATAATAATAATAATAATAATAATAATAATAATAATAATAATAATAATAATAATAATAATAATAATAATCAGGAAAATGGAATTAGCTTACCAACTCACACAAAACGCATACAACAAAAAAAAAACATTGTCGATGAGAACAAAATTAAGACCAATACAGTAATAAGGCCAGAAGCACTGTATGCATCGGAATGTCTACAACCCACAACAGAAAAACAGAAGGTGAGAAGATGAGGAAGATAGAAAGGATTTTTTTCGTAAGATATTAGGTCCTAGGAATACAGGTGACATCTGGGAGAAAAGAATTGTACAAACAGATTAATGAACAGAGTGATAAAATGAAAAGGAGACGATTGAACTTAGCTGGATACATTCATCGGATGAGTAACGACAGATTGGCTAAGATGATATGGGAGTACATCAGGAAATGCAAGAGCACCACAACCTGGACGAAAGAGGTTATCAAGGATCTAACTGAACTACGTCTAAACACCGAAAGCATGTTGGACAGAAACGAATTCCGGAAAATAGTTGACAGATAGAGAGAATTTCGGAAACCAGAGAAGCAACAACGAACTGTGAGAGACTGACAGTAGGAGGCTAAAAGTCAAAATATGAAGAGGTTTTGGGAGCAGAAGAGGCAGGAAGCCGAGAAGCAGAAGCAGAAGCATAAGCTAAGCGTGGTCCATAGAAGGCCAGAGCGAATGTAATGATAATAATAATAATAATAATAATAATAATAATAATAATAATAATAATAAAAGGCAAGCAAGTTGGCCGTGCGGTTAGGAGCGCGCAGCTGTGAGCTTGCATTCGGGAGATAGTGGGTTCTAACCCCACTGTCAGCAGTCCTGAAGATGGTTTTCCGTGCTTTCCCATTTTCACACCAGGCAAATGCTGGGGCTGTACCTTAAATAAGGCCACGGCGGCTTCCTTCCCGCTCCTAGCCCTGCCGTCTCCCAACGTCGCCATAAGACCTATCTGTGTGCCGGGCTGAGTGGCTCAGACGGTTGAGGTACTGGCCTTTTGACACCAACTTGGCATTTGGTATTTCAAGGTGCTCAAATACGTCGGTGTTGTGTCGGTAAATTTACTGGCACTTAAAAGAACTCCTGCGGGACAGAATTCCGGCACCCTGGCATTTCCAAAAACCGTCAAAAGCAGTTATTGGAACGTAAAGCAAACAGTATCATAAGAACTGTCTGTGTCAGTGTGACGTAAATCAACTTGTAAACAAAACTACAAAAAGAAAAAAGCAATTGCAACTGGTCGAGTTGGCAGCGAGGTTCATGTTACGTTACTGTGAGCTTGTATTAGGGAGATAGTGAGTTCGAATCCCACTGTCGGCAGCTATGCAGATGGTTTTCAGTAGTTTCCCCATTTTCCCACCTGGCAACCGTTTGAGCTATACCTTAATTAAGGTCACGTACACTCCCTTCCCACTCCTAGCCAATTCCTATGCCATCGTCATCATAAAAACCTGTCTGAGTTTTTTTCTTTTTGCTAGTTGTTTTACGTCGCACCGACACAGATAGGTCTTACGGCGACGATGGGTCAGGAAAGGGCTAGGAGTGGGAAGGAAGCGGCCGTGGCCTTAATTAAGGTACAGCCCCAGCATTTCCCTGGTGTGAAAATGGGGAAACCACGGAAAACATTTTCAGGGCTGCTGACAGTGGGTTCGAACCTACTATCTCCCGAATACTGGATACTGGCCGCACTTAAGCGACTGCAGCTATCGAGCTCGGTCATGTCTGAGTTGGTGCGACGGATAACTACTGTTGTTATGTGCTTTACGTCGCATCGACACAGATAGGTCTTATGGCGACGATGGGACAGGGAAGGGTTATGAGTGGGAAGGAAGCGGCCGTGACCTTAATTAAGGCACAGCCCCAGCATTTGCCTGGTGTGAAAATGGGAAACCACGGAAAACCATCTTCAGGGCTGCCGACAGTGGGGTTCGAACCCACGATCTCCCGAATACTGGATACTGGCCGCAATTAAGCGACTGCAGCTATCGAGCTCGGTGGATAACTACTACCAAAAGGGATAATTATTTAACAGAGAAAGGGCTAAACCCAGATATAACGAGAAGTAATGTATTCACTGCATCTGACGCGGTGCGACGTAAAAACAAAACGAACAAAAAACACACCTTTCAATTGGTGTGTATATATATATATATATATATATATATATATTTGCTATTTGTTTTACGTCGCACCGACATAGATAGGTCTTATGGCGACGATGGGATAGGAAAGGCCTGAAATGGGAAGGAAGCGGCCGTGGCCTTAATTAATGTACAGCCCCAGCATTTGCCTGGTGTGAAAATGGGAAACTACGGAAAACCATCTTCAGGGCTGCCGACAGTGGGATTCGAACCCACTATCTCCCGGATGCAAGCTCACAGTCGCGCGCCTCTAACCGCACGGCCAACTCGCCCGGTGCTGTATATTTTAAGAGCTGCTGGAGTGTCGGAATGTTGTCCCTCAAGAGCTCTAGAACATGATGATCAGTCTATGGATTCATTTAATTACAATTTCAGCATACAATCATGATATATTTAATAATTTCGAAAAACCTTTTGTATCACTACTTAAGTGTTTGTTTATTGTAACCTTTAATGACATAATTAAGAATAACTAAATGTGTAGCTTAAGGATACAAAAAAGTTTTTTAAACTAAACAAAATATTTAAGAAATAATTGCAACAAACATAATAATTAAAATAACTTGCTGGTCATCCGAGAAGGGAATATTGGAACGTTCTACAATATCTCACTCAATTTTGCTCCTGAAACATTCATAGTAGACTGTGTGCCTGAGAAATCACGAGGAAGTCAAGTGACAGTACTGGTAAAAGCTCCAATTTGCAAACTGGACAGCGCCTTTTTGATACAAATGAATAAATCGACATAGTGAAGTTGTTCCGATGAGAAAGATAATCTCTGAAGAGATGACCTCGTTTCCCCACATCCTACTTTTTCTTGGATAGATTCACACTGCTTATTAGCACACCTCTCCACTGCGACACTGTGATTCAGAAGCTGAATGTATCAATTCTTGAAAGACGCAGTAACGGATGGAACACATTCATCCTTATGTTCTACCAGTGCGTTCAATGACAGTCTTTGTTCACCTCTCATTGTGTCAGAAATCTCAATTATTTCAAGCTAATAATAATAATAATAATAATAATAATAATAATAATAATAATAATAATAATAATAATAATAATAATAATAATAATAATGGCATGGCCTCAGCTACTGTATCATGTGTAGGCATTTTGATATGGTATCATTTACACTGCTTGCGTGTGTATTTTGACATTGCATTTTACTCCGACAGGTGGCAGAGAGACTGGAACCCTGTGGGGCAACCTATGACAGGGTTTTAATTTTCTTTTTTCGGGTAAACACCGAAGACCAAGTGATGGAAGCCAAGCAGTACTACTGATGATGTCGTCACCCTGATCACGTGTCATTCCAATATCTGCAGGTCATCTGGCTGGGCAGCAGTCGTCTTGGCAGATCAAGGGCCTTAATGACCTGTATTATTATTATTATTATTATTATTATTATTATTATTATTATTATTATTATTATTATTATTATTATTATTATTACTCATGGACTGAAGAACGGAGAAAATTGTTCAGTTCCCAGCTGAAGAGATTTTGGGAGAAGAAAAAATCAACATAAGCTAAATAAGTTCTAACGCGCTCCACAGATGGGAATAACGCTGTACAAAGAAACAAATTAAAATTAATAATTTAACTAAATCTCTCAGGTTTGAAACCGCAATTTTGGAATCTAGAGACCGATACTCTAGTACTGGCCTAGAGAGGGAGCTTCCTTCCTGGTGTTCAGATATTTATGTACAGTATTAGAAGAATAATTTCTATTCAGAACTATCGAGTTGACGACTACAGTCCTCTTAACGCATGTCAAGTTTCACTCAATTGAAGGAGGTAATGGTGAAAATCAAGTTGAAAAGTGTTCGTACAACACTGTGCAACTATCATAAAGGGCAGAATGTAATCCATATGCGAGATGTTACATTAAGAAGTTGTATAATAGAAGCAGAAATGTTGAATCAGTATTGAATCAGAACCAGTACATCAGCGAGCGAGCTCTAGGCGTGCTTGACCCGAGGTGACCCGTCTGTGACCCCAACACCTCTCGGAGTCTTTAGTTCGATTCGAGTGAGAGTTTTTTCTTCTCTTCACTTGTACCAGTTCGAAGAACCTGCGCGCGTATATGTGACCTACCGGTTTCTAGGCGAAAAAGCAAACCGGACCACAGAACATGACACAAACATGTCATTAATCTTCTAACCCAAGGCCAGCATTTCGCAGTGGGACGGATCGTGGGAGCTCACTTAAGAGGAGACGTTGAATGGGAAGCGGGAAATTGCTGAAAAATACTGTACGTTCTCCCTCTTATTTGATTTCCCTCTCATCTTGCAAGTGAAGCTCTCTTGTAGGCATCATAACATCAAGAGGTTTTTGCTTAGTGGGTTTCGAATGGAAAGCTGCTTACCTCGTTGGGTTTGAGTGATCCGAGAAGTTTTCACACCCAACTGATGTTTCCTAACCGTTTACGAGTTCTGTGTCCCTGGGGGGTGCAGGTAAAAAAAAAAAAAAAAAAAAAAGGCGCAAATGACCGAAGATCAACGAGTCCTCTAAACAAGTGTGATTGCGCTTGTCTACTTTATTATAACTGTCTGTCCCTTTTCGTAATAGCTACACTTGGACCGAAAGTTCAGCTCAATAATAGTAATAATAATAATAATAATAATAATAATAATAATAATAATAATAATAATAATGTTAATTGCTTTACGTCCCACTAACTACTTTTACGGTTTTCGGAGACGCCGAGGTGCCGGAATTTAGTTCCGCAGGAATTCTTTTATGTGCCAGTAAATCGACTGACACGAGACTGACGTATTTGAGCACCTTCAAATACCACCAGACTGAGCCAGGATGAAACTTGCCACGAGTTGGGGCCAGAAGGCCAGCGCCTCAACCATCTGTCACTCAGCCCGACTATGAAAGTTCAGCTCAGTTTTTAAAAATAATGTTATAGTTTTGGTTGTCGGGAACGCCGAGGTGAAGGAATTTCGTCCCACGAGACTTCTTTTACATGCCAGTAAAGTTTAATTTTACCGGGTGAATTGGCCGTGCGGTTAGGGGCGCGCAGCTGTGAGCTTGCATCCGGGAGATAGAGGGTTCGAACCCCACTGTCGGCAGTCCTGAAGATGGTTTTCCGTTGTTTCCCATTTTGACACCAGGAAAATGTTGGGGCTGTACCTGAATTAAGGCCAAGGCCTCTTCCTTCCCCACTCCTAGACCTTTCATATCCCATCGACGCCGTAAGACCTATCTGTGTCGGTGAGACGTAAAACAAGTAGTAAAAAAAAATCGTTTTAGTCTGTCTGTTATCGTATGACGGGAAAATGGCTAGACAAAATTTTTCGAAACTTTATATTTAACTTTAGGGATAGCTGGGTTGTGCATTGTAATTTGATTGCTCTACAGTGGCGTAGCAATATTAATGGGGTCAAAACAGGAAATTTCAAATTTATCTGTTAACATTAGCTGTATCGAAAACTCGTTCACGGTAAGAGTTGTGAAAAATATAACTTTTGATCTTTTCTGTTCCATACGTTCTTGAAAATCCATTCGATAATGTTGACTGGACGAATCTATTCGAAATTCTGAACGTAGTCGGGATCAGATGCAACAAAGAAGAATTATCTGCAATCTGTACAAAAACCATTCTTCAGTTGCAAGAATCGAAGGCTATGAAAATAAGCAGCTATCCAGAAAGGAGTAAGGCAAGGCTGCAATTTGTCCCCTTCCCTTTTCAATGTTTATAGGTATAGAACAGGCGGTAAAGGGAATCAATGATGAATGTGTAAAGGGAATTCCAATCCAGAAGAGGAAATCAAAACTCTGAGATTTGCCGATGATATTGTTATTTTAACTGAGTCTGTAGAAGACCTGGAGAAATTGCTGAATGGTATGAACAGAGTCTGGGAGAAGGAGTAAAAGATGGAACTAAGTAAAACTGAAACATAAGTAATGAAGTGCAGTCGAACAAATATGATGAAGGAAATATTATATTAGGAAATGAAGTCTTAAAGGAAGCCGATTAATACTGTTACATGGGTAGTAGAATAACTAGTCAATCAGTCACTACTGATCTGCATTTAGGGCAGTTGCCCAGGTGACAGATTCCCTATCTGTTGTTTTACTAGTCTTTTCTTAAAAGATTGCAAATAAATTGGAAATTTATTGAATATCTCCCTTGGTAAGTTATTCCAATCCCTAACTCCCCTTCCTATAAACGAATATTTGCCCCAATTTGTCCTCTTGAATTCCCACTTTATCTTCATATTGTGATCTTTCCTACTTATAAAGACAACACTCAAACTTATTCGTCTACTGATGTCCTCCTACGCCATCCCTCCATTGACACCTCGGAACATACCTCTTAGTCGAGCAGCTCGTCTCCTTTCTCCCAAGTCTTCGCAGCAGATGGCAGATGGCAGAATAAGGAGGACACAAAATGCAGACTAACACAAGCAAGGGAGGGCTTTCATAAATAAATAAATAAATAAATAAATAAATAAATAAATAAATAAATAAATAAATAAATAAATAAATAAATAAATAAATAAATAAATAAATAAATAAATAAATAAATAAATAAACGGGCGAGTGGGCCGTGCGGTTAGAGGCGCACAGCTATGAGCTTACATCCGGGAGGTAGGGGGTTCGAGCCCCATTGTCGGCAGCCCTGAAGGTGGTTTTCCGTAGTTTCCCATTTTCACACCAGGCAAATGCTGGGACTGTACCATAATTAAGGCCACGACCGCTTCCTTCACGCTCCTAGCCCTTTCCTATCCCGTCGTCGCCATAAGAACTATCTGTGTCGGTGGGACGTTAAGCCAATTGTAAACATTTTAAAAAATGTTCACTTCGAATGAGAAATATTGAAGTTTTTTGAAGACTTTCGTCTGGAGTGTGGCACTGTATGGAAGTGAAACAAGGACGATAACTATCTCAGAAAGAAAGACAACAGAAACTTTTGAAATGTGGCGTTACAGAAGAATGCTGAAGGTGAGATGGTAGACCGGATCACGAATGAAGAGATACTGAATCGAAATGGTGGGAGGAGAACGAGCTGGCGAAATTGGACGAGAAGAAGAGATAAACTGATACGACACATCTTAAAACACCCAGGACAGTTCAGTTGTTGTAAGAACGGCAGGGATAGACCAAGGTATGAATATGACAAATTGATTAGAGAAGATGTAGGCGTTACGTAGACATGAAAAAGTTAGCGCAGTTTAAGGTGTCATGGAAGGCTGCATCAAACAAGTATATGGACTGATGACCTAAACAACAAAAACAACAACTAAAAACTTTTTCAAATGCCTAAATCTTTCAAGAAACGACACCTCTAAAATAACATTCTTTCGTGGAACCGTAGCTGGTCGCTTATCCAGGTTTCAGTTTGGCGTGCACTGCAGTCATTTGGCAGTAGTTGGTGCTATGTGAACTTGCCCACTCCGCCTGTCGCCGGCAGAGTGCCAGCGCGGGAGTTCTCAGTTGAAGTTAGGTCACAGCATATTGCATATACCAACCTC